>NC_089253.1:65119978-65750312 GCF_963930625.1 Muntiacus reevesi | reverse complement strand
TATTTGCTTTTTGTCCCCACTCCCCTCAAAGATTTGTTGTTTTACCATTCACCTTTACATGTAATACATTTAGACTTGTTTTTTATATATGGTGCAAGCTGTAGGGGACAAGGAGAGATAAGAAAGCCTTCCTTAGTGATCAGTGAAAAGATATAGAGGAAAAGAATAGAATGGGAAAGATTAGAGACCTCTTGAAGAAAATTAGAAATCCCAAGGGAGCATTTCATGCAGAGATGGGCACAATAAAGGACAGAAATGGTATGGACCTAATAGAAGCAGAAGATATTAAGAAGAGGTGGCAAGAATACACAGAACTATACAAAAAAGATCTTTATGACCCATATGAAGACGATGATGTGATCACTCACCTAGAGTCAGACATCCTGGAATTTGAAGTCAAGTGGACCTTAGGAAGCATCACCAAGAACAAAGCTAGTGGGAGGTGATGGAATTTCAGTTGAGCTATTTCAAATCCTAAAAGATGATGCTGTGAAAGTGCTGGACTTAATATGCCAGCAAATTTGGAAAACTCAGCAGTGGCCACAGTACAGGTAAAGGTCAGTTTTCATTCCAGTCCCAAAGAAAGGCAATGCCAAAGAATGCTCAAACTACTGCACAATTGCACTCATCTCACACACTAGCAAAGTAATGCTAAAAATTCTCCAAGCCAGGCTTCAGCAATACATGAACTGTGAATATCCAGATATTCAAGCTGGATTTAGAAAAGGCAGAGGAACCAGAGATCAAATTGTGAACATCCATTCAGTTCACGTCAGTTCAATTGCTCAGTTGTGTCCGACTCTTTGTGACCAAATGGACTGCAGCACGCCAGGCCTCCCTGTCCCACCAACTACTGGAGTTTACTCAAATTTATGTCCATTATGTCGGTGATGCTATCCAACCATCTCATCCTTTGTCTTTCCCTTCTCCTCCTGCCTTCAGTTTTTCCCAGCCTCAGGGTCTTTTCAAATGAGTCAGTTCTTTGCATCAGGTGGCCGAGCTATTGGAGTTTCAGCTTCAGCATCAGTCCTTCCAATGAACACCCAGGACTGATTTCCTTCAGGATCCACTGGTTTGATCTCCTTGAAGTCCAAGGGACTCTCAAGAGTCTTCTTCAACACCACAGTTCAAAAGCATCAGTTCTTCGGGGCTCAACTTTATAGTCCAACTCTCACATCCATAGATGACCACTGGAAAAACCATAGCCTTGACTAGATGGAACTTTGTTGGCGAAGTAATGTCTCTGCTTTTTAATATGCTGTCTAGGTGGTCATAACTTTCCTCCCAAGGAGCAAGCATCTTTTAATTTCATGGCTGCAGTCACCATCTGCAGTGATTTTGGAGCCCCCAAAAATAAAGTCAGTCACTGTTTCCATTGTTTCCCCATCTATTTGCCATGAAATGATGGGACCAGATGCCATGATCTTAGTTTTCTGAATGTTGAGCTTTAAGCCAACTTTTTCACTTTCCTCTTTCACTTTCTCCAAGAGACTCTTTAATTCCTCTTTGCTTTCTGTCATAAGGGTAGTGTCATCTGCATATCTGAGGTTATTGATATTTCTCACAGCAATCTTGATTCCAGCTTGTGCTTCACCCAGCCCAGTGTTTCTCATGATGTACTCTTTATGTAAGTTAAATAAGCAGGGTGAAGTACTCCTTTCACTATTTGGAACCAGTCTGTTGTTCCATGTTCAGTTCTAACTGTTGCTTCCTGACCTTCATATGGATTTCTGAGAAGGCCAGTCAGGCGGTCTTGTATTCTCATCTCTTTAAGAATTTTCCACAGTTTGTGGTGATCCACACAAAGGTTTTGACATAGTCAATGAAGCAGAAATAGATGATTTTCTGGAACTATCTTGCTTTTTCAATAATCCAATGCATGTTGGCAATTTGATCTCTGGTTCCTCTGCCTTTTCTAAAATCAGCTTTAACATCTGGAAGTTCATGGTTCACGTACTGTTGAAGCCTGGCTTGGAGAATTTTGAGCATTACTTTACTAGTGTGTGAGATGAGTGCAGTTGTGTGGTAGTTTGAGCATTCTTTGGCATTGCCTTTCTTTGGGATTGGATTGAAAACAACCTTCCAGTCCTGTGGCCACTGCTGAGTTTTCCAAATTTGCTGGCATATTGAGTGCAGCACTTTCACAGCACCATCTTTTAGGTTGTGAATGGTAAAACAACAAAGTTTTGTGGGGATTGGGGACAAAAACAAAGATTTCTTAAGGAAGATAAAAAAGTGGTAACTGTGAATAAAATCGATTAAAAGATTGCATTAAAATTGTAAAGATTCTACTTATCCAAAGACACCTTTAAGTGAAAAATGGCAAGCCACACAATAAGGGAAAATAGTTGTAATATATATATATCCAATAAACCTACAACATATTAAAAAAAACAAAAACAAAAACGACAAACTCCTACAAATCTATGGTAAAATGACACAGATACCAAAAAAGAATTGGCAAAATTTTTGAACAGGACATTCATAGAAAGCAAATTAAAATGGACAAGCTGTAGGAATCAAGATATCTTTCCCCCTATCTGCCCTATCCCCCCAGCACTGTTTAGTGAAAATACCATCTTCTTCCCTGATATACTTCAGTTATCACCTAAGTTGTAAACCACATATATCTTGATAACTTGCTGGATTCTCTAGTCCATTGGTCTGTTTGTCTGGGACAATTTTGAAGATCTGAGATAGTTCAAAACCTACTGGAGAACTAAAAATTCCAGTTTTACCTTATTCATCTTTAATATGGATGGTTAAGAGATTTTCTTACCTTTATATATCCTGGCATTGTATAGAAATGCTCCTATACAAGCGAGGATATTTGTGATGTGTTACCAGTTCAAAGAATGGGAAAATTTTGTTTGTGTTCTTAATCAACAGGTAGAAAATTAGCTGCTGTAGAGATGTTGAGAACAGTAGAAGAGAATATGATAAAGGTAAGAATGGGATATACTTACTTGGGAAGGGCATTGAGTTGACTTTTCTAGCAAAGTTGAGCTATCTTTCTCCAGAAAGGTTTGTCCTGAATCAATCAATTGCTATGTCAACCCAATTATCTGATTATGATTTGTGACTACTAGTATTTTTTTATTGATTGAGTTTTCTGTCTCTCTGTTCTAGAACATAAATCCTCTGAGATTAGAAACTCTTTATAACCTGAATACATTTCCCCCAGTACCTAAAAGATACCTGTCCTATTGTAGGCGCTCAATAAATATTTATTGAATGAGTGGACCTGAGACCAACAAAGAGCAATTTTGCAAAAATTAGCAGAAATGAATAACTAAAATCAACCATTCCAGGGCTGTGATTTAGAGGCAAGATGTTAAAACAGCCTTAGAAGAGAATTAAAAATGAAAAAAAAAAAAAAAAGGAATAAGTCAAGATCTCACCTTTATGCCTGTTGGCTCATGTGAGTCTTTATTTTGAGTCAATGTTTTTGTTAGAATGGACTTATAAAATGCAAGAAGGTTCAACATTTTCCTTTGCTGAAAAGAATACACTTCTTTCATGATGTCACCATCATCTGTTTAATCAGTCATTAAACTCTGTTCCTCTCTATGCATTAGTGCAAATTTGCTTCTCAGCTATGGCATAACCTAGAATTCTCAAAAAGGACAGGATATATGGTTATAGGCCAGTTCGAGTGTTCATAGAAGTGAGTTTAGAGGTAGAAAAGGAAAATCTTAACTGGAGATAAATAGCATAGCGGTGGCAGTTTGAATTATATAAGAAGACCACTACTAATCAGTTAAAGAGCAATTGTAGAAATTTTAATTTAAATGAAAGAATGCAATATATATTAACATAAACCAGATACTCCCAACCTTAACAGGTTGTCCAAACTTCACTAGCTCACAGACCACAAATGCTCACACAGAAGGAACTGGCATGATTGGATTTTTTTCAAATTGATGGAAATGTTTTGGTGATAAATGAAAGATCTGCCCAGCTGGCACACTCTGTGTGTGGATTAGATAGGAGACAGCTCAAACTTACATCTACTGTCCTGATGTAATTGGTGTTCGGCTCTCTTTCATTCTCCAAAGTGTCCAGATTGATTTTTTCCAGCTTACCCCAGCCTCAGCCCATGCAGACAGTCCCCTGACCATGATGAGGCCCCTTGTAGTGGAAGTCACAGTAGCTGTCAAACCCCAGGAAGTGTTTCAGCCACCATAAAAGGCTGCTCAGTGGTTGCTGCTGTTGGTCTTTCCCCTTTGGCATGTAGCAAAACTGCAGGGTTCTTACAAGGTAAAGGTAAAGCGTATGAGGAAGGTCAATACTAGAGTTCACCAAGCCCCAGAGGACAGTTGGTATTTGGGGAAATCCTTCCTGGGTTTCTTTCTGAGCTCTGGTGGGATCTTAAGAACTGCCAGTGTTATTTTGGCAGCCAACTCAACAGAGCTGCTCACAGGCCAAAATATTTAAAAGCTCCAGGAAAAAAAAAATAGTCCATTTCTTCTATCACATACCATACTTCTGGGAGTCTGAAATATCTTACCGAGTACTTTATTCAATCTAAATTTAAATAGAACTTTCCCCCACTTCCCAAGAGAGAAACAACAATGAACTAGAGGAGAATGAGAGGAACTGGAAGAGGTAATTCTCCATATCATTGGGTTAATCTATTCTTGTTTATTAATTTATTACATGGAACAGTAAGTTTAATGGCTTTAACTTTGAAGTGGAAAAGAAGCCCCTGAAGTATACTTTAAAAAAATGCAATAATGACTTTAGAAAGATCTAGGACAGGGAATGCATTTAATGTTTTCACTTATTTTCCAAGAAGTGCTTTAACCTTAGCCTTCAGATTTATCATTTTACATCAGCCCAAATAAACTACCGCCATAAGAAACCATGTATTATTAAAAATCAGAACAGTTTCCTATATTTATTAGTTTTAGTCATAAAATTGCTATTAGAAATAGCATACAGATGAGTTTGATATCCATAAAATCATTGAAACATAACATGATATTTACTACCTGTGGTACATAATTACACTCACATGCTCTTAGATGCATTTATTTCTGTCACTGAATAATTATTTTCAGCAAGTGGTGCTGCACTTTCAGAAGTCGAATTTTAATTTCCTCATTCCTTTTCTACTTCTCATTTTGAAAGATGTAATTTCAAGAAAGAGTCTTTAGGGAAAAAACTCTTCTTATCATGTGTATCACTTCTGATTATTTTTTATTTTTTCAGTAATTTTGCTCCTTTTTTGGTTTGTGCACTGAAGTCAATCAAACTGAACAACAGTGGTTAATTATAGATTGGTTGACCTATTGCTATATTTTCTATTTCACCCTAACTTTTAAAATAAATGTTATAAGCCTCAAAGTCATGTGTATTGAAAATTGATGTTTAAAATACTGCTTTTATAATTTGTGCCTGTCTTTTGCATTATTTTTAATTTTGTCTTCTCACTCACCATTTAGACAAATGAGGCATTCTTTTTAAATTGATTTTTTATTGGCATGTAGTTGACTTACAATATTGTAGTTTCAGGAGTACAGCGAAGTGAATCTGTTATACATGTACATATATCCATTCTTTTTTAGATTCTTTCTCTGTAGTTCATTACGGAGTATTGAGAAGAATTCCCTCTCCTATAGGGTAGGTCCCTATTAGTTATCTATTTTGTATGTAGAAGTTCAGTCCCATTAACAGCTTTGAGTCTCTTAAATGCATGGGGTGCATATTTAGATGTCAATTGGCTGAGCTACATCTTTGACTAGTGCATTGGGGGTGACAGTGTCCGTGGGTAAGCCTGTAAGCTGGTGTGAGAGTCTTGCTAGTTACTCAGTGTCCACACCCGATGCGGCTTCATGACGCTCCCCTTCTCATCTACTGTATATTCTAGTGGGAAAATGATATACTCCAATTTGGAAGTTCAAGAAATTCTAAAAACTCTTCACCCATGAAAGCTCCATCTGACATGCAGAAGTCTCCATGGTTGAGGACCTCAAGCAGAAGGATGTAGATTTAATAGAAAAAAACCACTTATAAATAAACATCCAAGTCAGAATAACCTTCTTCTCAGAAATTTGTGTTGTGGCATTTTGCTTTCTAGGCAAAAGTTTCTTCACTTATAGAATGGAAGAGAATATTTGAATATGGAAAATTTGTAGCTTTCTCAATACATCTTACTAAAGTCTATACCTCACAATTATCAGACACAGTGTATTTAAAGGAAAATAACCTATAGCAAATCATCAGAAAAAGGGCCTATGGGGTAAAAAAAAAAAATCCCTTGGCGAAACTCCAGTTTCTTAGGTACCCCCCACGTGTAGAACAGCAGTTGCAGTGGAAGGAAATCTTTTAACATAGACCTTCCTGTCATTTCCACATCATGCCTTCTGGAGCATTATTTTCACATTCTCCAGCTTTTGAGAACATTAAAAAATTTGAATTATGATCATATTTTGGGGGGGGGGGGGCGGGACCGGAAATACTGCAGAGATTTTATAGCTCTAGTCTGTTTTATTGGAATACAGTTGCTTTACAATGTTGTTAGTTTCTGCGGTACCAACGCAGTGAGTCAGTATCAGGTTTGCATACATCCCCTCCCTCTTGTTGCCTCCCCGCCACCGCTCCACCCCGCCTCCTAGGTCAGCACAGCGCACCGAGCTCCCCGCGCTATGCCGCAGCTTCCCACCAGCTAGCTCTTCTACACCTGCTGGTGTCAATCCCAACATGTCAATCCCATTTCTCCCAATTCATCCCACCACCTTGCCCCACCCGCCCCGTGTCCGCACATCTGTTCTCTATATCTGTGTTTCTATTCCTGCCCTGTAAGTAGGTTCTTCTGCACTAGTTTTCTAGATTCCACATATATGCGCTGTGAGTGCATGCTCAGGCCTGTCTGACGCTTTGCAGCCCTGTGGACTGTAGCCTGCCAGGCTCCTCTGTCCATGGAAGGTTTCAGGCAAGAATACTGGAGTGGGCTGCCATTTTCTCCTCCTACATATATTCATTGCTCTACAATATTTGTTTTTCTCTTCCTGACTTACTTCACTCTGTATGATAGTCTCTAGGTCCATCCATATCTCTATAAATAGCTTTAGTATTTAATTAACTCATCAGCCAATAAGAAAAATACTTAAATTATAATAGATGATCATTGACAGGGATGGTTCTCCAGAGAAATGGAATAAATAGTATATAGATATGGATATATATGAGGGTGGGGGGAGAAGGAATTGGCAACCCATTCAAGTATTCTTGCCTGGGAAATCCCGTGTGCAGAGGAGGCTGATGAGTCCTTGGGACCACAGTGAGTGAATCAGACACGACTGAGTGTGTGTGCGTGCACGTACACACACACACATTTATATGTGTGTGTGTGTATATATACATATATATATGTATATGGAGAAAGAGAGCACTAGAGTGACCATTATTTTAAGGAACTGGCTCATGCAGTGAGGCTGAGAATTCCCACAATATGCCCTCTGCAAGCTGGAGATACAGGAAAACCAGTGGTATAATTTAGTGTGAGTCCAAAGGCCTGAAAACCAGGAAGGCTGATGTTCTGAGACAGAGGTAACTGTCCCAGCTCAAGCAAAGAACAAATTTACTCTTCCTTCACCTTTTTGTTCTGTTCAGAACCTGAACAGATTGGTGCCATCTGTCTGCATGGATGAGAGCTATCTTCTTTATTCAGGCTGTAGAATCAGATGCTCGTCTCTTATGGACGGACCTTCACAGACACACCCAGATAGAATGTTTCAACAGCTCTCTGGGCGTCCCTTACCCCAGTCAAGTGGATACAGGAGAAGCACTTGTTAGGTCTTAGAGTACTATTATTTATATATAATTATAACTTTATTATCTATTATAGTATAAACATATTGTTTAAAACTGTAAACATTTATAAAACTATCTTTAAACTATGAACCACATATATAGCTTAAAACAGTAATAGAGTTTAAAAGAATGCTATTATTTTATCTAAAAATTTTATAAAGATGAAAAGAAACACAGTATTTATTATAGCACAGACAGGATTGTATTAATACGGTATCATATCACATACTAATGTTTTAAACAGAGAGCTACAATTGGACATGACTTAGCGACTGAGCAACAACAAAATGATGTGATCACCTTTATAATGAGGTAAATTTTGCTTTTGTATCTACAAGCATTTTTTTTTTTTTTTAACTATGAGACCATTTAATTTCCAGCTTCTCCTGTAGAAGTCAGGAATGATTGTGCCTCTATATTTGTAGAAAGAGAATATTTCTCTCTAGGTTTTCACTTTCCTTTCTCACACTTATGTCTTTATGGAGGAAAACTTTAAGTATTTGTATTTTGTAAGATGCCATACTAATGAAATTGGGGAAGCTGAATTTAGCAGTGCAGATGTTAATACAAATTTTGCCATCAGAAGATTAGAATGAAAATGAAATGTCCTGCAATTATAAGAATGGCATGTATTTTATGTAGATGTTTTGATACTACATCATGGTGGTTTTGATCTGCATTTCTCTAATAATTAATGATCTTGGGTATCTTTTCATGTTATGTCTTCTTTGGAATACATAAGGGTGTATGAATTGTATGTATTGGCCATCCGTATGTATTCTTTGGAGAAATATCTAGTTAGGTCTTCCATTCATTTTTTTTATACATATGTATTGAGCTGATGTTTGTATCTTTTGGAGATTAATCCTTTGTCAGTTGCTTTGTTTACAAATACCTTCTGCCATTCTGAGGCTTGTCTTTCTGTTTATGGTTTCCTTTGCTGTGCAGAAGCTTTTACATTTAATTAGATCCCATTTGTTTTTGTTTTATTTTCATTGCTCTCAGATATGGGTCAAAAAGATCTTGCTGTGATTTATGTCAAAGAGTCATGTCTATGTTATACTCTAAATAAGAGTTTTACAGTATCTGGTCTTACATTTAGGTTTTTAATCCATTTTGTGTTTATTTTTGTGTTTGGTGTCAGGGAGTGTTCTAATTTCATTCTTTTACTTATAGCTGTCCCATGAATCCTGAAGAGGGTATAGAGAAAAGGAAACCCTCTTGTACTCTTCGTAGGGATGTAAATTGATAGAGCCAGTATGGAGAACAGTATGGAGGTTCCTTAAAAATCTAAAAATAGAACTACCATATGACCCAGCAATGCCACTCCAGGACATATAGCCTGAGAAAACCATAATTCAAAAAGCCATGTGCACTCCAGTGTTCCATACAGCACTATTCACAATAACCAGGATATGGGCATGGAAGCAACCTAAATGTTCGCTGACAGATGAATGGGTAAAGAAGTTGTGGTACACATACACAATGGAATATTACTCAGCCATAAAAAAGATGAAAGTTGGGTCATTTGTAGAGATGTGGATGGACCTAAGTCTATCATATAGAGTGAAGTAAGTCAGAAAGAGAATAACAAATATCATATAAATGCATACATATATAGTATAAAACATGGTACAGATGAACCTATTGGTAGGGCAGGAATATAGATGCATAAACTGGAAGTGTGGACATGGGGGTGGGAAGGGGGAGTGGGATGAATTGGGAGATGGGAATTTATATATATATATATATATATATATACACATAGGCAAAATAGATAGTGGGAAGCTCTTGTAGAGCCCAGAGAGCTCAGCTTGGTGTTCTATTATAACCTAGACAGATGGAATGGGAGGGTGGGAGGGAGGTCCAAGATAGAGGGTTTTTGTGTATATGTATGGCTGATTCACTTCGTTGTATAGCAGTAAACAAGACAACATTGTAAAGCAACTACACACCCAATTATAAAAAATGAATGGCATGGGTAATAGAGGTAAACGAAAGTAAAGACTTATCTGAACTGTCCTATTTTATTCATTTTCTATCTGACCCATGAAAAAGGTGTCGTAGCTATTCTTCTTAAGTTAATGTGAATAAAGATTATAGCAGGTATTTTGAAGATTTTTCTTCAAAGAGTGTGTATGTGCCTGTGTTGTGTTTCTTTGATCTTTGCTTGTATATTGAATGTACTATTTTCTATGATTTTCTCTTAAGAAAATCTTTTTTAAATGCTCAGACTAAAACAGTTAGTCTCCTGACTATAAGGGAATTTAAAAGATGGTTTTTGTGCTTTACTGAAGTTAAAGCTCAAAATATAACTTATTGCACTTGAAAAGCATCAGAGTATATGTCTAAATGAAATGCTGGATACAATTTCTAAATGTTGCTGTTAAGTCACTCAATCATGTCTGACTCTTTGCAACCCCAACTCTTTGCAGCATGCCCAGGCCTCCCTGTCCACCACCATCTCCTGGAGTTTACTCAAACTCATGTTCATTGAGTCAGTGATGCCATCCAACCATCTTGTCCTCTGTTGTCATCTTCTCCTCCTGCATTCAGTCTTTCCCAGCATCAGGGTCTTTTCAGATGAGTCAGTTCTTCACATCAGGTGGTCAAAGTATTGGAGTTTCAGCTTCGCCATCAGTCCTTCTAATGAATATTCAGGACTGATTTCCTTTAGGATGGACTGGTTGGATCTCCTTGCTGTCCAATGGACTCTCAGAGTCTTCTCCAACACCACAGCTCAAAAGCATCAATTCTTCATTGCTAAACTTTCTTTATAGTCCAGCTCTCGCATCCATACATGAATACTGGAAAAACCATAGCTTTGACTAGACAGAACTTTGTTGGCAATGTAATGTCTCTGCTTTTTAATATGTTGTCTATGTTGGTCATAACTTTTCTTCCAAGGAGCAAACGTCTTTTAATTTCATGGCTGCAGTCACCATCTGCAGTGATTTTGGAGCCCAAGGAAACAAAGTGTATCACTGTTACCATTGTTTCCCCATCTATTTGCCATGAAGTAATGGGATCGGATGCCAAGATCTTCATTTTTTGAATGCTGAGTTTTAAGTCAGCTTTTTCACTCTCCTCTTTCACTTTCATCAAGAGGCTCTTTCGTATCTCTTTGCTTTCTGCCATAAGGGTGGTGCCATCTTTGTATCCAAGGTTATTGATATTTCTCCTGGCAATCTTGATTCCAGCTTGTGCTTCATCCAGCCTGACATTTCTCATGATGTACTCTGCATAGAAGTTAAATAAGCAGGGTGACAGCCTTGATGTACTCCTTTCCCAATTTGGAGCCAGTCCATTGTTACATGTCAGGTTCTAACTGTTGCTTCTTTTCCTGCATACAGGTTTCTCAGCAGGCATGTCAGGTGATCTGGTATTCCCATCTCTTTAAGAATTTTCCACAATTTGTTATGATCCACACAGTCAAAGGTTTTAGTCTAGTCAGTGAAACAGAAGTAGATGTTTTTCTGAAATTCTCTTGCTTTATCTCTGAGCCAACAGATGTTGGCAATTTGACCTCTGGTTCCTCTTCCTTTTCTATATCCAGTTTGAATGATTTCTAAATGATTTCTCCTTATTGAATGCACGTACATCCAGAACAAAAGTATATGCTCCCATCTGTCAGGATTTGGGGGTGAGTGAAAGTGATAACAATTGCCCTTCCTAGCACTAGCAATCTTACCTCGCTACATGTATTCATTAATGAGAAGGAGAGGAAAATTCTGGCTTAAACTCTACCTGAGAGGAACTTGAAATCTGATGGTTGATGAAGTCAAATGTACATGTTCATCAGGTACAACAGAGGTTTATTGAATGCTTACTCTTTGACAGACACTGTGTGTTAATCCCTCAGTTGTGTCTGATAATTGGCAACCCCATGGACTGTGGCCTGCCAGGATCCTCTATCCATGGGATTCTTCAGGCAGGAATACTGGAGTGAGTTGCCATTTCCTCCTCCAGGTGATCTTCCTGACCCAGGGATCGAACCCACATCTCTTTTGATTCTTGCACTGGCAGGCAGGTTCTTTACCACTAGCGCCACTGTTTTACAAATCCCATAATAGACGGGGGTTGTTTTATGCCTAAAATTTAGCTTTCATCTGGAGAAGCACAGGCAGATAATTTTAACCAAGAGTTTCTAATATAGAAGTGTATTCAGCCAGCCTGGAAAGCAACCCTTGCCTGACCAAAAAGGAGCCCCAGAGACCAAACTGCAACTCTGATATGACGGCAGCAGGGAGGGACCTTCGCCTAACGGTGAGCCATATCCTCTGCTAGGTACTATGTTGTCCTTGCAAAACCGGTCAGAATAACTTTCTGTTGTTCACTTTCCTGATTAAAAGCTTTATTCTGGGTGATACAGTGTGACCCAACCAGAATTTCTTGCCCTTTTTAGAGTCTCTTTATCTTTTCTTGGAATTAAGTGAAGTTGTCATGTAACTATCACTCTGTCTGAGGGATTTAAAACTTGTTATCTGTGGAGGTGTAACTGGTTGTCCAGAGTATATATAAGAAGGTAAGAAAAGATCTCCCCCTCATTATTCAGAAGAGATGGAGATGTTCAACAGGTCTGTAATTGCTATAGAGGCAATGTTCTTCTTTCAGATTACAGAGTTTTCTAATCTTTCAAATAGTAGTAACACCTCATCATCCCAGATGGAGCTGGAGATTTCTAATTAACTGTTGCTACCATCATCATCATTTAAAGTCCATCCCGAAAATGGTATTTACCACAATGATCTGTTGCTCCATGACATTTAGAAATAGGAACCAGCTAAGTCCTTTTGTTTTTAATCAACTGGAATTTTACTCTGTGGAAGGGAAAAGATTTTTCAGTGCACACAAAGTATGTGCTGCAAAACAGAAATGCTTTTAGACAAGGCTCCAAGGGTTATTTCTCATTATTTTTGACATCCCTCTTTCCATTGAAACAAGTCACGGGCATATCTACCGTTGATCAGTTGACAGATCAGCAATTCTATTAAGATGAAAACTAACCTTGGAAGTGTTTAGAAGGAAAAGGGTATCCTTTGATTTATTATGCCATTTTATGCTTGCGCTACTATTTCCCTTTCAGCTATTCAGGCTGTGTTAAGTGAAAATATCCAGCAGTTTTAATAAAGTGTCTCATTGAAAACAAATATTAACCAGAAGCATTTTAGAAGAACCTTCTGATTAATGTAAATGAAATAAAGATCATCCAGTTCTGTTCAATAATAGGGAGTCAGACATAATGAACAGAATACAGCAACATTATTGTGATGACAGACTATGCTGTCATTTCTTTTTAGTGCCAGCTGAGGTCTGGGTATCTTCCTCAGGAATTATAGGGACATTTGCCTTTTAGCAGGTGGCAATGCATTCTAGTTATCCTGCATCTTGAAAAAGTTATTATATGTGATGTTTGGTTGATTAGTATATTTAGGTAAAGTTATTTTGGAAGTGGTAATTTGTTTTTGCTCAAAGTCAGGACTGATAGCTTTCTTATATAATTTAAACTTTGAAATGTAGTCAAAATTTAAATATTCAGATTTCCTTGAATTTAAAAATCTCCTCATTAGCATCACTTTTTATTGCATCTCTGAGATCTCATAATCCACTTTCCTCAACACATCTATCTACAGCATCTAAATGACTGTTCTTAAATTCTTTAGAACTTACATTTAGCTAAGGAAAAATGTAAGAGTTTTGAAAAGGTTTTCTCAGGTAAGAAGAAATAGAAGTTGAAAGGAAAGGTTGATGAAATTGGACCACTTTAGCACAATTTTAGTCTTAAAATTGCAACATTTGTCCATTGAATTTTAAGTTTGGATGTTCTGCTAATTCAAACTAAATTTAAAAGGTAGATTATTCCATAAACCTTGGAATTTTCATTAAAATTCAACTTTCTATTGTTTTACATCCTAGAAATAAGAAAAAGAAAGTCGAGTTGTAAAACACTCTGATTTTTAATAAATGAAAAGAAAATATCACAAAGATTCCTAGGGTATATTGCGCAAGAAATATCCATTAGCCTATGTTCTCCTCTAGGAGTTTTATAGTTTCTGGTCTTACATTTAGATCTTTAATCCATCTTGAGTTTATTTTTGTGTATGGTGTTAGAAAGTGTTCTAGTTTCATTCTTTTACAAGTGGTTGACCATTTTTCCCAGCACCTCCGACTTAAATCACAGCAAGATCTTCTATGACCCACCTCCCAGAATATTGGAAATAAAAGCAAAAATAAACAAATGGGACCTAATGAAAATTAAAAGCTTTTGCACAACAAAGGAAACTATAAGTAAGGTGAAAAGACAGCCCTCAGATTGGGAGAAAATAATAGCAAATGAGGAAACAGACAAAGGATTAATCTCAAAAATATACAAGCAACTCCTGAAGCTCAATTCCAGAAAAATAAATGACCCAATCAAAAAATGGGCCAAAGAACTAAACAGACATTTCTCTAAAGAAGACATACAGATGGCTAACAAACACATGAAAAGATGCTCCACATCACTCATTATCAGAGAAATGCAAATCAAAACCACGATGAGGTACCATTACACGCCAGTCAGGATGGCTGCTATCCAAAAGTCTACAAGCAATAAATGCTGGAGAGGGTGTGGAGAAAAGGGAACCCTCTTACACTGTTGGTGGGAATGCAAACTAGTACAGCCACTATGGAAAACAGTGTGGAGATTTCTTAAAAAACTGGAAATACAACTGCCATATGACCCAGCAATACCACTTCTGGGCATACACACTGAGGAATTCAGATCTGAAAGAGACACGTGCACCCCAATGTTCATCGCAGCACTGTTTATAATAGCCAGGACATGGAAGCAACCTAGATGCCCATCAGCAGATGAATGGATAAGGAAGCTGTGGTACATATACACCATGGAATATTACTCAGCCATTAAAAAGAATTCATTTGAATCAGTTCTAATGAGATGGATGAAACTGGAGCCCATTATACAGAGTGAGGTGAGCCAGAAAGATAAAGAACATTACAGTATACTAACACATATATACAGAATTTAGAAAGATGGTAGTGATGGCCCTATATGCAGGGCAGAAGAAGAGACGCAGAAGTACAGAACAGACTTTTGAACTCTGTGGGAGAAGGTGAGGGTGGGATGTTTTGAAAGAACAGCATGTATATTATCTGTGGTGAAACAGACCACCAGCCCAGGTGGGAGGCATGAGTCAAGTGCTCGGGCCTGGTGGGCTGGGAAGATCCAGAGGAATCGGGTGGAGAGGGAGGTGGGATGGGGGACCGGGATAGGGAATACGTGTAACTCTATGGCTGATTCACATCAATGTATGACAAAACCCACTGAAAAATAAAAAAATAAAATTAAAAAAAAAAAAAAAAGAAATATCCATTAGTGTGATTGAAAATGGTAGAAACATATTGTAATGCTGATGACTATAAACATATCATTTTTTAACCCATAGATGAATATTTTTATTTCTGATTTCTTTAGAACATAATATAGAGGTATGCATTCTATGAATTTTGTAACTGAAATTAACTTTTGTTAAAATAAAGGAGAAAAGGTAATTGATAAGAGAAAAAGATGATCTCTTTGATATTTCAACTGTTACACTCATCCATATATCCATATTATCTATCAGTTCAGTTCAGTTCAGTTGCTCAGTCGTGTCCGACTCTTTGTAACCCCATGAACCGCAGCACGCCAGGTCTCCCTGTCCATCACCAACTCCCAGAGTCCACCCAAACCCATGTCCATTGAGTCGGTGATGCCATCCAACTATCTCATCCTCTGTTGTCCCCTTCTCCTCCTGCCCTCAATCTTTCCCAGCATCAGGGTCTTTTCAAATGAGTCAGCACTTCGCATGAGGTGGCCAAAATTTTGGAGTTTCAGCTTCAACATCAGTCCTTCCAATGAACACCCAGGACTGATCTCCTTTAGGATGGACTTGTTGGATCTCCTTGCAGTCCAAGGGACTCTCAAGAGCCTTCTCCAACACCACAGTTCAAAAGTATCAATTCTTCAACGCTCAGCTTTCTTTATAGTTATGTATCTAGCTTGTTAGCCAGCTATCTACCTTTCTATATTCAAAATTACTTCCCTTTCTATATTATAAGTAAAATATTTTTTCATCAAATGATGTATATGTGTGTATGCACACATTATTTTTGATATAATATCATAGCTTTTATATTTAACCTAATTCACTCTTAGTTTCATAACAAACATGAGACAATATATGATCTCATTTTCACACAACTATAATTAGCAATAAACTTTCCCACTTGTATTTATTTTTCTTTTTTAGCATCCCTGAAAATCAGTAAAATAATGCAGCTTAGTTTCAGAAGGCAGTGTTAAATTAAGAATGGAAAAATCTAGATCCAAATGAAAGATGTTAAGAAAACAGATTCATTGCAATTTAGATAGTTGGAGACTATTGATAAATTTTCCTAATGCTATAGTAGCAGAATGCTGAATATAAAATACTCAATTTCTTCCACATATACCATCAAATACAAAATTTGAAACAACTTAAAACTTACCTCCTATCAGACAAATCTTTAAATAAACCTGTGAATGGAACATGGAAAAATCTAAACACCAATTCTTCACCTATGGAATAGCTGATAGTCTCCTATAATTCTTGTTTGGCTTTTAAACATACTCTTCTTTCTTTTTAACATATAACTCTATAAAGGCATTTTTCCTTTGAAAGAAAAATCACTTAGCACAAGCAGTATTGTCAAGGAATGTCAAATACTGAGAAATGTGGTGAAAAATGAGAAAGGGCTGAGTCACTTAGAAAGAGCCATGCAGACGGCCCAGGGTAACAAGCACTAAATTGAGGAAGAGAATGGTTGGTGGAAATAGGTCAAAACAGGCCAATGAAACATAGTCATTACATGATAAAATGACCTGTAGATGAATTTACATTCTTGGGAGGTTATTTGTTTACTATCAGAGACTTGATGGTAGTGATCCTCAAATTAGGTACCTTAATTTTGTCAGATGTTTTGGTTTTGTGGTATTTACTTCTGCAAGTAAATTTCTACAAGATGTTCTTTATAAAAAGACATTTGGTTTATTTTTTCAAATTTCTAATACTGCTCAAAACAGCTATATGAACACAGTGCCAACTGAAACAATATATTGCTTGCATTTTTTTCATGAAGCATCATTAGTAAGATTTTAAAAACCAGTGGTGTATAAAGTTTAAACCTTTGAAAATAGGACTTTAGGAAATTCAGTCAAATTAAATACTCTTCTAATTCAAGGAATATTGAGAATATAATATGAAATGTTGTGTAGGATATTAGTGTCCCTTAATTATGAACTAAGTAAAATTAATAGCTTTTACTTAAACATAAGACATTAAATTATTGTTCATATGTGAACTTTGTTATCTTCTGCTAAGTCTACTTATCTACTTACCTACTGCTAAGTCACTTCAGTCGTGTCCGACTCTGTGCGACCCCATCCCTGGGATTCTCCAGGCAAGAACACTGGAGTGGGTTGCCATTTCCTTCTCCAATGCATAAAAGTGAAAAGTGAAAGCGAAGTTGCTCAGCCATGTCCAAATCTTCGCGACCCCATGGACTGCAGCCTACCAGGCTCCTCCGTCCATGGGATTTTCCAGGCAAGAGTACTGGAGTGGGATGCCATTGCCTTCTCCATTGTTATCTTCCAAGACTATGTAAAGTAAATTATGGTATAAAATAAGGTATAATTTTTATGGGATCAAATAGCTTTGATGGAAATATATTTTCAATTATAATGTGTCCCATACATTTTTAGAGAGGATGATTTTAGTGTTACTGAATTCAAAGGGAAGACTACTGAAAAATTTGCTATATGAAGAAGAAGCAAACTCTACCTGCTCAACTACTACTAGTTGTGTCTTTACAGGGATATATTATAAATTTTTATAATTCTTCCTGCCTTCCCCACATCTCCATAGTTTCCTAGTAAGTGAGCTGAAATATTTAATAAAATAGCTATCCTCAGATTCGTTTCAAACTCTTGGATAAAGGATGCACAAAGACATGATTTTTTTACAATGGATGCTCCAGGGAATGAAAACAAAAAGCTTGGAATAAAAGCTCAGTACCGTTGGGATTTAGAGGTCATATTGCAGAGTAATCTTCGTTTCTCATTTATGCAACCCCCATATGTGTATGTATCCCCTAGTATCTTGGGAAGTTTATATTTCTCGAGTAATAAATATTTTGTTCCCATAGTGATTTTCTGAATGTTGGTTTTACTCTCCAAATGTACTTTAGATACAACTTTGTTATAAGGACTCTTGCACACGTTCTTTCAGCTTAAGACCTGGTGAAGAGACCACTCCCATTCTTCCTGTTTGTAGGCAGTAAGAAATAAATATTTGCATCCTGATAACTGATTCACATTATACAATTCCCATTCAAATGCTGTCACACTTTTTTTGCCTTGGACATCTAAGAATTTGTGGATTTCCTGTTAATTGCCATCACTTCTCCTCCAAGCCCTGCGTCCCTAAGGGATTTTAGTAGTATTTTAAAATCATACAATTAAAATTCTTTCCTCCCACCTCTGGCCAACATTGGTACACATGAAATCAGCTACTATTTCTCACGTCGAAATGCTGTTAGTCACCCTGGCTCCCCAGTATCAGGTTCAACTTCAGGGAATTACCTTTTTAACAAGTAAAGCAAGCTAAAGATCCCAAATAAGCTCAAGTATGTCTATAATTTTTTCCTTTTACAGGAGTGGTTTCTGAAAATATTAAGCATCTGTGAAGATTACCTGGTTCTTAGATGTAGTCATGTCAAATTCATTTATCTGATGTTCCATAAGCCTGTACACTTTGTCTGAAACATTCAAGTTCCAACAGTTACTTTATCTTATGCTGAGACTCAGATATCTGGGCAGTTTCTCTAACTTCCAACTGAAAGGATGGGAATATTCCAATAACTCTCTCTTTAAAAATTTTTATTGGAGTATAGTTGGTTTACAATATTGTGTTGGTTTCAGGTGTACCAGGGCTTACCTGGTAGCTCAGATGGTAAAGTGTCTGCCTACAATGCAGGAGACCCGGGTTTGATCCCTGGGTCAGGAAGATCCCCTGGAGAAGGAAATGGCAACCCACTCCAGCATTCTTGCCTGGAAAATTCCATGGAGGAGCCTGGTGGACTCCATGGGGTCCATGGGGTCGCAAAGAGTCGGACATGACCGAGCGACTTCACTTTTCAGGTATATAGCAAAGTGAATCAGTTATACATATGAACATGCATTCTTTCTCAGATTCTTTTCCCATATAGATTATTACAGAATATTGAGTAGAGTTCCTGTACTATGTAGTAGGTCCCTATTAGTTATCCATTTTACATATATTAGTGTGTATATGTTATTCCCATTTCCTAATTTGTCACTTCCCCCCACGTTTCCCCTTTGATAACCACAGATTTGATTTTAAAATCTGTGAGTATGTTTCTGTTTTTTATTTTGTACCATTTTTATTAGACTCCATATATACGTGATATCATATGATACTTGTCCTTCTCTGACTTCCTTCACTTAGTATGAGAATCTCTAGATCTGTCCATGTTGCTGCAAATGGCATTATTTTGTTCCTTTCTATGGCTGAGTACATGTATTACATGTATATATTTATCACATCTTCTTTATTTGCTGATAACTCTTAAAGTTTAGAGCAGGATTGCCTTTCCTGCTAGCACTTTGAAGCAAACTGGGCTTGGCATTTCTTTGTTGGAAGGTCTTTAACTTTGAGTTCAATTTCTTTAAAAGACGTTGAACTATCTATGGATATTTGTTCTTGTGTGTGATTGGGTAGTTTTGTGTCTTTCAGGGAATTTGTCCATTTCATCTAAATTTTTGAATTAGTTGGGCATAGGATATATAACATTACTTTATAAATTTTCTAACATCTTTCTGTCTGTAGTGATGTTCCCTCTTCCTTTCTTCCTGGTATCAGTACTTCACGTCTTTTTCTCTCTTTTTTTGCCACTGGTTGACCAGCCAAAATAGAGGTATGTTAATTACATTGCCCTTTCAATAACTAGCTGTACATTTTATTGATTTTATGTACACATTTTCTATTTTTAAATTCATTGATTTCTGCACTTATCTTTCTTATTTCCTTCTTTCTACTTGAGATGGGTTCATTTTACTATTTTAAATCAGAAGTGTAATTATTATTGATACATTTATTTATTTTTAACATAAACATTAATGATATAAGTTTTCCTCTCTGTATTTCTTTAGCTTCACCTCTCAATTTTGATATATTACATTTTCATTTCCATTTAGTTCAAAATATTTTAAACTTCCATAGAAACTTACATTTTGAGTGACTGCTCCTTTGAGTAAATATTTGAGTGATATTGATATATTTCCAGATATCATTCCATGATCAATTTCTGGTTTAATTTTGCTATGTCATAAACATTGTATGAATATATGAGTATAAGATTATGTGGTCATTAACAGTGTATGATCAAAACATATTGTATGAAATTATTTACATTTAATATTTTATTGCAGAAAGTTTGGCATGTCCTAATGAATACTCCACTTATACTTGAAAATGGCATTCCTGGTATTGCTCAGTAAAAGGTTCTCGAAATGTCATACCATATTGGTTGACAGCGTTATTCAGGCCTTCTATGTCCTTATTGATTATGTTTTCTTGTGCTACCAATTTCTGACAGAGGAACAATGATATCTGCAACTGTAAATGTGAATTTGTCTGTTTATTCTTTCAATTCTATAAGTTTTCGGTTCATATATTTTGAAGCTCTGTTGCTAGGTAAATATACCTTTAAAATTATTAGGATTTCTTGGAAGTTGGACCTTTTCTCAAATCATCCTTTTTTATCTAGTAATGCTTCTCATTTTGAAGTCTACTATGACAAATAGAAATATAACTACCTATAGATTTCTTTTGGATAGTCTTTGTAGGTTGTGTCTTTTTCTATCCTTTTTAAAAACTATCTGCATCTTTATATTTAAACGGATATCTTATTAACATTATATAGTTTGTCATCGAGTTTCTTAAAAATAAATCTGATGATCTATGTATGTCTTTTAGTTGATTTCTCTGTGTAATATATCTTTTTTTCTCTAGCTGTCTTTAAGATTTTTTTTTGTCTTTGATTTTATGCAGTTTGAATATGATATATTCAGCCATTTTTATTTGTTTTTTTGTTATTGTTGAATCTGATTGATATTCTTTGTGCTTCTTTGATCTGTGGTTTGCTGTCAATCATTCTGGAAAATTCTCAGCTATTGTTTCTTGAAATATTTACTCTGTTCTTTTTTAGTTCTCTTCTCCTTCACCTTCATAATTAGGGTTCCAATTAATTATGCATGATTTAGACCATTTGATATTGTCCCACATTTCCTGTTTCTGGTTTTTTTTTTCCACTATTTTTTTTTCTGTGTTTCAGCTTGGGTAATTTGTATTGACCTATTTGAGTTCACTACTTTTTAGGTTGGCTCTATTGAAACTACTACGAGGCCATTCGAAGACTTTGTTTCTCATTTCTAGAATTTCCACTCAAAACTTTCCTATGGTTTCCCTCTCTGTTGAAATTTACTCTCTTCTCTTGTATGTTGTCTACTTTTTATATTATGGTCTCTAACTTATTAATCAGTTATTTTTAAGTCCTTGTTTTATACTTCAAACATGTATGTAAGTCTGGCTTTATTATTTGCTTTGCTTTATACAATTTATTACTTTTCTTTACTTTTTGAATACTATATAATTTTGTTGTTGAAAATCATACATTTTTTATGAGAGTTTGTGTATATGCCTGCAAATGGGTGTGTCTTTCCTTCTGATAGGCCTTTATTATAAAGGTATGAGTCATTCTAGAAAATCTATACAGCTGTGAACTAGACTTGAGATTTGTTGTTGCTGTGGTTATCCTTTGAGAATCATAGACTAAAAATGCCTCTTGTGTTACCTTGCATCAAGGTTGAGGCTAATTTGCCATGTGGTTTTGCTAAGTATTGATTTCACCTTCAGTTTTAGTTCATCAACTTGCACTGCTGTTTTGAGAGGATGTCTCTCCACACTCACCCATTTCCTAGCAGTATTCCAACAAAACTCAGCACTCAGCACATTAGCCTGAAGGTGAGATCAAGTAGACATTACTTGCTTTTCTTGTTTTGCCTTTGTCCCAGGCAGACACCGTGTCCCTGGATCTTACAGGTTTGGCATCCTCAGAATCCTGCTTTTCTCTAGATCTAGTTCTGGAACAAGCATGTATTCCTGTCCCTGAGCAGAGAATATGTTAGTGTTTTCTTCCAACTGAAATGTATTTACACCAGTGACCTAAAAGTGGCAGTATTTATTGCCTTTTCCCCAGCACTTTGAGGCTTTTATTCCATAGAGAAGAATGAAGAATCAGTTTGAGGTTTTGTGTCTCCTCTATGGTTGGCATTTTTGTTCAATGGGCCCTTACCAAGAAATACCATTCCTCAGGACCTTCCCAGTCTTATTTGTGAGTATCTTACTGGCAACCCACTCCAGTATTCTTGCCTGGAAAATCCCATAGATGGAGGAGCCTGGTAGGCTACAGTCCATGGGGTCGCAAAGAGTCGGACACGACTGAGCGGCTTCACTTTCACTCTGATGTCTTAGAGAAGATCTTCCTAATGGATCGGCTTTCCCCTTTATCAGCTGCCCCTCCCCTACATGTTCCATTTTCTCTTGGTAATCCATATTTAGTCTTTGTTAATTTTTAACCGTTTTAGCTGAATTCTTTTGGATGTGTTCAACAGAATCAGTCTCAGGTAAGAAACTGCTGGCTTGCTGTCTCTCTCCAGACATCTCTTTTTGCTTCAATTCAAAATTAGATTGTTGATCTCTATTGGATTCAAAGACAGTTGTGAATTTGAAGATTTTCTGATATTTCCTTGTTTTTAGTTTAAAAACAACGCTCTTTCCAACTTTCTACATCGTAAGTTAAAGCCTGAAGAAAATCAGCTTCCTTTGTGTTTATCCACAACAAAAGTTTTAAAATCCTTCTGTAAGGATAAGATTGAATAAATATTCAGTCACTCAACAAATGTTTACTGACCACTTCTCTGTGGGAGATACTTTTTGGGAAGCAGCAGTGAATACAACAAACAGCATCGTTAGGATTTTGGAGCTCATTTCTCAATGGGAAAGGGAGGACAGAAAATAGATAAGCAAGATATGTACATGCATTTTATAGTATTTTATAAGTTGTTAAGTGACATGGGAAAAAAGAGAGAAAGTGGCCAAGAGTAGGGATCAGAAGTATCATTAGGGTTTGGCTTCCATTTTTAATGACATAGTCAGGAGAAATCTTGCTGAGAAGGTATAGTTAGATTAAAGACTTGAAGGAGAAATAGTTCGTTCACTCAGTGAATATTTGGGAGGGAGAAACAGGATTTCCAGGAGGTAGAAATATCCAGTATAAAAAGCCGTGAGGAAAATCAACAGACAGTAAATGCTGGACAGGGTGGGGGGAAGTGGGAACCCTCTGCACTGTCGGTGGGAATGTAAACTGGTACAGCAACTGTGGAGAATAGGATGGAGCTTCCTTAAAAAACTAAAACTAGGTCTACCATATGATACGGCAGCCCCACCCCTGGGTACATATCCTGAGAAAGCGATTAATTCAAAAAGACACATGCACTGCAGTGTTCACTGCAGCACTGTTTACATTAGCCAAGACATGGGAGCAAACTAAATGTCCATCAGAGGAATGGATAAAGACGTCACACACGTCCACAATGGAATATTACACAGTCATAAAAAGGAATGAAGTTGTATCATTTGCAGAGACGAGGCTGGAGCTAAAGATTGTCATACAGAGAGAAGAAAAACACATCATATATTAATGCATACAAGTGGAATCTAGAAAAATTGGTACAGATGAACCTATTTGCAAAGCAGAAATAGTTAACAGATGTAGAAAATAACCGTATGGGAACCAAGGTGGGAAATGGGAAGGGACGAATTGGGAAACTGAGATTAATATATATAAATTACTGTGTATAAAATAGGTAACTAATAAAAACATACTGTATAGCACATAAACTTAGCACTCTGTGATGGCAGAGTCCCCTCTTTATATGTATTTGTATAGTTGATATGCAATACATGTAATATACATATGATAAACAATATATATAAAGTCCCTACTTTATATATATTTGTATAGCTGATTCAGTTTGCTGTGCAGCAAAAATTAACACAACATTATGAAGCAATTAAATTCCAGTTTTACAAAAGAAAGCCCTGAGGCAGGTGCAAGCTCGGCATGTGTGTGAGCTCCAGGAGGCCAGTGTGGCTGCAGCAGAGTGGGCAGGGGAAGGAGGGCGTGGTGTCAGAGGGGTGGGTGATGGGCAACAGATTATGTATATCCTGGGATGCTCTGGAATAGACTTCAGAGTTTATTCAGAGAGATATGAAGAGGCACAGTAGGGTATTGAGTAGAGAGTAATATAATCTGACTTTCATTTTCAAAAAGCATCACTCTAGCCACAGTGTAGGGAATAGACTGTGGTGTTGAGTATGAATGGCATAATCAAATTGTCATGCCATTTAATAAGGGTGACCTTTAAAGAAGATTTCTCCTTTGAGTCCAATTCAGAGTTCTTTCTCCCTTCCAATAAAATTGTATTTAATTGTCAAAAATGAAGCATGACTTTATTGTACAATTAATGGGACTTAAAATGCTAAACTGCAAATCATAAGGGTTTAAAGCATACACCAGTAAAATTTGAAAACTATTCTGATATATTTCATATAATCAACTTCTTTGTGATGTCCCTTCTTTGTCATTAGTCACATACATTTGGAATGTCCTGAAAGTGATAGATACTAAATTTGTAATATTTTTCATCCTTTAAAAATTTCTTTAACTTACATTTGCTATATTTCTCACTGAACCAAAGAGTAGAATACTTACAGTTAGTATTGTGTAGTTTGAAGAAGAGCCACAGAAATGACTTTTTAAACTAAACATTCTGCTACCCATTTCCCACTTCAACCCTCAAAGTAGGCTCGTGTATAAAATTTACTGTAACTCAAATTTTCCATCACCCTTATTTGCATAATTTGTCCATACGGTGGCACAATTAGCAGGAAGCTCCTCTCATCATGCTTGTTATAGGGACAGACCAAAAGTTATAGCTAATAAATTTTGAAAATAGTGCTGATAAACAGTAGGCATATGTTGCTCTAATTATATCTTCCCATCCAAGTACTAACCAGGCCCAACCCTGCTTAGCTTCCATGATGTGACGAGACCAGGCATGTTCAGGGTGATATGGCTATAGACCTATTATTATATATTAGTGTGTTCAATGACACTATTTTGAACGAAATCCCATCTCAGTAACTAATCACACATTTTATAATATAATAATGAAACATCAAATTTAATTCTTACTGAATCCTCATAAATGAATTTATTTTATTTTGTAGGCTTTCTTTTTTCCTGACTACCTATTACTCATATCCCCAAATGAAACCCCACACGCAGATATGTTGACCACCCTGTTCACTTCTAAATCCCTAATGCAAAATAGTGTCTAGAATAACAGGCTCTAAGTCTTGTTATTGTTGTGGAATAACTGAATGAAGTGTGATAATGCAGTGTTTGAAAAGTTCTTTTCTGATCACCTGCATGTGCAATTGTTTCCTTGAACTCTCTACCTAAGATAATTTACAAATACCTCATATTCAGTGTCCATAGCTAAGCACATTTCCCCTAGTTTCAGATTCAATCTCCGTGCAGTATGTTACTGCATTCACCGTCTCTTAGACCCTTGCAACCAGAAATCTGGGTGTCATCTTTGATTCAACCTTTGCCTTTACCCTCTGCATGCAGCAATTCATCAAATGGCATAACTTGTACATCTTGATCATCTTTCAAATCATTTTAGTTCTTTGCATCTCCATCATGGCCACCACAGCTTGAACTCCCTTCTCTTTCCTAGATAAGTGCAATAACCTTCTGAAACACTTCCTCTGGCTGTAGTCTCCATGCTCCAGAGTCCTAGATATCACTCTGAAACTCAGATCTGTCCTCTCATTCCTTGGTTAAAACACTTTGGTAGTTGTACAGATGGTAGTTGTCCCTTTTGGTAGTTGTTCCTTAGATAAGGGCAAAATTTTATGTGATGGTCTATAAAGTTGTACCTCACTGAGCCTCACTCTGAATTTTCTCATGCTGTATTTGGCTTCAGTTTTATCTTCCAGCTATGTTTCTTCTTGTAGCTCCTGGAATGGATCGTGGACTCCCCACCTTTGGTGCCTTTTGCGGTTCCCAGAGTGATGCCACCCTCCCCTGGTTCCATTCTCCACCCCATTTTATTCTCAACCTTCTCCCAGCTCTTCTTTTGAGCTGAATTATATTTGCTTTTCAGATTTTAGCTTAAACATCTTTTTGTGTTTGTTTTGCAATGTGTTTTTTTTTTTTTCACTTCACAGAACAGGTTTGTTTTACCTATCCTTATTTTCAGAGTCCTATATATTCTCCTCTTCCCTTTTCTCTCCATTTTGCTTCCAATTATTTTATTTTCAATATATATTACCTCCTGCTACACTGTAAGCATCAAGAGGTTATGGACAATGTGTACTCTGTTTAATAATTTATCCCTACTTTTAGCATGGTGTTTTAGACCCAGTGTGCTATCAGTGATGTACTAGTGTAAATGAAAAAATTGATGAATTTCAAGTGAACTTTTGGAATAGATTTAATTCTAATCAAGTAAACTGTGAACAATATAAACCCTACATATTCTATATAAAGATGAAGATCCAAATTAATTCTACATATCATACTTTTCTGATCATACATTTTCATAGCAAGTCTGGCTGCATTTTCATAGAATTGGTTTTAATATTTTAGAGAAAATGTCTAACCAGAATTAATATTACAAGTGTGTTATTAAATTTTATTTCAAAGAGATTTGAACTAATTCCTAAGTAGGTATCATTTGTTTTTGAAGAAAAAAAATGTATCATCCTTGTGAAATATCCAGTTTGTACTTCAGTTCAGTTTCATTCGCCTAGTTGTGTCCGACTCTTTGCAACCCCATGAATCGCAGCACGCCAGGCCTCCCTGTCCATCACAAACTCACTTAGGTAATGTTATTTACTTGCTAAGTCACATCCGACGCTTTTACAACCCCATGGATTGTAGCTCACCAGGCTCCTCTGTCCCTGGGATTTCCCAGGCAAGAACACTGAAGTGAGTTGCCTTTTCCTTCTCTGGGGGATCTTCCTGACCCAGGAATCGAACACACATCTCCTGCATTGGCAGGTGGGATTCTTTACCACTGAGCCACCAGGGAAGCCACCTTAAGTAACAGGACTTTTCATATTAAAGAACATATCTAAGGATCTTTTACTTATGTTTTGGGACTTAAATTGTTTTAAATTTTTTCTTCAACATCTGATATTTAAGGGTTATTTCAGTTTTGGTATTGGAAATTCTGGTGCATTTATGTATTTAGATTCCTATTTAAACTGTAGGCATTAAGGCAGAAGAACATGGATAGCAGCAGAGGAAAAACTGTAAAAAGTTGCAGAATATAATAAAAATAGACATAAATAAGTGATTAAAATATTTAATAGTGATACCCAAGGCAAAACATTATATTTATGTGTATGTATCCTGCTGTGTTCTTAGTCACTCAGTCATGTCTGACTCTTTGCCACCCCATGGACTGTACCCCCAAGGCTCCTCTGTCCATGGGGATCGTCCAGGCAAGAATGCTGGAATGACTTGCCATGCCCTCCTCCAGGGGATCTTCCCAACCCAGGGACTGAATCCAGGTCTCCTGTATTGCAGGCAGATTCTTTACCATCTGAGCTACCAGGGAAGCCCATATGTATCATAAACAGGGCTTATTGTGTGCATTTACATTCTGTTCTTCTTGTTAAGACGACACTGGTGTTTATAATGTGGAACAGATACCTAAGTTCCAATATCATTAATATATGCCAAGTACTACTCTTTTATCTGACACTATTCATCACATTCTAATTAATCATCAAGGAAGAACTCAACTATTCTTTTCCAGATATGGACCAATAACTCTTGGGAAAATTAAATCATGTTTCAGAAACATTTCATTCCTTGGTGCTAATAATTCAGTGCAAATTAATTCCCAGAATAACAGTCAGATCATATTATATAGTTTTCTTTAAGATTCTCCATCTTCTGTATAAAGCTTTCATTCTGCATTTGAAACCTGCTTTTTTTTGCACAAGTCATTTGCAGTATTGTGATAAGCAGCAAAAGGCTATGCAGAAAGTATAATAAGAGCTTCAGTTGAAGCTAGAAAATGTTACAGAACACTTTTTGTTTTGTAAAGGCAAATCTGAGTGGTTGGGTCACTGTGAACAAGAAAGAAATGTGGGCTATTCTCATTCTTTTAGTGATATTTAATCTCATTTTAACCTTTGTCTTTTCGCTATTGTATTTGATAACATAGCAATGGCCCAGTTTTCTAAGATAATTTGCAGTTCAATCTTGTGCTCATCACAGTACATAAACACAAAAATAGAAAAAATTCCTTCAATGAATATTTACACGTATTGGTCTTTTGCATCCTTGATCTCTGTTTTCATGAGAGTGAGCTGCTACGGGTAGGTGAGAATTCTAGGTCCATTAGTGACCTTCTTTGCCATCTTTAATGTCATCAAGGCAATTAGCCATAGATTTCATGTCGTTCTCATTCATCTTAATACCCACAGCTGTTGCCATGCCCTCCTGGATCTCCCAGTTTTTATTCTTGGACTGTGAGATGCCACGGAAAGAAGGAAGGGACCACATTAATGATTGTACCTTTTACCACAGCAATTCAGGGGCACCCACTCCACCTTATATTTGTAACAGAGACAGTAATCTTTGTTATTGTTCTTGCTGTTATTTTAAAAATGATTTGTGACATTTTTGAGTACTTTGCTCCGATGGGACTTTCCCACACATGAGTACAAATAAGGTAACACTGGGGTTTCCAGGTGGCACCAGTGGTAAAGAACTCATCTGCTAATGCAAGAGACATAAGATGCAGGTTCAGTCTCTGGGTCAGGAAGATCCCCTGGAGGAGGGCTTGGCGACCCACTCTAGTATTCTTGCCTGGAGAATCCCATGGACGGAGGAGCCTGGTGGGCTATTGTTCATAGGGTTGCAAAGAGTCAGACACGACTGAAGCAACTTTACACACCAGGTAATATTAATACCAGCTAATTAATTAATTAATGCCAACTCATTCTTTTTGTTTTAAGAATATTTTTAGTGAATAGCTCTTTATTTTTCTTTCTAATTTTTTAACTAATTTGTAATATTTTCAGGTTCCATCTGTTGCAAAGAAAGACTCCAGATTCTCCAGCTCTACCGTCTTTAGCAGTTCTCCTCTGTCTTTATTGCTAGCACTTATAAAATAAAGTAGTGATTCTTCAGATATGTTTCCCTGTTTATACAATGTGTGTCATACAATGATATCTTTTTCATTCATTCTGGAATTTTAATGATTATCTACTTGTTAGTGTGTGCCAAGAAGTGTTAGTGGAACATTAACTAGTCACTATCATTTCAGTGATCCAGAATGTTTTATATCAGTCCAGTGGAAGAAAATAATTCTCTTGCATAAAAATGTTTAGATTGGGTATATGAGGGATGGGGAAATCAATTTTGTAAATTGTATGTTAGCCTAATTATGTGCTTTAAAGATGTTTTATATGTCAGAATTTTTTTTGGAGAAAGAATACTAGAGACAGAATCTTCATCAAGTAGAGAATGATAGAATTGGCTAATGGGTATAATCCTCAGGCACCCTCCTAAAGAACCGGTACATTCCTTAAGTATATTTAGCTTCAGATTCTTGTGGGATCAGTACTGAAAAAGGGTTAGGTGTCCCAGGTAAAACAGAACACATACATCAAAAGGCTTGGCTGTCTTCTGATGAATCAGCAGAGTCAACTCTTGAGATGGATGCCAAATGAGATCTAGTTCAGGCCTCGATGCTTTCTTGTGATTGAAGTTGAGATTTGGCAATGTCCAGCATGAAGGATCAATCTGGGTAAGAGATTGCCCTCCACTGTTTTCTCAGTAAAGGATTCACAAGCCCCAGATAGCATCACATGGAAATTATTCTACTCGTGGACTGAGTTGCTTCATTTTGTTTCACTTACCAACCTGTCCTCAAGTAAAATGACTCTTACGCTAAGAGACTTAGTGTTAAAGGTTTAATTTAAATGATCCAGATGGTTAGTCATGAAGACTAGAATTAACTTTGGCCCTACTCATCTCTTTAAAGATTAAGATTAAGCCTGGAGTTTACCAGTAGGTGAAACAGATCCAAGGAACTCCTGCTAAAAGTTTAACACTACAGGGAAGGCCACACTTCAAAGAAACAAAATAATAGTGCATTAAACTTAGGTCATGGACGGATATTATACACAAAATCTTTGACTTCATTTTTGAGAAAAAAGGAAAGAAAGAATTTGCTCAGTTGTGTCTGATTCTTTGCAATCCCATAGACTGTAGCCCACCAGGTTCCTCTATCCATAGAATTTTCCAGGGAAGGATACTGGAGTGAGTTGCCATTTCCTACTTCAGGGGATCTTCGAGGCTCAGGGATCAAAACTGCATTTCTTCCATCTCCTTCATTGGCAGGCAGGTTCTTTACTACTTACTAGTGCCACCTGGGACCTTTAAAATCATAGTCCTTGTTTGGATTAAAAAGACAATATGAGCAAGACATGGAGAAGAATTCCCCAGCTTATTATATTTAGTCACTTAATCACAAATTCACAACATCTTAGGATGATTAACATTTGGAAACGTCCACATCCTTTAAAGAAGAACCTATATCCAAGAATGTCACTTCATACACTAATTGTAGTGAGTCGCATCAGAAAACAATATATCCCAACGTTGGTACATGTTCCACAATCAAGGTATTACATGCTTGGATGCCATCATTGTAGCAGATTGCATCATTGGCTTCACTGCAGGTTCAGTGGTACAGTGTTTGTCCTCATCTCATCACTTCATGCTTGGCCATCTGGCTTGCTTGATCATGATGTGTAGGCAGAAGTGATAGTACACCAGTTCAGAGCCTAGACATAAGAAGTCTGCCTGTTCCCCTTCCACCAATGCAAAGGCCTGGAGAAAACAGTGCTCAGTTGGCCCACGTGCCCATGGAGAGAGAGCAGCACCTGGACCAGCATTGCCCTGTGATCAATAGGCCTGCTTGGGAAGTAGTACCGTCCCAGCTGCTGCTGCCTACCACAGAAATATCCAGCCACATTTAGCCAACTTCCAGCTCATCTGCTGAATTGTGAACCTTAATTAATGCATGTTGTTGGAAGCCATTGAGTTTTGGCTTGATGTGCAACTCAACAGTAGATTATGGATACAATCATCAGTAACAGTTCAGTCCAAAATGAGTTTTATCTGGACCACTTTTTATGACCCTCTCCCGAAATGTCAGCTGAGGGTCAGGTCCACACATCTTTTTTCAATCTCTTTTGTCTCAGCTTTGCATCTTATGCAAGTAACTACTGAAAAGAGAAGACAGTGTCAGAAAAATAAGGAAAAGAATGCAGCACAGAACCATCAAACTCCATTCTTAGAACAAGAAGTAGAGATCTTAAAACCACCAATTTCTGCAGAAGGAAATATCTCATAAAAACATATAGGTAAAATGGATTCCACATAGAACATTTGAATTCTATCTCTAAAATATTTGCATTCAAGTTAATGGTTTTGTTTCAGTTTTTTCTTCTAAATAAGGAATATATACTTGATTTTTATGTGAATAATTGAAAGGCTGGTTAAAGAACTTTCCTGAGATAGAAGGAAAATTAAACAAAGAATAATTTAAGTCTTAAATTGAAAAGTTTTTCACTGAAAAGTAAATTTTTTTGTATCTTAAAAATATTTTTAGAGCTTTAATTCAGATAATATAAGACATCAAAAAATAAAAAAACAATCAAATGAGAGGATCCTAATATATATATATATAAATATATAATATATACATAGTTACATATTTCACTTTTCCCACTTAATGTTTTATGAACATTTCTTCTTAACATTCAAGTTTTGTAAAATTGAAGATTAATTGCTGCATAATATATGATCAAATCAATATACCATAATATGTTTACCAGGTCTCTATTTCTTTACATTAAAGTTGTTTCTATGTTTTTTCCGTTATAAAGAAATCTGCACACAAACATTCTTATGCATAATTGCTTACTGTTTCTTTGACTACTTCATGTTAATCTCAGAATTTGAATTATTTGGCCAACACATTAGAATGGTTTTAAAGATTTATTATTTTCAGTAAAAAGCTCTTCCTTAAATAATATTCTCAGAAAACACTAACTGATTCTAAGTAACTGATTATTAATTTTCAGTAGTTATGTACTCCACTAAATGCCTTATATTTTTAATATATAATAAATACAATATATATAGAGACAATGAATAATTATAGCTCAGTATTGATGCCTGTGTTAAAATATAATTGCCATTAGCCTAGGACTATTTCCTCACCACTGTATCCCAGCACCTAGGATAATATCTGGAAAGAATAATGCTTTATTAATATTCATTAATGAATGAACAAAATTTAAGTTTCTAACAACTTCCAAGACCACTGTTTATTTTCAACTTTGTAGAGTACTTAAATAATTCTTAGTCATTTTGATTTCTGCCTTTGTGAATTAATTGTTCATATCTTTTGCCTTCTTCTGAAGGTTTTGACTAACTTTGAAAATCTCCCTGGGGTGTTGTCCAACACAATTCAAAGGGATACCCATTCTCTTTGGTGTCCACCAGAAGAAATATCAGTTCAAATTAACTTAAAAAATGATATGGAAATCCTCCACCCAAGTAATCTTAAAATGGATGTCTAGAGTGAACTTGTGTGTATCAACAAGACAACCAGATTGTGAGAATATTTATGCAATTCTCCCCAACTGTAGTGAACATTCAGTAACTGATGATGCTCTCTATGTGCTGGAGGAGATGGTAGCTCTCTCTCAACTAGATTTCTATTAGTTTTCCTTGATTACCCCAATAATACTCTATCCATTTTAAAATTTATTGTTAATTGGAGAATAACTGTTTTGCAATATCGTGTTGGCCTCTTCCAAACAACAATCGAATCAGCCAGAAGCATACCTGTGCCCACATCTCTTGAACCTGCCCCCAATCCCCTGCCCCATCCCCCTCATCCAGGCTGTCACAGAGCACCAGGTTAAGCTCCCTCTGTCGTAAGCAGCTTCCCGTTAGCTGTCTATTTTACATAAGGTGATGTATGTGCTTCTATGCTACTCTCTCAGTTCATCCCACCTTCTCCTTCCCCTGCTGTGTCCACAGTCTAGTTTCTATTCTTGTGTCTCTATTCCTGCCCTGCAAATAGGTTAATCAGTACTTTTTTTCTAGATTCCATATTTGTGCTTCAATATGCAGTATTTGTTTTTCTCTTTCTGACTTACTTCACTTTGTAAAACAGGCTCAAGAAGATACATGTAGTCTGTGCTGTACATATTAATGACTGAGTTTCCCTGTGGGTTTTTTTTTTATTATTATTAGTTGGAGGCTAATTACTTCACAACATTTCAGTGGTTTTGTCATACATTGATATGAATCAGCCTTTTGAACTCTGTGGGAGAAGGTGAGGGTGGGATGTTTCGAAAGAACAGCATGTATATTATCTATGGTGAAACAGATCACCAGCCCAGGTGGGATGCATGAGACAAATGCTTGGGCCTGGTGCACTGGGAGGACCCAGAGGAGTCGGGTGGAGAGGGAGGTGGGAGGGGGGATCGGGATGGGGAATACGTGTAACTCTATGCCTGTGTTTTGTACTATGTTTTCTTTTAAGATTTTTTGAGATATAATAACAAAATTATAAGATATTTCAAGTGTACTTTCAGAGAATTTGATGTGCATTATGAAAGTATTCCTTCTATCTGGTGAATTAATACATCCATTGCCTCACATATTTTTATATAAATATTTGGTAAGAGCATTTAAGTCCTCTCTTGTCTCACCAGGAGATTCTAAGGTCAGGAACTTTATCACCTAAGCCACCTGGTTGGTATAACTACCTAATCTAGAGCTAGATAGGTATATGGACTATTATAACCTACTAATTGTAGTTATGAATTAATATTTATTGTAGAACAGATGTTTTGTATGCTATTTGAAAAATATTTTTACTCAATAAAGCTAAATGAAATCCTTGGTAAAAGTAAATAGAAAGTAGTAATAGAACCATGGTATCTAATAAGGGTTTTGCTTACAGTAATGGAACATGGAATTGGCCTGAACAGATAACCTGCCGCTATGCTGCCCTTAGTCGCTCAGTCCTGTCCGCCTCTTTGCCACCCCATGGACTGCATCCCACCAGGCTCCTCTGTCCATGGGGATTCTCCAGGCAAGAATACTGGAGTGGGTTGCTATGTCCTCCTCCAGGGGATCTTCCCAATCCAGTGATCGAACCCAAGTCTCCTGCATTGCAGGTGGATTGCTTACCTTCCGAGCCACCTTTCAGAAGATTATTAATTATTAAATCAATTTCTTAGTAGTATAGGCCTGTTCACATCGTCTGTTTCTTCTTGTGTGTTTTGGCAGCTGTGTCTTTCAAAGAATTTGTTCCTTTCACCAAGGTTGTCAAATTTGTAGCTATATTATTGTTATATTGTTGTAACTATAGTGTTTGTAGTATAATATTGTTGATACTATTTCTTTATTATTCTTTTAATGTATGTGGGATCTGAAATGATATCCAGCCTTTCATTTCTGATGTTAATAATTTGTGTCCTTTCTTTTTTCTTCTTAGTCTGCCTAGGGACTTAATTGATATCATTGATCCTGTCAAAGAGTGAGCTTTTGGTTTTGCTGATTTTCTCTATGTTTTTCAGTTTTGCTGATTTGTTCTCTAATTTTTATTTCATTTCTTCTGCTCATTTTGGATGTAATTTGCTTTTTACTTTCTAGTTCTCTAAGGGAAAAGTTTAGATAATTGATCTTAGATAATTCTTTACTTATGTATGCATTTCAATACTATAAATTTCTCAGCCCTACTTTATCTGTATTCCACATGTTTTAATTAGCTTTATCTTCATTTTCATTTTATTCTAAATATTTTAAAATTTTCTGAGATTTCTTCTTTGACTCATGTAATTTAGAAATACGTTGTTTAATCTCTGAATATTTGGGGATTTCCCAGCTAGGTTTATGTCATTAATTCCCTCTTGTTCAGAGAGCAGATATTGTATGATTTCTATTCTTTTAAAATTGTTAATTGTACTTTGTGGCCCACAGAATGTTCTGTTCTGGTGAATGTTCTATGTAAGCTTGAGAAGAATGTTTATTCTACTGTTGTTGGATGAAATAATCTGTGGGTGCCCATAAAATCGAGTTAATCAGTGATAATGTTGCATTCAACTGCTAATGATTTTCTGTCTGCTGAATCTCTCCATTGCTGACATACAGGTATTGAACTTTTCTTAAGTGAAAGTTGCTCAGTCATGTTAGACTCTGCAACCCCATACAGTCTATGAAATTCTCTAGGCTGGAATATTGGAGTGGGTAGCCTTTTCCTTCTCCAGGGGATCTTCCCAACCCAGGGATCGAACCCAGGTCTCCCACATTGCAGGCAGATTCTTTACCAGCTGAGCCAGCAGGGAAGCCCAAGAATATGGGAGTCGGCAGTCTATCTCTTCTCCAGTGGGTCTTCCCAATCCAGGAATCCAACTGGGTTCTCCTGCATTGCAGAAAGATTCTTTACCTACTGTGAACTCTCTTAAGATTATAGTAGATTCATCAATTTCTTCTCACTGTTCTGAGTGTCTGCTTCATGTATTTTGGCAATCTATTATTTGACACATTCATGTTAAACATTCTTGTATCTTGTAGAATTGACCCTTTCATTTTTATGTATTATCTCTCTTTTTTCCTGGTAATTACCCTTTCTGTGAAATGTGAAATCTGCTTTGTTTCAAATTAATATCTTTACTCCCACTTCCTTTTTTTAATGATAGCATGGCATATATTTCTCCATCCATTTGCTTTTAATCTTTATATGCCTTTAAAATACATTTTTTGTAAATTATATAAATTGGCCTTTTATTTGGATCCACTCTGTCAATCACTTTTTTAATTGGTGCATTTGGACTGTTGATTTTCATTGTGATTCTTGATATTGTTAGATTAATATCTACTATATATGTTACCATTTTCTATTTGATGTCTTGTTCTTTGTTCAACACTGTTTTTTGTCCTCCACACTTTTACCATGTTTTGTGCCTTTAATTGAATATCTTATGTGATTTGATTTTTCTCTCGTTTCTTAACACATCAGTTATACTCCCCTTTTTTTCCTGTGGTACTATAGAGTTTGTAATATATACTTACAACTAAGTGTAAGCTGACTAGTTTGGTCAGCTTTTAATTTTTCATGATGAAGAGGTAACTTCCAAGCTTCTTACTTGCTGGACTGAAAAGTGGTATCTCAATATTCAGATTTTTAAATATTTAAAAATATGAAAGATGACAAGTAGAATTAGTTGTCATGAATTAGTTATACAATGCAAACTATAGAATTCAATCAACAAATCAAAATGTAAAAACAAAAATGTCTTTACACAGAAAACTATACATTGTCTAGAAAAGCATTCTGGGCTACCTATAGTCATGTCTATTTTACACCTTATGGGAATTATGATTTTAGCTTTTTTATAAAAAAAAATTATCCCTTAATAGTACACTTTTTGAGTAGTTCAATTTCATGATATTGAGTCCTATGATTACTATTCTTAAGTAGTACTTAGTTACTGTGGGAACCAGCATTAGGAGTCTCAACCTTAGCATAATTCTTTTCTCAAAGAACACTCTATTCAGAGTCCGTTAAGAGTTACTGATGTTAATACAGAAAGGAAATTATGCTCCACAAGAGTATTTTTTTACTTTAGAGTAAATGATAGAGTGGCCCTGTGTTCCTTGAACAGTGATTTTCGTGTATTTTATTCTAGTTAAAATCTAACTTTTTATCCTCTAACTGCTGGCATCTGGAATAAAGTCTACTGGTAATTAAAAATTATTATTAGAGACAGAATCAGAAGAAAATAGAAATTATAAAGCATCTCCTGTTTTACTGTCTTCTGTGTTCTAAGTTTCTCTTTGTGGATGCCAATCACAGAGTATTTCCTAGATTATCCCTCTTTCAGCATTACATAATTTCACTTACTTGTTGCATGACTATTCTGAACTTTTTTCTTTGGTTATTTATGCCAGTTCATTTTGCATTTGCAAAATGCCCTAGCCACATGTCTATTTTTATTGGGTTTTAGAATTCTATAGAGCTTAAATTTAGTAACTGGGTCTCTGCCAACTATTACCTAAGGGTAGATTATGTTTCTCTATGTTAGCATTAGAAAAGTATTTTCTGATAATGGGTAATTAATAATAAAATAGAGAGGTATATATACATTCATGATGGAAGCTGAAAAAATTTTGATTACCGTGATTTTCTGAGTGTTATAGAAAAAGTGTGATGACATATCTACAAAAACCCTATAGCTAATATGATATTAAATGGTGATTAAACTGGATACTTTTTACCTAAGATCAGGAACAATGCAAAGAATCCTCTCTCACTGCTGCTGTTCATCATTGTACTGGAACTCATAGCTTGTTGCATAAGGAAAGAAAAGGAAAGGAAATTAAAGATATAGATTGGAGAGGAAGTACTATAACTGTCTTCACTCATAGGTGACTTGATTGTCCATGCAGAAAATCTAAGAATCAATGAAAAAACTCCTGAACCTCAAATTTGAGTCTAGCAAGGACACAGGAATAGTAGAAGTTAAAAAAAAAAAGTAATAAACAATTGGAATTTGCAATTTTAAAAATAATGCCATTATTAAAATCACCAAAAAAGCCCTTAGCTGTAACATTAACAAGATATGTTTAGGAAGTATAAGCAATATACTATAACACTTTGATAAACCAAATTAAACATTTAAATAAATGGATAAATGTTCATGTTTATCGCTTGGAACATTCAATATTGTTAAGATTTCAATTCTTCCAAATTTAATAAATAGATATAGCACAATTCCATTCAAGATTCCAATAAACTACTTTGTAGATGTTAACAAGCAACTTTTACAGCTTATGTGAAAAGCTACAAGATCTAGGATTGCCAACTGAGTACTGAAGAAGGAAAAAAATTGAAGGACTCACATTGTACAACTTCAGGAGTAAATGTAAAATTACAGAAATCAAGATAGTATTGTATTAGCAAAAGAATAAACACATGGATCAATGGAAATGAATAGACAGCTAGCTAGAATCATACAGGTATAGTCCTTGAAAATGGAACAAAAGCAATACAATGGAAAAGTATAATCTTTTTTTAACAACAGTGATCAAACATATGTTCATAGGCAAAACAACAGCAGCAGCCACCATCACCACCCAAAAATAGCTTAAACACAGACATTATACTACATCTTTCCCCCAAATTAATTTAAAATAAATCATAAAGCTAAATGTATATTATAATATGGTAAAATTTCTAGAGGAAATTATCTGACCAAAATTACCTTGGATTAGGTTATGAGTTTTTAGAGGGAACACAAAAAGCACAATTGAAGAAAGGAAAAATTCACAAGTTGAACTTTCTAAATTAAGAAAACACAAGTTATTGACAGGGAGAAAATATTTACAAAACAATATCTGATGAAGATTTGTATCCAAAACCTTCAAAGAACTCTTTAAGATTCAACAATAAAATACAAGCAACCCAACTGAAAGTAGGCAAAAACCTCCCACAAACAAAAGTCTGAGACCAGATGGTTTCACTGGTGAATTCTACCCAACATTGCAGGGAGAACTAATCACAATCCTTCTCAGTATCTTCCAAATAGTAGAAGAGGAGGAAATGCTTCCAAATTAATTTTATGAGGCCAAAACCAGACAAGCGAAGTAAAATAAATATAACAGTATTCTATTATAGTAGCAGCAGATTACAAACCAAAGTATGAAATAAATATTCTTGAGTCTGTACTAACAGACATAATAGGCCCAAATGATTGAATGAATAAGTGTGGGAGGATAAATCTCATAGATAAGAATTACCAGGGCTTCCCTGCCTGGTGGCTCAGATAGTAAAGAATACACTGGAAATACAGGAGACCTGGGTTCTATCCCCAGGTCAGGAAGATCCCCTGGAGAAAGAAATGGCAACCCACTCCAGCATTCTTTCCAGGGAAATTTCATAGACAGAGGGGCCTAGAGGGCTACAGTCCATGGGGTCACAAAATAATCAAACACGACTTCATGAGCTAAAACCAACTATTCTTCATATGGTCAAATCTATGTGTTAAGTGTTAATTCCCCAACCAGTGATCTAACGGGTGTCATAAAGTGGATTCTTAACCACTGGACCACCAGGGAAGTCCCATAGCCTGGTGTTTTTAAGTCCACATTTCCTTATACATGTCTGTGATTGTTTCTCTCTCTAGTGCTTCCAGGGGCAATTAAAAGAAACTTAAAGTTCTTACTATCCCACTAATTTTGCATTCCAATAGCTTCTGTAGTAAATTCTTTTAAGACATTTTTAAAATATGGCATACTACCTTATAATTTTGGTCTGTAGAGAAAAGAAAGCCCAAGCTTTTTTAGTTATCTGTGTAGAATCAGTTTTGACATCATGTTTACATAGCAAACAATAGGGCAAAATACTTACAATTTTTTTCTGAATGGTCTAAGCCAAGATGTAATTTAATCCATATGCTTTTCACAAATGGTTCATCAATTATTGATTAGGCTTAATGAGTATGCTAATAAGCAGAACTCGAGTGGCTTCTTTAGCCCTTCTGTGCTTTCCAGGCCCTCATAAATTTTTGAAATGGCGGCTGCTGGAAATAGATCATGGATTGGTGCCAGGAAGCTATAATGCAGCCCACATATGGTGTTCAAGGGCTGCTGTTTGTCCTTTCAGGATCATATCAAAATGTACTTTGCATTACATTTGTTCTCAATGTAAATTAATTTATAAAGTTTCCCCAGTGTGCTGGTTATTCACAGTGCTTCATGTGCACAGGGCATATTAAAACACAGATTTTGCTTATTTTAAAGGTTAAATTGTGGAGGATCACTTCCAAGTCATGTTGTCTATAGAGACATTAGTGGAAAACTAGATTTCAAACCAAAATTTCTAGATTTATCTTCACAGTCAGAGGTCTTACTATTATCAAAATACTGAAACTAATTTTCTGAACCTGACTCATTAATTTCCATTCTCTAAATGTCTAAATGACATTGCATTTAGTGATCTATCCTTTTAAATATTAATGCATTCTGATTATTATTTCATCAGAAAGGGAGAGTTAAAGTGTAATTGCTTTCTTGGTCTAGTAAAGAGCAACATGAAATATGTTTAGAGCATAATTGAAGTGTAATTTTTGCTTGAGACAATGAGCTCCAAACTGTTGTATTTACATATAACCAACCTTGGATAACGTGATCTGGAAATAATATGAATGAAAAGCCATTAAGATAGTTTATTGGAAACAATTACTTGAATTTCGCTTCAGACATATCCAATTAGCATCTAGTTAACTAAATAATCTCTGGGTGAATATTATAATAATAATTTATTAAAAATATTGCACATATCTTGAAAACTTTCATTCAACATTATAGATGCTATTGTATTATAAAAGATTTAGAATTCTTCTTTTCATAACTTCACTTCTTTCTCAAAATCTTGTTGCTCAAAAATATCCAGGGGAGTAAATGGGATAATGACATAGAGCCACAGTGATGTAGTTCATCAGAATAATGCATTCTTTGTTTTATCTTCAGGTCAGGAACCATTACATAAACGGCACTGCTAACTGTATGCCTAACAACCTATGTAAAGAAAATGATGCAATAAAATATGATACTAGCTAGTGCTAAAATAAACACAGGTGTTTTTGTTTTGCCGCTTTGCTTTTTTTCCCCAGTGACTGTAATCTGTACTATTTCTGGGTTATTATGCATCAACATATTATTTCTTCTAGATAACTTTAATTCAGGTGACACCTTCAATACTTTCATTTGGAATTTAGTAGAATGATAAAATGTCCAATTATCTATTTCTCTTGTTTCCTAAAGTTCAGATTGTCATTCTTGACATAAGTTATCATAGCAAAGCTGTGATAAAAGAGTAAAATCAGATTCAAATTAAAGAATATAAATATATGAAAGAAATTAATAGTGATGACAGAACAGTAGTTTAGAATGCTGAGTGAAAGGTTGATCAATTACACAGGTATTTCCTTAAAAAGGAATAAGTAATGATTTTACTAACCATTGAACCAAAAGTGTTTTTCTAGGTATCTTGTCCTTTGGTCAGTGAAGTTTGAACTAGTCTTTACTAGCTAATACAAATCTTACTCCTTTTATGACTTTTTTTGTTGTTGTTAAATAAACTGAGAAGCCAATATCATCTCTTCAAAAAATTATAGCCAGCAGAATGATATCACTTTTTTCAAAATTGTATTCAATGTCACTATTTAATGTGGCAGACATGTCTCCCAAAGAAAGAGATTTAATGATTAAATTATGACATAATTAAAATGGTGACCAAGAGCTAGCATATTTTTAACTTCAATTGCTGTTTGCAGTGTTACAGCACTCTCTCCAGGTCAGTTGATTTCTGGAAGTTATCAATTTTAGTTTACAGATATTTTACTTTCAAAAACATTAATCCCTTCACCCTTAAAAAATAAAACTTTACCAGAAAACCATAAATAATCGTAGAAATATGTAGCAGGGTTCTAATTTACATTTAACCTTTGTTTTAAATGATTAATGGACACTATTTATGTAAACTATTTCTACAATGCAGCATGAAATGAAATTTAAATTGCAGATTTTACAGTGGTGTATTTTAGTTAGTGACCCTATCCCTATGAAGAAAAAGAAAAGAAAACCAATTACGTTTGTAATAAAGATGCTAATGCATTTCTTGTTTTAAAGTTATTTAAGTTGTGACTGGGTAAGAAACTTCTTTCTGATGAATGAGGAAATTCTGCTCTGCTTTTGTGGAACTGTATAACAATGACTTGGTTGATTGTCTGCTCTTCATATCAACAGCAACACACTTCCCTCTCTGGACCAGCTACGGCTGGGGTCAGCAGGTAGTTTGGTGGAATCAGGCCTGGGATACTCCCTGCCTCCAGACTGAGGGGGAGCTATGGGTGGGGTCTGGTCAGTGGAGAGGCTGGCCATGTGGTCAGCTTGCTGTAATGTGGGGATGAGCACCCAGGGCACTCAGGGGAGATCTCCGTTCACAGAGATCTGTAGACCTTTCAGTAGGAAGGCTGACATCAGGCCCTTTGAGAGTACCTTGTCCCTCTGGTCCCAGACATCCAAGGGGAGCTAAAAAGGTGAGCTGTTTTCTCTACTTGCAAAATGAGACTGGGAAAACAGCCTCCCTGTGCTTGTATGGGAGGCTGAATGCTGGTCAGTTACTTAAAGCCATGCACACTGCAGAGAATGCCTTTCCTAACATCACTCACAGATCTATTAAACCTTACAGTTTACACCTAGAATTTGACCTCAAAAATAGACAAAGAAACAAAAGAACACCTGAAGTGAGATAGGTGTAAAAGGGAATTCTAGCTAGTGCTGAGTAAAAGAGAATTCTATCAAATAGAGTAAAAGAGAATTCAATCAAATAGAGCTACTTAAACATTTTTTGAAAAAAGGACAAATAAGACCATTTTTTAAAAATGAGACAAAATGCAACATAGGCCAGTCACTGCATAGTTGGTGGATTGGAAAAATGATAATAATGCTTCTCTAGTTGCAGAGTAAAACTACAAAACTATGAAAATCATGAAAGTCTTGGGGTAGCTCCTTTTGTTTTTTTGATTTTTTTTTGGGGGTGGGGTAGCTCCTTTTGATTGAAGTCCAGAATAAGAAAAAAAAAGTAGATGGCAGAAAGGAAATGATGAACAAATAATAGAAGAATATTTATTTGAGTTGAGGAAAAAGTAAGTCAGTATTTGTTTTATATTTATCCCAGATGTCATTCATTTCTACAGATAAATGAACAATATTTATGAATAAGATAGAAGTGAGCTACATTATCACTCATATCTGAGAAAATACTCAAGTAAAGACTCAGACCAAATAATAAATTAATCAGTAAAAGACCACAGATTGAGAAAAAAATAAAGCTGAGAAGCAAGTAACAATATATCTGTGTATATATAGGAAAATGACAAAATGATCAAATAAATGAGACATTCGATTGCACAAAATCAGAATTTGCATTACTGTAATATTAATTAAAAGCAATATTTTTCAGTCTACTAGTTTATAAGCAAAATATACGCAACTATAAAATGGAATAAATATAAATCTACTAAGGAACTGCAATAAAGCTCAGATTTGGAGAAAGTCAATAGAAATGATAAGGACAGCACATTTAGTTAGATATAGATACATTTCAAATTAAGAGAGATATATTACTTTATGATAATGAAGTTTCTTCCAAAATCAATTGTATACTTGACCACAAATATAATTAAATCACTTTAATAAGTAAAGATGTGAAAGCCCATAATCATAATCCAATAAAGATCTGAAAAATAAAATTGAAAATTAGCCAAAAATTAAATTTCATTTGGTAATTTTAAATAATCCCTAGGCAATGTTGCATCAAAGAAAAAGGGAGTCAAATTGTATATCTCTAAATAGTATGTATATAAAATCTGAGAGACACATAAGAAAAGACCCTCAACCTGCATATCTTTAATATTAAGAAAGGAAATTCTTTAGTGCTCCTCTCAAGAAATGTAACCTGATGTTCATTTTAGGAGGGAGAATAACAAAATGACCAAAAGAATGGAGGAAAAGAAAATCAGTTGATATATAATCTAAAATAAATAAAGCAGAAAACTAAGACATAGTAGGAAAAAGGTAAAATGGTTTCTTTGGAAATCCCAAATTAATTGTTAAGTAATTTTTTAGACCGCCTAAAGGAGACTCTAAAGGAGTGTCTCCTAAAGGAGAGTCTAGGTATACAAGATGAGTCGTTAACAATATGTATAGTCACAGATATAAAAGAAATTAAACAAATATTAGGTATAACTCTAAGAATTAAAGCTGAAGACCTTGAAGGGCTAATAAGACTCCCCAAAGAACACTACATATGTATGTATACTGCCATGTGTAAGGTAAATAGCTGGTGGGAAGATGCCCTATAGCACAGGGAGCTCAGCCGGTGCGCTGCGATGACCTGCGGGTGGGCTGGGGTGGGCGCCGAGCGGGCAGTCCAAGACGGGAGGCGTGTAGGCTTCAGACTGACTCCTGGTTCGCACTGTTGTATGGCAGACACCAGCCGACACTGTAAACTATCCTCCAATTAAAATAAAAATAAAAAAGATTCCCCAAAGACAGTGACTTCAGCCATTGAGTGTCTGATTCCATCCCGGCAGACGGTGTCGCAGTTCAGTTTGGAGAGGTAGATCTTTCAAGGCTGAGGGTGACAGAGGTGGGGAGGGGAGGGGAAGTGCAGGCTCCCCGGCAGAGCTGCTGTCACATCCTCTAGGGGACAAGGTGGCTGTCATGACGGCTGTGATCAGGCCATCGTTTTGAATAGTCTAAATTCCTTGGAGGAAGGATGCTCCAAAAGCTGTTCTTTACCTTGGTACACATAACATTAAAATTAGCTCCCAGATGTACCTACTCCTTTATCCGCATACCAGTATTTATGCGTTGTTACGACGGTCCTAGCTTATTTTCAACCCTTCCCATTTCTATTGATTCATTCTTGTTTTTCCTTTACTATATCTGATTCCTGACGAGTATCGCTCCATCATGGTTCAATTCCCATTGTGTGTCACAAGCTACATTGAGTGAAATAGTCTCAAAGAAGTCTTCTCTATAAACCTGATTTTTGCCTCTGTTATCTGTGATAGCTTTTTGTTGACATACATTGATAAATAAGATGATATGTTTAAATGACAACCATGTCCCAGTGACTATACTATTATATGTTTATTATACTATTTACTATTATTATATTATTATTATCATTATATTATTATTATATTAGTTTATTATACTATTACATATACTTTATATATGCTACACTTATATATTTTGTATTTGTATAATCATCATACCTTTATATAATTCAGATTGGATATATATAATTGTATACCTATAATATATATGTACATAGTGTATAGAAAGTATGTGCTAGTAAGTGTCGCCAATCTGAATTATAACAATTGGAGTGCTCCTGGGAGAATAGTATATCAAAAATCTTTTTAGGAGCTTTCACAGTTTGTGGAAAGCAAAAAATTACATACTAAAATTGCTAACATACCAATATCTATAAATAAATAATTGTATTTAAAATTTTTATTTGAAATGTGAAATTGAAAGCATATTCCTATCACAGAGATTTTATTTGCTATATTCATGACTAATAGTTTACTGAGGCTTGTATTAAAATAGTAAATTAGGCTAATTTCTGTTTCTCTGGCAACTTCCACATTTCTTAGTCTTATCTGGAGAAGAATAAGCATGAAATTTTCACTGGATTTCCCTGGTGGCTCAGCAGTGAAGAATCTGCCTTCCAATGCAGGGGATATGAGTTCAATCCCTGAGTGGGGATGATCCCCTGGAGAAGGAAATGACAACCCACTCCAGTATTCTTCCTGGAAAATCCCATGGACAGAGGAGCGTAGTGGGCTATAGTCCGTGGGGTCACAAAGAGTAGGACATGACTTGTGACTCAACAACAACAACAAATTCTCACTACCTGCCATTTTGTGACTACAATGTCTTTGTGTTCCCCTGTACCCTTTATGAACTGTTCTTGTTCCATACAGGTGCTTCTATTATATCATCAAATCACAGGTAACATAAACTGTCTTTTTTTAATCCATATTTCTAGCATTTAAATGACTGTATGAGACAAAAACAAGGACTCTCTGAGTGGGTAAATAAAGGAATACTTCTGGTGTCATCATATTGAGTGCACTGAGTGAATAATTCATCTAACAATCAATTTAACTTAAAAAAAGTTGGTATGTGTCCTATTAATTGATGACATTTTAAACTAAATTTTTCTAGAGGTGTTGTTCAAAAATTTCATTAATTTTTATAGTCAAACTTTTACAGCTGAAATAGAATGGAGGCATAGTGTTGTGATATTGTAGTCTGCTACCCGATGAAGCCAGGACCTGGATTTTGTAGAAAGAAACTGGGCGTAAAATTTAATAAAGAACCAGACTGGACGCAGATCAGCATTATGACTTTTCTCAGCAGATGCAGAATTTGATGAAACAGAATCCAAACTGGAATTCTGACTTGTTCCTCAAGTTACAGTTGAGTTATATGAACAGTAGCCGTGGGTGGAAGAATTTATTATACCATAAATGAGGCAATATTTCTTAGGCATTATAACTTCCTGGGGGGAAGAGATGCTGCGAAAGGTGTTCTTTTATATTAGAAAACATAACAATAAAATTAGCTATGAAAGTACCTGCCAGATATATGTGCTTCTTTTATATCAGTCTTTGTGTATTGTCACTATTGGTGTCCTAGCTCATTTCAGTTCTCTCATTTCTACTAAATTTACTCTTACTTTTCTTTTACCAAGTCTGAAAACCCTGGTTATCAGACGTTTACCTCCAATACATACACACACACACACACACACACACACACACACACACACTCTCTCACAACTCTCATATACTTTACTCTCTGGTTGGTGAAACACACACTCAATTAAATTTTTTTCAAAATAATTCTGTACATATTTCTAGCATGGACATAATAAATAAATTAGTAAAATTATTATAAGCAAATATGTTTTGCTTTATTTTGATCCCTGTGTGTGCTCAGTTGCGAAGCTGTGTCCAACTTTTTGCAACCCCATGGTTAGTAGCCTGTCAGGCTCCTTTGTCCATGGGATTTCCCAAGTAAGATGGGGTGGGATGCCACTGCTTCCTCCAGGGCCTCTTCCCTGGAGATGCTGGTTTGATCCCTGGGGTCTCTCTTTTTGGCATGTGGATTCTTTACACTGAACTACTGGGAAGCAGTTTTGATCCTTAGGTCAGGAAGAGCCCCAAGAGTAGGAAATATTAACCCATTCCAGTATTCTTGCCTGGAAAATTCCATGGACAGAGGAGCCTCATGGCCTACAGTCTAGGAGGTCGCAAAGACTGAACACACACACACTTATTTTGATCCCCACACTGGCTCAAAATTTGAGAAATGGGATATTATTTTATCTACATGAATTTCAGTTCAGCTCAGTTCAATCGCTCAGTCATGTCTGACTCTTTGTAACCCCATGAACCGCAGCATGCCATGCCTCCCTGTCCATCACCAACTCCCGGAGCCCACCCAAACCCATGTCCATTGAGTGGGTGATGCCATCCAACCATCTCATCCTCTGTCATCCCCTTCTCCTCCTGCCCTCAATCTTTCCCAAATTTAAGACCTCTTAAATTTGGTTCCAGGGATACTCAAGAAAGTTTATCTATACTTAGAGTTATAGGGGTAAGTATTCATTGATTACATTGCATTCTTTCTCATTTCCATAATTTGATAAGTGTGAGAGAGGTTTTCTAGAACTATAAAAGAAGTGATTAAGACGGCTTATGAACATATAATAGACATTCCCCTTTTATAAAATCTAGAATTGCTGGATAAAGCACAACCACTATATTTAACTTAATTAATTCATTTATTTAAATATTTCTTTCTTTATTTTTGTCTAAATGAGCCTTAGATGCAACACACAGGCTCAGGAGTTGTGGGCTTAATTGCCCTGTGGCATGTGGGATCTTAGTTCCCTGATCAGGAATTGAACTCATCCCCTGAACTGGAAGGCAGACTCCCAATGACTAGATCACTAGGGAAGTCCCACTGTATTAAACCACTGTATTAAAAAAAAAAAAATCTATGTACAGTCACAAAAAGAAAAGGAAATTCATGGGTATATAAAAAAAAGTGTGACAGTGAGAGGACAGGGAGGAAGGAAGGCAAGAAAGAAGGAGGGAAGAAAGGGAAAAAAAGAAAGAGATGAAGGAAGAAAGAAAAAGAGAGGGAGAAAAGAAGGGAATTTCAGTTGCAAGCACTGAACTTGTAAATGACCTAGTGTATTGTGCAGATACCAGATTGTACTATCCTTCTGGAAAGTAGGAGACTTCACCTTGAGCCTAAGTCAGGCAGGCTGTTAGAACTTTATTTATCCCTTCACAGGCACAGAGTTAAGACCTTAATAAACATCAGGGAAAGATTGGGTTAGCAAATGTCTCCTGCCTATAGTAAAAATATCAACAAGAAAAATGATATATTGTATATGTGTGGAAATTGGAAAATAAGTTTCCTTCTCAATCATTTTTAAGCAAATTTGGGGAACTCCAAGTAGAAGCATTCAGAAAAACCTGGAATCAGTTTGATGGTGCCTTGTTCCCCAGGACACTTTGGAAAACCTCATGCAAGTCATTTTCTGGAGAGTCACACTTCCCAGCCGGGTCATTCATAATTTTGGCTGTTTAAAATCAGAAAGTTATGAGCTCACAATCTCAATTTAACTTTAAAAAGTAAGAAAGTGAGCTACCACAGAGTCAGAAGGAGCAACAAGAGAAGAAGCAGAACTCCAGCATTTTCATAAAAATAATTTTTAAATGAATTTTGAATTTACCTGTTGATCCACATCAAAAAATAAATGAAAATACATTAAATGAGTTTTCTTTGCTTATAAAGGTGGAAGAGACAGCTGTCTTTTCGTTCTCTCTTGAGTCTTCTTGAAAACTTAACCTTTTCAGAATGCAAATTGTTTTCTCTGGGTATTGTGCAATCTCAGTCTCCTGCTTATAATGATCATGGGCCCCATAACCCCAGGAAATATAAACACATACTTCCAGAGTCAACATAGAGTCCTGTCTTACAGTGTGATCATTTGTCTCTTGAGGAGATAAGAGTAATTTTGTTAAAATTTCTTCTACTTTGGGGTATAAATAATGTGAAATGTCATTGCGACTCAGACTCTTGAGGCTACCAATACACATATATTCTGTTGTGCTTAATAATAAAAGTGGATGGGGAAAATCATGTAGACACAGATGAGGAAGTAGGGGGTGATTCATCATGGACCAGGTATGATTTGACCTGATCACCCCTGATCTGGCTGATAAACTGGATGCCGACTCCCTCAGAGAGTCCCTCAATCTCTACAACTCTCCTGAAGCTGCAAGCCAGCTATAAGACCTAGTTGTTTTTAAATTAGGGTAGAAAGTAATAGTATAGGCCTCTTGGTGGTACAGTGGTAAAGAATTAGCCTGCAAAGCAGGAGACTCAGCAAACACGGATCCATCCCTGGGTCAGGAAGATCCCCTGGAGGAGGAAATGGCAATTCACTCCAGTATTCTTGCCTGAGAAAGCCCAGGGTAGAGGCTACAGTTCATGGAGTCACAAAGAGTCAGACACACTTAGTGATTAAAGAACAACAGCAGAAATAATAGTAGACAAGATACTTAGCAAAGGCCAGATCGAAATTGGACTTTAAAAAATTACGCTAGGATGTCCAGTTGTTTTCTAAAGACTGGTCTATTAGTGGGTGCAGATATTTACCTCCTTAGCCCAACTCTGGCCACTCTGAAGGCCAGTCTCACCCTCAGAGCTCCCTTTGGGGTTGACCGTCCCCTTAGTGTGACTGCATTGCAGTCCAACTTTTCGCTTTGTCCAATCCTGTTTTCTTTCCTTCCCCGTAAAGGTATTGATCCTAAGAGCACTCCCAAATAAATATACATACTGCATGAAAATATTAAAAAACAAATTTTAAGCATTTGAAAATTAGTGCATGAAATTGTTAATACACATACCCACATGTATATATTTAATTAGACTCTTCCTTAGACAAGTTTTAAGATTGAGAATGTATTAAAGTTATGAGGGTTAGGGTTAGGGTTAGGGTTAGTCAATAGTGTTTAACAATCTATATGGGAAAGGAATCTGAAGAAAATGAGTATATGTATATGTATAATGGAATCACTTTGTTGTACACCTGAAACTAACACAACATTGTAAACTAACCATACTCTAATAATTTTTTAAAGTCATGATAGAGGTTGAAATAATCCAAAACAAAACAAACCTTATATAGAAGATTAAAGGCATCATCTACAAAGTTAATGAATGAAAAAATAAACTTGGAGACATTATTTGTAGTATATAAAATCAATAAAGGTTAATAATAGCAGTACAGAAATAGATCTTAAAATTGAGAGGGTAACAGGCAGGAAGGCCAGGGGTCTCCAAACGGAGGAAATAGGCTGCAAGTGCCAGACATTTTTACCTCTCTTAAGCTGCAGGAGGAAACAAACCAGCGATATGTTTTTCCTTCTCTATGCAAATTTAAAAGGAGGTTTCTTTTAAAATGCTGTGTTGCCATGACACCTGGTCTCACCTGAAGCTAACTACTCTCAAACCTTGAGTTAACCAATACATTTCTTTTTCTTATGGAAATGTTGTCTCAAGCTATGTTAATGTACCCCAGACTCTATCTATCTTCAAGTTGGTTCCGCCAAACGGCCTAACTTACTTACTCAGATATTGTTCCCTAATCTATGTAAAGGAAACTATTTGTTGGTAATCTGTCCTTCTACAAGATTCAAGTCAATCGTTTTATGGCCAGGGATGAATTATCTGGTGCCATTCTAAATTTTATGACATTCCTTTCTTTTCATTAACAGACTGTGAGTGACTATATAACATCCAGCTAAAGACTAGGAGGGGGTTACTCTTTTGCCCCCTTCTGATGCCTATGTCAGAAGCTTTCTCTATCTCCTTTATACTTTAATAAAACTTTATTACACAAAAGCTCTGAGTGATCCAGCCTCGTCTCTGGCCCTGGATTGAATCTGTCTTCTACGGAGGCCAAGAATCCTGAGTCTTATCGTTCAGCAACAACCTGCCAAAATGATTAACATTTTGTATACAAAAAAATTAATGTCAAACTTTATATTTATCATCAGTGAAAAAGTTCTATCAGTTTTCTATTGTTGTGATGAAAAAATTAAATGTAGCGTCTTACAAGGACCCCAAATTTATTATCTTACAGTTTCTGAGATAAAAAATGTAATAATTTAGATCTCATTGAACTAAAATCAAGATGTTGACAAGATGCATTCCTTTCTGGAGACTTTCAGGAAGAGGAAACCTGTTTCTAATAGAAGAGAACTCACTTCCTATGGCTATTTGTATGATTCAGTTCCTTGTGTTTTTAGATATGAGGCCCCTGTTTTCTTTCTGGTGGCAAGCTGAGGGTTATTCCAGTTCCTAGTGGCCACCATTCCTTGTTTTGTGACTCCTTTCTTTCATCTTCAAGCCAGCAGTACAGAGGATCCTCTTCACACTGCATCCCTATGACCCACCTTTCTGCCCACCTTCCCAACTCTTAAGGTGCATGGAATTAGATCGAGCCAATCCGGGTAATCCATGTAGTTTTCTCATCTCAATATTCTTAACCATGAAAATACCTGTGAAGTTTAATTTGAACCATAATGTAACATACTCATAAATTTTAGGAATTAGGGAATGAACACTTCAAGGGAGCTCATTTTTCTTCCTACCACATCATCATATATGAGATGGAAACCTTATGTGAGCTCATACTCTGGGATAAAAAGCACTGCATTGTTGAATATTTCTCATTACCATTGAGAAATCTGATCTCTATATATGATTCTTGCATGGAACTGATTTGTTTTTACTTTCTGAAAAAGTTAGTAGTTCTTTCTCTTTATTTAGCGTCTTTAAATTTTATCATTGTGTGTGTGTATCTCTGTGTTTTCTCTTGTTGTCCTGTTGCAAATGTACTTTCAATCCAAAATTTTATATCTTCTGTAATTCTAGTTTATGGTAATTAAAAAAAAAAAAGTTCTTTCCTCTGTATTCCTTTTGTCCTTCTGGGTTTGTTTCTAGATTAATATTGATATTTCTGTTTCTACCCTCCAAATCTCCTAAATTTTCTCATAATCTTAATTTGTCTTTGTTCCTATTTCATAGCCTGTTCTAGAACTCAATATCTTGAATCTCTTATTTACAAATTAGTCTTTGTTAGTATTTTTCTGCTATTTAAAGCAAGCAAATACTACTTCAACATTTATATATTTTACATCAAATATTAGCAGTTGTTCTTTCTATTACTACATGTTTCTGATTCATGTTTCAAATACCCTTCCTCAGGACTTTGAGAGTTGTTTTGCTTAACTTCAATTCTTATCCTGAGATCCCACTTCTAAGATATAAAAAAAAACTAGGAATATAATTTTATCTATCCTAAGAGAGAAAGCTGGATAAATTAAAAAATAATAACTTGAACCCATTGGAGAGCTTAGGTTGCTGGGAAAATAGCCTGAAACTTAATAAGGGTCTCCTTTCTCCCAGAGAGAAGACATATAGACTTTTTCACCTATAAAAAAGAGATAAAAGGAAAGATGTGTCTAACATACAGAGGTCAAGAATAATTTGGCAATATCTTAAATAATGGCTCAATTCAGTTGTGGGGTAGCATAATAGCATAGCAGACATGGGAGACACAGACACAATGAAATGTCTACCTTTTAGTAAATTCTCTTCTAAGAACTTCTATTTGGTTCCCCATGAGACAGACTGGAGGTAGGAAGGAGGCTGAAGGCATGGAGAAGTCAAAAGAGAAGTTAGAAAATATTTTGAATCAAATGAAAATAAAAATACTGTGGTCTTCTTTACAGACCAAGGTCTGGTGGACAAGAGTCGATGAAAAGAAAGAGGGAAAAGGAGAGAGAGAGAGAGAGCAATATCTCTTGGGTTATGTGGAACACCAATAAAGCCCATGCATAAGACTTGCACTGCTCACAAAGGCACAGGGCATCCTCTCAAGGAGGTCTTGAAAGCCCGGGCGAGAAAGTGAGCTTGGCAGGCTTCCACGCTCAGAAGAGAATGAAGACAAAAAGAAGGACACGGGGGACCCAGGTCTCTAGTGGAGCAAGGGTATTTTATTAGCAGAAATGCAGACTTATATATCTTTAGTAAAATGATTACTCAGCTATTACAAAGAATGAAATTCCATCAGTTGCAACAAAATGGATAGTCTAATACATACAAGCTTGCTGACACTGAAAAGAGTTACTGAAGGGAGTTACTGAAAGGAATCCAAGCAGATACCCCTTCTCATGACCTCAGTCCTGAGAACTGCATGCAGCTCTACTTGTTTCTGGAATAGGAACTGATAAGGAACAGAGAATCCTTGAGAAATGGCACACAAAGGAAGAAAAGTGCAACGTATTGGATTCCTTAAAGTTGGACGTCCCCTGACAATAATACAACCTAAGAAAATATGTGGGATATGGTGCTTAGAAGGAATTGATAACGTTAAATGCTTATATTAGAAAAATGGAATAGACTTAAATTGATGATTCATGTTTCCATCTGAAGAAAAAATAAAATTGAGCTAAGCAATATTTTAAATTAAGCTAACTAAACCAAGAGAAATTGAAGGAAAGAAATAATGAATCGTACTGCTAAATATATATCCAGATTAGAAGTTCAAAAAACTATACATAGCAGAGTTAAATATAATATTACCAATATGGGAACAACCTAAATGTTCACCCGCTAGATATGTTATAGTCAGGTTGTGGGGGAATCACATGATGGAATACCAAGTAGTAATGAAGGTAGATTACTGTTTCATGTGTTAACCTGAATAAGTCAAATGGGTGTAATATTGAATGAAAGAAAGCAGATACAGGGGGTGTTCTGTATCATGTCACCAGCACAAATTCCAAACATTGGCAAAACTCATCTTGTTAGGGATTAGGCTTTGAGATATGAGAAGGAGTGATGGTTGGGAGCAGAAAAGGTGGTGACCTGTAATGTACTCTTGCTATTGCATTTTTTGACCTATGTTGACATTAGGAGTGGGATTACTGGATAGTGTGGGTTTGCCTGGTGGCTCAGATGGTAAAGAATCTGCCAGCAATGTAGGAGAAATGGGTTCTATCCATGGGTTTGGAAGATCCGCTGGAGAAGGGCATGGTTACCCACTCCAATATTCTTGCCTGGAGAATGCTACAGAGTCCATGGGGGCACAAAGAGTTGGACACGACTGAGTGATAAACACTTTCAGTTTCAGCATGCACTGGATAATAATAAAATAGTTTTTCAAAGTGATTGTATAAATTTATCTTCACAACAGGAATGTGTAAGAGATCTAATTTTTTATTTGTGTATATTCTTGGTAATAATTGCTGTCAGCCTTACTGACTTAAGTTGTTTAGTGTGGTTGCTATATTATTTCATTGTTATCATAATTTGATTTTTTCCTGATGGCTTATGTGATTGAACACATTTTCATATGTTTACTGGCCATGTGAATATCATTCATTTAAGTTTGCCCATCTGTATCTCTTTATGTTGTTAGTTTTTTAGCTTTTTGTATGTGTGGGGGGAGTAAGATTCTTTGTGTGTGTGTGTGTTAGATGCTCAGTTGTGTCCAAATCTTTGTGACCCCAGAGACTGAAGCCTACCAGAAATTCATGGGATTTCCCAGGCAAGAATATCAGAGTGGGTAGCCAGCCCCTTCTCCAGGGAATATTCCCAACCCAGGAATCAAACTTGAGACTCCTGCATTGCAGGCGGATTCTTTACCGTCTGAGTCACCAGGGAAGCCCCATTCTATGTATATGTTCTGATTATTAAGCATTTTTCAATAACATATGTTGCAAATACCTTCTCAAACTGTGCTGTTTGTCTGTTCACTCTTAAGATTATTTTGTGAAATGTTGATTTTCTTGTGGTTCATGTTATCATTGTTTATTTATTTAGCTACACTAGGTTGTGGCATGTGGGCTCTAGTTCCCTCACCAGGGTTTGAACATTGACCCCCTGCATTGGGAGCATGGAGTCTTCGCCACTGGGCCATGAGGGAAATTCCATTCAGAGCTTGGATTTGTAGTTTGAACCCAAGTATTCAAACTAAGGAAGAAGGGGCAATGATTATTAACAGGAATCCAGCAATCTTTGACAGTTATTTTTGTCTTTGTTATTTTAACCCGGATCACAAGTGTATTGGGTTTGAAGAAACAAAGAAAGTCAATCCTTACACTTGATATATGGTAATTTTGTTCTCTGTGAAGTGTACCCTTGAGGAGGGATTGGGTTATGTGCAGTGCAGAGGTGCCCAACAGACTCCAGTGTAAGTGATGTAAAGCACTAAGCTCAAATCACAGAAGCCAGCATTCTATAGAAATTTACATAGACCCTGCTTGTCCTGCAAGCTCAAGTTGACCGTGGGAATTGACTGACCCTCCCAGGTATCTGGGCTCTCCAGCTTTAACAACACTTCAAGAGACTGATGGCAAATTTGCCATCTCTTGTGAATTTTGCTAATTTACCAGTTCTTAGGATATTGTGTAAAGTGTGCTAGGGTCCATTTTGAAAAGGTCTGCAGTTTGCAGAAAGAAACCTTTAATTTCAATAAAGTTGACTGCTTTCAGAAGTAGGCATTTATTTAATGCTTCTTTACTCCATTGGGAAGCTTTATCAAAAGCTTAATGGCAGAAGAGAAATGCTCAAACAGGTGATGTTTTTCCAAAGAAAAACAAATTGTTGATTCTGTTCTGTGTATACTAAAGGATTCAGAATTGCAAAACAAAAAACAAAAAAACTTTGATGAACAGAAATTTTTAATTCAACATGGACTGATTTGTCTATCTTTCCTTTTCTTGTTTTTTCTTTCTGATTAGTGCTTCCTATTTCCTGTTTAGTAAAATTTCCTTAGCACAAAGCTAATAGATATTTTCATACGGTATCCTCTACTGCCAAGGTTGATGAAGACTTTCCTTAGAGATTTGGGTAGTAAATGTTTTTGGCTTTGCAGGCTAAGTGATCTTTCTGTAACCTGCTCACCATTACTGTTGTAGCACAAAAGTAGCCATAAACTATACTTTAACTAATGGGTAGGAGTATGTTTCAAGAAATGTTTATAAAAACTAAAATTGAATTTTATGTAATTTTCCCATATCAGGAAATGTGGCTTTTGTTTCCCATTTAAAAAAAGAAAAAAGATAAAATTCATTGTTCTCTCAGGCCATACAAACAGATGTTGTGAGCTGGGTTTGCCCTATAGGTCATAGCTTGGCATCCCTTGCTGTAATGGCTTAAGTCCTTTTCCTTATATGTTTATATTTAGAATCTACTTGTAATTGATTTTTGTATATGATTTGAGGGCTTCCCTGGTGGCTCAGATGGTGAAGAATCTGCCCGAAATTCAGGGACCCAGGTTTGATCCCTGGGTCTCAAAGATCCCCTGGAGAAGGGAATGGATATGATTGGAAAGTCATGCACAACTCTTTGTGACCCCATGGACTGCAGGCTTCCCTGTCCTTCACTATCTCCTAAATTTGCTCAGATTCATGTCCTTTTAGTCAGGGATGCTATCAAACAATTCATCTTCTGCTGCCCCCTTCTACTTTTGCCTTCACTCTTTCCCAGCATCAGGGTCTTTTCCAAAGAGTTGGCTCTTATCAGATGGCCAAAGTATTAGAGCTTCAGCTTCAGCATCAGTCTGTCCAATGTATATTCAAGGTTGATTTCCTTTAGGATGGACTGGTTGGATCTCCTTGCTGTCCAAGGGACTCTCTAGAGTCTTCTCCAGCACCACAGTTCAAAGGCATCAATTCTTCGGCACTTAGCCTTCTTTATGGTTCAACTCTCACATCTGACCATGAGTACTGGAAACCATAGCTTTGATTATATGGACCTTTGTCAGCAAAGTGATATCTCTGCCTTTTAATATACTGTCTTAATATATTGTCATTCAGTCATATCTGACTCTTTGCAGACTCTTGATGTGTACAACTCTTTATGTTTAATATGTTGTTATTCAGTTGTGTCTGACTTTTTGGCCCCATGGACCATAGCCCGGCAGGCTCCTCTGTCCATGGAATTCTCCAGGCAAGAATTCTAGAATGGGTTGCCATTTCCTAATCCAGGGAATCTTCCTGACCCAGGGTTGAACCCATGTCTCTTGTGTCTTCTGCATAGGTAAGCAGATTCTTAACCACTAGCATCACCTGGGAAGCACACAATTTGAAGTAGAGGAGTTAAGGTTAGAGAGGACACTTATGCACAGTAGCCCTAGGTATAGCTACTGATAAACAACTTGTCAATGCTCTGGTGGGCACCTGTTTTCAAAATCAGTTGTCAGTGTATATGTGGCTCTCTACTTGTTCCTTTTTTCTATGTGTCTATGCTTGTAATCAAAGCATTTTCTAAATTGTATATAAAGAGCCATAGCCATCAAGGAGAGAGTAAAATATCTTTTCCCTTCTTCTTTGAGATTATCTTAGCTATCCTTGCCCTGTGTACTCTAGAAATTATCTTTTTCTGAATATTTACTCTGAAATGATTGTTCAAATTATTTTAACTAAAGCTGCATTCAGGAACTGAGCTTTCAAACCTTAAAACATAATGCGTACCTCCATCTCTTTAGGTCCTATCCAATTTGACTAATTATATTTATTATTTTGTTATAAAGAACTTGTATATTTTTACACGATTTGACCTTAAGTTTTGAGTTTTAATGCTACTGTAAATATTCACTTTTGAAATGGTCCTGGTAGATTAAATATATCATATTTATCTATCTATATTTTGAGGTCAATTTAGTTATAATCATATCAGTACTTTATTTTTGATTGTTTATGTACACTATTAAGTCACCTGCAAATAATGAAAATTTTATTTTTTTCTGATGCTTGTATCTTTTATCAATTTTATTTACTTGTATTTTTGCACTCAAGAAAAGTTCCCCTATAATACTGCATTTAAAGTGTGGTGATAGACATCTTTGTTCTTCCGGTAAATCATTAAACATTTCACATGTACAATAGTTGGTTGCTATTGTCATTCTGTCGCTCAGTCGTGTCTGACTCTTTGTGATCCCATGGACTGCAGCATGCCAGACTTCCTTCTCTTTCACCAATTCCCAGAGCTTGCTCAAACTCTGTCCATTAAGTTGGTGATATCATCCAACCTTCTCATCCTCTGTAGTCCCCTTGTTCTCCTTTCTTCAATGTTTCCCAGCATCATCGTCTTCTAATGAGTTGGCTCTTTGCATCAGGTGGCCAAAGTATTGGAGCTTCAGCTTCAGCATCAGTCCTTCTAATGAATATTCAAGATTGATTTCTTTTGGGATTGACTTGTTTGATCTCCTTGATGACCAGGAGCTTTTCAATTGTTTGCATTCAGACTTCTTTATGGTCCAATTCTCACATCCACATATGACTACTGGAAAAATCATACCTTTGAGTACCCAGAACTTTGTTGGCAAAGTTATGTCTCTGCTTTTTAATATACTGCCTAGGTTTGTCATAGTTTTTCTTTTCCTTTTTTTTTTTTTTTTTCATAGTTTTTCTTCCAAGGAGCAAGTGTCTTTAATTTCATGGCTGCAGTCACCATCTGCAGTGATTTTGGAGCCCAAGAAAATAAAGTCTGTCACTGTTTTCATTGTTTCCCCATATATCTGCCATGAAGTGATGGAACCGGATTCCATGATCTTAGTTTTCTGAATGTTGAGTTTTAAGCCAGCTTTTCACTCTCCACTTTCACCCTCATCAAGACACTCTTTAGTTCCTCTTTGCTTTCTGCCATAAGGATGGTGTCATCTGCATATCTAATGTTATTGATATTTCTCCTAGTAACCTTGATTCCAACTGGTGCTTCATCCAGCCTGGCATTTCACATGATATACTCTGCAAAATAAGTAGAATGACAGTATACAGCCTTGATATACTCCTTTCCCAATTTTGAACAAGTTTATTGTTCCATGTCTGGCTCTAACTGTTGCTTCTTGACCTGCATAGAGATTTCTCAGGAGGCAGGTAAGGTGGTCTGGTATTCCATCTCTTTAAGAATTTTTCACAGTTTGTTGTGATCCATACAGTAAAAGTGAAAGTGAAAGTCACTCAGTCCGGTCTGACTCTTTAAGACCCCTTGAACTTAGTCCATAGAATTCTCTAGGCCAGAATACTGGAGTGGGTAGCCTTTCCATTCTCCAGGGAATCTTCCTAAACCATGGACTGAACCCAGGTCTCCCACATTGCAGGTGGATTCTTTACCAGCTGTGCCACAAGGGAAGCCCAAGAATACTGGAATGGGTAGCCTATCCCTTCTCCAGCAGATCTTCCTGACACACTCAAAGGCTTTAGCATAATCAATGAAGCAGAAGTAGATGTTTTTCTGGAATTCTCTTGCTTTATCTGTGATTCAACAGATGTTGGCAATTTGATCTCTGTTTCCTCTGCCTTTTCTAAATCCAGCTTGAACATCTGGAAGTTCTCCGTACACGTACTGTTGAAACCTTGGTTAGAGAATTTTGAGCATTACTTTGCTAGCACGTGAGATGAGTGCAATTGTGTAGTAGTTTGGGCATTCTTTGGCATTGCTGTGGCCACTGCTGATTTTTCCAAATTTGCTGGCATAATGAGTGCAACACTTTCACAGCATAATCTTTTAGGACTTGAAATAGCTCAACTGGAATTCCATCACCTCCACTAGTTTTGTTCATAGTGGTGCTTCCAAAGGCCCACTTGACTTTGCACTCTAAGATGTCTAGCTCTAGGTGAGTGATCACGCCATCGTGGTTTTCTGGGTCATTCAGATCTTTTTTGTATAGTTCTGTGTATTTTTGCCACCACTTCTTAATATCTTCTGCTTCTGTTAGGTCCATACCATTTCTGTCCTTTATTGAGCCCATCTTTGCATGAAATGTTCCCTTGATATCTCTAGTTTTCTTGAAGAGATCTCTAGTCTTTCCCATTCTATTGTTTTCCTCTGTCTTTGCATTGTTCACTTAGGAAGGCTTTTTTTTATCTCTCCTTGCTATTCTTTGGAACTCTACATTTGGATGGATGTATCTTTCCTTTACTCCTTTGCTTTTTGCTTCTTTTCTTTTCTCAGCTATTTGTAAGGCCTCCTCAGACAGCCATTTTGCCTTTTTGTATTTCTTTTTCTTGGGAATGGTTTTCATCACCATCTCCTATGCAATGTCACAAACCTCCATCCATAGTTCTTCAGGCACTGTCTATCAGATCTAATCCCTTGAATCTATTTGTCACTTCCACTGTATAATTAAGGTCAGTCAGTCAGTCAGTTCAGTCGCTCAGTCATGTCCGACTCTTTGCGACCCCATGAATGTTTGGTAGACCTACAACCAACAAAGCTTGTTATGTATATTAATATTCCTTTTGTATTGTGTATCTTTATTTTTTCCTTTGGGTGCTCTAATCTGTATTTTTTTTTAAAACATGATATTATTGACAATATTTCCTGTGCTGTACATTACATCCCTGTGATTTATTTATTTTATAGCTAGAAGTCTGCACCTCTTAATCCCTTTCAACTGTGTCATCCGTTCTCTGCCTCCCTCCTGTCTGCAACCCATTACTTTGCTTTCGATATTTGTTAGTCTATTTCTGTTCTATTTGTTAGTTTATTTTGGTTTTATCTTCAGATTCTGCATACAAGTGAGAAAATACAATTATTGTCTTTCTCAGTTTGACTTATTCACCAAGCATAATACCTTTTAGATCTGTCCATGTTTTCGCAAATGTCAAAATTTCACTCTTTGTAATGGCTGAGTAATATTCCACGAGTCTTACTGTTTATCAATTCACTTGTCAGTGGTCACTTAGGTTGCTTCCCTATCTCGATTATTGTAAATAATGCTGCTGTGAACATGGGGTGCATATATCTTTTTGAATTAGTGTTTTTACTTTATTTGGATAAATACCCAGAAGTGAAATTGCAAGATCATATGGTATTTCTATTTTTCATTTTTTAAGGCGCATTCATAGTGTTTTCTACAGTGACTATGTGAATTTACATTCCTACCAATGGTACAAGAGATTTTTCTTTTTTCCACATCTTCATCATTACTTATTATTTGTTGTCTTTTGATAATAGCCATTCTGACAGGTATGAGGTAGTATGTGTTTTTTTATTTTCCTGATGATTAGTTAAGCTTGTCATAATTTCTATTTTTAAAAATTTATTGATAGGTTTTTTTGTTTGTTTGCTTTTTCAGACTATATGTGATCTGTCCTGGAGAATGTGTGTTTGAGAAGTATGTATGTGCATTTGAAAAGTATGTATATTGTACTGGTTGCAGATAGAATGTTGTATAGGTATCCATTTAGCCCATCTGATTTAATGGGTCGTTTAAGGCCAATGTTTTCTTACTGATTTTTCTGTCTATCCATGATCTACCCATTAATGTAAACAGACAATTTGTATATTTTTTACTGACCTAATTCCCATATTACTAATCCCTGTGACAGGCAATAATATGAAGTGATAAGATTGTCTAGACAAATAGATGATATGCCTAATTAAATATGTGGATTTTCAAGCCCTTAAATTAATTAAATGTAGTATTTATGATATAGTTGTAATGTCATAGATTTATATTAATACCTTCCTTTGAAGTAGACTTGTGCTTTACTTTTGACATATTCAAAATAAAAATACAAAACTATAAAACTTTAACATTTTATGCAAAAGTATGTTACAGTGCTCAAGCTACATAACCACTATGAAGAGAAAATATCCTAAGATTTCATAATGGGTTTATTTTTAGTGTAAGATAAAATGAAATATGCAAGCAAGTATGATGTGCTACTTTAGAGCAAACTCAGAATACTTCTGAAAATTGTTTTCTCATTACAATTCTGACAGGTTTTTTCCTAAATGCAGTATTGCAGTTGCCAATACAATTATGCACACATTGACTTAAGTGAGTACTTAGGATGATGGGTAAAATCCATTTCAAATGCAGGTGCAATTTTATGACTCAGACTTAAATAAAGGCTCTATAAGATTTCACAGAACATGATTTGATTTTATAATCTTATACACAGGATTCTTTCAATATAATCAGCAGTGGTTTTGTGTGTGAACAGTATACATGCTTAGTGAAGATTTTAAAGAAATATCATGAATTTTGGGGGGTTGTTGAAATGATAGCTTTGCATTTCTCTAATTCTTGACCAGAAATATGCAGGAAATAGCATGTAAAAATCCATTCTGGATTTTTGCAATTTGCTTTTAGATCTTGTAGTTAAACAAATGTTTATCTATTTAGATTATTTATGTATTATATTTATATGATGTGTATTTAGAACAGGAAAAAGACAGGGTCTTTGAGAAGGCAAAATTCTATGCACAGATATTCTATACATATAAGAGACATAAAATACATTGAAGCAAGTGATCATACAATTTTTTGGTGTTTTTTACTTTAGCAAACCAAGATTGATAGAATACTAAAAAGTTGAAGTTAATAACTTACATGAGAATCTAATGTTTTCATATTATTACCATGTCATTTTCAAATTCAAATCGAGAAGTATAATGCCATATATGACACAAAATTCTATATAACCCTCAATTAGCTGCATTTGGCTTTTTTACATTGTAATTTTGATTTTCACTCCATTTTTCTAAGTCAGGTTTTTTAAAAATATATTTACATAGTGTGTAGGAGTCATTGTAATGAGATGTAATACTTTAATCATACTTGTTAGACTTGTTAAATGCATTTCTACCATGGGGGTGGAGGTCCAGATTCTGTGGGGGTTTTTTTGTTCTATTTTATTTTTCTTAGTTTCCCTGAAAAAAAATCTTTTGAGAATTGCAATACAGTTAAGTACGTGTTGATAAATTAACATTCATTAAATTGAAGTAGGGTTTCCCAGTTTGTTCAGTGGTAAAGAATCCACCTGCCAATGCATGAGACATAAGAGACATCAGTTCTATCCCTGAGTCAGGGAGATTCCCTGGAAGAGGAAATGACAATCCACCGCAGTATTCTTGCCTAGAGAATCCCATGAATAGAAAGCTGGCAGGCTATAGTCCGCAGAGTTGCTGGTAGTCTGACACGACTGAGCAAATTGAAGTCTGGTTCAATTTATAACGTTTTGCTTTTTCTCTGTGGCTTGTACCCTGTGGTTGTGTGGTTGTATGTGATTCACACCATGCTGCCCGGTTATGTAGAAGAATCCTGCATAAAATCAAGGCAGGGAGGATGAGTTTGGCTACTTACACTGTCAGTCTAAGTCAGAATGTCTGCCAGGTCGGGAGAGGGGCTAGTTTGGATGAGCCTAGAAAGTTTATGACATCTTAACTGACTATGAATAAAACTTACGGCCTGATCAAAATTATTTTCTATGTCAGGAAGGGATTTCCCTTCATTTTCACTTTCAAGGTATATATTCGTACTGAATCAAATGTAGATGAATACTCAAACATCAGAGTGTACTTTGTGTGGGAAAGGATCTCATCATAATTTGGATAATAATTACAATAACCATTAGCATTTCTTACACTCTTTATGAGGCCAAGAACTTTTCCTGGCACTTTAAGCTTAATTGAATTAGTTACCAACAAGCCTATGATATGATTACCATTACTATTTTCATTAAATCGATGCACATATGGCACATATAAGCAAGTTATTACTTGCTCATCTAGTAATACCTAGGTGACATGTCCCTCAAGATTATGGATCCCCTTTTCCTAGTAGACAAAGAGCCCTATAGAAGTAGACTTTAGGATTTTACTTCCTCCCTATCCTTTCCTCTCATCTCTATACTCATGACTGCAGATCCCTTAAAACACACACACACACACACACACACCCCTAGACTCACCCCTGCCCACACTTTTCCATGGCTTTGAATCTCTAGTCTTAGTTTCCCTAATGTCTTCTGTCCTATTGCTTCATACCTGTTTGCTTCCTCTCAACTACTCTTTTCTGCTTGATGTTTTTTTTTAGATGGTCTTGTAATTTTATGCTTTTGATTCCACCACAAGCCTCTCCTGTCAGAATTTCAGCTTCACAAACTGCCTACCTATTGTTCAGATTGGATAGAGAATGAAAGTAAGTCAAAAATGGGAAAGAAAAGGAAGACTTTTTTCCCACTAAATACCTTGCTGGAATTAAGAAGGAGAAGGGGAGAAGAGAGAAGAGGAAAAAGAGGAAGAAGGGGGAAAGGGGAGGAAGGGGAAAAAGAAGGGGAAGAGAGAAGGAGAGGAAGAGCAGGAAAACTAGGGTGTGAATAAAATGAAAGTTTCGGAGAAAGCATTCAGAGATTCTCATATTTGGAACTTAAGATTCTAGAGCAGGAATAATTGTGGATGATAATATAATCCAGGGGATAGATTTAGGAGGGAATGGATAGGATGAGGTCAGAATTTAGGGGCTATATTATTGCATCTTAAAAATATACACTGGTGTAACATAATATTAGCTAGCATTCAGAGTTTGAAGAAATCACATGTTCTAGATACTAAATTCTTAGAAGAGCGGGAAGAATTCACCAAATCATTGGTGTATGGTAGGAATGAGAGGGAAAGGCAAAATAGCACTCAAAGAATGAGTGTCTTGTTCTAGTTTATTGTGGTGAGCATGTTTTCAGCGTTTAACAAAAAATATCAAAATTTCTGGAGCTAGTTCATTGAAATACTCTCTGGTTGGTAGCCCTCTTAGCAGGTTCAATTAACTAAGATACTCATGAACTCTCTTTCTTTGAACATTTGAAGCACCCAGAGCAGAAGAACTGCATATCATATGTCTTAATATGTTAAAGTCATGAATCAAGCTATATCCAAAGTCCAACTTCTGCAGTTTGTTCCCTGGGAAAGTATTTTGTTATATGGAGGCCCAGGGAAATGTACTCAGCCCCAGGCAAGCCCTGCCCCTGGTGACCTGATTTGGGCAGAGTTCTTTTGGGAGGGGCCCAAACAAGGGAGTTAGGCTCCCCAGTGAGCCAGGTCAGACAGGCTCCTGTTCCCCCAGTCCCGATCACCCAGATAGTTCCAAGTACCTCCTAAAAACACCAATGAGGAGATGACAGGAGGGAGTACTGTTGTCTGTGGACCCAGACTGGCTAGGCTTCTACTTTCGGTGATTTGTGGTGGTGTGTTTTAAAGGAAAAAAGAAATCCATTTTCCCATCTTTTTTTTTCCCCCCTCTGCTCATAATAAGGTGCTTTTAACCCCACTTGATCTGGTCTGCTGATGAGGGACAAAGAAAGTGGGGCAGAAGTGACCTGTTCAAATGAACAATTTCTGTTTTGTAATTTCCATAAACTCTACCCTTTACAGAACTTGCAAAAATCATTTTTTTTTTTTTTTACACTGAACAAGGATCTAAAGCAGGAATGCCTATTGCCCTGGTCTTAGGGCAGTATTATCCATAAGGACTCTGCCTGCAATGCGGGAGACCTGAGTTTGATCCCTGGGTTGGGAAGATCCCCTGGAGAAGGGAAAGGCTACCCACTCCAGTATTCTGCCTGGAGAATTCCATGGACTGTATAATCCATGGGGTCACAAAGAGTCAGACACAACTGAGCAACTTTCACTTACTCACTCATCCATGAACACCAAAAAATAAATAAAGGCTTGTTCTTATTTTTATTTGCTAAGTTTTGTCCGATTCTTTGTTACCTCATGGACCATAGCTCATCAGGCTCCTCTGTCCATGGGATTTTTCAGGCAAGAATACTTAAGTGGGTTGCCATTTCCTTCTCCAGGGGTCTTCCTGACCCAGGGATTGAACTCGCATCCCTGCGTCTCTTGCTTTGGTAGGCATATTCTTTACCACTGGGCCACTCTGCATGCTAAGTTGCTTCAGTCATGTCTGAGTCTATGTGACCTGGTGGACTGTAGCCCTCCAGGCTCCACCGTCCATGGGATTCTTAAGCAAGAATACTGGAGTGGGTTGCCATGCCCTCCTCCAGGGTATCGTCCCGACCAAGGGAGAGAGCCTGCATCTCTTATGTCTCTTGTATTGGCAGGTGGATTCTTTCATACCAGAACCACCTGGGAAGCCTGAGCCCCCAGGAAAGCCCAAATTAAAGGTCTAAAAATATCTGAAGCTACAAGAAACTAAGGAAAATGAATCAAAATGTGGATTTCCCCATACTATTCCACTATAATAGTTAAATGTGAAAACATGATGGAGAAAGTCTGATGAGTTTAGCAAGAAAAATTATAGTGACTCCATAATTTTATATTCAGCTAAGCTGTCTTTTATATTTAAATATAAAAGTAAGAAATATCCTATTCCTGTGAATTTCTGTAAAAATTCAAAAGGTTGACTTCTACTAGGTGACAGATGAAATTAAGTTAAAAATGGGCATGTCTTATTATTAAAAGACCCATAACGAGGTAAGAAATTATAGAGTAGTCGTTCTTCAATTGAATAAATTTTAAAAACCAGTTAAAATGAAAATCCAGATATTAAATGTAGAATTTTTTCATGAAATACATGAACATATCAATGTAATAATTCCCATAGCAAACATCACATTTTATTTACTAACCATATTCACCAAAATGAGGGAGTAGAGCAATGTGGAATGGAGGGCATGAAATGTGAGAGGCATAAGCTTGCAATTTCATTTTTACTTCATTATTTTAAGAAATACAAGTTAAATAATGCTTTCAAACTTCATAAGTTTTACCCCATGTAGAACTAAAATTTGTAGAAGAATTCCAGTTAAAAATGGCCATCCACTACTACATTTCTCCATTTCTAAAACCTAAGTTTATAATTAGGCAATTTTTAAAAAAACATTAAACCATAATTACTCAAAAATAAGAATGGAAAGAACAGCAGATGTTTTTGGAAAAAATTAATCACCACAAAGCAAATGAATGACTAATTGCTTTAACAACTGTGTAGAAGTTGAGCTATAAACAATAGTGAGATAAACAAAGAATTCGCTTTATATCCACCACAGAATTCTCACAGTACACAGCAACTGGCAAATTACAGTTGTGCCTAGACAACAAGGATTAATACAGAGAGGAATGCATTAAAACTCATTGAAAAGTATTTAGATTCTTGATTTGCCTATTAACATGGGAGTTCTCTGCCAAAAAGTTTAACCTAATCACCATGTAGTTAATTTAAATGACACAACATCCTCAAAACTTCCAATAACCTTTTTAAAATATTAAACATTAGCAAACAATGAAAATTAACAGACACCTGAGGAAAATCCCTCATAAGAAAAAGATAACAAGATAAATGAATAAGTAAGTAAAGGTAACTTTGAGAAAACAGAGCTCTTGTTCTGTAGGAGGAGAAAACAACAACAAAATTTGTATGATGGCTTCAGGTAAATAAGTAAAGATGCTGCATTATTTAAACAAGTAGAAAATGTGAAAAAAAAAAAGAGAAACATTCATAGAACAAAACTAAGCTCATGGAAATTGCAACAGGGAAAGTAGAAATGAAAAAACTCAGGATGTTTGGAAGGTAAATTGGAGGGAAACTTACAGGAAGGAGAGCAAAGCAATGGAGTCAGGCAGACTACAAGCAATAACAGGAAAGCTGAAAGAGGAGGTCAATAGCCAGAGAATAAAAAGTCTCTAATGACTTTAACGGGAAAATGGAGTTAAGAAAATTATTAAGGAGATACCTTACAAAGATCATGCAGAATTGAAGATACGAATGACCAGGTTATGAAAAAATGGTTTATGGATGAAAATAGAACCCACCAAATGAAACTTTGTCAGAATTATGTGGACAAAGAGGAGATTCCACAAGGTTTTGTTTCGTTTTTATAATATCTTAATTGAGATATAGTACACATGAAACATTGTATAAGTTTAATGTGTATGCTGTATTGATTTGATACATTTATATATGCAATATGATCGTCACCATATTAGTGTCTGCTAACATCTCTAAGAAAAGTTATGACCAACCTAGATATCATATTAAAAAGGAGAGAGATTACTTTGTCAACAAAGGTCCGTCTAGTCAAGGCTATGGTTTTTCCAGTGGTCATGTATGGATGTGAGCGTTGGACTGTGAAGAAAGCTGAGCATGAAGAATTGATGCTTTTGAACTGTGGTGTTGGAGGAGACTCATGAGAGTCCCTTGGACTGCAAAGAGATCCAAATAATCCATCCTAAAGCAGATCAGTCCTGGGTGTTCATTGGAAGGACTGATGCTGAAGCTGAAACTCCAATACTTTGGCCACCTGATGCGAAGAGTTGACTCATTTGAAAAGACCCTGATGCTGGGAGGGATTGGTGGCAGGAGGAGAAGGGGACGACAGAGGATGAGATGACTGGATGGTAATACCGACTCGATGGACATGAGTTTGAGTAAACTCTGGGAGTTTGTGATGGACAGGGAGGCCTGGTGTGCTGCGATTCATGGGGTCACAAAGAGTTGGACACGACTGAGCGACTGAACTGAACTGAACTGAACTGAACATCTCTAACATGTCATACAACTGTCATTAAGATCTAGTGTCTTAATAGTCTTTAAGTATATAATACAGTACAGTTGACTGTAATAACTGAGCTATGTTAGGTCTCTAGAAATTATTTATTTTGTAACTGGAAGTTTACACATTTTAACAATATCTCTTCAATTTCCTTAACACCCAGGCCCTGGTAACTACCATCCTACTCTCGTTTCTGTAAGTTCAACCTATTTAGATGCCACATATAAACGATATCACACAGTATTTGTCTTTGTCTGGCTTATTTCATTAGCATGCTGGCATCATGGTTCATCCATATTGTTACAAAGGAGATTTCCTTTTTTCTTTCATTGGTTGAATAATATTCCACTATGTATGTGTGTATGAAGATATGATAACTTCTTTATTAATTGGTATATAGACTCTTAGGTTGTTTTCATACATTAACTATTGTGTATAATGCTTCAGTAAACATGAGAGTGCAAATATCTTTTTAATATCCTATTTACTTTGGATATATTCCCATACATAGGATTAAATATCAAAGAATGTTCAAACAACCATAGAGCTGTGCTCATTTCACATCAGCAAGGTAATGCTCAAAATCCTTCAAGCTAGACTTCAATAGTATATGAACTGAGAACTTCCAGACATCCGAGCTGGATTTAGAAAAGGCAGGGGAACCAGAAATTAAATTGCTAACATCTATTGGATTATAGAGAAAGCAAGGGAATTCCAGAAGAACTTCTGCTCCTGCTTTATTGACTACACCAAAGCCTTTGATTGTGTGGATCACAACAAACTGTGGAAAATTCTTAAATAGTTGGGAATACCAGACCACCTTACCTACATCCTCATAAACCTATATGCAAGTCAAGAAGCAATAGTTAGAACTGGACATGGAACAACAGACTGGTTAAAAATTGGGAAAGGAGTATGTCAAGATGTATATTGTCACCCTGCTTATTTAACTTCTATGCAGAGTGCATCATGTGAAATGCTGGGCTGGATAATCACAATATGGAATCAAGATTTCCAGGAAAAATATCAACAATCTCAGAAATGCAGATGAAACTACCCTAGTGGCAGAAAGCAAAGAAGATCTGAAAAGACTCTTGATGAGGGTGAAAAGAGGAGTGAAAAAGCTGACTTAAAATTCAGCATTCCCCAAAAGAAGAACATGACATCCAGTCCCATCACTTCATGGCAAGTAGATGGAAAAACAATGGAAACAGTGACAGACTTTATTTTCTTGGGCTCCAAAATCACTGTGGATGGTGACTGCAGCCTTCAAATTAAAAGATGCTTACTCCTTGGAAGAATAGCTATGACAACCTAGACAGTGTGTTAAAAAGAAAAGACATCACTTTGCCAACAAAGGTCCATCAAGTCAAAGCTATGTTTTTTCCAGTAGTCATGTACAGATGTAAGAGTTGGACCATTTAGAAGTTTGAATGCTGAAGAATTGATGCTTTCAAACAGTGGTCCTGGAGAAAACTCTTGAAAGTCTCTTGGACAGCAAGGAGATCAAACCTGTCAGTCCTAAAGGAAATCAATCTTGAATATTCGTTGGAAGAGCTGATGCTTAAGCTGAAACTCCAGTACTTTAGCCACCTGATATGAAGTACTGACTTATTGGAATGACAATGATGCTGGGAAAGATTGAGGGCAAGAGGAGAAGGAGACCACAGAGAATGAGATGGTTGCATAGCATCACCAATTCAATGGACATGAGTTTGAGTAAACACTGGGAGATAGTGAAGGACAGGAAAACCTGACCTGCTGCAATCCATGGGGTCACAGAGAGTTGGACACAACTCAGTAGCTAAACAACAACATGAATGGTAGTTCTTTTAATTTTTTGAGGCACCTCCATGTTGTTTTCCATAGTGGTTGAACCAATTTACGTTCGCACAAACAGTACACAGAGTTCCCTTTTCTCTACCTCCTCTCCGACACTTTTTAACTCTTATCTTTGCAGTGACAGCTGTCCTAATGGATGAGGGATAATATATCTTGTTGTGGTTTTGAGTTGCATTTTTCCTAATGATTAGTGATATTATGCATCTTTTCATGTATTTATTGGTCATTGGATGTCTTCTCTGGGAAGATGTCTTTTTAGTTTCTCCGCCCATTTTAAAATCAGATTGCTGTTATTATTGTTGATACTAACTTATATGAATTCTCTATCTTGGATACTAATACTTTATCTGATATATGATTTGAAAATATTTTCTCAGAACCATGGTCCCAGTTGCCCTGTCTTGATCTTTGTTTTCCATATATCCTATCAATGATGAAATCCCATCAGCTTTCCTTTTGAAACAGACTCAGATCTCAGCCACTGCTCACCATCTTGTCCGCTAACCCGTTGGTCCACTTTCTCATCCATCTCACCTGGGTTAATGTATCTTCATAAATGCCCTTGCTGCCCCTCTCCCACCTCCATGGGGCAGTCCAGGTAACCTTCAGCATGCCGGTGTATTCCATTTCTCTCTGCCTTGGAGCTTCTGTCTTACCCCAAGGAAGTTCTCAAGTTATTTCTCTGTGTGAACCCCACAGCTCTTCCTCCCTCTGCTACTTCTCTCACATGCTCTATCCTCCCCGTTCTGGCCTCTTCGGTTTGTGTAGGAAGTCCACACCCATCTGAAACCGCGGCGGGAGGACTCTTTCAGCAGTTAGAAGCTTCCTCCTCTACTTCCCATGAGGCTCTTTTCCAACAGTGTCCTGTGTGAGATGCACACCTTTCCTCTACCCACTTATGTTTCTTCATAGCAGTTATAAAGAAAGAAAAAGATACTGCTAAGTCATGTCCGACTCTTGTGATCCCGTGAACTGTGGCCTGCCAGGCTCCTCTGTTCATGGACTTCTCCAGGCAAGAATACTGGAGTGGGTTGCCATTTCCAGTTATAGATACCCAAAATATTATTGATTCCAAAATAATCTTCAAATATTGTTTGTTTATTATCTGCTTCTTCCCACTAGAACATAAACTCCATGAGGGAAGGGACTTTGCTTTATTCACGCTGTATGCCAAGCTACTGAAACAGTGGTTGACACAGAAAGAGTATTCTTTTTGTTTAGTGAATGAGCATTAAAAGTCAAAATGCACAGACCAGGTTAGTAATGAATTCAGTTTAAAAAAAGTTTCTGAAGTCAAATTACACACACAAAAAATGTTAAAGTCATGTAGGGGAAAATCCTAAGGTGAAATGCATCCTAAAAACAAAAAAAACACAGAGGCTCTAAGAGCACTGTTATAAGAGAGACAATTTTAAATAGAAGTGATAAAGACAAAAGGAAGAGTTTACATATAGAAGTACAGTTCTCAATTATGGCATCATTTTTTGGGAAGTTAGGATTGACATATATATACTACAATGTGTAAAATAGATAGCTAGTAGGAATCAGAAATAAACACAGGGAACTCGGCTTGGCACTCTGTGATGACCTAAAGGGTGAGGAGGGAGTCCACGAGAAAGGGAATATATGTATACATATAGCTGATTCACTTCACTGTACCGCAGAAACTAGCACAGCATTGGAGCAACTGTACTCAAATGAGAAAAGTTTGCAGAGAGACGTATAGTTCTCAATTATGACATGAAATGTCATGACTGTTTTGCACTAAATATGGTCTTGATTCCTATATATATACAGTTAAAACTGTAAGAAATTAAAGGAAAGCTAAATTTTCACAAGAAATCTTGAGTAGAAGTGTCATGGTTTTTCTAACATCAATTTCTCTCTTCTGTTTCTTAGCAACTGATATTCTCGTGTGTGTGTATATATATACATATACATATATATATAATGTTAAGTGAAGATTTTTCTCAGGCAAAATGATTTAGAGAAAATCCTCCTTGGAGTTTTAGAAAATTTATAGCTCTTGTGTCATGTCATGTGACAGTATCCCTGTTGTCACTAGTAATAAATGTTGTGTTTGGAGTTAGGGAAAGTTTACTTACCTGAGAAATATGATTTCTGCCTCTTCCTCTTCTCCCTCTGGCCAGCCACTTTTTATATCTTATATATTATGCTAGATGTAGCACAGGGCCAATTTAAATACAATAATAAAATCAATCATTCTGCTTTTATTTTTATTCTTCTAAAATGGTACAGAAATAAAATCGCATTCAGAATTACTTTTCTTGTATCTTACAGTGAGTGAAACACTAGACCATTATATGAGTTTTGTTGCTCACTTGCATATTTGTCTTTATCTACTCCTTATTTCATTCTTTTCCCCCCAGGTGTCGCACATAAGTGATATACCATTATAAAGCATCTTGTGGCCAGGCTATTGTCCTTTTTCTTTTCCTCAAGGCTAATTTACAATCATATTTTTTTCTAGAAACTATGTTTCCTTTTAATCATCTGCAACTGGTCCTTACACCTCTATTATGTAATTTGATATATTTTATATATTCCTGTAATTATTTTAATAATAAAACCAAATTATTATATGACTATTGTTTCAGAAATATCCCTGTGCAATGAAATGGAGCTAAAGCCTGTGTTATAATTAAGAACTTCAGGGGAAAAGGCTTAGATATGCAATTAACAGGCTTAAATGTGTAAAGAAACCTCTCTAGTTTGAAAAGGGAGATTTGGGAGCCTTTATTTTGATTTTCCTTCTGATCATGTTAAAAGTGACCTTGAGAAGTACTTTCTCATAATAAATTTTGGTTTTATGTTCTTGTTGCAGATGTTATCACAACATCTTTGAGTTAAAAGTTCCTTGAAAATTTGAAGTGTTCTTAAAATGTAATTCCTGATATTTGTATGTAAACCAAAAAACAAACATAAGTCAAATAACTACTAAGATAGTGATTTTTGATCTGTCACACTAAAAAGGGAGTTGATCTTGCAGAAACCAAACATATCATAATTTGATCAAGTTAGCAATTCTTCATTTCCAGTCTAATGTAAACCAAGAATTCCCTTAAGCCTACACTATCTAATACCTAGTAAGGTGTGAATTTGTTTTAAACCATTACACATACAGCTTTCCTCCTACCTCTATTAATTTCCTGTTTTCTATATTATTTCAGCATCTCTGCTTGGTTCTTTGCACATTTGTCTCTCTGCAACTTTCCTAATATAATTATCCACATTTGTAAAATCTATCAGACCTCTTTTTATTGTGTTATTTTATTATTTTTCACAGTCAAACTATGAATAACAATGAGGTTTTATTTTGTGGACAAATTGCCTTTGACAGAAAAATTGTCTGCATTGCTCACTAAATGGAGAAAGATTCCAGGGTTTGTCTGGGCTTAGAAAGAGAGAAAATCATGGTCAATTTATGAAAGGAGTGGAACAAAGCAACATGTGTAACAGGCAATCCTCTGTCTACACTTCTACCTCCCCCCCACATTAGGATAAATGAGTATTGCTATATGCCTAAAATGATATATCCTGGTTGCTTCTGCCTCTTCATTCTGAAGTTTCTTTAACAGGCATTTCTCCTGCTGGTATACATTTCCTGACTGATTGCTTCTCCACCACCCACAATACAGTCACTATTTTAGGAATATCTCCCACTTTGCCTACTATATTAGCTCAAGAATTCCTATCCATGGCTATATTAGCTCAAGAATTCCTATCCATGGCTATTAGCAAAAGGATAACAAATCACAAGTGTTGGTGAGGTTGTGGAGAAAAAGGAATCCCTGTACACTATTGATGAGAGTGTAAAGTGGTACAGTCACTATGGAAAACAGAACAAAGACTCCTCAAAAAATTAAAAATAGAACTATCATATGATCCAGCAATTCCACTTCTAGGTATTTATCCAAATGTAACACATTTATCCAAATGTAAACACCAATTCAAAAAGATATATGCATCATTGAAACATTATTTACAATAGCCAAGACACAGAAGCAACCTAAAAGTTCAACAAATGAATGGATAAAGAAGATGTGATATATATATATATATATGTATACATATGTATATATATGTATATATATTATGTATATGTATGTATGTATAATATATATGTTTATATATTATGTATATGTATAATATATATGTATATATACTATGTGTTTGTGTATATATATATATATGTGTATATATATATATATATATATATATATAACAGTGTGTATGGGACTGTTCATGGGACTTGGCTATAAAGAAAGCTAAGTGCCAAAGAATTGATGATTTTGAACTGTGGTGCTGGAGAAGACTCTTGAGAGTCCCTTGGACTGCAAGGAGATCAAATCAGTCAATCCTAAAGGAAATCAGTCCTGAATATTCATTGGAAGGACTGATGCTGAAGCTGAAACTCCAATACTTTTGTCACCTGATGTGAAGAGCTGACTCATTGGGAAAGACCCTGGTGCTGGGAAAGGTTGAAGGCAGGAGGAGAAGGGGACAACAGAGGATGAGATGGTTGGATGGCATCACCGACTCAATGGACTTGGGTTTGAGCAAGCTCTGGGAGTTGGAGATGGACAGGGAAGCCTGGCGTGCTGCAGTCCATGGGGTCGCAAAGAGTCAGACATGACTGAGTGACTGAACTGAACTGATATATATATACACAATGGAATACTATTCAGTCATAAAAAGAAGGAGATCTTGCTATTTGGAACAGCGTGAATAATCTAGGTGGTATAATGCTAAATAGAATGCTAGAAAAATGCGAACATTAATACCATATAATCACACTTGGAATCTAAAAACAAATTAAGTGAGCAAACATAAAATAGAAGCAGACTCATGCATTCAGAGAACAACCTGGTTATTGCCATATTGCAGAGGTGGGAAGATTGACATAATAAGTGAAGGGAATTAAGAGGTATAAACTTCCAGACATAAAATAAATCATGGGGATACAATTTACCCTGTAGAGAATATAATCAACAATACTGTAATAACTTTTATGGTGATAGATGGTTACTAGACTTATCATGGTTATCATTTCATAAATTTGAACTACTATGCTATATACCTGAAACAAGTATTATATGTCAACTATTAGCTAAAAGAATTTTTACCCAGTTTTTTCTCTATAGTTGGCAACACCAATGCCGACAGAATTCTTAGAACTGCGAACCTCCTATAGACATTTTGGCATATGTACACTGTACCAGCTCTGCACTTCCTTTATGTTTCTTTTGTTGATCATAGAATTCACTGCACACTCTGGAATATAGATGCTCCGTTGTACTGAGATTTCCCTCCACATGTTGTCCTGATAGCTGCTTATTCATTCTCATATTTATTATTCATTTTCAAAAGAGTAAGTTGTGAAAGCTTAGTCCTCATTTTTCTTGGAGGAGGCATTCTTTTCTCTCAGTTCAGTTCAATTCAGTCGCTCAGTCGTGTCCGACTCTTTGCAACCACATGGACTGCAGCACGCCAGGCTTCCCTGTCCATCACCAACTCCTGGAGCTTGCCCAAATTCAAGTCCATCGAGTTGGTAATGGCATTCAACCATCTTATCCTCTTTTGTCCCCTTCTCCTCTCACCCTCAAACTTTCCCAGCATCAGGGTTTTTCCACGGAGTCAGTACTTGGCATCAGGTTGCCAGAGTATTGGAGTTTCAGCTTCAGTCCTTCCAATGAATATTCAGGACTGAGTTCCTTTAGGATGGACTGGTTGCATCTCCTTGCAGTCCAAGGGACTCTCTTAAGAGTCTTCTCCAACTCCACAGTTCAAAAGCATCCAAAACATTTTCTCTCAGAAAATTTACCTATTCCAGTGTCTTCAATGATGACCTCTATAGATTTGACTGCCAATTCTATAGAATTTATCTCTCATAATAAATAAGAATTCCCTGGTGTGGCACTTGCATTCCTTCTGATCAGGTCTTAACCTGCATGGGTAATACCTCCCCCCCCCCCCCCATTTTCCAATTACATGTCCCTCAGCCACTGTAACATACATACACAAACACATTTATATTCATTTGAATGTGAGTTTCACATTCTAAACTCCAGCCCACAATAGGCAATTTCACTTAAAATCTTAGATATAAGTTTATTCCTTTCATTCTGACCATAGACATCTCTCAAAACTACTACTATGTTTATCTAACGTGAGACATTTGATATCCTTGATCATCTATGTTCCACCTTTCTCTATTTCTCTTCTTGCTACTTAGCATAGGCTTTTACATATTACAGGTCATCAGCCTCTGGTTCTTCTCCTCCATTTCTTTGACCTCCTTCATGGTCAGAACCAAAGGGGAACATGAGACTGAATGAGCAAGGTGGATAGGGTGTTGAGGAGAAGATGAAATGCCTTATTAACTAGATTGCCTTTGATCTTGCCCATCTGACCTCAGCGGTCCAGGCTCTGGGAACCTCTGACCTACTCACTTCCCTTTATTTAACTCAGTTTCTGCTTTATTCACCTATGCAAAATTTCTGTAGTTTGCTTCTGATATAAAGATTTGATGTTGATTCCCATCCTATAGAAAAAGGAGATTGAGTTGAATTTGAAGAACCGAAATTCAGCTTATGTAGTTTGATTTTAGAGTTCAAACTCTTAGCACATAACTTATTTTACTCTTTTTCAGAGAAGAATAAATACAATTAGTTGGAAAGTCTCTTACTTCCTGGATTATTCTTATTCTATTATTTTTTTCTGCTTGCAAGGCAGATGTATTTTGCATAAGCACACACAGTTGGCACTTGATCTCCAATGCCTCATTTCTATCCCCAGGAAGCAATGCCTTCTTTTTGCCAGCACCAACAAATGAATTGCAGTTTCTATGCTTCTGTTCAGCAGTTACTTCAGTCTGGCAATCAGCTGCTTCTACTTCAACTTCTTATTTTCTATTTTTATTCATTAAAATAAAAATTTCTGGGTTATACAGTGCAGTTCCTGGGTTATAGTGTAAACATATCCTTAAAATGATAAGAAAATACCTACTATTTTCAGGGCTTCCCTGGTCTCTCAGTGGGTCAAGAATTCACCTTCAATGCATTAGATCCAGGAGACATGGGTTCAATTCCTGGATCAGGAAGATCTCCTCAAGAAGAGAATGGAACCCCACTCCAGTATTCTTGCTTGGAGAATTCCATGGACAGAGGAGCCTGATGGTCTACATGGGATTGCAAAGAGTCAAATATGACTGAACTAATAACACTTTGACTTTCATGGCAGCTTTATTTTTAGTGTGTTTTTTTTTTTTCTATGAACCTCAATACTGTTTTCATAACGGCTGCACCAAGTTACGTTCCCACCAGCAGTGTTGGAGGATTTCCTTTTCTCTACACCTTCTTGACTTCTTTTATACCAAAAACTTCCTCAGGTCCTCCCACTGCTGTGAGGTGTTTCGCTGCCTTCACTGACAAGAATTTAATGTGATCTCTTTTCTAGTTGTTATTGTTAAATCCCTCAATTCTTAATCACTCACTAAGCCTTAGAAACCTGACTTCTCCCTAACATTGTTCAATATAAGTTGTTCCAGAAACATTCTTAATGACTGCAGAATGGACAGGTTTTAGAGGCACACATTGGTGTTTATTTACTGACCTCTTACGAATCGTTGGGCTTCCCTGGTGCCTCAGTTGGTAAAGAATCCTCCTGCAACGTGAGAAACCTGGGTTGGGAAGATCCCCTGGAGAAGGGAATGGCCACCCACTCCAGTATTCTAACTGGAGACTTCCAGGGGCTTTACAGTCCATGGGGTCAAAGTGTCGAAGACAGCTGAGCAACTTTCACTTCACTTCTGAATCATTGGACGTTGTTGGTCTTTCTTTAAAACTTTCCTCGCTTTTGTTTATTAAACCCATCTGTCTGCTTCTTTAAATTTCTTCTAATACCTTAAATTGGTATCTGTGATTTCTTTCCTCCCTCTTCTTAAAAGGCTATATTTCCTCAGCTACAGTCCTGATTTCTCATGTTATTCTCTAGACTAGTGATTCTCAAATGTTAATGAGCATACAGGTCACTGGTAGAACCTCTTAAACTAAAGTTGTGACCCAGGAGATCAGTTTCTGCTTTTCTGTCCTGGGTGATATGAATGCTAGTAAACAAAGGACCACATGTTAAGTAGTGAGAAGGGAGATACTTTACCTCTGTATTCATTCTCATCTCTGTATATTCTGATAACTACCAGATCTGTCTGTTTCTTGGGGTTGTTTCCCAAGAAGGGTACCATGTCTCTACCTACCTGACTTCTCAAATTAGATACGTTTCAGTATCTCTGATTCAAAATGGACGTCACTATGCTCACAGCAAGCAAGCTTCCCTGATGTGATATATGTGTGAGTGCCGGTAACAGTGTCTAGAATTATCCAACCTGTCAACTCCAGATTCCCATTTACCCTTTGATTACCTTTTCTTTTAGTCATCAGATCTGTAAATTCTAGAAATAAAGGAAGAATAAAATATGCTTTCTCATGCAAGCATTAGCATCTGATGCCTTTACGTCTAATCTCTTGACTGTTTTCTTTAGAGGCTTCTCTCTTGGGCCTAAAAATTTAGTAACTGCATTTGTATAGTTTTCAATTTTGTAGTTATACATTGCCAACATTTTTTTTTAAAGTTTCCCTATTCAAACTCCCCTGTCACTCCAATATTAATTATGTTTTATTAGTTTTTCTATATTATGTGTTTCATTTGGGTTTCAGACATCCTATTTGTCTAACTTGATATATCAGAACTTTTCAAATGCTTTTACTGATTAATATGTAATAATATGTATATATTGAAATTTTTAAAATTTTACTTTATTAAAAGATAGTTGAATTATACTGTGTAAATTTCTACTGTACTGGAAAGTGATTCAATGACATATATATAGACATTCTTTTTCATGTTCTTTTCTCTATGGCTTATAGCAGGATATTGAATATATTTCCCTGAGCTATACAGTAGGACCTATACTGAGTTTTTATAAGCCATTTAATTTAATCTTAAATTTAAAAATCTCATCTATATCTAATAAAAATATTTCACTAAAATTTTTTTCAGTGTTTTTATCCATATATGAAATAATTTAAAATATAACCATTATAATATACATAATTGCTATGTTTTACATATTTTTTCAGAAATTTGTTACACATTTAGAATATCATTTAATGTTTTTACATCTACATAAACTTATGTTTTTTTATTCAAATTAAACTGCAAACAATTTTACATTATTCCAAGGATAGTGAAACTAACAGTATAATACCAATCAATATTAATGTAAATCTTCATCAGACAGTTTTGGGTGCAACTGAATATGTTCAGTTCAGTACAGCTCAGTCACTTAGTCGTGTCCAACTCTTTGTGACCCCTTGAATCGCAGCACACCAGGCCCCCTGTCCATCACCAACTCCTGGAGTTTACTCAAATCCATATCCATTGAGTCAGTGATGCCATCCAGCCATCTCATCCTGCGTCATCCCCTTCTCCTCCTGCCCCCAATCCCTCCCAGCATCAGGGTCTTTTCCAGTGAGTCAACTCTTTGCATGAGGAGGCCAAAGTACTGGAGTTTCAGCTTCAGCATCAGTCCTTCCAATGAACACCCAGGACTTATCTCCTTTAGGATGGACTGGTTGGATCTCCTTGCAGTCCAAGGGACTCTCAAAAGTCTTCTCCAACACCAGAGTTCAAAAGCATCAATTTTTCAGCGCTCAGCTTCCTTCATAGTCCAACTCTCACATCCATACATGACCACTGGAAAAACCATAGCTTTGACCAGACGGACCTTTGTTGGCAAAGTAATGTCTCTGCTTTTTAACATGCTATCTAGGTTGGTCAAGTCTAAAACAAATCCTTAGTTTCCAAAGTTCCTCTTTTTCATCACTTGAATATTGAATTGTACTAAGCATAGGAAAGAGAGATTTTTGTCAGCAATCTAAAAATATATTGCTGAGAAAATTGCTTAGAGATGCATACCAAATATAAATATACTTAAGACAAAAACTAAATTGCAAGTGGGTGTTTTAGGTTTTATAAATGAGATCTGTGAAGAGGGTTATAAGAATGACATGTTGTTTACACCTTTCTCTAGGCATCTGATATTTATTTTTACCCTCTTTACTTAGGATAAGATCAGGATAAATGAAGCAGGAAGGCCACAGTTATTGATGGTCCATTGAGTACATGTGTTTACAGAGAATTTCCCTTTTCTAAGGCTTCTCATAAATCAATATCAAAGTTTATTTTATCACTCTAAGTAAACTTTATTTTAGTGAGCTGATAATCATTCATTGCAGAGCTCTTTTAACTGGTCAAGTTGACACAAAATATACCCTGCTCTTTGGTTCAACATTAATAGCTGCCTAGCCTTCTTTGTATAAAAAAGAACTATAAATATCTACAGATGCTAGTGTGGTTTAAATACCAATTCTTTGATGTTTCCCACAAATAGAGTTTAGTTTAGAGATTCTCAGCTCTTCACCAGAAAAATATCCCAAATGATTGCTTTCAGATACTTTATTCAAATCTCTGGTTTCTCTTGTCCTTTCAGGCTTTATTTGCATGGAATGCATAGTGACTCGAGTCAGTTTCCCCCAATTTCAGCTACAAAAGTATATAATTTATCCAAATTTATAATAACTCCTTTCCCATATAAATACTTCAAAGAGTGTATAATCATGTTATATATCACAAACAAATACCATGAAGATTAGAGGGAAGAAATGATTGAATGATAAGCAGGGTTGGATTGCTGAATCAGTGTGACTGATATTTGCTTTCTGTAATATTTTTGGTCAAACTCTATAAATGGTCTCTCAATTTCTTTCATGCTTTTAAATATACCAGTGCTTATTTACGTCAACCAATTCTCCTACTCAAATGAATAGCATCTTGTAACTCTTTGCCATCCTTCTTTCTTTATTTCACAAATATTTATCATATGCCTATTATTTGTGAGAAACCATGCCCTAAGAGAGAAAAGTCTCTGATTTCATGACTGCATTCTATCCAGAGAAGGTGGGTACTTAACAAATAAGCAAGTAAAATTATTAATTTTGATTAATTAAGTTGCTCTAAAGAGTATAAAACATAATAATGGGAACAGGGCAATGATATGTCAACTTAAGAGGCCAAATATCTCTGGAAAATGATATCTGGACTTTGAAGAACAAGGGAAATGGTATTTCAGGCAGAAAAAATAAAGCAAATGCAAAGGCCCTGAAGCTGAACCTGAGGATGCATGTTTCACGGGTCTCTGGAGCCTGGTGAACAAGAGGAGATGGTGTAAGACGACTTGAGATAATTAGGAGAAGCCATGTTGGATTTTGTTTTCTTTTGCTTTTACTGAAAACAAAATCCAACATGCCTCCTGGTCATCTGATGTGAACAGACGACCTTTGGAAAAGTCCGTGATGCTGAGAAAGATTGAGGGCCAAAGGAGAAGAGGGCATCAGAGGATGAGATGACTGGATGGCATCACTGATGCAGTGAACATGAACCTGGGCAAACTCCAGGAAATGGTGAGGGACAGAGAGGCCTGGTGTGCTATAGTCCATGGAGTTGCAAATAGTCTGGCTTGACTGGGCGACTGAACAACAGCAAATGCTGGATTTTGTTAGCCAGAGTAAGGGGTAAGATTTTGTTCTAAAAACAGTGAGAGAACATTGAAAGTTGTTAAGCTGAAGGTGATGTACTCTGGTTTATGTTTGGAAGACTGCTCTCTGGCTATCATCTTGGATGCTACTGCCGTGGTTCGGGTGAGATCTGAGAGTGCTTCATGCCAGACTGGTGAGGATATGACACTGAAGAAGTGTTCAGTGAAGGAGATACGTTCATGGTAAAGCTGATGTGACTTATGGACTTACTGAATGTAGAACATGGATTTGCACACATGCCACATTCAGTAATCGCAGGGAACACAATAAAACCAACAAAGCCTTAGCTTATTGGTTGTCTGTGTATGTGTAAATGTTTTGATGGCTGGTAAGATTGTAGGAGAATGAAGGCTCAGGTAAGCAAAGGCTTCCAGATGTAAGGTGCACTTTGGGTTATCAGGGCTCATGGAGTTAGGATTTTAGTCAAATATACTCAGCTCTCTATAAGACCGGAGATTTCCAGCTCATAAAATTATATATGCATAAATTATGTTGAAAGGGTATGGTTCTGTTGCTAAGGAGAAAAAAAAAAGATATAATGAGTACCTAAATGCATAGCCAATAAAGCATTCTTGCTTCATGTGGCTATTCTGTGAGTATATTTTACATGCATTGTTGAGACTTGCATTCTCTTTTGTCCCTCAAGTTCTTATTCCTGATACAGTACTAGGCATATAGAAGGTGATAGGTAAGTATTTACTGAATACATCTTAAAATACTTTAATGAGTAAGGTAAGCATGGAGAAACAATTTATATCTATTAAAAATTTCTCAAAAATTATCTTAAGTGACTTCCCTGGTGGTCCACTGGTTAAGAATCTGTCTGCCAATGTAGGGAACAATGGTTTGATCCCTGGTCCAGGAAGATCCCACATGCCTTGAAGCAACTAAGCCCGTGTGCCACAGCTACTGAGCCCATGCCCTAGAGCCTGCAAGCTGCAGCTATGAAGCCAGCATGCCTGGAGCCCTTGCCCTGCCACAAAAGAAGCTACTGCAAGGAGAAGCCCCTGCACCACAACAAAGAGTAGGACCTGCTTGCCGCAACTGGAGAATGAATGTTCACGCACAACAATGAAGACCCAGTCTGGCCAAAAAGTTTTTGAAAAAGATAACTAGGATTGCAACATGCTAAAATGATAACAACAGACTTGTTCCAAATAGGAAAAGGAGTACGTCAAGGCTGTATATTGTCACCCTGCTTATTTAACTTATATGCAGAGTACATCATGAGAAATGCTGGGCTGGAAGAAGCACAAGATGGAATCAAGATTGCTGGAAGAAATATCAATAACCTCAGATATGCAGATGACACCACCCTTATGGAAGAAAGTGAAGAAGAACTAAAGGGCCTCTTGATGAAAGTGAAAGAGGAGAGTGAAAAAGTTGGCTTACAGCTCAACATTCAGAAAACTAAGGTCATGACATCTGGTCCCATCACTTCATGGCAAATAGATGGGGAAACAGTGGCTGACTTTACTTTTGGGGCTCCAAAATCATTGCAGATGGTGATTTCAGCCATGAAATTAAAAGACACTTACTCCTTAGAAGGAAAGTTATGACCAACCTAGACAGCACATTAAAAAGCAGAGACATTACTTTGCAAACAAAGGTCCGTTTAGTCAAGGCTATGACTTTTCCAGTGGTCATGTATGGATGTGAGAGTTGGACTATAAAGAAAACTGAGTGCTGAAGAATTGATGCTTCTGAACTGTGGTGTTGGAGCAGACTCTTGAGAGTCCCTTGGACTGCAAGGAGATCCAACCAGTCCATCCTAAAGGAGATCAGTCCTGGGTGTTCACTGGAAGGACTGATGTTGAAGCTGAAACTCCAATACTTTGGCCACCTAATGCGAAGAACTGACTCATTTGAAAAGACCCTGATGCTGGGAAAGATTGAGGGCAGGAGGAGAAAGGGACAACAGAGGATGAGATAGTTGGATGGCATCACCGACTCAGTGAACATGAGTTTGAGTAAGCTCTGGGAGTTGATGAAGGACAGGGAAGTCTGTTGTGCTGCAGTCCATGGAGTCACAAAGAGTCAAACATGACTGAACGACTGAACTGAACTGATTACAAGGCTGTAGTATTCCAGCAGTATGATACTGGCATAAAATTATATGTAAGGACCAACAGAGCAGAATGGAAAACCCAGAAATAAACCCATGAATATATAGTCAACAAATCTTTGATAGGGCACCAAAAGCACACAGTGGGGAGAAAAATAGTCTCTTCAATAAATGGTGTTGAGAATATTGGATATCCACATGCAAAAGAATGAAACGACAGCTGTCTTATACCACTCAAAAAAAAAAAAATTAACTCAAAGTGGATTAAAGACTTAAAAGTAAGACCTACCTAAATCCATAAAACTCCTAGATGGAAACATAGGGGAAAAAAATATCCTTGACAACTTTTTTTTTTTTTTGGTATATAATACACTAAACACACAGACAACTAAAGCAAAAATCAACATGTGGGACTACATCAAAATTGAAAAGCTTCTGCATAGCAAAAGAAACAACAAAACGAAAAGGCAGTCTGTGGAATAGGCGAAAATGTTTACAAAGCATACATCTGATAAGGAAATAATATGACTCAACAATGACAACAATTCTAATCTTAAAATAAGCAGAGGACTTGAATAGACACTTTTCCAAAGAAAATATATAAATGGCCAACAGATACATGAAGATGTACTCTATCATTAATCATCAGGGAAATGAAAACCAAAATACAATGAGACATCACTTCTCACCAGCTAATGAAAGGATCACAGAAATGTAGTGTAGTGTATAAAGTCATGTTATTCACTCATGAAAAAAGTATTCAGATACTGTCTGCTGCTTGTCCTCAGATGTCCAAGAAAATTGTTTTGAGCCAGATCGTGCCTCCCCAAAATTCAAATGTTGAAACCCTAACCACAGTATATCAGAATGTAAGGACTTTGTTTTTTTTATTTTTATTTTTTTCCATTTATTTTTATTAGTTGGAGGCTAATTACTTTGCAATATTGTAGTGGTTTTTGCCATACATTGACATGAATCAGCCATGGATTTACATGTATTCCCCATCCTGATCCCCCCTCCCACCTCCCTCTCCATTGGGAAGACCCAGAGGGATCGGGTGGAGGTAAGGCCTTTAAAAGAGCTGATTAAATTAAAATGAGACTGTTAGGATGGGCCCTAATCCAATCTGACTGCTGCTGCTGCTAAATCACTTCAGTCGTGTCCGACTCTGTGCTACCCCATAGACGGCAGCCCACCAGGCTCCCCCGTCCCTGGGATTCTCCAGGCAAGAACACTGGAGTGGGTTGCCATTTCCTTCTCCAATGCATGAAAGTGAAAAGTGAAAGTGAAGTCTCTCAGTCCCGTCCAACTCTTAGCGACCCCGTGGACCGCAGCCCACCAGGCTCCTCCGTCTATGGGATTTTCCAGGCAAGAGTTCTGCAGTGGGGTGCCATTGCCTTCTCCGCCAATTTGGCTAGTGTCCTTATAGGAAGAGGAGATGAGAACAATGAAGGAGGCACCAGAGATGCAGACACACAGAGATAAGGCCACGTGGGGACACAGCAAGGAGTTGGTCATCTGCAAGCCAAGGAGAGAGGCCCCAGGAGAAATCAAACTGCAACATCTTTCTCTTAGACTTCCAGGCTCCATTAATGTGTGGAATACATTTCTACTGTTTAAGTCATCCAGTCTGTGCTATTTTGTTATGGCAGCCCTAGAAAGCTAACACAGTAAAAATGGGAAAATGCAGAGGAATTTCCTTCCCTTTTTTCTTTTTTTGGCAAAAACAATGGGACCCAGAGTGGTGGAGACCAAGTAGCCCCAGAAGGTGGTTCGAGGTAGTGACAAGGTAGCTGCATTCACCATAATGAACCACAAAGCGGTGATCAGATAATTCTTGCCCACAGACTCTATGGTGGCAAATCGATCACGGTATCCTTTGGAAGAAAGTAGGTGGCCCTCTAAAGTACCACTTGACCTACCTAAGTTGTAAAATTCTAGGTCAGCAAGGCAGAGATTGATTCAAGAAACTATAATAGGGATTTACTGCCTCTTACCCAGGTCTCAGAGCCCCTTGATTGACACAGAGGCTAGAGCCTTTTAAGAAAGGTCCCCGCAAGCATAGCCACAAATAAATCTTCCTCCAAGACTTTAGTGAGGGGACTTATTTACTGGGGTAACTATGACTAAGGGAAGTGGAAATGTTCCGAAGTTTTGGGAGTTATTAAATACCAGCCTGGAACTGACAAAAATGCCACCAGAATGCATAGGTCAAAGTGGGGCCTGTGAAAGTCAGTTGATCATAGGGGAGTCTTGACTCACATCAATCTCGCAGTGGGCTAAGTGTGACTGTTGATCCATTCTGTGGCTATGTCCCAAGTCCAGAATTTATAGGAGATTTTTTTTAATGGTTGTATATTTTTAAACGTTTACTAATAAATTTCTGTCCTTTTATTTTGATTCTATAACATAATTTGAGGCTGTGTTGCTGTGTTCATGTTTATTAGATAAGAGCTACTATTTAGGAAGGACCGAGTGAAAGAAGGTGGTATCAGTGGTAAAGAACCCACCTGCCAATGCAAGAGATGCGGGTTTGATCCCTGGGTCTGGAAGATCCCCTGGAGAAGGGAATGGTTACCCACTGCAGTATTTCTGCCTGGAAAATGCCATGGATATACGAGCTTGGCAGGTTACAGTCCATGGTGTTGCAAAGAGCTGGACATGGCTGAGCACACATGCATACATATGCATAAGTAAAAGCAGCCTTTGGAATGCTTCTTCCCTATGCCCTGACTAAAATTGTATCTCATAGCAACCTATATCTTTGGGGGAATTGCAGAGATTAGTGCCACTGCCAAAGAGCTGAAAGATAAAGGCTGTTGACTCCTCCCCATCTGAATTCACCTGCCTGTTTGAACAAATATTGCTGTAGTGTGGAACAAGCAAGTGTGTTGTTATTTGCTTAATAACCAGAGCAGTCTGCTGCTGGGCAGGCTAGCCTTCTTTGCTAATCACACAGACATGGGCCCAGGCCCTCACTGCTCTTTAGTAGATCATTTTTAAATTTTATGTTCATTAATTAATCTATTTGGGTGAACCAGGTCTTAGTGGTGGCTTGTGCAGTCTTTTTAGTAGGGGCATGCAAACACTTAGTTGTGTAATGTGGGATCTAGTTCCCGGATCAGGGATCAAACCTGGGCCCCCTGAATTGGGAGCATGGAGTCTTAGCCACTGGACCACTGGGGAAGTCCTTCTCACTGCTTGTTAGAAGGTTTCATCTGCACCTTAAGGATGCCTGGAACTGCTCCTGTCTTCTTTGAAACTTGCTGGCGTGCTTGCTGGCGTGCACGTTTTGGAGCCTGCTTCTCTCTTTGTCAGTCAGAACCTATTTGCTTTCCTTCTTTAAGGTTCCTCAAAGGTTCTATTTTACTGTTACTTAGTTTTCATGGCAATTATGGATTTATTACTTCTTGGTTGGTTCTGGGTATTTGCAATAGAAAGGTAAGTTGGAAAGAAAAACTCTGTCTGTCCCTGATTAGGAAATTTCTCCCTCATTTTTTTCTTTATCTAATGCATAGATTTACTAATTTAGGTCCCATGTGCATTGTATTAGTATTTTCTTCATAACTTAATTTTCAATGATAGAGTAGCAAATATTTAAATATGCACACTAGTGCATTTAACTGTAATGTTGTCACTGGAATGTTTTTAAATCTTTACTATTTTAATGTTTCTAAAATGAACAATTTTCTTTAAAATGATTTCTCACATTTATGATTATTTCTTTAGGATTCTTATAAGAGAAATCATTTTAGCAAGCTCTCTGAATGTTTTAAGACTCTTGTTACATATTGCCAAATTGATTTCCAAAAAGTGTGACTCCAGACTTCTGATTAGCTAGCTGTATATACAAACATCCATCTACATTTCTTGCTAGCATTTGGGATTATGCTAGAATTTAAAAAAATGAACCAGATGGAGTTTTAAAAATACATTCTTTATTCTTGTAATGACTCTATGATGAGCAGCTATTATCAAACAGACTGTGTTCTAAGTGTCGGGGATACAGTGAGGAATAAGGTAGACAATGTATGTGCCCCTAAGCTCTCATAGAATTTGCTTTTTGGGTACAAAAGAGGGAGAGGAAGGGATATAGACAAAGAAAATAATAAGTAAGTTAGGAATATAACTTAGGAGTGATCCCACAATATGGAGAAAAATAAAGGAAGAAACAGAACCGAAGTGCAGTTGTCATTATTGCTACTCATCAAGTACTTTTAAACTTCTAATTCTCGAGGCCTGTAATTGGCTGGAGCCATTTGGACAGTTCTGCTCAGTAAGTTTTGAATCAAAGTGACCTGTATCATTTTCGAGCTAGAGCATGTAATAATCAATGAGAGTCACTTCTAGAAGAGGCCTCTGTTTCTCAGACAGAGTCACGGTTTTGTATCACCTTAGGTCTGGTCTAATTAGACCAAGGGTGCTAACCAGAGCCTTCACCTGAACTATAAGTGACATACAGTAAGAATAAAAACCATTATGATTTTAAGCTTCTGAGATTTTAAGGTCGTTTTAACATAAAAGTGGTGTAATACATTTTGCTGCTTTTTAAAAATTGCTTTTATTGACTGTTACTGACAATGAGCATTTTTTTAAAATCAGTTACCAACCTGTGTTTCCTCTTCTAGAAATTGTTCATATCCTTTGCTCATTAATTTCTTTCCCATGAGCACTGGTATTTTTCTTATAAATATAACAGCAATTTATAGATCAAAGATTTCAATTCTTTGTAACATATGTTCTACATAGTTTTTAAGTTTATTGACTTTATATTAATTTTGCTTAATTGCCATATTTTTATAATTGGGATTTTATAGTTCTGAAAATATTCTTAGCAATTCCCGTTAATTTTGGATATATACAGTGACATGTATAACACATATAGCTAGATTTGAAATCTAAGGTAAGACATTTCCAAGGGGAATAAAGTAACCAGAAGCTTGTGAAAAGTAAACATGATGTGAAAGGCTCAGCTCTCACACAAACAAAAGAAAAGCACTCATTGATGGAAATGGACTCACTTGCAATCACTCAGCATGAGCCCAAAGTCTCAGAGAACACTCTGTCAGTGGTAAGAGCCCTGATATCATCTGTTTCCTAGTGTCCCTGAGATAAATTTGCTGACCATCAGCAGCTCAGCTGAATACAGTTTCTTTCTGTGGCTGTGCATTGATTTATATAATTTTTAAGGGATAACTTCCCTCTGCCTCCTGCCACTCGATTTTGAGGGAGGGAAACTAATGGGCTTGAGTAGTTTTGTTGCATGGCATCAAATTTTGTCTATGAAAAAAAATGAAATGTATCCATTGAGATCAATATGTGTTCTTGTTGTTGCTCAGTCACTACGTTGTGTCTGACTTTTTGCAACCCCGTGGACTGCAGCACGGCGGGCTTACCTGTCCTTCACTATCTCCCAGAGTTTGCTCAAACTCATGTCTATTGATGTCCGGTGATACCATCCAACTATCTGATCCTCTGTTACCCCCTTCTCCCCCTGCCCTTAATCTTTCCCAGCATCAGGGTCTCTTCCAGTGAGCCAGCTCTTTGCATCCGGTGGCCAAAATATTGGAGTTTCAGCTTCAGCATCAGTGCTTCCAATAAAAATTCAGGATTGATTTCCTTTAGGATTGACTGGTTTGATATCCTAACTTGTCAGTGGGAAAGTAAATCCAAAGTAATAGCTAAAAACTTAAATACAACCACACTACAAGCAAGGGAGATTATAGTGAAGTACTTGTGTGTAGATAATATAGAAGTACAATACCATTTTATTTCCAAATTTAAATATTGGTTTTATTTATTTATGTTAGTTTTCACGAAGTGATCTATCAAGCATGGAGTCAATTTTCTCATATTTGGCAATTGCTTAAAATTCCTAAGCATCTTACATCATTGTTCTTTGGCCCTTTGACAGGATTACTCACTACCACTTCATACCATGCTATTCTTAGTTTAGGGTCAGGAAAGAAAATTGAGCCATCAAGCACATGATCTACTCCAGGACAGCAGGGATTCTATCGGTGGTGTGCGTGGGTTCATGTGTCTCTTTTGTCATAGTCTGTGAAGCATAAGTCCTTCACTCAAAGTAGGAGTTCAATACATGCTTATTAAATTAATAAGAAAACAATGTAATGTGGAAATTTGATTTTGAGAATTTTTACTAAGGATAAGAATGTCTCCAATGTATTTTGTCTTAGAATCACTAACCTCTACCCTGAATACCTTTCTAAATGGAAATGAAATCAATGAAACAAACTTAATTCAGTGATGGTTCTTGAAGAGTCTCTGAACAAGAAACCATCCTGTGCAGAGTGGTGGCAGGCACACATACATGCAGACACTGTATCCCTGCTCCGAAAGAGATGAGGACTTCTTTAAGTGTAACAGCAGTGTTATATTAAGTACTATAATTCCAGTGTCTACATCCTTGCTGGGTTGTCGGTGCTGACCAGTTTTTGATGAGGAAAGAAAAGAATGAATGCATATGGAAATAAAAGTAATGAATTAATCCTACTCAGAACTGTGCATTTTGTGTGTGTGTGTGTGTGTGTGTGTGTGTGTGTGTGTGTGTTTGTGAAAAAAAAAGAGAGACAGAGAGAATGAATAAGATACTCATGTGTTAGGGGTGTAGTTTCCTCTAATAGTGTATGAATTATACTTCTTTGACAAAATAGAGACAGCCTGACTTTCCCCTTCATAAGAGGAAAGATAGAAATTTAGGCATAACATTTCTTTTATTCTTTCTTGAATATATTAATTGGGATATGTGAGGGGGATGTTCATAAAATAACTTTGAATCTTGATAGCTAACAGTTAAGTGTTCAGATAATATTGCCACAAAAAGAAGAAAGTCCTCTTTGAGGAACCGTATTTGCAAATTCTCTCTCATTTCCCATTCTGTGCACCTGGGGTTAATATAAGTTCACACCATTCATTTTAAATAACAAGTATTAGTTAAAAAAAAAGTTATGAGTTAAATAATCTGTACTGTTAGGTTTTACTTTTTTTTTCATATAGTCTATTTTATCTTACTTTTCCTTTCTGTCTGCTCTGGATCATTCTGAAATTTATCTTTCACATTTGCTGAGAAAGAAAAAAAAATGCATGGACTCATATGTTTTCCAAAACTATGCATAAATTTTACATTTTCTATGAACCAACACCTACCTACAACTTAAAAAAGAAAATCATAGACTTCAAGAACATGGCATGCAATGTCAGAAACTAAGTTTAAAAATAATTTTATTTTTCTTCCCCTGATGCATGCTGAACTAGTCCAATCTGTTTATTGCCTACAAAACTTCTTGAAAAGGGGAAAAAACTAAATTCTGCTTGAAGAGATGCATGCAGTTAGTTGTATGTATGATATAATCCAACGGGAAGTACCCAAAGAACTTCTCAAGAAAGTTCATTTAAATGTTAGAAACTCCCTTGTTCTCACTTTCCAGATTATGTCTTTAAAAGTCTTTATTCCTGAAAATGAACCATGGGGTTTAATTTAGAAGTCTCTGTTCAGATTGTTCAATTAATGAGCTAATTGCTTACATTTACTGGAGTAGGAAATGGTAACCCACTCCAGTATTCTTGGAAACTCCATGGACAGAGGAGCCTGGCCCTTGGACTGCAAGGAGATCCAACTAGTCCATCCTAAAGGAGATCAGTCCTGGGTGTTCATTGGAAGGACTGATGTTGAAGCTGAAATTCCAATACTTTGGTCACCTGATGCGAAGAGCTGACTCATTGGAAAAGACCCTGATGCTGGGAAAGATTGAGGGCAGGAGGAGAAGGGGACGACAGAGGATGAGATGGTTGGATGGCATCACGGACTCAATGGACATGGGTTTGGTTGGACTCCGGGAGTTGGTGATGGACAGGGAGGCCTGGCATGCTGCAGTCCATGGGGTCGCAAAGAGTCGGACATGACTGAGTGACTGAACTGAATTGAACTGGAGTAGGAAACAATAACCCACTCCAGTATTCTTGGAAAACTCCATGGACAGAGGAGCCTGGCAGGGTACAGCCCATTGGGTTGCAAAGAGTCAAATAGGACTCTTTGTGCATTTTGTGTGTGTGTGTGTGTGTGTGTGTGTGTGTGTGAAAAAAACAGAAAGAGAGAGAGACAGAGAGACAATGAATGAGATACTCATATGATAAGGGAGCTACACCTATCTGACTTTACTGTAAAAATGGAAAAGTAGGCTTTGGTTTCCTCTCTCTGTTTGCTAACAGCCCATGTTGTTTCTACATTCAAAGTAAGGTACTTACCTTCTTGTTAACTTGACATAAACATAATTTTTTTTCAAGTCAATTCAAGGAAAAACAAATGACAACAAATCAAAAACGAAAGAAGGAAGAAAAGGAGGAAGGAAAGGAAATAGAAGAAAAAGAAGAAATTTTTAGAAATACATCCTTAAGTGGATTTTCTTGTCTTCGTAATTTATGTCATCTATAAGGGCATGATATAAGTGCTGTTCAAACTTACCCCTGAAGAAGCAGGCATTCTCAGGTATTCACATTGTATGGAATGTTCTAAATATTTTATTATAAAACTTATCAGACTGAAAATGGGGACAAGGAATACTCAATACTACTTTTTTTGAATTTGGTGACATTTAATGGAAAAGAAGTTAAATTTTTACAATGACCAGAAAAATGGCAAGTATATGACAATTCTAAGATGAGATTTCTCCTGTTTTCTAGAACAAAAGCTATGAAAAGTATTTCATGATTCTATCTTACTTTTTGCACTGATATATTTCCAAAATATCTGCTGTCTTGATTGATACATGTGACCCCAGCTGTCTAAGTAGCTAATTACATGGGGCACATCTACTATTGCTGTTAGAAATCTGTACACTTTACATTAAAATGGCATTTGGGTTACCCATCAAAAAGAGCTCTAAAAGCCAGAAAATATTTGTAGTTAATCTCTTTTAAGCTTCTCTATAGGTAACTTTCTAAGCTGGATTTTTTGGCTCAGACTAGGGATAAAATTCTTTAGTTATTTCTAGCCTGTCTGCTTGTCAATCAGGATGTAATATTCCTAAATTCAAAACACAAAACCCACAGTTTTCCTTTGTGATATGGGTGGTTAATCATATTTCAAAGAACATAATACAAATTCAATAGTGGGAAAAGTAGAATAAATTTAACTACAGGATGATAGCTTCTTAAATACATAAACAGTAGGAGTTATTTTAAAATGTAAGTATCTTTATTCTATCATTCATATGTGGCTAATGAGATGGATTACGTGTATGTGCTCAGTCATGTCCAGCTCTTTGCGACCCCATGGACTGTAGCCCACCAGACTCCTCTGTCCATGGGATTTTCCAGGCAAGAATACTGGAGTGGGTTGCCATTTCCTACCTCAGGGGATCTTCCTGACCTGACCCAAGGAGCGAATTCATGCCTCTTGCATCTCCTGCATTGGCAGGCAGATTCCTTCCCACTAGCTTCACCTGGGAAGCCCAATGAGATAGCTTATATTAGCCATATATTAAGTAGTTTAAGATACTAACAATGTCATGCCTGAGCCAAATGGAAAAAAAAAAAAAAAAAAGTGCTCCCCTGTATGCACTTACCAAATATCCTCTCATATTTTGAACAAAGTGGTACAAATTAATAAATATTTCCAGTAAAACTAAAACTATATATATAAACCCTATAGTTGCACAGTTTGTTTGCATGTCATTGCAAGCCTCATAAATCCTCCCCAGGAGGGTCTGAGGGGACATGGAAGATGGAGGGATTCTGGGCCCAGGAAAAAAATGCTCTTCTTACATAGTGATGCTGGGTCAGAAAACAAGCAACAACAATGCAGTGTATTTAGTTTTGATATTTGGTTCCTCTTGGAATTTTTTTGCATTATTTTTGATTTTTTGAAATATTGTGTTAGGTATTATCTCTCTTGATTACTGTTTTTTTTTTTTAATCACACCCTTAATTTCTTTCCTGAGATAAATGCCTCGTTCACTTTACCCTCTTTCCAGCTCCCAAAATTGCTAAAGCTCAAGCAGTAATTGCATCCCTAAAAAGCCTTAAAGAATTCGATAAAATAGAAGAGCTATCAGACAACATGATAAAAATATTTAGGGGCCAACACCCATCACTGTTGTTGGTACAACAGGGCCATCTTCTCACCGGTGATTTAACCAGAGAGTTTCTAAAATGCTTGAGCAGATCATGGACTGCCACTAATTTGTCAATCAGTCCCCACACACTCCCCAAAGTCCTGAATTTCGGCATTGTTTTCCGCAGCTAAAGGAAGCTTGGCTGTAAAGGAGCATTGCTCTACCATGAGATCCTGCACTTAAATATTTTCTAAAGTTAACTGACTGATGAGAATGCTTAATCTCATCCTCTATGGATCCCCATGATAAAGGATTCAATTTAATCTTGCCTAAAGGATGGAGGCTGTTTGTTTAACTCTCTTTTCTCAAGTGGGAGGAATTAAAGCTTTAATCTCAATGCAGAACCAAATTAGCAGGAATGTATCCCCAATTGGGTCCCTTATTCGCTCCGACAGCTCCCCGAGCACACAGTCACTTGTCCTCTAAGTCATCTCACTCTCCCCTCTCTCTTTGTGTGTTCAAATAAACCTGCAAAGGGGCGAGAGGGATGCTGGTATCTTTTCCTCTGATAATGGATAATTGAGCTCAATATCATTTTATCACCAGCCTCTGTGATTTCCAAATAGCCTTAACAGGTTGCACTGTATAAAATCAAGCTAGGGAATGATTCTTTTGAAAATTAGCATGTTCAATCAAAATCCAGCCGGCTTTCCTTTTTCAAAGCATCTGTTGTCATTTCAAATTCATGAACCACTTTAGCACTGTCTGTGACATCAATTGGCTTTTGAGATATAAGTTCCTAGTATATTCAGCAATGTATTTTCTACTGAATGTTAGTAAAAGGCAGTAGCGGTCTTTGATGGCTTATCAAAGTGTTTTAATTAAGCTCTTTTTTCAGAATCATTTTTTTTGTGGTAAGCTTTGGTGTTTCAGCCTAGAGACATGGGGGAATATATTCTGTAACAATGTACAGAAAAACCTGAACAAACTTTTTGGCCAATGCAATAGCTGGATAGATATAAGGCTTACAGCTTTGTTCTACCCTCCAGGTAACAAGTCACCCTCAAGGTTTAAGAGGACTATGGAGGAAAGGTCCAATGTTTCGACCAGTTGTGTTTGTGTGTGCTTCTCAACAGATCCAAGTTTTGCAGTTAAAATTCATGGACAGAAATTCTTCATATGTAAATAGTCAGTTAAGAAATTAAAAATTAATTTAAATTATAGAAGTAATATCTTTCTGCTCTTTTCATTTATGATTTTTCTTTTTTATCTAGAAAGGGAGTACCTCATATAATAGATGAGGGCCTCTCACACTGTAGAATATTTAAAAAATACCACATCTGCTTGTTAAAAATACAGAATTCCCAGCCTCATCCTTCAGAGCTTTTGATTCTTTTTCAGTAGACTTAGACTCAGCCTTGGAACATGCATCTCAGCTGATTATGATACAATTAGTCCAAGGATTTCAATTTGAAAATAAATTATACACATTTTGATAATGACATTTAGCATACAGAAGAACTCAGCAACCTATTAAGTCTTTTTCTGCCTTTTCTTTATTTCAGTTTTCAGTTGTGCTACCTTTAAGGAAACTAAATGCTAAAATGAATAAGCCCAGAATTCTAATTTGAAATTATTTATAGAAATTGTTCTTTTTTTTTTTTCTCCAAGGAAAGAAACACATTTTATTTTATTTTTTTTTTGCAAAGACTAAGTTTGATTTGACTTTTTCTTGTGGAAATATTTTGCTTTACAGTCTTCAAGTCACAAGTGAATGTCAAGGGGAAAATAAAATGCAAGTGTTACAAAAAATTATTTCCCGTAACTGTCTTTCTAGAATGTGTCTACTCCCAAGAGTGAACAATACCTATAGTAGAAAATCAATTTCTATTCCTAAAGAGATAAGTATAAATTGGTAAAAGCTCATAAAACCTGAGCTTGCAATGAATTAAGCTTAAAGAAATTGAGTTATAGTCAGAAAAGGATTTAGTTAATTCTTTAAAAGACATGCTTAAAAAATAAACTAATTCTGTATTTTTTTTCCAATCATGCTATATGCAATTAATACAAAACCCCTTTGTGACATAGTTAAAAATTAGAATTGCTGATTTAAATAAAAACAATATTTAATAAATAAATAAAAAGATTGAAATAAAATAAGATTTAATTTGAAATCCGTATGCATTTATCTTTGTCTCAAAATGTTAGGAAATAATACACTTTGCTAAAGTATTTAGTGTTGATATTTCTTCCAAACTTTTTCAGTAAGTAAAGAACCATATTCTCTGTGTTAGGGAAAATTATGTTTTTATATAAATGCATGTAAAATACTTCCATGTTATCAATATATAATTTGTTAATCTGTGCATGTTATATGGTCTAATCAAGAAATCTCTACCCTTATTATATTTATTTGTCAACACAGTGTCCCCTTTTACCTGTCTTATGGGTGATTTCTGTTGATTTTGAAGTATCTTTATAGAACACTCTTGACCAAGTCAGTATGTGGTATATTTTAAACATGGCTACAGATTTTCAGGCCTGCTCAGGATTTGTGACTTTGGAATCCTGGGCCTAACAGAGGGGCCCATACTATGAGTGCAGTTTAAGTAGATATGCTTTGGGACGCCCACTTGCTTTTGTTTGTTTGTTTCTAAGGGCAAAATATAAATGCCACTAGAAATAACAAATATTTCATGTTATAAATGACTTCATCTGAGTTAAGATTTAAGATTTTTCTTTTTTCCCAAGAGCAGTTTTCCACAGGTGAGTTGAAAAAGCATTTGAAATTGGCATCAATTGTGAGATGTGTCTATACACGTGTGTGTCTGTGTGTGCATGAGTGGGCAAGTGTAGATTTGGAAATGACCTGCCAAAAATAATGGATAGTCTGGAGAACGTTATAATCATGTTACATTTTATTACTTAATAATTAGTGTGGGATTTGCAGTGCATATTATGTATGTGTGTGTGCTGAGTCGCCTCAGTCATGTCTGACTCTTTGCAACCCTATGGATGGTAGTCTACCAGGCTCCTCTGTCCGTGGGATTCTCCAGGCAAGAATACTGGAGTGGGTTGCCATGCCCTCCTCCAGGAGATCTTTCTGACCCAAGGATTGAACCAGAGTCTCTTAAGTCTCTACATTGACAGTCAGATTCTTTACCACTAGTGCCACCTGGAAAGCCTGAATATTATGTGCATTTTTTTGCTTATTATGGGACTGACATTTAGAAGCATCCTATCTAAAAAGCATGATGTTTGCCAACTGACTTGCTTAACACCCTGTCACTGACTTGTAATGCAGAGAAATTATTTTAATAAAATGCATTTATAAGCAGAGTAGCACTCTGTCTTTGTCCTGAGAGGGTTGGTGGCATTCTGTTTGATTCACCTGCAAACTGTGTTTTTCTCCAGTGAGCATGCAATGTCCATAGATCATTGAGTGAACTCACTAGTAACAAGCTGTTTCTGCCATCACTTGGGAGTATAAATGCTTGTTGTTTAACTGAAAAATTTAATTTTTGATGTCACTACCCATTTCCTATTTCTTTATTTCATTTCAGCAAAATTGACAAATGCAACACAGAGTTTCATTCTTCCAGTAAAGTGTATATACAGATAAATAAAAATAATATTTTTAGATTTTATTTATTTGTGTTTTTTAACAGGCTTTCCCGGTGGCTCAGTTGTAAAGAATCCTCCTGCAATGCAGGAGATGTGGCAGGAGTCACAGGTTCCATCCCTGAGTCGAGAAGATCCTCTGGAGAAGGAAATGTCATCCCTCTTCAGTATTCTTGCCTGGGAAATCCCGTGGACAGAGGAGCCTACAGTGGGGTTGCAAAGAGTCGGACAGAACGTAGTGACTAAACAACAACAGCAAATTTACCTTTTTGATTTTTACTTAAAATGATTCTAAAACATTTTGCAGTAAGAAAGAAGGATCGTTGTTGACAAAGATGGGCAATGACATTGAAGGCCCAGAGGACCTAGATAGGAGATTCCTAAAGTGAGGAGCATCTACTTCTGCTTTATTGTTTAAGTAACATCTGCTGCTGCTTTATTGACTACGCCAAAGTCTTTGACTGTGTGGATCACAACAAACTGTGGAAAATTCTTCAAGAGATAGGAATACCAGACGACCTGACCTGCCTCCTGAGAAATCTGTATGCAGGTCAGGAAGCAACAGTTAGATCTGGATATGGAACAACAGATTGGTTCCAAATTGGGAAAGGAGTATATTAAGGCTGTATATTGTCACCCTGCTTATTAAACTTATATGTAGAGTACATCATGCGAATAGCTGGGCTGGATGAAGCACAAACTGGAATCAAGATTTCCGGGAGAAATATCAATAACCTCAGATATGCAGATGACACCACCCTTATGGCAGAAAGTGAAGAAGAACTTAAGAGCCTCTTGATGACAGTGAAAGAGGAGAGTGAAAAAGCTGGCTTAAAACTCAGCATTCAGAAAACTAAAATCATGGCATCCTGTCCCATCACTTCATGGCAAGTAGACGGGGAAACAATGGAACAGTGATAGATTTTATTTTGAGGGCTCCAAAATCACTGCAGATGGTGATTGCAGCCATGAAATTTAAAAACGCTTGCTCCTTGGAATAAAAGGTATGACCAAACTAGACAATATATTAAAAAGCAGAGATGTTACTTTGTCCACAAAGGTCCATCTAGTCAAGTCTATGGTTTTTCCAGTGGTCATGTATGGATGTGAGAGTTGGACTATAAAAAAAACTGAGTGTCGAAGAATTGATGCTTTTGAACTGTGGTGTTGGAGAAGACTCTTGAGAGTCCCTTGGACTGCAAGGAGATCCAACCAGTCCATCCTAAAGGAAATCAGTCCTGAATATTCATTGGAAGGACTGATGCTGAGGCTGAAACTCCAATACTTTGACCACCTGATGTGAAGAACTGACTCATTTGAAAAGACCCTGTTGCTGGGAAAGATTGATGGCAGGAGGAGAAAGGGACAACAGAGGATGAGATGGTTGAATGGCATCACTGACTCAATGGACATGAGTTTGAGTAAGCTCAGGGAGTTGGTGATGGACAGGGAAGCCTAGCATGCTCCATCCATGGGGTCGCAGAGTTGGACACAACTAAGTGATTGAGCTGAACTCAAGGTGAGGGAGAGTAGCCCAGAATACCTGGTCTCTTGTTTTTCATCTCTTTTTCTCTCTTTTAATTTTATTTTTGTTTTGAGCATCATACCTGCAAGGAAAATGTTTGGCTGTTTAAAAGGCTCTTTTAAATATTCAGGATTTCTTTTTGCCTATTTTTATTTAGATTGCTCACAGAGTGGTGAAATAAAATTATTCAGGTGTCAAATGACAGGTACGGATCCTATGCATGAGGCAGGGCGAACACTGGAAGAATGGCAGAGTTGTGTTCAGGAAAGCGTCCTGGCCAAACATCACAACAGATGCTTCTCAACCTGAACTTGGCAGACTTTCATGCAACACTTTCCTTGGCCCATTTGCTTGGCAAGGCCTTTGTTTAGTTTTGTTTACGTGTCAGTTACTCTTGGAAAAATGAGTATTATGTCTCTCTCTCCTTTTCCCCTAAACCTGGGATCTTCACCCATATTGCTACTAGATTGCTATTTTACTGTGACATTCATTTATTCTAAAATTGTTTTACCTTAACCCATCCTAATATGCCTATGATGTGCTTACACTGTTAAAAGGAAGGTTTAAGGTAAGGGAAAAATTATTCCTTAGAAATGATTGGCAGATGACATTTTTCTAGATCATTAGCATCTAGTGCTCTGAGTCAGGGGCTCATTGACCACTGGAAAATGTATTTAGTTCAATTGAGGTAATGTTTTGTGGTGTTTAAGAATGGAGGCCTCTGGAGTCAGAATACCAAGTTCAGATCACTTAGGATCATGTCTTTGTGATCTTTGACAAGTTACTTGACTTTTCCATGTGTCTACCTTTTTTTCTAACCCTTACAAAGAGAGAATAATAATAATACATAAGTTATAAGATTGTTTTAAAAACTAAATGAATAGATATGTGTGTATGTAAAACTGAATTACTTTGTATACATCTGAAATTAGTGCAACACTGTTAATCATTTCTACTCCAATATAAATTAAACATTAAATAACAAGAAAACTAAATGATATAATACCTATAAAATATTTAGATGAGTGCTTATATATTAGATTCCTTCTACTGCTGTAAAAGACTACCACAAAGTTAGTGACTTTAAGCAATACAAACAAATTTATTATCTGAGTTCTATAGTTCAGAAGTTGGAAATATGTTTTTCCTTTGGATTGTGAGATTAAACTAGCCAATCCTAAAGTAAATCAACCATGGATATTCATTGGAAGGACTGTCACTGAAGCTGAAGCTTTAGTACTTTGGCCACCTGATGCAAAGAACTGACTCATTGGACAGGACCCTGATCCTGGGAAAGATTGAGGACAGGAGGAGAAGGGGATGACAGAGGATGAGATGGTTGGAGGGCATCACTGACTCAGTTGACATGAGTTTGAGCAAGCTCGAACAGACAGTGAAGAACAGGGAAGCCTGGTGTGCTGCAGTCCATGGGTTCACAAAGAGTTAGACACAATTTAATGACTGAACAACAACAACAAAACTAAAATCAAGTGACCACAGGGCTGAATGTTCCTTGCTGAAACTTGGAAGAACCTGCTTCCTTGCCATATTTTAGCTTCTAGAGTCTACCAGCATCCCTTGGCTCCTGGCCCCTTCCATCTTCAAAGCTGGCTGTGGCTGGTCTCATCTGTCTCAAATTATACCACTGTCTCTTCTGCCTTCCTCTTTCATATTTAAAAGACCCATGTGACTGCATTGGGCCTAACCAATTAATCCAGGATTATCTTTTAATTCTAAAAGATAGCTGATTAATAACCTTAATGCCATCTTCAACTTTAATTCTTTATTGCTACATAGCCTGATATATTCAAAATGCCAAGGATTAGGACATGGGCATCTTTGGAGTAGCTGTTATTCTGCCTAACAGTTTGATACATAGTAAGAATTTTAATACATCAATCATTGTTATAACACTTTTGAGAATAAATATATGTGGATTTTTCTATAGCGGCTGATAACTTTAATAAACCCCACCAGTTCAAAAATGAATACAGAAATCATTATTTATAGAATAAAAATACATGAATTAGAAAGTAATGTATATGCATTGAGGTCAATACTAAAGACGGAATAGTCAAAGTAAATCTCTATATGTTATATATGACTTTACTGTATCCAAAGTGACTTTTTTTTCCTCTAGAAGTACTGTTTTTTAATTGAAAAAATTCAATACATTTGTTTTTTATCCAATTCCAAACATGCCATTGTATATACAAACAATGAGAAGTTGATAAAAATTATTGAGCTCTATGCAAAATACATTCATCTGCTTTGCTAAATTCCAGGAGAAAAAGATCACTCATATTAAATGAGTGAGAGGACCTGATCCAGGGGTCAGTTCTGGACACAGTGCCAAGTGCTCTCTTTGCTTCTTCATTTTAGGCAAAAGTCACCTGTGGATAAGAAGTGGTTGTCTCACTATATAGATAAGAAATCTGAGGTGTAGAATGGTGAATACCTTGATGAAAGATACACAGCTAATATGATATTGATCAGTTTTCCTAACTTGAAGATCTTGCTTTTCTACCTCCGCTTCTTCTTTAAAATGCAACATATGTTGATTTTCCTATCTGTACCATTGAATTTCTCATAAGGCACTGCCTATTCTCCACATAATGAGCTTTTATAACGTAACCACACAACCTATAATACAATATTTTAAATGATAGTGGCATTATTTCCTAATGCCCTATTAAGTGAGCCGAAATGACTATTTTAAGGGCAAATAATGTTTTCTATTTAGTAATCAGCATATTCATAATTTTCAGTCAATGCATGTTTTCAATTTCACACCATGTGATTCTCAACTAACAATTTCAAGACAGGGATATTTGTCTTTGTCTCCTTCTTAATGAACTGAATATTTCTAAAAAAAAATTATAATGTAATTGTGTTGCTAAGATGGATAAAATTGTTTCCTTTGCAGAAAATATTCTTACCATCCTAAAAGATTGGAATTAGTTCAGGGTGACCCACAAGAGTAATTAAGTTCAATTTGGTCAAACTTTGGTAACTGGTTCTCCTCAAGCATAAAAATTCCACTGAAGATTCTTTTTCCTTTTATTTCCTGTACCTTGCACTTATTTTGTATTGTGTCTGCAATAATCATCCTCTAATAATTGTAAGAGTTTTTAAGTAGCTGTGAGCTCCTAGAAGGCAAAGCCTATAATTTTGTTTTATTCCCATGTATATTCCCATGTTATAGGAATATAGTAGTATTCTATTCTTTAGGTAAGCAGTTAACAGATGCATTTTAAAGGAATTTAGCAGGGATATTTACCCAATCCCCTCTCCTCATAAAATCTTTTGTAGTCATAGTAATGCAGTTGATTGAATGTTTTGTCAGTCCCAAATTAATATGTTAAAAACCTCATCCCAGAAAATTGTTGTTTTTTCACTTCCTAGTTGATGATATTGGCCTGGTCAAAAAGTTTGTTCAGGTTTTTACCTAACATCTTATGGAAAAATCTGAATGGACTTTCTGGCCAATTCAATATTTTTGTTATAGCAACATGGATGGACTGAGACAGGCAGATACCATAATATAGAAATAACAAAGCTTGCTAGCAACTGCGGCATCTAGAACATTCTTCTGTTCTCTGCCTTTGAACCTATTCTCCTTACATCCCCAGCTCCCTTTCAGAAGAACCAAGGCAAACAAAATAGCTTGAAAGGTAAATTACTCCTCTAGAGCTTGGAATTATGGTAAGAAAAAATGTGTCTGGGAAAGCTTCAAGTTATTGCATACATAAATAATTTATAGACAAATCAACAAAATTTATAAATGGTTCAGTTGCAACAGTGGTGCACACAGAGATAGATTTTGAAGAAACGGGAATGTGTCTTATATTTGTTGGAAGTGATATTTCCTAACTGTGAAGTGGATTTATGAAACCACAAGAGACAGAAATCTACCTTGTCCACAGTTCCACCAAAATACATTTTGGAATTAGTATGCAACTGACTTAAACGTTAAAGACAAGGAATAGTTTGCTCTATTCTGTGGGTGGCTTTTAGGGGTCATGATTTCTTATTGAGTTCATGATATAGGAAGTTATTTGTTTCATATATTCAGAGAAAAGCAGAATATTATCAACATGAGAGGATGTTTTAACAACAGTAATGACCCTGCTGAAATTCTCTAAATGAGGATTTGTATAGAGAAAGGAAAGAAATGCAAATGAAATGTTGTTAAAGTTCTGTAATCTGAGTTGGAGTATATTTGAGCTTCATTCATTAAGCATTGGGATTCTGGAATCAAAAGAGTTGTTGTTTTTAATAATTTGTCTTTACTGTTATCCTAGACTACTGTATCTTCTGCTTGTTTATCAGACAGAAACTGAACTGCAGTTATTTCCTCTTTCATTATTTCATCGTTTTCTTGTTTGCTAGCTGAACCTCCATAACTTTGGGTTTTTGCCAAAATATTGATGGTGACTAGGGGGATGACTCAAGTAACAGGCTGCCTATTTTCTCTGGCATATATCTTAGTACCTGTGTCCACTTTAGAGTTTAGTTGGAAGCATCTCTATTTAGTCCCCAGGTAGTAAGACACATTATCACAGAACCACTCACTTACATCTCCTTAGCTTCTGCAAGACACACCAGACATCACCAAATATGATGTCCTGACCTTTTCCTTGATACAGAAGCTATGCTTGATACAGAAGCTATCCTGTGGTCAAAGAGGAGCTGAAGAATTTGCTCTCTCCCCATCATATGTTAACACTTATTATCTTCTCTGAAAAGACCTCCCGCTTGTTTTCTATTTATTTTCTTAGTCATAAATTGCTTTAAAAAGATTGCTGTTAAACTTAAGTTTCCAAATACACCAGAGCTGATTTTACGCTTTTGTTCCCTTGACATTGTGGTTCTTTCTTATAATCATACCTGACCTTATAGCCCTCTTTTCAGCATTTGTATAGATCATTAAGAATTCTGAGTTCATCATAAAGCTCCTTTTCATTTGCATTAATTTGTGTCTTCTTTTTTATTCCTCACTGGAATAATGTGTGATTATATTAGCATAACTCTTCTAGTCTTTACGAAGTCTTTTTGAGTTATCAATATTCTTAAGTCTCAAGATTTACAGGGTCATAAAATAGTTTCCTGGAATGTTTTAATGTTTGTTTATTTAAAAACCATGTATTAATTATCATTAGCTGTTACACATGGGATTTATGAATTTATGGATACAAGTCAAGTAAGGCTATAGTCAGTGGACCACAGGTAAATGTTTAGCATCATGTTTCTCAAAGAGGTTCTGTGTGTTGGGGGTGAGGAGGAAACAAAGATGGGTAGTAGTTCCTGAATTCTCCAGTGGAAATATTCACTCCAGGGCCAATTTCCATTCAGTAGCATTAGGATAGAAAAGGGATGAGAACTAGTCCCAGGGAAACTGGTGTAAGATGGCTCCAGGGTAGCTCTGATTATATTAACAGTGATTTCATACCTAATCCTAGCTGTGCTCCCCTCCACCCCCCACCTCCTCATTCCCCTGAGTCCTCTAACCAGAAGTGACAAGTTTGGGCTCTTTTAATTGAATTCTCTAACACTGCCATTTTGCTTTCATTACTCCTTCCTTTCAATACTGTTGAGCAACAAGTTCTATTTGTCAGTGTTAAGTTTATTTTACTGTTTATGAATATATAGTTTGCATATATATGAATATATAATTCACATTTATTTCCTTATTATATTTATATATATAATATTATTTATTTATATATATTATATTATTTCCTTATTATATATTATATAAGGAAATAATAATATTTCCTTATTATTATTTTTCATTTCCTGTGTTTTCCATAGCTTTACTTTAAAATTAAAAAAAATTTTTTCAGTTTTATTTATTTATTTTATTTTATTTTACAATATTGTATTCGTTTTTCCATACATTGACTTGACTCCACCATGGGTGTACATGTGTCCCCATCCTGAACACCCCCCATCTCCCTCCCATCCCAGCCCTCTGGGTCATCCCAGTGCACCAGCCCTGAGTATTCTGTATCATGCATCGAACCTGGACTGGTGATTCATTTCACATATGATAATTTACATGTTTCAATGTCATTCTCCCAAATCATCCCACCCTCGCCTTCTCCCACAGAGTCCAAAAGACTCTTCTATACATCTGTGTCTCTTTTGCTGTCTCACATAGAGGGTTTACTTTTAAAAAGTAATCTATATATATAGATTTTTCAAAAAAATCACATAGTTTTCTTTGTTCTCATGGCTAATTTTTTCTACCTCTTCAAATACCTCCAGAGTACTTTCAAAAGATCAATCATATCATGTGATCTGACAATTCCACCATTTTCTTGGAATCACTTCTCCTAGAGACTTGTTTTTCTGTCTGAACTGTCCACTCTCTAGTCTTAGTGAGTCATTCCCATTCGGGGACTTTTCTTGCTGTTGCTGTCCTAAGAACTTTTCTTGCTTTTCTCCTAGTTGGCCTATTTGTCTTTCTAAATTCTCTCTTTTCACTTGTAGCATCACCAAAATAAAAAGGCAGCAAAATAGCAGTGAACATGGCCTTGATGGCTGCAGTATTTTTGCCGATATTTACCTTGAGTTTCACTGCTTCACATCAGGCTGTCTGCTGAGTATTACCTGTCATTCTGGGGTCTCCTTTTCTCATCTTCCTCAAGGAGGATACTTCAGTTTCTTTGCACACTTTGTTCTATTTTCTAATTACCCATGATCTTACTCTATTGGTTTACTTTTTTCTTTTTTTCTGGAGTATATCTTCAAAAAATTTCTGGAGAAAAGGAAATAAATATTTTGAGCTCATGCATATCTGAAAATCTTGTTATTCTACTCTCTCATTCAACTTATAGTTTGTCTGGACATAAAGTTCTAGGCTGAAAGTGATTCTTCATATTTTGGAACATCTGCTGTTAAAAATTTGAAGCCATCCTGATTCCTTTCCCTTTTATTTGACCATTTCCCTAGTCTGGTTCTTTGTAGCACACACAAAACTACACCTTTGTTCTGAAACATTAAAATAACTTGCTTTAATGTGAGGTGACCTTCTTATATTAGGATCTCAATAGAATCTCTCAGTTTGGCAACCTTGTTTGAGATCAGAGAAATTTTCCTGAAATAATGTGTTTTACATTTTTCTCCTTTTCTCTTTTGGCAGCATTCCTACTTTTTTACATACTGAGCTTTCCTAACTGCTTTTCAAGTTTTCTTATCATTTTCTCCCTGTTTTTCTCACTTTCTGAAAAACTTCCTCAACTTTATTCTCTAACTCTTCTATTCAATTTTCATTTATTTTCTCACATTTTTATTTCAAAAAATTTTTTTTTTCCTCCAAAGATCATTTCGAGTATCCACTTCTTTCTTAGACAAAACATCTTCACTTCTATGAGATTATTAATAGTATATTTTTTAAGTTTTTTTCTTCCCCCGTGGTGTCTTTTTGTCTTCAGATTTTTCATGGCTTCATTTCTTGGGGTTTCTGTACCTCATGTTAAGAGGCTTTCCTCAGAAGCCTAGTAATCCTTGATTGTCTTCTGTTAGAGTGAGGTACTGTAAAGCTGGTTGGCAACTTTGAGCCTGTGAGTGGTCCTTGTAACTACAGAAGTCACTGTGGGTCATTTATTGAAATGCCTGGGCCATTTGTTGGAGATGCCTAAGGTAAGTATGATTCAACATGTCTTCTTGAACTTGTTTGATAGATTCTCACAGAAAAGAATCTTATCTTTGTGGGGCAACAGCCAGTCAATAGTTTTGGAGACCAGTAAGAAAAAAGAGGCAGGTGTGGGTGAGACGGGAAGCAATCCGATCATTCGGCATCTAGTCTGCATGTCTGTACTTTATTTTCTGCTTTGGAACTGTGTCCCCACCTCAGTCTTAGGGAGCTATTGCAGCCTGCAGAACCTCAGTTTTAATTGTTCCAAAGAATGAAGCTTCTGGGTCTGCTGAGATATGGGCAGATGGTCAGATAGTCAGGTATTGGACGGATTCCAAGAGTTTAGTTTCTTTCTTTTTTTCCTGCTGGCTTTTGTTGTTTTTATTTATTATTTTTTAGTTAATTAATTTATTTAAATTGGAAGATAATTACTTTACAATGTTGTAGTGGTTTTTTGCCATACATTGACATGAATCAGTCATGGGTGCACATGTGTCCCCCACCCTGAGCCCCGCTCCCACCTGCCTCCCCACTCCATCTCTCTGGGTTGTCCCAGAGCACAGGCTATGGGTGTCCTGCCTCATGCATCGAACTTGCACTGGTCATCTATTTTATATATGGTAATATACATGTTTTAATACTATTGTCTCAAATCGTCCCACCCTCACCTTCTCCCACGTAGTCCAAAGTCTGTTCTTTACATCTGTGTCTCTTTTGCTGTCTTGCATATGGGGTCATCGTTAACATCTTTTTAAATTCCATATACACGCATTAATATACTGTGTTGATGGTTCTCTTTCTGACTGTATAATAGGCTGCAATTTCTTCCACCACATTAGAACTGACTCAAACGCGTTCTTTTTTTTTATAACTGAGTAATATTTCACCATGTATATCTACCACAGCTTCCTTATCCATTCGTCTGCTGATGGACATCTAGGTTGCCTCCATGTCCTGGCTATTTTAAACAGTGCTGCGATGAACATTGGGGTGCACATGTCTCTTTCAGGTCTGGTTTCCTTGGTGTGTATGCCCAGGAGTGGTACTGTTGGGTCATATGGCAGTTCTATTTCCAGTTTTTTAAGGAATCTCCACATTTTCTCTATAGTGGCTGTACTAGTTTTCCTTCCCACCAACAGTGTAAGAGGGTTCCCTTTTCTCCACACCCTCTCCAGCATTTAATGTTTGTAGACTTTTTATGGCAGCCATTCTGACTGGTGTGAGATGCTACCTCATTATTTTGATTTGCATTTCTCTAATACTGTGTGACGTTAAGCATCTTTTCATGTGTTTACTAGCCATCTGTATGTCTACTTGTTTATTAAATAGCTTTCTCTCAATCCTCAGTAGTTCAGCTCTTCTCCCAGGTGTCCTGTGATTCCCAGTTTCTAAGCCACCTGAAAATTTTGCCTGCAGATTGGATCTGTTTCTGCTTTTCCCACTGCTGATTTAGGGTTTGACTCTTTAGTTTGCCTTTGTTTTGTTTTTCCTGCCAGGTCAGTTCAAGTTTCTTCATCTCCTTTTCAGCTTCTAGAAGTTTACTGCTGTGGCCTCCTCCCTGTTTCCTCCATTCTTGTGGGTTCATGTCTAGTTCAAAAAATTACATTTACTGTAGCTTGTGTGGGGTTCATGGAGGGAACAGATCAGATGCACAGTTAAGCCCGCCGCCTGTATTCAGATGCCCTTTCTCTGAACCTTTTGAAACCTGCTTTTCTAAAGCCCAGAGCTCATTTCTGGTGAGGCCCAGGTCTCCCATCTGATGATTATAGCCTCTCCAAGTGCATGTTCATCACATCCCTGAGTTCCTGTCATTTCCACTTCACCAGATCAGTTATCTGTGTTTGCTTGTCATCGTATCCATGGTTACGGTTACCCTCGTTACTTACTCAGACTTCAGAGAGAGAAAATAAAAAAGAAGTTCAAGGATGTTTGTGCAAAATATGCTTCCTTTTCTGGACAAAGGCCTGCTTCAGAGGAGGAGACGGTAGTGATTCGGTGGGAGGATGAAAGGATGGAAGAGTGGAATCAATGCAAATTACAGGAAGTGTCAGGAGCCCCCTATAGCCACTGCAACTTTGCTCCTGAAAGCTGGCTAATGAGTTTCTTGGAGGCTTAATCTCAAAAAATATTTCTCACTGTCTAGAACTGAGTAATATATATTCGGACAATTTTAAAGATACATGGGTACGCTTGTTTCCAGATTATACTAGAAGTGGAACAGAAATCCTCCAATAATTCTAAAGGCTTTAAGAAACATACAGAACATTATTTCCTCATGCCTTACAAAGGAGGATGATCTTCAGTCAATACAAAATCACATTTTTCCTACTGCAATGCTTCTGTAACCTACCCCTTCCCACCTCTATGGACCATGAGGTCCAGAGAAACTTGGACAAGGCATGTGATGCCTTTCTATTGAGTCAACATCAAAAACACATCCTGGTCAACCCTCAAGGACATCATAATATTTCTCCTTAAAGTGTCCATTCCTCCTAATGAAAATAAACACTATTGTGCCCTGCATTGGTATTTGTATAAAGTCTTCTTTACTTTCTTCACAGGAAATAAAAGAAGAAAACTATAATCTCCTCATGTGGTTCTGTCTGTATAATGAACAGTAACTTTGGTTTTCAGTGGTCAACAGTCTCTGTCCATTCACCTGTGTCTCGTCAAATTCAGCTATTCCTTTGCCAGGCACCTTCTTGGGCTCCAAAATCACTGCAGGTGGTGACTGTGGCCATGAAATTAAAAGATGCTTGCCCCTTGGAAGAGAAGCTGTGACAAACCTAGACAGCATATGAAAAACAAGGACATGACTTTGCCAACAAAAGTCTGTCTAGTCAAAGCTATGGTTTTTCCAGTAGTTGTGTATGGATGTGAGAGTCGGACCATAGAGAAGACTGAGTGCCAAATAACTGATGCTTTTGAACTGTGGTGTTGGAGAAGACTCTTGAGAGTCCCTTGGACTGCAAGGAGATCAAACCAGTCCATCCTAAAGAAAATCAGTCCTGAATATTCATTGGGAAGACTGACGCTGAAGCCGAATCTCCAATACTTTGGCCACCTAATGCTAAGAGCCGACACATTGGAAAAGACCCTGATGCTGGGAAAGATTGAGGGCAGGAGGAGAAAGGAGCAACAGAGGATGAGATTGTTGGGTATCATCACCAACTCAATGGACCTGAGTTTGAGCAAGCTCTGGGAGACGGTAAAGGACAGGAAAGCCTGGCGCACTGCAGGTTCAGAGATCACAGAGTCAGACACGACTGGGCGACTGAACAAAGGTGTGCTCAGGGTGTCTTCTTAGACCCTCTTATCATGGCCTCCACTCCCAACCACTGTCACCACACAGGCAAATTCACATCTCTCACCCTTTCCCACCACACATTCCCTCTTGTCTCAAGACCCTTCAGCTTCTGTAGATAAGGCTCCACTAGCATCCCAGAGCTCTTTCTCTAGAAGATCACAAGGACATTGCTTAGCCCACAAGGAAGAAATCAAGCTTGTGGATACAGAGGGAGAATTACTGGGTTTGAAGTCAAGATTTTAACTCTGTCCAGAAACAACAAACCATGCCTCGTAAACATCCTGGAACAAGTCACTTCTTGCCCTTGAAACTCAGTTTCTCAGTCTGTAAAAGGGGAATGATCCTTCTCTTGGTAGAAGTTTTGAGATTTAGTAATAGTATTTGTAAAACATGTAGCTCTTTAGCTAGTAAACATGGCTGGACAATTAATAGTAGCTAAGGGGCTTCCCTGATGGCTCAGTGGTGAAGAATCTTCCTCCCAATGCAGGAGACGTGGGTCCGATCCTTGATTCGGGAAGAACCCACATGCCGCAGGGCAACTAAGCCCGTGCACCACAAGTATTGAGCCTGTGTTCTAGGGCCATGGAGCTGAAACTTAAATGCCACAAGTACTGAAGACCTCATGCTCTACAGCCGGTGCTCTGCAACAAGGGAAGCCACAGCAATGAGAAACCTGCACACCACAACTAGAGTAGCCCCCACTCACCAAACCTGTACACAGCAGTGAAGACCCAGGACAACCCCCGTCCCCCCCCAAAAGAACAAACTGCTCCTATTAAAAAACAAGTAGCTAAGAATAAATATCATTTATAAATACTAATACAAATTGAGAATTAATTATAACAAAATGTTTATAAGTGTAAATCCCCTCCAGATTCCTTCAATAGACTAAATAATCAAAGGCTATATTTATTTTGTCTCCATAGGTTAAACTTGCAGTCCATATGGTTCACTTCAGTCTCTGTGACCAACGGGTGGAATTGTTTGGCTTGTGACATTTGAGCATGGTTTTGAAAGTTTTCGTGCATCTGAGAATACATTCATTACTGCTAATGGAGTTCAAACTAAGGATCTTTTTAATGGTCAGGCTTGAAGCCTTTTCATTAAAAGATTTACTGTCTCATCAGTCGTAGAGTGAATAGCTATGCCTTGTTTTGGAATAACTAATAATGATAAACATCTTAGAGAAAAATTTAGTCAGCCTAATGTGCCCAGTAATGAGAAAAGATAATATTAGCATTTAACTTTAAAATGACCTTTTCTTCTGTCACCAGCAGTTCATCACAGTTAAAATTCAATTCATTTCTTACCTGGCCACGATGAAAAGGTAACATAAAGACCTCTAAAATGGAAAAGCACAGTGGGGGAGTAGTAGGAAGCAAAAAAAGACAGGGGAGCCTGTTGGTTTTCTAGAAGATGATATTGAATATTTCCATATGTTGTTTCCAAGAGTTTTGTAGTTGAGAATGTTGAGTACTCTAGGGAAAGAAAACATATATTTAATACTTATTATATCTCATTCAAAAGGGTAAAAAGCAGAGTAAGACTCAGGCGTTATGCTCAAGAACTTATTTTTTGATGAAACATATGATTATAATGCAGGTTCCCCTGGGGCTCAGCAGTAAAGAATCCCCCTGCAATGCAGGAGCGGCAGGAGACGTGGGTTCCATCTCTAGGTCGGGAAGATTCTCTGGAAGAGGGTATGGCAACCCATTCCAGTTTTCTTGCCTGGAGAATCCCACGGACAAAGGAGCCTGGTGGAATATAGTCCATTTGATTGCAAAGTGTCGGATGCAACTGAGCAACTTAGCATGCATGCATGCATGATTGCAATGCAGGGTAAACGGTGCAGTGATACAGGTGAGCTACAGGTTCTTTGGGTGCTTGAAAGAGGGAGCAGCCCCGGCAGAGCGCCCAGGGAAGGTTGCATAGAGATTCTGGGAGAACAACATTGGAGGAAACAATTGAATAAACTAATCTGGTAGAAATCTATGTCAAAAGTGTAAGTGGTGGTGAAATACATGTTTTAAGGATGAACATCTTGAATTGCTTTGAAACTGTTAAGCAAACCACATCGCAGCAGAGAAAGATTCAGGGATGTTGGTCACATACACGTGTGTCGATTTCCATTTGACTGGTTCTTGCCAGAGGTAATGTCAAACAAAAATTTAGTTTCTATTTGGATTCATTGTTCTATCGATGCCTGCTTGGTGCTGCAAAGCAGAGCTAATGACTGAATATCAGCAGAAAGCCACACACTATGAGAGCAGCCAGACCCAAAGCTTTGCTCTTAAAGCACTGCCTTTTCTCCAAGCCTGCATTTCCTTCATGGATCACGTATGGAGCCCTTCTCTGTTACTCTGTATGGTTCTAGCCCTATTTTTCCCCCCACTATCTTTCTTTCTTTGCTACACTTCTGTATATTGATGTCTGCTTCCCACTTGTTTCTTGCCTCCAGGAGGGACAAGATGATGTCCCTCTGTTACACTCAGTAAAGTCTCCAACCATACTGTTCTGGCCCTCTAGCGTGTCCTGATTTTGGCTGAGAACAGTAAGAGGATAAAAATACCTCAGACAAGGATCAGATTGTGGAAGGTGGGGGCAAGAGAGGTGGCTTTTGCTTTATATAGGTGAAGATAGAGTCACCCCAGAATCTCCCCATATATGCAACTCATCTTTTTCCTTGCTTTTTTTTCCTTCCCTTTTAGAATCACTGTAAAATATACCTTTAAAGAAAATCAAAGTAGCATGATAGCCTTCTCACATATTTGCTCTACTTTTGCAGGTCCCCTGACATTAAAGCAACTGTCAGCATCAATCTATTCTTCCTGACTTATTGATTTTTTTAATCCCATGGTCTTCCACCCACAGCTACTAATTGCAGCTGTCTGTCACCACGGCATGGACAGGAGAGCAAAGTCTGGCATTCCAGTGAGTGGGTGTGATGATATGCAAATCTGCAAAGAGATTCCCCGATGGAACTCTGAATCTAGCCGGTTTGTCCAGAGATCAAGTATGAGTCCCACCTATTTAGCTGCAGGCCTGCCAGCTTAGCGAAAAAGAGAAGCACAAGACTGGCACACTCTTGTTTTAGAGATTGCCTCTTTTTCCCTCTGTCTTGGCCTCTGATGTTCCGTTTCTCTCCAATATTTTCAGCTCTTTTAACTCTCTAGTCCTTTTAGCCTGTGTTTTACTCAGAAGGCACAAAATAAGCATCAGAACTATTTCATAAACAAAGCTATATTGAAGCGATTTTGCATATGTTTTTTATTTACTGACGGCAGGGGGCGATATATGCAAAGAAATAAACTGCAGCAATCAGGTAGCCTTTCCAGACACCTGCAGACGTTTATAGTGCCACATTATGGAATTGCTTTAAAATGTATCATTTCTCTCAGAGGCTGCCAAATGCACGATGATGCATGTCCTCACTGAGATATACAGACAGCAAATGTCACACGCATATTCTTCTCATCGAGGACGCAATGTGTTGTAACTAATAATGATTTCTCCAAATCACAGATTAATTGGTGTGCAGTTAATTTGGCGTATCTTAAATACAGCAGAATATCCTTCACCTGAGTTCATTTAAAATAATAAAACATTTTTTTGTGGATAATATTGCTCGAATGCCCCAATGACACCCTTCTCAATAACACCTCCAGTCTTCCATCGGACCAGATAAATGAGAACTTAGAATTGACAGGAAAAAAAAAAAAAGGAAACATATCTTTATTTTTCTTTCCAAATAACTGACATATTTTTATTTTTCCCCGCAAATGGTTAAAATGTTGCAGTATCTCACCATATAACTTAGAAAAAAGGAAAAATAAGTCCCGTGGACATGATTCATGTGAATTGTAAGTACAAAAGGTAAAATGTAGTACAAAGCATTATATAATTGTAAAAGCTTCCTAAAAGAGCTAGAACTACAAACTTTGAAAGGTCAGTGAATATTGAAGTGTTTTGACATATCATACAGATAAAGAGCTTCAAGGACAGGCAATTTGACTTGTTCAAAAAAGGTATTATTTCGCTAAAACATTCACTTTTGATATTTTCCCATATTACAGTTATCTGCAGACTAAATTATACAGGATAGGCATGGAGGACACTTCAAAAAGCTTCTTTTTAGCAAGCAAAGCCGATCTCCAAAATGAATTATCCAAGACTAAGCATTCATTTTTAAGTGCTCAAGTTTTTCCAGATATTCACAAGATGCCAAAGTATATTTGAATGTTTGTTGAGAAGAACAGAACAAAAATCAAATCAGTGAGAGTGATTCATTTGACCCCAGGATCAGTTTATAGAGACTCAAGATTCAACAATCTCAATATGATGTGATATTTTTTAATTAAAAAAAAAATCTCAAGAAATAAAATAAAGCCACCAGTTATTAGTAATGACCCAATCAACTAATGTTGAACCACCAATGAATAGTCATTCATGTTTACTAATGCTCCTTGTAGTTGGAAATTTCTCAGTTTGGAGAGTTTGTAAAAACTGCTATCACATTCAGTATAAAACTGAGCTTACTTTAATACCTTGTAATAACTTAGTTGAATTGTTTACTCATCAAGGAGCTAGCCACCAACTCAATCTTCAGGAAAGTTAAAGAAAAATAGCAGACTAATAAAGCAAGAGCAGAAAAAATTAATACTTTTCATTTGTGATGACTACAGCCCAGGACAAAAGAAAAGGATGCCATGACTGCTATTGGTTTTCATTTCTGGCACCTGCAGAGTAGAATTCTGATCACGATAGATCAAGAAATAAAACATATTATATCTTAAAAAAATACTTACAATATGCTGTAAGATCGATTTATTTCAGGACAATGGATAATTGCATGAAACCTACTTCATGTAGCTTTGTGTTCACTTTTGGGTATACTAAATGGGGACTGGAAAGATACCCGAAGACACATTTCACATCTTCAAAAGTGTGTATAAGTTTGATGGAAGAAACTGAGAGTGAACCAAATAATACAGCTGCATGGCAGAGGAAGAGAAAAGATTATTACTTAATGTGAACTGATTATAACTACTGTAACCCATAGGGGGAGAAAACATAAAAACAGAGACTGAATTCAGAAATTTTTTGGTTTAACTATTGGCTCAGCTTCTTAGGAGCTCTGTGATCTTTGGACTTTCTCTTAATCCCTCTGAGCCATTTATCTCATCAATACAACAGAGATAAAACTACCTTTCTTTTTGTCATTATGAGGATTAACATTGACAAGAAAATGTATGTAAAAGTGCTTGACTCACAGTGAACACGTAAAACTGGAACTCCTTTCAAAGTCTGTGCTGCTCTCCTGGTGTCATGATAAAACTCTAATCCTGCTTCTGGGCTCAGAGGCAACAAAACAGACTCTGGTTGGTTCCATTTTCCTCCTTAATCCCACTTGTTCTCTGTGCTGTTTAAAGGCAGAAGTCCATTACATGAATGGGTAGGAGAGAGGTTAGTGGCCCAAGGAGTGTGATAAGAACTAGATTGTGTTTTGCTCCTAGCTTGTCAGGGCTACTTTGGTTTGGGGCATATGATAAACACCCAGGAGTCAGGATGGCTGAAAGGGAGCTCAGTTATAAGAACTGGGATACAAAGCTTAAGAGTCAAACCAAATGACATAATGCTGAATTTACAGATGCAGGAAGGCTCTTTGGTTTATTTCTCCCCAGATTGAATATGACAAGCCAGTGTGGGACTTAGCCTGCAAAGGGGGACAGGTGGCCCCAGTTGTGTGGAAAGGGTGTCTATGGTGACTGGGAACCAGGGAAATCCTGGCTCTGATGGAAAAGAAGATAGTCACATAAATTCATTCATATAATCAATATTTATGGACCTCTTACTGTCCTGAATATTCATTGGAAGGACTGTTGGTTCTTCCAATGAATGGAGCTTCCATTCCAAGTAATGGAAGGTCAATCTCCACTACTTTGACCATCTGATGTGAAAAACCAACTGTTTGGAAAAGACCCTGATGCTGGGAAACTTGAAGCCAAAAGGAGAAGGAGGTGGCAGAAGATGAGATGGTCGGATGGTGTCACCGACTCAATGGACATGAATTTGTGCAAACTCAGGAGATGGTAGAGGACAGAGGAGCCTGGTATACTGCAGTTCATGGGGTTGTAAAGAGTTGGACATGACTTAGTGACTGAACAACGGACAATACTGTATCCTAGATGCTATGATATAACTAACAATAAGCAAAATAGACCTACTTTTGTGAAACTTCTATTCTAGTGGAAGGACAGTCAGGAATCAAAGCAGCAAATATACTAGATTGTATTAAAGGATGAGGAATAAAATATGTGGTGAAAATAGAACAGATATGTCCTAGGGATGTAAAATCTTTGGTAAGCTGGCAAGGGAGGTCCCAGGGATAGGCAACATTTGAGGCAAAATGTAAAGAAATTGAGGGCAAGCATTGTGAACAGAGTCAGGGAAGATAATTTTAAGCAGAGAGATTAGCAAATGCAGAACCCTCAGGTATGAATACGTTGGTTCCTGTTTGAACAGAATCGATGACATCAGTTGATAGAGTGAAGCAAGTGGCAGAGAGGGAAACAGGAGGTGAAGTTAGAGGGGGCAGGACAGGACCTCATAGGTGCCATCTCAATCTGGGCACCGCAGCGATTGGACCCTTATGGGTTTATCAGTCAGCTACTGGCCCAACAACTCCGTGTTCTAAGTCGTTCCTCAATCACATGGCTTAAAGCAGCAGTCATATCTTCTCAATGATGCATCACTGGGCGGCTGGTGGTCAGCTGATCTAACCTAGTCTCAGATGAGCTTCTTCCCAAGATAAAAATCAGGCCTAGCTCTGCTCCATGTGTCTCTTATGCTCAGGGGACCCACAGGAAAGTGAGGCTAGAAGGTACATGATGACAAGTTCAAATGCACAAAGATAGTTCAAGCTTCTGCTTGTGTTACATCCACTAATTTTTCATTAGCCAGAGCAAGTCACATAGCTAAGTCCAAAGTTAAGAGTTAGGAACATGCAGTCTACCTCTAGTGTAAGAAGTGGTACATAGTAAAGGGTATGGATACAAGGACTGACTTGACTATTCTGGCTCAGAGTTCAACCTGTCATAGAGATTCCAGCAGAGGAATAGCGTAGCTAACTTTTAACAGAGTCTAAACCAGGTGGCACTAGTGCTGAAGAACCTGCCTGCAGGAGACCTAGGAGATGCAGGTTTGATCCCTGAGTCAGGAAGATCCCCTGGTGGAGGGCATGGCAACTCACTCCAGTATTCTTGCCTGAGAATCTGCATGAACAGAGGAGCCTGGAGGACTACAGTCCGAAGGATCTCAGAGAGTCAGGCATAACCTAAGTGACTTAGCATGCACACATCAGCTACTGAATGTAGACTGGAGGGAAGAAAGAAGACTTGAAGGAAGATAATCCCAAAGTGATGATGGAGGATCAGATTAGTGTGATAGTGTGGATGGCAGGGAACGATTGCATTCAGGTTATGTTTTGAAATTATAGCATGTCATCTGTCAAAGAAAAATGGTGCTGGATGAATGAAACAGGCAAAGGACGTGTTACTCAAGACCGTTGCAGTAGTGGAGAGAGATCGCACTCAGTTTTTCTGAAAATGATAAAAAGGTACAAGAATTTTTAAGCACTGGAATAAGCTAGTGGAAAAGTCTCTGGGAAGGGAAGTTGATCAGTGTGATTAGGCCATCTATGTTTGTTTTTCTGTTTGTTTTGTTTGTTTGTTTGTTTGTTTTTGAATGCACCATACAGCTTTTGGGGTCTTAGTTCCCTGACCAGGGATGGAGTCCCTGGCCACAGCATTGAGACCTCCGAGCCTTAACCATTGGACTGACAGGGATTTTCCAGGCCATCTGTGTTTATTAATTGTCACTTCTTGAATTTATGCTTCTATCTCCCAGAGACTGGGAGATAAGGTACTCTCTTATTCCATGATTATATCTCAAAGGACAGCTCCCAGCTCCCTGAGAAAGATAGACATGGCTTGCAAAAGTTGGCAACAAATTCCCACTGACTATTTTGTATATGGTAGTGTATATGTTTCTATGATACTCTCTCAATTGGGGTTCTGTAAAAACCTAGAGGGTTGGTACAGGGTGGGAAGTGGGAGGGAGGTTCAACAGGGAGTGGACATACGTGTACCTATGGCTGATTCATGTTGATGTATGACAGAAACCAACACAATATTGTAAGTATCCCTCAATTAAAAATAGATAAAATACATATTTTTTAAAAAACTAGCAAGAACTGGGAGAAAACCTATCTACATTTCAGAGGGTCAGGGAAATAATTTCTAATTACAAGATTTCTGAAGTAAATGCTCTAAAGGGTCCTAAAGTCTAGAAGAAATCTGTCTGAAGTTCATAAGGTGAGGGGGCGATTATGGCCATCTTGGTCACAGTCAAGAACATGGACTCTGACTCCTCTCCTTCCTAACTGGTGCCCTCAGAGCAGTTACTTAACATCTTTGTGCCTTAGTTTTCTTATCTGTTAAGTGGGGATGATAAAGCAAAAACCCTTGGGAGATTATGCATGGATTAAAGTAGTGAATATATATATATATATATATATAATTCAGGACACTTCTGACATATAGTAGCGTTAACTACAATTATTATGGTCAAGGTAACAGATTCTCCTAAGGAGTCAGAGATCAGGTATGAGACAAAACGAGGATGCAAGATAACGTCAAAATTTGGGGTTTGAAAAGTGAAAGTCATTCAGTCATGTCCAACTCTTTGTGACCCCATAGAGTATACAGTCTATGGAACTCTCCAGGCCAGAATACTGGAGTGGGTAACCTTTCCCTTCTCCAGGGGATCTTCCCAACCCAGGGCTGTAACCCAAGTCTCCCTCATTGCAGGCAGATTCGATACCAGCGGAGCCATGAGGAAAACCCAAGAATACTGGAGTGCCTAGCCTATCCCTTCTCCAGCAGGTCTTCCTGACCCAGGAATCGAACCAGGGTTTCCTGCATTGCAGGTGGGTTCTTTACCAACTGAGCTATCCAGGAAGTGCCAGTGGGTCTGAGCTACTACAAAAATGGAGTTGTGATTCTCTGAGACAGGGAAGCCAGTAGGTGCAGGTTTTTAGTGTAAGAAGCGGTTGTGTGTGTGTGTTAGTTGCTCAGTTGTGTCCAAGTCTTTGCGACCCCACAAACTGTAGCCGCCAGGCTTCTCTGTCCATGAAATTCTCCAGGCAAGAATACTGGAGTGGACTGCTGTTCCCTTCTCCAGAGGATCTTTCCAACCCAGGGACTGAGCCCTGGTCTCCTGCATCACAGACAGATTTTTTACCACTTGAACTACAGTAAGTCCAGTGAAATAGTTTAGGTTTATGAGTCATCAGAGGATGAGTTGAGTTAGGTAATGTAATTTTTCTTTCTTAATAAAACACACACACACACACACACACACACACACACACACAATGGACTGTATTTTAAAAGTTCTGAGTATAATGTTAAGAGACTTATTTCAATTTTTTCCTCTATGCCCCAAATTAGACATTGATAGTTATAGGGAAAGAGATATTAGACAAAGATATTCATTATTGTAAGCCTTAATTAAAAAGGTAACTGTTAGAAAAAATGAGGTTGTCAACCCTAATATATATTTATTTGTTCCTGTTAAAGAATCTCCTTTAATTCAGAAAGCAAAGTGTTTACTCAGGTAAGTGTTCAACCTATAAAAACTATGCCTTGTTTTGCAAAGTAGTCCCAGTTCCCAGAACAATCCATGTCACACAGATTGTGCTTAATAAATATTTATGGAATGAATGAAATCACAGCCTGAGACTTTGTGTTTAGAATAGTTGTATACACATACTTGGTAGTACTTTGAATTATTTGATTTGCAACATGTGCAGTTCTGCTAACCTGCAATTTACCAACTGATAGGTCAATATATTAAAATTCTCAACTTGAGGCTTGCATTAGCATTTTTAAAAAAGAATATGTCCAGCAGGGTAGTTTTTATCCAAACCCTTAATAGGATTATAATATAGTAATTGTACTTTTAATGAACACATTGAAAACATTTACAAAACAACAATTGAGATTTTACTTCGTTTAGATCAAACAGTTTACATAATGTACCAGCTTGGTTTATCTTTTGGCTAAGGATTAAATACTACACATAATTTTACTTAAGACTTTCTTTCCAAGTATAGTCATTCCACAGGGTGTGAATGCTAAGTCTCTTCAGTCATGTCTGACTCTTTGCGACCCCATGGACTGTAGCTCGCCAGGCTCCTCTGTCCTTGGGATTCTCCAGGCAAGAACACTGGAGTGGACTGCTATTTCCTTCTCCAGGGGATCTTCCCAAACCAGAGATTGAACCCACTTCTCTTACAGCTCCTGCATTGGAAGGCTAGCTCTTTACCACTAGTGCCGCTTAGGAAACCCCTGTTCCACAGTATCTGTTGGGAATTGGTTCCAGGACCTGCTGTAGATACCCAAATCCACAGATGCTCACATCCTGTGACTGTGGGTATTGGTACCTGGGTTCCACAACATGGATTCAACCAACCAGGGATCACAAACAGTACAGGATCTGAGTCTGGTTAAATCTGCTGATGCTAAGCCCACAGATGTGGTGAGCTGACTGTACTAAAGCTGGTTGTCAGACTTGTTTTTTATTAGTATTTCTCCCATCCAACCTTCCTCCCTCCCTTCTTTTCTCCCTCTCTCTATTCTCTTCTCCCTCTCTTCCTCCCTTCCTTTTATCTTCCCTTCTTTCCTCAACTGAATCTTCATTTTTCCAAGAGAAAAATTTTGATCTATGAAATGAGAACCAAATACACAGAGTTGGAAATAAAGGGTTTTTCCCCCTACATGTTCGAAAAGAGTTTTTGCTGTGAATAATATTATTACCCTGATTCATAAATTCTTAGAAGAAGCATAAATATTTTCTCAAAGAAAGAAAAGGATATTCATAGGAATCCATTGCAGATGTGTTATTACCTGAAATATTGAGTAATTGGATTATGGTGGAATTTTTTTAATCATTTGGAACTTTGGCCGATAGTCATGGCATACTGCATTTAAAAAAAGAAATGATTTGGAGGAGAGAAACAGGAACATATAAAACAAAAATAGGAGCAGTAAAAACAATTACAATTCATTTAGTGTTTGCTTCTCTCAGAGATTAAGTATTGCATTTAAAGTCCTTTAAAATATCTATACACTTTATATCATGATTGAGAAAAGAGAATGATTCTTAAAGAAGCAAAAGTCAGATTTAATATTTCCTTTATAATACCAGTATAACATGCTTTTGTGCCCCGTATTTTCTTTCTGATGCCAATATCAGGTCTGTTTGTACTCATCCCTGATTGTTCTTCAGTGGTAATATATATTCAGTGTTAAGTCCTATAGTCCTTCAGCCTCTTGTTAAGTGGTTAATGATTTGTGAACAAACATTTAAAAGCTAATTAAGGAAGCCTAAAATCCTTGTGAAAAGTTATTCCCTAGTTTGATCCAATATCTGTAAATTGACTCTGGGTAAAATCTAGGATGGATGATATTTTATTCTACAAACATCTGCACATTGTTTTCCAAGGGCCTGTCAAGAAAACATCTTGAAGTATTATATTCTGATTGGGTTCAATGGGCTTGATTACCAAGATCCATTTTAGGTCATGATGTCTGATAGAATTCTATTTATTAGTTTGTGTTAAAAGTATAAATTTGAGTTGAAGTCTGAACCTAGGTGGCTAAGAAAAAAAATTAGGATGGGTTATATATTTTTGTCCTTTATGGGGTATTAAAATTATTACCAAACTTTATATATTTATATTTAAGAGGTTTGATAATAAAATATGGGTGATAAGCAAAAAAAGTCCTTTTGTAATTCCTTAAATTTATGAAAGATATACTAATATTAGAAAAAAATCTTCAGTTTATGTAGAATTTTTTGAGAAGCAAACACAAAATTATGCCATATGTACATAGTAATTTTTATTCTCTCCCCTATTATGTTCCATTAATTACTTGTTTGTCTACCAAGCTGTGTGCTTTAGTAGAGCACTGGGAAAGAATTAGTGTTCCCCAATTTGCAGTTTCTTTATTTCAATTTTCTGCATAATCTCTGTGACATCTCATTGCAACGCAGGCATGGATTAAAATATTTCAGTTTTATTTCTATTATTTCATAGATACATTCAGCACTCCTTCCCTACCTATTATTTATTGCATATTCTCTGATATGAATGCAATTTCAGAATTTACATTAGACTTTATTTACTGTAGTCTTCAGTGAACTGTTGAATCTGGTGAGTTGGTTGAGAATTCTCATGAATTACCAAGTTGTTGCAATTGTAACACAGAGCACATCAACACTTGTGAGTCAAGAAACTTGTCATATGAAACTCTCCATTTTCACCTGTCTTCTGATTTATTCCATGAGGATATTTGGTGGGAGTCAGGTGGTGTAAAATTGATAACTCAATAATATTTAATTTAATTATCCTTTTAAAAAGTTGCTTTAAAAAGTACAGATTTTCTAGCCTTTTATTGATAAAATCATATTTGAAAAATGAGAAATGATCTATCTCTATGTATAACTGTAGATGTTAACCAAACAAATGCATTAAGATACCTTTCTGAGTACAGCCTTGCACTGCCAACACTGTGGATAACACTTTGTTTTAGAGAACAAAGCAAGAAGAATATGTCTTGCCATGCAAATTCAATTGTTTGTGTCTAGTGTAGTGTGTTAAGACAGAAGTAACGCTGAGTTCCATGAGTCTTAGGCAACAGGGAGACCTTGAGCAGATATCATTATGTTATCATTAAAACTGAGCTAGCTACAGAGAACAAGCGTTTCCTTCAAGAGGAAGATAAAATGGAAGTTTAGTGCCTAGATTTGTTGTTAGCCCAGGAGGAGTATTGGTACGCATGTAATCACATCTCACATGTATAATCTTATTGCACGTGTTTCAGTAGCACTAATTCTAAAAAGCAAGGTGGATTATATTAAAATGTAGAAGTCTGTTATGTTTTTATCAGTTTTTTCAATTCAACCTATTCCTTCTTTAATATATTGGCTGAGGGGGTGGGATTGCATTAATTAGCATACCTTTTACATAACTTTTGATATTTGTTTATGATGTAAGTGTTTCTCAATAATATTTGATTAATATGTGAGAGATCTGAAATTCCTAGGGGAGGGATACAAATCAACCAACTAACCGATAAACCAGAATATTTTTAAAACATTAAAGACACTTTTAAAAATTTCTGATTTTTGCTTGGTGTATGGGAACCAGATAGCTCAGTGGTAAAGGATCGTGTGCCAATGCAGGGGATGCAGGTTTGATCCCTGGGTCAGGAAGATCCCCTGGAGAAGGATATGGCTACCCACTCCAGTATTCTTGCCTGGAGAATTCCATGGACAGAAGAACCTGGCAGGCTGCAGTCCATGGGATCACAAGAGTCGGACACGACTTAGCGAGTAAACAACAGCAAAATGATTTGTATAATACATGATTCAAACTTCAAATAATTTATTCTCTAACAATTTATGGCACAAATCCTTTGGCCACTATCTTGGCTGACTCTTTTGGCTTTTTTCAGAATGTACAGATATAGTGCTTTTCATAGAACTCTCAGTTTAACTGGGTTATGAACATGAGCATTACTGATTTGCATTGTATGCAGAATAGACCTTTAACACTAATGGTAATTTAATACATGACACTTGTTACCACCACAAAGTTTATATTTCTTCATATTTAAGATTTCAGAGGAGGAAAATATAAATAAAATAATATCAAGTGTGTAGGCAAGGATCCTAAAAATACATAGTAGAACAATTATCCTAAAACATTTGTTGTTGTTTAGTCACTCATTTGTGTCTGAATTTTTATGACCCCATGGACTGTAGCCCACGAGGCTCCTCTGTGCATGAGATTTCCCAGACAAGAATACTGGAGTGGGTTGCCATTTCCTTCTCCAGAGGATCTTCCCAACCCAGAACTGAATCTGCGTCTCCTGCATTGCAGGTGGATTCTTTACCACTCAGCCACCAGGGAAGCCCCATTGATTACTTCTAGGTAAATAGAACAGATACTCTTTTTCTCATTAGACATAAGAAACGAACAAAAGCAATTTTTTTAAAATTACGTTTTAGAAGGAATTAAAGGTTTTATTCTGAAGAGAAATTTATTTAAGATTTCTTTGAACGTACTATAATGAAAAGAAAATGATCATTTGCAACATCCGGATGGGGAAAATTTTTTTCTTTGAAGATGTACAATAGTAATAGTAATATGACTTTGAGGAATTGGCTGTAATTCCTGGAGATTCAGTTTCCAGTGTTGGCAGCTTGAATGCAATACATTATGAAACTGTGAGTATTTTATATATTAATATAAAGATAAACAGAAGAGTAGTATGCAAACCATTCAAATGAGTAAAATAACTGAACAGAATCTTAGGTTCATTATATTTATTTCAAAAACAAAGTAAAAATATACAAAAATTGTTACATCAGCAGCTGAAAGCTACCCAAAATTAATAAACAATTACAAAAACTTTTATTAAAATTGTGTTTTTATATTCCAGTATTAATTTTAAAATTTTGGTAGTTAACTACTAAAAGTGTACATGCAAAAATATATATGCATACTATGTGTTCATGTTGGCTTTGCTTCAATGCTAGATTTTATTAAAGAATCATTGTTATTTTTGGATCATTTATTTTCATACCTGTTTTTCTTAAAGGATGCTATTTTTATTCAAATACTTTCCAGTTTATAAAGATATTCCTGTTAAATTGAGTTCATTTTAAGTTGTATAAGTCTTGGATAAAGGCCGTTTATCCATTTATATATATACACATCCGTATGTCTATATATATGTTTCATAAAATACATTTTGAAGTCAGATGTAGAGGAGATCATCTTGAAAACCAAACTGAAAAGGATACACAGAGGAGTATAATAGCTTTATTAAAAGCTGTTTAATTTTCATTCTGATACGGAAGGTTTATTTTTGGCAGATTCAGTCTTTGAAATACCTGTAAGTGTGATATAAATGAGTGTATATATAGATATGATTGTAATTACATGTATTATTTTCTAACTTTGGGTTTAGTTTTCCATATTCAAGGTTAATTTGAACATGTAAAACAATATACCACCTTTTATTCTTGGAATCAATATTTTCAAATAAAACAGTGGCTGTTTAAATTTATGTCATTCCCTTGGTGTGGTGGTTTAGTTGATAACCATCAGGAAATTAATGCAGATTTCTATGGCAAAGAAATAAATTACTAGAAGTCCCAGGACTGCATTCTTAAGAAATCTTACCCCAGATCTCCAAATCTTTCCTTACAGTGTAGATTCTTTGCTGTGGAATTATAGGATGAACAGAGTTGTAAGAATCCTGACTTACCTAACTTTAGGGGATAAAATCAATGAAGTAATATAAAGTATCAACAATTCTATCTCAAAAGATACATTCCTTAAGATTATTGGCTTCTGCTGGAGGCGGTATTGAAGATAAGACTTTCTACCTATTGCTCTTGAAATGCCAACTACTTTTCATCAATTGCTTCCAGAATGAGCATTCCTTTCACATCAGTGTGCGATCTGACCGAAGTTTAAAAGGCCAAGGTGACAACCACATTGTATTCCTACTGACAATGCTTCTATTGATTAGATGGTTTGGGAATAGCATTGAACGATAAGAAGTTTCTGCATTGTCAAGCCCTAGTTTGATTTACACAGTAACCATTTTGAGGACTAGAGTCCTTTTAAAATTTCTTCAGTTTACAGAAGTTAAACTCTGCTTGCTTTAGAAACACAATATTTGAATCAGCTGAATTTTTTCTCAAGCACAAGATTTTGCTTAGGTTATTTATTAACTGTTATAATTTTAAATAATGATGTCAGTCTGGGTATTTTAAGCACAGAATTAACCCCGAATTTCCTAGCAACTAGGAATGTACTAATTTGAAGGCCATTTCAGAGTAGGTTATCTGTGTGATACTAAATCAGATATTGGAGGGCTCAACTGGACCATCAGTAAAAAGAACTAAACTCTAGCTTCCTATTCACAGTTTATGTAAACACGCTGCTACTGCTAAGTCACTTAAGGCATGTCTGACTCTGCGACCCTAGGGCCTGTAGCCTGCCAAGCTCCTATGTCCATGGGGTTCTCCAGGCAAGAATACTGGAGTGGGTTGCCATTTCCTCCTCCAGGGGATCTTCCTGACCCGGGATCGAACCCACATCTTGGTTCTTTACCGTTAGCGTCACCTGGGAAGCCCAATGAAAGTGTTAGTTGCTTCGTCATATCCCACGCTTTGTGACCCGGCAGACTGTAGCCCTCCAGACTAATCTGTCTGTGGGATTCTCCAGGCAAGAATACTGGAGTGGGTAGCTACTCCCTTCTCCAGGAGATCTCCCCATAGAACAAACTTAAGAACAAGCCCCACCCAATGATCTAGCACTGTTTAAGAAAACAATTCGTTCTTATTCCTAGGCCTTGGGCGGGATGTTCCACTGAAATGGTTCTCTGTACCCCAAAGACATCCGATAAGATCAACAGTGCTGGCAAGACTCTCCTCCCTTGATTCAGAGAAATTTCACTAGGAATCAACTGTGTGTAAGCATCTTGTTGATTGAAAATATTGGGCTAGCTATATCAGGTTGTCTTTTTGTTATTTCTTTGCCATCAGTCAATTATATTAGTTTTATGCTTTGTGCTTTATATCATAAAAGAATTTCACACTAAAGCAGATAGAACAAATGGCAATTGTCATTGAATTTGATTCCTCATTTAGTTTCCCTAGAAAATCTGGCTCATTATTTTATCGGAAATAAAATCCACTATTGATTTTATAAAACCAGTCATGATTAGATATTCAAATTTGTTATAATTTAGTGATTATTACTCTGGATGTGAACTATATGATTTTTTATTGTAACATTTATAGTTGTGAGCATCTTTGTGGTAGGCAGTCACTGAGAAAGGTTTCTTTGATACTTGAAGGGAATTTAAATTCACTTGGAAAACCGTACTAACTTCTTTGAAACTGAGTGTTGTAGGCAGAATGTGCTGTGCGCTGCTCAGTCATGAAACGCAGAGAGTTGTGCATGACTCTTTGCAACCAGGCTCCTCTGTCCATGGGATTCTCCAGGCAAGAATACTGGAGTGGGTTGCCATTTCCTCCTCCAGGGGATCTTGCCGACCCATTGATTGAACCTCCATCTCCTGCATTAGCAGGCAGGTTCTTGACCCCTGAGCCACCAGGGAAGCCTGGTAGGCAGAATAACAACCCCCTAAAAGTCCACACCTGTGAATGTATTTCCTTTATATGTCAAAAGCAAGTTTGCAGGTATGATTAAAGGTAAGGACCTTCAGATGAGAGAGTAGCCCAGATTACCTAGGTGGAGCCAATCCGATCATGTGACTCCTTAAAAGTAGAGCAGCTTTCCCAGCTTTGGTTGGAAAGAAAGAGGTGAAAATGGAGAAGGTTCAAGGGGGTGCAGTGTTGCTGGTTTTGAAATTGGAAGGCGGACCCATAGACCAACGAGGGTGGGTGGCTTCGGAAGGATGCAAGAGGCAGGGAAACAGGTTTTCACTTAGAGCCTGCCGAGAAAGGTAACCTGCTCCCATGACACCTTGCTTTTAGCCCTGTGGTATTTTCCTTCTCCCTTCTTTTCTCCTTCTGTCGTTACCTCTACCAGTCCTTTAGGCAGAAACAATTTAGAAATATAAAATCAGTGCCGCCCATGTCCAGGACCCAGCGCACAAAAGCAGCAGCGGTAGTCACAGAGCAGACGTGCTTCAGTGCCTGCGCTGTGTTTAGACACGCTCTTAGCTGCCATCGTCACTCCTCTTAGTGCCTGGGTGGGAGGTGGGGGGGCTGACGATTCACTTTGCCTCCAGGTGCAGAAAGAAGGTGCTACGTGTCTCGGAATTTCTTTCCAAATTTTCTTGCCAACTTAACACTAATTCACTTAAGTCACTTAAGTAAATTGTTTCATTTTATTTCCAAGATAAGACAGGAAAAATCATTTGGCATTTGTTGGGTGAGCTGGCGTGGGTTTTGAAAGAATTCTTGAAAGTATTCACAAGGGATGAAAAGAGTTTTTATTTACTTTTCAAGATAGGAAAGGGGCCAGATACATAGCGTGCCTTTGGCCCTGAAGGTTGGGGGCTTGAGTCTTTCACTGAGTTTAAAGGTCAAGGTGCAGGTGTGTTTTTCTCTCTTCTGATTCACAGTTGTATCGGGGCTGACTGTGCTTCTGTGAAAAGTGTTCATTGCCTGGCGTGTCTCACTCTTTGCAACCCCATGGACTAAGCCTGCTTGGCTCCACTGTCCATGGGTTTCTCCAAGCAAGGATACTGGAGTGGGTACCATTCCCTTTTCCAGGGGATCTTCCCAACCTTTTTCAGATATCCTGTAACTTTTTGTCTTCAGTAATTTCCCAGTCCTTGGGTTTCTGAGAGAGACTTGCCAGTGGCCTTTGACAGGCACTACTCTGTTTTGAATAATGCTGTGTGGGTTTACAACTTTTGTTTGCAGTCTGTTTCATTGAATAGAAAAATACATCTATTTTTATATGACTGCTGTCATAGGATTCAAGCCTGTAACCAAGGACCTATGTAGGGATACCCTTTTTTAGAAATGAACGTCAGATTTCTGGTACATGATTTTGCTAGATAATTATGAAACCATGTTCTCTTTAGAAAATACCCTTTATCTCCTAGTTCTGAAATGACTATCGATGGAGATAAATTTAAAATGTCATCATTTTAGATTTCAACTGCAGATCAAATATTTGGTCTACTAGTAATTATGCAAATGATGAATATCAATGCATGTCAAAAATTATGTCTGATTTCTTTTAAGTCTGTTGTAAATGTCATTGCCAAAGCAATAAGAGCTCTACTATGGAAAATAAAGCTACCTTAAAAGTATCATGAACTCTTAAATTTGTGCACATGCACACACACATGCAGAGACACATACACACAAGGTTTGGAGGAATCTGTTTCAAATTTTTCTACAAACTAAACGTGTTGACAAGACTGTTCAGTGTGTTAAATGACTGTCAACTGTAATTAGTATATATTAAGCCATTAGATAGGTATCACATCAGGTAGTGGATTGTGCTAAAGAGATTTATGACAGTTTCTATTGTGAGCAGGGATGAATGTTGAGCACAGAAAGTTCAACCATTGCTAAAACATTACCTTAATTTTTGCTTTTGCTTTTCCAAAATGTGTGTGTTTCATCTGGAAAGTGATGCCTGCTTCAGCATTTTAGTGGCATGCTGTATTGATGGAATGCCTTGTGATCGAGCCTTTATCACTGTACTGATACTGCAACACTTTAGGTAATGCAGAGAAGGAGCCAACTTGCTTCCAGAATCCACTGCTTCCTTATTTAGATTCTTGATGTGGTGCTTTTGTTTCCAAATGCAAAGCATATCATTTAGTGAATGTTTTACTTTTTTCCTGTGTTAAAAATGTCATTCCAATGTAGCATTTAATAGTAAGTTGTGCTTAATATTTTAACTAATGGCTAAATGCAGAAAACTCAAAAAGTTGTCCTTTACATTATTCTAGCTTTTAAAATTTTTTGGTTGTTTTATGGTCATAGCTTTTTATTTAACCAGGAAAGCATTTCTATGTTTTTAGTCTTAGTTTTCTCATTTAAGGCATTGTTTTTAAAAATAATTATACTCTTGCTACTATTTCTAATAATAGTAATCATAGTTTACACGTAACATGGCACTTTTTATGACCCAGAAGCTGTCCTAAGCACTTTTCATGTTTAACTCAGCTTTCGTAAGAGTCCTTTGAGATCATTATTGTTGTTATCCCCACTTAGTAGATTAGACTAAGGTACAGAAAAAGAAAACTTGCCCTGCTACTAGGGGATAGAGCTTGGATCTGAACCCCAGAATTCTGGCTCCTGGGGCCATGCTTTTAACCCCTACAATAAACCCATTAACAAAATTCATTTGAACAAGATGGACAGAATGTTACTAATTGACAAAGCCATCATAATGTCTTTTCTTTCATGTTATTTTGAAACAAATCCTTTATAGTTAATGCATTTTGCATGAAATTGTGTGAAAATATTTTTTAAAGTCTCTAAATAGAATCACCCAGTCTCCTTTTATTTCTTAGATGTTTTTATAGTCTTCTAGTACTGTTTATTCTGTGAGTGCTGCTTCATCATATAGACTCCATGTTTTGTGAGGAAGGTTATATTTGCTAAATGTTAAATGATCTTAAAATATATTGACATTTATAGCAAATTTCCAGTGAAGTGAAATTCACTTCTCCTGTGGAATCCCAGTGTGGGATAAGAGTCACCTCATTTAATAAATCAGCACTCTGGGATCAACACCACCGAGGTGAGAGAACTCATTCCTGCTGCTGCTGCTAGTCGCTTCCGTCGTGTCCGACTCTGCGACCCCATAGACGGCAGCCCACCAGGCTCCCCCATCCCTGGGATTCTCCAGGCAAGAACATTGGAGTGGGTTGCCAGTTCCTTCTCCAGAGGGTTTATATTCACTGTGCATGCATGCATGCATGAGAGGGTCAACCTGCTGGGAGAACCCCAGTGACAGACGATCTGAGTAAAAATAATAAATACCTGCACATCTAACAGGTGGTAATTTTAGACTTGTGTCTATAGTACAGACCTGTGACTTGGAAGGTGTTAAAAGGAACATACAAAGACCTGAGCATGATACTAGCGACTCAGTTAAACTTCCTGCTGTTCAGGATGAGAATATGGACTGAAATACCCAAAGGAAGATTAATAGAAATTAGCAGTGGGCTTAGCAGACAGGGATCCTGATGAAGATAAGGGCAGAGAGACCATGTGTCCTGTTCAGGTATCTATTTATTCTGAGCACCGAAATACCAAACCTTTACTTAGAGCATCATCATCCTACCAAGTTCCAGTCACCGCTAATATTGCACTAAGGAGAACAGAATTGTACACTCAAGGGATGTGGTTCAGAAGTCACATCTAAAGCAACGACATTTAGACTGTTAAAAAGGTCACAGGATTATGCATCTACACAAGTCCTGGTTAGATTAATACTTTGGTTCAAATGGAAAAAAAAGTATGGCTCAAATATTTGATGGTTAATTTTATTATAATTTAATTATAACTATTCAGTTCAGGTCAGTTCAGTCGCTCAGTTGTGTCTGACTCTTTGCAACCCCATGAATCACAGCACGCCAGGCCTCCCTGTCCATCACAAACTCCCGGAGTTTACTCAAACTCATGTCCATCGAGTCGGTGATGCCATCCAGCCATCTCATCCTCTGTTGTCCCCTTCTCCTCCTGCTCCCTATCCCTCCCAGAATCAGGGTCTTAATTATTAGTTTATTATAATTTTATATATTATCTAAAATATTATACATTAAAATATTTATTATAATTATTAATTTTAAAATATATTAAACATTTGACTTAAGATTAGATATAAATTAACAGAAATGCTATGATATTGTTTTTAATATAATATATTTTTCCCCTAAAATAGATTCCAGAGTATTGATTCATTTTTGGTGGGGCTCATCCTGCTGAAGACCACAGAGAAAAGGTCAGTTTTCTGCAAAAGTACTTTCATTATGTTGTCCCTGAAGGTACAAGACAAGTTAATTTAAAATTGCAATTATATCTTCACACCAAGTATATCTGAATTAAAAATAACAAGGAGGATTTTTTTTTAGTTAACATTTTAAGCAAGTGAAATTAACTTAAATTTCATTAAGGCTGCCTTTTTACTTTAAGTAAATATCCAACAGGAATTTGGTTATATGAAGTAAAAATATAATACTTTTGAGATAGCTGTAAATTTAAATAACTGATCTTAATGAAAAATTAAGAAGTCAGTGAGAATGCTTTTTAAGCTTTATTGTGTATAACTGACCTATAATTTTTAAATTGCACATGTTTAAAGTGTACTTTTTGATGAGCCTGGATATACATACACACCTATGGTGCCATCACCATGATCAAGGTGCTATGTATATTCATTGCTTTCAAAAATTTCCTTGTCCTTTTATGGTTTTTGTTGTTGTTTGGTTTTGTTTTTGTGAGAAGAACTCTTAACACCAGCTCTACTAATAACATATTTTAAAGTGTACAATAGTGTTATTAACTATAGATGATATGTTGCAAAGCAGATTTCTATAACATATTTCTTTTGCCATAACTGAAGCTTTATACCCACTGAGCAACAATTTCCCATTTATTGCAAGTTAATTTCATAAAAATATAACATCTATTTTTAAATAGGCAGACAACTACCCTTACAGTTGAAACAATGATCTTGTTGATTACACAGTAGAACTCTATCTCATTTTAATTTACCATTTACCATTAATAGTTCTTCTAAAACATCATGTTTTAGGAAATTTTCTCCATAGTAGATTTAGAGGAAAAAGAGGAAAAATATTTGTTGGATTCTATTATGCGCTGAAAGTGAAAGCCTGTCACTAAGTTGTGTCCGACTCTTTTGTGACCCCGTGGACTGTAGCTCTCGGGTCTCGTTTGTCCACGGGATTTCCTAGGCAAGAATAATGGAGAGTGCTGCCATTTTCTCTTCAGGGAATCTTCTCTGCCCAGGGACTAAACCCACATATGCTGCTTGGCAGTCCGCTTCTTTACCACTGAGTCCCCAGGGAAGCCCCCTGTTATATGCTGACATCTTACATAGCTTGTCTCACTATCACAGTGGAAATGGAAGCTCAGAGATTAAACAGTTTACCCAAATCACAAATATACTAAAGGGATTTCTAGAGAAGATTTTTATTTAAGTCTGTCACACTCCACATGTGTGCTCCGAGTCCCCATCTGAGACAGTTTCTCCTGGGTCACTCCTCCTGGCGGTGGTCCCCACGGCAACCTATGTGATCATCTCCTGCTGTCTGTCCAGATTTCTGAGCCCATCATAGAGAAGCTCCAACCAGGCTGCCTGCCAGGCAGCACAGCCACTGAAGCTTGAAAGTGCACAGGAATCTCTCAAGTCAACAGCGCAATTGTGCACAATTCCACGCAGCAGCTCACAATCTGAGATCATTGTGACGTCTTTTCTCTGTTTAATTTCCAAGAGCATCCAGAGAGTTACAAAGACATGCAAGATTGTCAGATATTAACCTACACACCCCCTCACCAGCCAACCCATTTAGGAAACAAAATGATCAGTCCCTGGAGAAAATTCCTGATCACAATTACATTCCTATCCTGTAGTATTTATATTTTCCAATAACCATAGCAGAGATGCAGTGGTGGTTAAGGGAAGAAGGGAGGGAGAAACTCAGATCCTCTAGGGATCAACTTCATCAAATGTTAGTGAGGTCAGATATTGAGTAATCACTAGAGGAAAATATGATATTAATAAACAGAAATCTCCTATAAACCAATTACATTTGATCCCCCTTATGGAAAATTAATCATACATATGGTCCAAGTGGTCACAAGCAAATAGCATATATTGTCACTCTATCAGAGAGTGACATTGATATACTACTGTTCTATTTAAAAAGCCTGGATGGATATTCAGTGGTAGCTGCCATTATCACTAGATAACATTTCTTTACCACTCACTGTTCTAAATCTTGTAATTGCCCTTTTTTATAATCTCTCTTACTTAGCATAATGTTTTGAGGTTTATTGATATTGTTGCATGTATCATTAGTTCATTCCTTTTTATTCTTGAGAATTCTATCATATGGACATATCACATTTCATTTGTCCATTTACAAGTTGGAGCACATTTGGATTGTCTCCAGTGTTGAACTGTTTCAAGTAACATTGCTCTAAATCTTTAAGTACAAATTTTTGCACAGGTGTGTTTTTCTAACCCTTCAAGGAGTGAAATTCTTAGATCATCTTATAACTTTTTAAGAAACCAGAAGACATCTTTTTCCAAATTAGCTGTAACTTTTTGCATTCTTACCAGCAGTGTAAAAAGATTTTCAGTTTCCTTACATCCTCATGAATATCTTAGGACTGTAAGTCATTTCTTTCTTAGCATTATAATAGTTATGTGAAGGTATCATACTGTGGTTTGAGCTGTCGATTCCATTATGAATAATAGTCTTGAGGTTCTCTTCACTACATATTTATCCTTTGTATATCTTATTAGGTGGAGTGTCTGTTCAGATATTTTTGTCCATTTTTTTTATTAGATTGTGGTCCAATGGTTGAGTTGTAGAGTTTATTATACATTCTGGACAGAAATCTTTTATCAGAAATATGCTTTGCGAATACTTTGCTTTTCTGTGGACTTTTTGTATTTTTAATCATGTCTCCTGAAGAGCAAGATATATACATTTTTATGCTCTACTTTACCTTTTTTTTCCTTTTAGTGCACTTAAATGTAGGTCTGTGATGCATTGCAAGCTTGTGTGTGTGTGTGTGTGTGTGTTTGTGGTATGTGTGTGTGTGTGGTGTAAGGTAAAGGGGTAAAGGTTCTTTCTTTTCCCCACTAGGTGGATTTCCAATTGCTCTAGAGCCATTTCTTTGAAAATATATTCTTTCTCCATTGACTTACTACCTTGGTGCTTTTGTTGAAAATCAGTTTTATAGATGTGGATTTGTTACTGGATTCTTTATTCTGTTTCATTTATTGAGTGACTACCCTTATATTAATACAATACTAAATACCTTTCAAGTAAATTGTGATATCAGCTAGTGTCTTCAGGGTCATTCTTTTTAAAAATTGTTTGTATATTCTAGATTCTTTACATTTCCAGTTAGCTTGTGTGTGTGTGTGTGTGTGTGTGTGTGTGTGTGTGTGTGTGTGTGTGTTTAGTTGCTCAGTTGTCTCCAATTCTTTGCAACCTTTTGAACTATAGCCTGCCAGGCTCCTCTATCCATAGGATTTCCCAGGCAAGAATACTGGAGTGGGTTGCCATTTCCTTCTCCATGAGTTCTGACCCAGGGATCAAACTCACATCTCCTGCATTGCAGGTGAATTCTTTGCCAACTGAGCCATCAACGATATATATATATGTATGTAAAACACAAGAACCTCCATATGGATATTTATAGCAGCTTTATTCATAATTGCCAAAATTTGCAAGACATCAAAATATTCTTTAGTAGATGAATGAGTAAACTGTGGAACATTCAGACAGTAAAATATTATTCAGTACTAAAAAAGAAATGAGCTACCATGAAAAGACATGTAGAAAACTTAAATACAAATTACTTTTGAATTCTAATGGAGGTTTTATTACATAGATATGTTAAGTCACTCATTAACATAACAAGACAATTTATATCACTGATCATTTAGGAAATTCAAAGGATTTTAAAAGTTCTGTGTCAGAAACTGAAACAGAGATGAAATATGTACTTCTTAATATAAATCATAATATCACATTACTTTCTGAAGGTCAAGGTCAAATTAAATCAGCTCTAAATGTAAGGTTTGTATCTCTCCTGAAGCATCATGCTCAACTCAGATAATCTCAGACTTTACAGAGACTCCAAGTGTTTTCTGAGACTCAAGATTGTAGCTCAAGGATGTACCAGATACATATTACAAAGACTGGTAGCCTTGGGAACATGTAATCTTCCATGAGACCTAGATGTTCAAGAAGACTTATCTGTTAAACTCATAACCATAAAACTACAGTTACATGACAGAAATATAGGTCTCTGCAAGTTTCCTTATGACCTGAGTTAATACAGTCTCCAACACTTTAGGGCTTCGCTGATTTCTCGGTTGTAAAGAATGTGCCTGGCAATGCAGGAGACCCAGCTTCAATCCCTGGGTTGCCCCTGGAGAAGGAAATGGCAAAGAGTAGGATGTGACCTTAGTGACTAAACAACAACAAAAAGCTCCAACACACTACCTCTTGATCAAGACTCTGCCAGATACCTTAGACTCATTATCTTGCTCCCTAAATGTCCATCTTCTAATTTCCATTTTCAGTGCACCAGTTTTTTTAATGTTTTAGTATTTAGTTTAAAACCATTAAAAATTGAAGAATAGTTAATTTACAATGTTGTCTTAGTTTCAGGTATACAGCAGAGTGACTGTTATGTATTCTTTTTCAGATTCTTTCTCATCGTGGCTATTATAAGATGTTGGCTACAGTGTCCTGTGCTATACAGTAGATCCTTGCTGTTTATCTATGCTATATGTAGCAGTGTGTATATGTTAATCTCAGACTCCTAATTTATACCCCCTTTCCCCTTTGTCAGCCATAAATTTGTTTTTTTTTGTGTGTCCGTGAGTTTTACTTTTGTTTTGTAAATGAGTTCATTTATATAGGGTTTTAGATCCCACATATACATGATATCATAGGATATTTGTCTTTGTCTGAGTTACTTAATGTGATAATTTCTAGGTCCATCCATATTGCTAGAGATGACATTATTTCATTCTTTTCTGTGGCTGAGTAACATTCCCTTGTGTGTGTGTGCACGTGTGTGTTTGAGATCTTTATCCATTCATCTGTTGATGGACATTTAGGTTTCTTCCATGTCTTGCTATTGTAAATAGCGCTACTTTGAACATTGGGGTGCATGTATGGTTTCAAATTAGAGTTTTCTCCGCATATATGCCCAGGAGTGGATTACAGGATTGTATGGGTAACCCTATTTTTAGTTTTTTAAGGAACCTCTATACTGTTCTGTATAGTGGCTGTACCAATTTACATTCCCACCAACTGTGTAGGAGGGTTTCCTTTTCTCCACACCCTCTCCAGCATTTATTATTTTTAGATTTTTTCAATGATGATCACTCTGACTGGTGTCCAGTGATGCCTCAATGTAGTTTGATTTGCATTTCTCCAATAATTAGTGATATTGAGTATCTTTTCATGTACCTTGATCAGCTGTATGTCTTTTTTGGATAAATGTTTATTTAGGTATTCTGCCTATTTTTTGATTGGGTTATTTGTGTTTTTTTGATAATAAGTTGTATGAGCTGTTTATATATTTTGGAAATTAACCCACTTTTCATTGCATCATCTACAAATTTTTTCTCCCTGTCTGTAAGTTGACTTTTCATTTTGTTTATGGTTCCCTTTGCTTTGTGAAAGCTTTTAAGCTTACTTAGGTCCCATTTGTTTATTATTATTTTTGTTTCCATTTCTCTAGAAGACAGATTAAAAAAACATTGCTGTGATTTATATCAAAGAGTGTTCTTCCTATGTTTTCCTCTAGGAGTTTTTTAGTATCTAGTTTTACACTTAGATCTTTAATTCATTTTGAGTTTATTTTTGTATATAATGTTAAAGATTGTTCAAATTTCATTCTCTTACAAGAATGTCCAGTGTTTCTAGGACCACTTACTGAAGAGACTGTTTCTTGTCCAGTGTGTATTCTTGCCTCCTTTATTGTTGATTAATTGACCATAAGTGTGTGTGTACTTCTGGGCTTTGTATCCTGTTCTGTTGATCTGTATTCTGTTTCTAAGACAGTACTGTACTGTTTTGATTACTGTGGTTTTGAAGTGTAGTCAGAAGTCACAGTGCCTCATTCCTCCAGTTCCATTCTTTTTAAGATTGCTTTGACTTTTGCTGTATTTTCTGTTTCCATACAATCTTTTTACGTTTTCTATTCTAGTTCTGTGAATAATGCCATTAGTTATTTGATAGGTTATTTGATAGGTTTATTCTACATCAAATCTGTAGATTATGTTGGATAATATGGTCATTTAATTAATATTGATTCTTCCAATCTAAGAACACAGTACATCTTTCCACCTATTCATGTCATCTTCAGTTTCTTTCATTGGTGTCATAGTTTTCAGAGTATAGATCTTTTGCCTCCTTAGGTAGGTTTACTCTTGGATATTTTATTCTTTTTGATGTTATAGTAAATAGGATTGGTTTCTCAATTTCTCTTTCTGATACTTTATAGTTAGTGTATAGAAATACAACAGATTTCTGTATCCAGCAACTTTACTGAATTATTGATGAGCTTTAGTAGTTTTCTGGTAGCATCTTTAGGATTTTCTGTGTATAGCATCATGTCATATGTGAACAGTAACAGTTTCACTTATGTTCCAGCTTAAATTCTTTTATTTCTTTTTCTTCTCTGTGGTGGCTGAGACTTCCAAAACTATGTTGAATAGAAATGGTGAAAATGGACATCCCTATCCTATTCCCAATCTTAGAGGAAATGCTTTCATCTTTTTACCATTGAGTAGGACATTCAGTTCAGTTCAGTTCAGTCGCTCAGTCGTGTCTGACTCTTTGCGACCCCATGAATTGCAGCACACCAGGCCTCCCTGTCCATCACCAACTCCTGGAGTTCACTCAAACCCGTGCCAATCAAGTTGGTGATGCCATCCAGCCATCTCATCCTCTGTCGTCCCCTTCTCCTCCTGCTCCCACTCCCTCCCAGCATCAGGGTCTTTTCCAATGAGTCAACTCTTCGCATGAGGTGGTCAAAGTACTAGAGTTTCAGCTTCATCATCAGTCCTTCCAACGAACACCCAGGACTGATCTCCTTTAGAATGGACTGGTTGGATCTCTTTGCAGTTCAAGGGACTCTCAAGAGTCATCTCCAACACCACAGTTCAAAAGCATCAATTTTTTGGCACTCAGCGTTCTTTACAGTCCAACTTTCACATCCATAAATGACCACTGGAAAAACCATAGCCTTGACCAGATGGACCTTTGTTGACAAAGTAATGTCTCTGCTTTTTAATATGCTATCTAGGTTGGTCATAACTTTCCTTCCAAGGAGTAAGCATCTTTTAATTTCATGGCTGCAGTCACCATTTGCAGTGATTTTGGAGCCCAAAAAATAAAGTCTGACACTGTTTCCACTGTCTCCCCATCCATTTACCATGAGGTGATGGGACCAGATGCCATGATCTTTGTTTTCTGAAAGTTAAGCTTTAAGCCAACTTTTTCACTCTCCTCTTTCACTTTCATCAAGAGGCTTTTTAGTTCCTCTTCACTTTCTACCATAAGGGTAGTGTCATCTGCATTTCTGAGGTTATTGATATTTCTCCCCGCAATCTTGATTCCAACTTATGCTTCTTCCAGCCTAGCATTTCTCATGATGTACTCTGCATATAAGTTAAATAAGCATTTGATGTGTGTTTGTTATATGTGGCCTTTGTTATGTTGAGGTAGGTCCCCTCTACACCTACTTTCTGGAGAGTTTTTATCATAAATGTATGTTGAAGTTTGTCAAAAGCTTTTTCTGCATCTATTGAGATGATTGTATGGTTTTTACTTTTCAGTTTTTTAATAGAGTGTATCACATTGATTACTTTGCAAATATTGAAAAATCCTTGCACCCTCCCCCCCAGGATAATCCAACTGGATCATGATGTATGACTCTTTTGCATGTATTGTTGCAATCAGTTTGCTTGTATTTTGATGACAATTTTTACATCAGTGTTCTTCAGTGATTTTGCAGTGTGCCAAATCTTAACACTGTTCTGAACTGACACTACTCACAACTTCAGAACCTTTTATTCTACCCCCTCCACTTTTCCAGAGGGAAATCATGCCTTAGTAAGTCTCACAGCATGGAAGAGCCAGGCAGAAAACAAGCACTCTGTAGAGGTAGATGACCATGTCCCTCTCAAAAGAGAAAAATGGTCTCTAAGAGAATTATACTAATTTATTCCTCTCTCTGTAAAGAAGCAGTTGAGCAGAGGAAGACTAAGAATGTTTTGCTAACGAAACTCTATGTAGAGGTAGTCATTAGGATTGGGAAAGCAACATTCTTTTCTAACAGAATTCATGGTCACACAGATTCCCACAAATAATTGCATTCTCACTTCTCTTTGTGAAATACTGCCAATATTCGTTTCTGGGTAAATCCCACTGTCAACATTTTTGGTTCGCATCTTCAGCCTGGAAAAATTTGCTAGGAAAAAAAGATGTCATGAATACATTAATCCATTACCTATATCTGTTTGCTGTGGTAATGCTGAAATATGTCAGAATTGTGATTGTTGTTAATTGTGGAGCAAGCTCAAAGGAGTTCTTTCTTCTCTTGACTGATCTCTTCGGTAGTGCTGGTACTCGTCTTATCTTCCAGTGTTAGTTTAATCCATCAGTCATTTGACGCGTGTTCCATGTCCTCAGGTACCCAGTTATTGACACGCTAACCTCAGATGGCTCCTTATTTCCTCTAAGGCTTTTCACTCTGACCCTTTTCTTCCTCTCTTAGAGAAGTTTCCTCCTCTTTGCAAAGACAATGTCTCCATATACATTTGTCTATAGAAGATAACCATTCTCATGTGCTAAATTTGTATCTCTCTATGCCATTGTATATTTTTTATGTAAATGGTGATTTATTACATAACCTCATTTTTCTTATTCTTTGCCTGTCAGTAGTGCTCGCTGTTGCTGCTGCTGTTTCTGTCTAAATATCCTAAAAAATCTTCAGAAGACAAAACACTGGAATGTGCCCTAGAGATTTTTCTTTTCCTTTTTTTTTTAATGTGAATGTCTTATGTACTATGTTAAGTTTAAATATGCTTAAAACCTTGTCATAAATGAAGAATAATGTATGAATTCTTAATTCACAAAAAGCTTTGGTTGTTAATCACTTGAGATGTAAAAGTACCCACAGGTTATATTTCTTTTTTTGCTTTCTGTGTCACTGCAGGCCTGTTGTTCCTGCCTTGTTAAAAAAGCTCTGTGCTTTTGATAATCAGTTTCAACCATCTCTCCCTACTGCAGTGGTTCATTAAAACATGCTTCTGGCAACCTGTAAGCCCAAATACAATGCAAAGTTTTTATTGTTCTTCAAGGCGAGACACGGAAAGTGATTCCAGCACAGAGGCAAGCAGGGCTAAGTTGTAGCGAGAGAATGAGAGGGGGAGCTAGGGCATAGCTGGAGGGAACATGTGGGTTCCCAGCTAATGTTATCAGATGGGCCTGAAGTCAGATCCCTTTATCTTCCCAGGTATATGAGTTAATAAAGTCACTGTATTTGAGTTTGAGTTGGTTTTGAGTTGGTTTTCTGACATTTGGAAATACAGTGCACTGAAAAACAGAAAAATTGGTAGAGAGAGGAAATTTTGGTAACTGAAAAGCCCCCCAAACATGGAATCAGTTCAGTCAAGGCAGAATTGATGGCAGAGGTAGTATCTTTCCCTCAGATCAGAAAGTTAATGATCTTTCTTATGAGGAGCAAAGCAACTCTTTATACTCATGGCTGTTGAGTCTCTGGAACTAGATACATGGCTGAATAATGTTAGGAATTAGGAAACATGTCTAATGCTTGCTGCCTGCAGGAAAGTATTGGAGGAAAAGAGATCTAACCTTTGGTCTTGATTTACCTGACTAAAGGAAGAGTGTGGTTGCAATTTTGATGGCCAGCAGTCCATGATGACTGAGCACTGGATAATCAGGCATAATAGTGTAACAGAGTGGGCAGTCCACAGCCTTTAGCACGCGGCCCTTGAGGGGCACCATTACCGTACAACTATTAATAGACAAATTGTACATCAAGATAGTTTGGTATTTCCAAAAACCGGTATAGGGATATAACTTGTTCTGACTAGTTACTTCTTTTATAATGTGCTGAAATATATATTGGAAGAGAGTGGTTCTCTTGTGTTTTGTGACTGTGATCACAATGAGTCGTGAAAGTTTGCAGACGGAGGAATTTCCTCTGCCACTATTAATTAGTGAGTTAATACTACCGTAGACAGAGGGGAACATAAGCAAAAAGTATCACAGCATAAATGTCTATGGTACTTTTTGGATAATCATCTATACCCACAAATTCTACTCAGAAATCCCTGCCTGGAGTCTCTTCTAAGTGGTCAGTCAACTGCTTTAGTCAACAAATGATTTAACCTATAATGGCTATAGTAAGATAGAACATAAATAACACGGTTTGAGAATTTGAGCTGAGCCCATTGACAGCTTCTGTTTGGTAGAAAGGTCCAAGAGATGTAGCAGAAATCTAGATAGTAGGAGATCCTTGATCTGAAGGATCTGGTGCTGTTGACATGTGACAAGTGTAATAGAGGCAAAGGTAATCTTTTGTCAAGATTTATCTTTTAGAAAATTATCATAACATGACTCATGCTGGCAGAACAAGATATTTATCAAGGTGTTAATGAAGTATTTAGCACCCTTTTTAATTCTGGTGCCCTTGTGTAGTGCATGACCTTTACAACTGAACATTCTGGAAGTGGTTATGAAATGTGAAGCCACATGGACATAAAAATTGGAAATCAGCCTTGGCTGAAGCATAGTGTGTATGGGAAAAACTAAGTAGCTCAATGCAATTTTTGTTGTTATTCAGTCATCAAGTCATGTCTGACTCTTTGCAACCCCATGTTGTAGCACACCAGGCTTCCCTGTCCCTCACCATCTCCTGGAGTTTGTCCAAGTTCATGTACATTGAACCAGTGATGCCATCCAACCATCTCATCCTTTTTCACCCTCTTCTCCTTCTGCCTTCAATCATTCCTAGCATCAGAGTCTTTTCTAATGAGTCAGCTGTTTGTATCAGGTGGCCGAAGTACTGGAGCTTCAGCTCCAGCATCAGTCCTTCCAGTGAGTATTCAGGGTTGATTTCCTTTAAGATTGACTGGTTTGATCTCCTTGCAGCCCAAGGGACTCTCAAGAGTCTTCTCCAGCACCACAGTTCAAAAGCATCGATGTCTTCAGTGTTCCACCTTCTCTGTGGTCCAGCTCTCACATCCATACATGGCTACCGGAAAGACTATAGCTTTGAACATACAGACCTTTATCAGCAAAGTCATATCTTTGCTTTTTAAAACACTGTCTAGGTTTGTCATAGAGTTAAGCTATATGGAAAGGCTTATCAAATCCTCTTTTCCAGATAACAGAGATCACAGTATTAAAGACCTTGTGGCTGTCATCAGAAGTTTAAACTTTACACTGTAAGCAATGGCTAGCCAGTAAATATTTTAAAATGGGAAGTCAGGCTGTGATTCATAGACATGGGTATTGAGGACAGTATTGAAATACCCACTGGTTTTGGTGGTAGTGTTAGTATCACAAGTAGTATTTCCTAACGTCTATGTTTTCCAGGGCTTTCTTGGCTCTTCTTGGCTCTGTATCAGAACAGTGTTTTTTAGAGGACTTTTTGAAGAAATATAGATTGGTTTCAGATCATGTAACCTAAAGTGTTTAAAATAACCTTTAAGTTTATTTTAAAAGATTATGAAATGTATAAAAAGACACATATGAACATAGTTACATATACTTAGAAAAATAAGAGAAAATTATATATGAATGTTAGTGATATGAGCTATCGTAATAAACAACTTGGAAAGAAAAGAAAAAGAAACAGTTATGTTGGAGTTGTCAAGCCTGAGATCTGACTCAGTGTCAGGCTTTACTAAATGATGTCAAAATTATAGGCATCCAAAAAGCATGTATGAAATAGAGGTCTACAAAGTCAAGGTAACTTCAGTTCAGTTCAGTTCAGTCGCTCAGTCGTGTCCGACTCTTTGCGACCCCATGAATCACAGCACGCCAGGCCTCCCTGTCCATCACTAACTCCCGGAGTTTACTCAAACTCATGCCCATTGAGTCCGTGATGCCATCCAGCCATCTCATCCTCTGTCGTCCCCTTCTCCTCCTGTCCCCAATCCCTCCCAGCATCAGGGTCTTTTCCAATGAGTCAACTCTTCGCATGAGGTGGTCAAAGTACTAGAGTTTCAGCTTCATCATCAGTCCTTCCAACGAACACCCAGGACTGATCTCCTTTAGAATGGACTGGTTGGATCTCTTTGCAGTTCAAGGGACTCTCAAGAGTCTTCTCCAACACCACAGTTCAAAAGCATCAATTTTTTGGTGCTCAGCTTTCTTCACAGTCCAACTCTCATATCCATACATGACCACTGGAAAAACCATAGCCTTGACCAGATGGACCTTTGTTGGTAAAGTAATGTCTCTGCTTTTTAATATGCTATCTAGGTTGGTCATAACTTTCCTTCCAATGAGTAAACGTCTTTTAATTTCATGGCTGCAGTCACCATCAGCAGTGATTTTGGCATACCGGGCCATATATTCTCACATTAGATGTGTCTTTTTGGCCCCGGGTAGTTGAAGTCTTAGGTGCAGTTTGTGGTATTCCTCTAACTGCAGGGAGACTTTTAGCTCTACCAATTTATAGCCCAGAGTTGTATAGCTTAGGTGACACTGAGAACATCCAGTTGACAAGGCAAATATGGCATCTGCTTTGACCCCTTGTCAGTATTGTTCCCATCTTCCATAGAAAGAGAGTGGATCTGATCTATTGCTTAAACTCATTTCTCCCAAAAATATCTTAGAAACATTCTGAATTTTCATTAAATAAAGCAAGTCTTATGATCAGGAAATTTCTGATCATAGAAATCACAGATAGACCAGCCTGATGTAAGCCTGGGAAATGAGATAACACCTTTGGGTAAGTGTGAAGTGGGAAGTTTTTCCATCCTGATAGAACTCATAGAAGCAATATAAGGAAGTCAGTTCTTCACTTACTCTTTAGCATATTGACTGCTGCTTGATTGACTGTACTTTAGGTATTAGACAATTTTAGAATCATTATATAAATCAGTATGTCTCTCATATTTAAAAATGTTTTCTTTTCGATTGATGATTGCTTGTCTTCTTTTTGAGAAAAAAAATTAAATGTCTACATTCTGGGCAAACATATGGTGTGGTTTAAAACTGCTAGCAAATAACTTACATAATTGGACAACCCGTTATCTTGATTATTATTATTACTTACCACAGATATAGCACTTGACTAAAACGGTATTCACTCAAAGTAACTGACAAGCATTAATTACTTAATGTGTTCATGTTCTTTATGGATAAGTTAAATATAGTTGAATATATATATGAATCTACACACACATACACATCAAGGACTAATGGAAGTTCCAGGAACAAGAGAAAATAGTTGTTGTTGGCTGAATGTGCATATAGTAATTTCTATAAAATGCCTCCAAAATAATATCAGTTTTCTTTCAGAAATGATACTCTCAGTAATAACACTTATAGTCACGGTTAGACACATTTTAGCATAAAATTATTTTAGTTTGCAATTAACCTTTCGTGGTCATTTCTTTCAGCTTTATTGAAGTATAATTGACAAAAATTGTATAGATATATAAGTTGTACAATGTGATTTTTTAAAGACAATTATTTAGAGAAGAATTAGATTCACAGCATAACTGAAGGAAAGGTTCAGACATTTCCCATATACCCCTCCCCTGACACATGCCTAGCCTTCTGCATAACCAACATCCCCTCACCAGAGTGGTACATTTACAGTTGATGAACTACCTTGATATGTCATTATCACACAAAATTCATAGCTATTGTTACAGATCATTCTTGGTGCTGCACTTTATATGGATTTGGGCAAATGTGTTGTGAGACATATCCATCATTATGTCATCACACAGGGTATTTTTACTGCCCTAAAGATCCTCTGTGCTTTGCTATCCAGCCTCCACCCATCTCCACCTCTAGGCAATCACTGATTTTTTTCCCTCTCTTCATAGTTTTGCCTTTTCCGGCATGTCATAGAGTAGAAATCATACAGAATGTAGCCTTTCTGATTGACTTCTTTCACTTTGTAATATGCATTTAAAGTACTTTTATGTCTTCTCATGGCTTGATAGTGTATTTCTTTTTAGTAGTGAGTAATGTTGCATTGTCTGGATGTACCTGTGTAATAATCCATTAAGACCTTGATGCTGGGAAAGATTGAAGGCAGGAGGAGAAGGGGACATCAGAGGATTAAATGGTTGGATGACATCACCGACTCAATGGACATAAATTTAGCAAGCTCAGGGAGTTGGTGATGGACAGGGAAGCCTGGCATGCTGCAGTCCATGGGTTCGCAAAGAGTCAAACACAACTGAGCAGCTGAACTGAACTGAACTAGAAGGCATCTTCATTGCTTCCAAGGCTTGGCAATCATGAATAAAGCTATTGTATATACTTGTGTGCAGGTTTTCATGATGGACATACATTTTCAGTTTCTTTGGTACCAAGTTTCTTTGGTACCAAGAAGTGTGATGGTTGGATCATATGGCAAGAGTATAATTCATTTTATAAGAAGCCACAAAATTGTCTTCCAAACTGGCTGTGCCATTTTGCATTCTCACTAGAAATGAATGAGAGTTCCTGTTACTCTATACCATCACTAGCATTTGGTATTATCAAGTGTTCGAAATTTTGGCCAGTTAAATAAGTGTGCAGGGTTGGTTTAGTTTGCACTTCCTTGATGAAATAAAAATGTGGAGCATTGTTTCACATGCTTATTTGCCATCTGTATATCTTCTTTGCTGAGGTGTCCGTTAAAGTGCCTCCCCATTTTTGAGTTGAGTTGTATGTTTCTCATTGTTGAATTTAAGAGTTCTTTGTGTATTTTGGTTGCTAGTCCTTTATCAGTATTTTGCAAATATTTTCTCCCAATCTGTGACTTGTCTTCTCATTCTCTTGATTTCTGTAATAATTTTAATCAATTTCTTCTTATAGAAAATAACACGGTATCCCTTATTTTGTCTTTCATGAAAGATGCCCTGGGATATCCCTGTATAGGTATCCTTGGAGTTAGTGCAAATGAATTGAAAAATGGGAAAAATACATATACCCTCCTCTGCTGTCTGAATGTACATTCATAATAGACTAGAAGTTAGATGTTATCAATTAGTCTCTTCTTTCCTTCAATGGACTGGAATATGCTCCAGAATTTTGTACCTTAACAAAGGTACAAACTGAGTTATTACAGTCTGTAGTCAAATAATATTTCAGGCACATTTACCTTTCACATGTCAGAGTTCACATATAGGCCTTAATTTTCTTAATAGTTGACTTTCCTTGTGTTTGTCATATTCTAACTCAGATGGAGTTTGATTTTCGAGGTCACTGAAAGATCCTCTAGGGTATGTAGAATTAAAATAAAGATGGTTTTTGATTAATCATTCCTTAGAATGGTTAGGTTTTGGTTTCTCATTCATTCAAATCTTTAGAGAGAATTGAGATCAAAGACCCTCTTTAACTTCAAACAAATAACATAAGCATCATACACCTTAGCCACTTTTGACTGAATATGCCATGTGGAGCATTCTGTGCCACATGTATATTTATGACATTTGTGCTGAATTAATTTTATTTTTCAAGTGATCAACATTATAGTTTATAAAAAGTAATGGAAAATGTGGAACTTTTCCTCCTGAATCTCATCTGTTACACAAATCAGAGCTAGGTAGGCAGTAAACAGCATAGACTGCCAGAATGGTGGGAAGCAAGATTGTGGAAGAGGAAATAGATCAGGGTGGAATGGCCAGTCCTTGGAGACAGGCTTCCATAATATGGAGAGATGGGTTTAAGCAGAAATTAAGCTGTTCATAGTCTATCACAATCTACTCTGTGTTTCACCCTTGTATTTTTTGAGTCACTTTTGCTTTCGAGTATATCTCTTTTAATTATAATTTGAAAAACAGCAAGGTTTATGCTTTTCTCTGAAAATCTTGTAAGAGATATGGATATTGTACCCAGAAAACACATATATACACAGAAGCAAGTAAGAATTTTAGGTGTGTACATATAATGTCCATACAAAGACCTTTTGAGTGGTCCATGAAACATGTAAAAATCCCTCATTTTATAAAATGTAAGGGAAAAAAGTTTACTGTTTCATCTATTAATGATAACTAGACTAGAAAATGTAGAATGAAATCAATTGTTCTTTTATGGCTTGGCTTATATTATACCTCTCAGTCTTAGAGTTTTAAAGACCTAGTACTGTGATTAATGTGTATTATTCTAAAGTTTTTAAGTTACATGCTACTATTTAAGTAGCAGCTTTTCCAAAATCCTATTAATTTCGAATTAGGAATCATCCTGACTGCTTAAAAGCCTCTAATTTTTCTACCAACGTAGTCATCTTCATATCTCATTTTTAAATTTTCTCACATTCTGAAAGTATTATTAGGAGTGTTTTTTTTTTTTTTTTTTTTTTGAAGTACATGATTGAGGGCTTTCAACATCTCAATCTGTAATCTACTAATGTGAGTCTACAAAGGCAAGAATAACAACCCTGTTCTGATCATATATCTGTAGGTTTCTACTTTTTACTTTAATTTATAGAGACTTGGGTTGGCCTCCTTTGCCTTTTACATGTTTGAATTTCTTGAATTCCTTATTTAAAAGAACTATTTCATAAATGGCTGCTAGTTCTGTCTCTGAGCTATGTGATTACAAAAAGACATCTACTGAAAAATCTGAACGAAAGTGTAAGTTTTAGAAGATAGCCAATTAATGTGTGGAGGTATGAGAATGTTAAAAAGGAACTGTTCCAGTTAGCCCTGCCCTACAATAAGACACCCCAAAATAGCTGTCTTAAAACACCTATGCATTAGCTCTCATGGTTTGGTGGCTCGAGTGCTTTCAATTAGATGATTCTAACTTGGAGTCTGTCCAGGAGCAGCAGGCGGATGGGGGTGGGACTAAACTCATCTGAAGATAAACTAGGGTGACTGTTGAGGGTCCCTGTAGGCTAGTTGCTCAGCAGAGTTCCCCACTCAGCATCTTCTCATCCATCGCCTTTCCCTGTGGTAAGGAAGTTCTCACAGTATGTGTAGTTGAAATCCTTACATCGAATCTCTGAGCTCAAAGAGGAAGGTGGAAACTTCCAGGAGTCTTAGAACTATAATGGTGTCATTTTGCTGTAGATAATGCAAGTTAGTAAGGCCAACATGGATTCCAAGGGAGGTGACTAAGACTCCATTCTTTGTGGGAGGAATAGCAAAAAAAAAAAAAAAAAAAAAATGTACTTTCATCTCTCACAGTATCCATTGAGATAATTCCCCGAGATGAGCAGGGTTAACAGCTATGAGAACAGGGATGGCTAATGCTATATTTTAAATGGCTAACACTGCTGTGATATAATAACAGTGTTACCTGCATATCCCCCAATTTTTATTACTTTCACACACATGCATGTGAAATTGTGGATAATTAGAGGTGAGAGTGTTATATGGGAGCATAGCTTGTTCCATATTCACCACTCTGTTAATAAAAAAAGAACATCTTCCCATCTAAAGGATCATGGCTAGGACATTCAGATAACGAGAAGCAGATAAATGAACAGTGATAAGTGACTGAATCAGAAATCAATCTAAATCTTTGAGGTCCTGAAGATACCAGGTTGATCTTATTCATACCAGTAGTTCCCAGATTTTCTGCCTCTCTCCTATTCTCCCTAACAGCTATTAATTTCTAATAGAAGATGTTTACTACACCATATTGGAAAATGCTTCATACCAAAATACAACAGAGATTGTGTTGAGTTTATAGAAAGGAAAATATCTTTGGGTTACAGGTTTCAAGATAGATTTAATGATGAACCTAGGAATCTGGAATCATTAATGAAATTTGTTTCAGAATGGGGGGAAGAAATTTTGTTAGAAGGTATATTAAAGGTCATCCAGGTCAAGAGGTTTTGTAACATTTTTTATGAACCCAGAGTTTTATAAGTGTTTCAGAGAAGAACAGGAAGGATCAGTACCTCCTCTCTTCAAGGAGTTAAATATTAAATTTCACTTAAAATAGTAATGCTGACTATATGATTAAGAAGAACAAGGAGAGGAAGAGAGGGTTCATTCTAAGAGAGGCAGAAACAGAAATAGAACAGAGATCTTCTGACTTTTAGACCAGGCTCTTTGCAGCCTTCTACATCATTCCTGAGGAGAGGAAATTCTGAGATTAATAGAAGTCAGATCTTTTTTAGATTGTGAACAATCTTTCCTGATTGTGAACAATCAGGAAAGGACTTGGTCATTGCTGTTTAGATTTTGAAAATTCCACAAGTATTTATTAGCAGAAAATAAGAGTGCATGTTTAGGAAGATGGGTAGAGTACTAGGCAAAACTGAGGAGAAAAATACTGCAATAGTGAAGGAAAGTATTTGAAAAAAGTTGACTAGCTGTTTACTTAAATAATTCTGGTTAGAGGTGGTGAATTATAAGTGTTTATTCCATGCAAGTGGGAAGGTAAGCAGGAAAAGCAATACATCATCTGTATTGAACTTCTTAAGAAACCTCCTTAATTTGGATGACTGAATCTTAATTCTGTTTACACGGTCTAACAAATCAAATCAGACTGTAGCAGTTTGGTTCAGTTACTGGTAGAAATATAAGGCTTATACATATATAACTAAGATTAGAGAATTTGCCTTTCTTTCATTTAAAAAAAAAATTGGTGTTAAGATAAATCTCCGCATCTCCTTAATTCTGAGATGAAATCAGCCAGTGTTAAAGGATAGTTTCCTGAAGGAGGAAATTAGTGATGGGTAGTATCTTCAGTTGTGTAGACAAAGACAATCACTGCAAGGCACTGTGTGAAACACACCACTTAAATCATCAGTGCCAGTTTTTATAATTAAACTAATTATGTAATCCTGACTAGGACAGACATGTATATCTTATTTGCTATAATTTTCCCAGTGTCTGTCACCAGTAGACACTCAAATAGTAGACATTGAATGAATATACTATCTGTCACCAGTAGATACTCAAAGTGATCTGTAGAATGAAAACATGCTAATTCATGAAGCTACTTATCATCATGTGGTTAAACATTTTTCATAATACACTATTACATTTTGAAAGTTTATATAAAATTTGCTCATTACTAATAATTTCTGTGAATAAATATGATTGGATAACATAAAATATAACATCTAGAATTGAACATGTGATTGAAAATTCTTCAAAGAAAATATATATGTACATATCATGATGTGCAAGGTCATCCCTTCTTTTCTGAATTCCTTTCAGGCTAAATTAGTCCTTCCAATCAGGCAACTGATGAGTCTGTTTTTGCCACACTTGAATTTTCTTCACAACTCTAATGAGGGAATAACACATAATTAGGAAGCCTGGGAGAAAATTCGCAAAACCACATCTGTTTTTCTTTCATATTTTTCATTTATTCTTTCTCCTCTTAGCTGAAAAAATATTTTGATATGAATTTATGAGTTTAGTGCTTAAAATAAAATAATAATTTATTGTAAAGTAGGACTGTCAGTCTCCTGAAATAATTTCTCAAAATTGAGTGGAATTTGAATTTTTGGAATAAATATACATTTTCTAATATTAGACTATTACAATCAGTGCAGTTGTTTTTGGTGAGAAGAACGTGTATCAGGGACTAAGGTAATTTCTTGTAATTTGGGCTGCATAGGCTCCTGATTGCAAAGAGTATATCAGAAATTCTGATTAGCAGTTGTAGATGTATTTGATTAATAAAAGTGATAAAGTCATCATAAGTTGATAAATGCAGTTGGTTTCATAGAAAAATTCTCATCTAAAGCCATGACTCATGGGGAGGGCAGGAGTCTCTGTCTCTTATGGGGCAAAAATATTGGGGCCCCATGAACTCAATTTGGTTATATGAATTAGCAGCTCTTTGATAGAGAGCTCTCTGCAGTAATTAATTTGCTTTTCTTTCAAGGTCTTAAAATATCCAGCTTGATCTTTGTTCACCTGATTAACCAGTTAATTAAATTTTTATGTAAGTCTTCTGACCTAGTTAGCTTGCCAGGAACACCTATTGATGGGAAGTAACAGGTGAGGTTCCTCCCGACCCCTCCTACAAATTCCTGCTTGTCATCTAGTGCAAGGAGCCGCTGCTTCCACTAAAACTCCACCACTGTGGAAACAAGGGAAAAAGCAAATATGAGGCTCAGAGATCTTTCGAGTCTATAGGGTTCTGCAGTAGAAATGAGACACTGAAAGGAGAAGGGAAATGTTGGTAAAATTGATACAACACAGAGTCTTTCTAGGGCAGAAGCACTTAAATGTTTGTTAAATAAGCAAAATAAAGTAATAAAGATACAAATGGCTTGTAGACTGTGCCAACTATTAATGCATAGGTATCTTCCTCTGTCTCTACACTTTTCTTAAAATTGCAATACTTTTTGTAAGTCACAGATTTTACGATGTTAACAAGCATTTGATTTTTTATTTATTTTTTTACTGGAGTGTAATTGCTTTACAAAGCTGTGTTCATTTCTGCTATACAATGAAGTGAACCAGCTATAGGTATACATATATCTCTCCCTCTTGAGTGAAATCACTCTCGTCTAGGGCACCTCAGTCCTTATGTTTTAGAGTTGTGTGACCTGTATGGTTTAGGAAGCTACACTTGGTAGTGGCTGGAAGACAGTGTTATTGAGAACACACATGTCACTCAGTTGACTGAATAAGGGGGTCAAAGAAGAGGCAGGGAACAGAAATAAAGGGAGTTTTGAAATGTTTTATTATTAGAGTTAGGCCAATTTTTAGGAATCAGCACTGAATTTCTCCTCCATCTTGTGTTCTCTGTCTCTTTTTTTCTCCTCACCTCCCTCCTCTTTCTACTTGCTAAACTTTGAGATTTTTATTTTCCAGACCCAAACTCAGGCATAAATCATTTATTCTGCCCTTAAAATATGCTCAAGTTAAATATAGTCCAAGGACTTCAGACCATGGGAAATAGTTGCTTAGTAACAAACTTTGTTATTTTATAAGACTCGCAACAACACAATTCCCAGGTTGGGAGTCTGCTCGTATTTCACAGGTCAGTGGCCTACCTCTCTGCTTTCCGTTTCCTCCTCATTAAAATAAAAATCAAGATGTTCTAGTAAATTCGTTTTGCTGATTACCCTGTTGTTGGTTGTATTCTCAAATACCTGGGAAGAAAATTAATTAACTTCTGCAGAGTTCTAAAACTGTGCATATCCTTGGAAACTAACGTTGTATTTAACTTCAGGCATGATGGATTGATCTAGTGCTCTGTTATACTTGTGGTTTTGGAGAAATGATTTATAAGAAGAAAAACAGGCATCATTTTGTTTATGATTTATGAGCTTTGATCTTTAATCCTGAATTTTTATATCATTAGTCCCAAGAAAGGGATATTATAAGACAGGTGCAATGAAATTTCAAATATTTTCATACGTATAAATCAGTTTATTATCCATACTTCGGTCATAGGTTTTATGATAGAGCACATAATCATGATGGAGAACACAATCTTTAACCCAAGTGTAATTTCTCAAATACACATATTTGCCAAATTGCATAACCATATGTATATTCTCATAGGTATAGATATATATGTATGTGTGTGAGAAATCAATTTAAGTATAGGTGAAGATTGCAATTGAGAAGTAGCTTATTCAAAGGAATTTAATGATGAAATACAAATAACCCATGTATAAAATAAATTCATTTTTAATATGTGAGGTCACCTACATTTTATAAAATGGAAAGATTTTCAAGGATTTATTGACCTAAGTTCAGGAGAATTGCCTTTCTCCTTGCCAGGCCCCAGTAAATGAATAGGTTAGTTTTTATAAACGAGTGAGCAAGAGGCCTAGAACTCTATAGAGACATCAGTCAGAAACATTTTTCAAAGTTCCCTTTTTTCTGACTCAACATAACATTGAAAAATGATTATACATTACCCAGCCTATTTTTTCAGTATTCTGTGAGTGTTCTTTCTCCTTGAAGAGTTTCAGAGGTTCAAGCTAAGCTTGAAGCTCCATGTTGGGAGGCAGAATGTGGCTTGTCTCCCTGGAAACCACCTGTTCACTGCTGTCTTTCTCCAGATGCCTGGCCTTCTCCTCTACAAGCAGGATAGTGGAGAGTTTTCAGAGGTTCAACAGAGAAGCAGTACCAGCAGGAGATACGTATTAGAAGTTTCGTTGAAAGAAATTGCTTTGAACATTTGTAGGCGTTGGCTAAGCAAATTCAAAATCCATAGACAAGGCTAGAATTCTTGGGCAGGAATGGAAATATTATTCACAGGTGAAATTTGTTCTTTATCAGGGAAGTCTTGGCAGTGATTCTAGAGGCCTTTCACCTGATTGAATCAGGTCCACCTAGATTATCTAAGATAATAGCTCTCTCATATTTGGCTTTTATACATCATAAACAGGTAAGAGATAATAATCTCCCTTACTTAGAATCAATTGGTTATGAATTTTAATCACATCTTCAAATTACTTTCATAGCAACACCTGGATTAGTATTTGATTTGATTAGTATTTGAAAACTGTAGACTATAGCTTAGCCAAATCCACACAGCCAAAGACCATCACATCATAATGATGATATACTGTTATAGCTTTTCTTTTTTCATTTGAGGCACCCAAAGGCAAATGCTCTTATAAGTTGATGCGGATCAAGATACTAAGGACATTCTCATGCTTTGTGGGTTTTTTCTCCCTATTTTCTATAATCGAGCCTTGTCTTACTGTGCATCCCTAGTAACAGTTCTACCAATTTCATTTATTCTCGAGTAGAAGAAGTGTCACCAGGAATTTTTGACACTGGCACAAAAGGGTTCCTTTTAAAGTTTTGCTTTTAAAGTTAGTTGGTGATTTTGTCTTTATATTGTTTAAAATATAAAATATAGTTTCATGGTTTAGAATATTTTATATAATTATTAAAGAGATGTAATATCCTAGGTAAATATAAGATCTTTAAATCATTAAAGTCTATACTCATTTGGAGGGCATTTTTATTATAGCACTTTTACATGGATACAATAGAGGTTAAATTAACTATTGTTTTTACCCAATATACTATACAATTATGCCATAATCTTTGATTTTGAATATAAAAATATATGCTATTTATAAATAGAATAAGTATTGTTGTTGGGATAGTCAATTAAAGAAAGACACTTTTGGGAAAGAAATCAGTATAACAGTCACATTGTAGGGGAAACATCACAGGCCTGAGTCTTTTCATGTCTTAAAATGCTTATATCATGTCTTAAAATGCTTATATCATGTCATTTGAGACAAAGGTCTGTTTGAATTTTGTCTCTAGTCAAGATATGAGACTAGGAAGAAGTCATCATTTCAGTCAGAGCAAAAGAGGAGGCAAAACAATAGATTTCTTCAGAAATTGAGGTTTTCTTAAGAATTGAAAAACATATTTATTCTGTTTTACCCCCTCTCTCCAATCCCTCTTATTCGTTGTATGGCAGCTGCATTAATTAGCAGTTTTGTTTGTGAATGTCTTGAAAGTACCTGAAGTAAACTATAAAGCAGTTTGTTTGTTTTTCTAAGACCACAGTTTGTCTATACCCAAGCTAAATAATTAAAAATTTTTATTAGTTTTCTCTCTGAAATTAATTGGGTCTTGTTGTCTTTGCTTTCCTGTATTATTTTATAGCAGAGTGGGAGCATGAACATACCTAATAGCTGTTTTGTAAATATTTGTTGATTGATGACAGAGGCTGGTTAGAAGAGTTTTAATGAATCATTAGAACATTAAATTAATAAATCATGACAACAATATTAATGTTGGCTTAGCTATTTCTAGACTCTGCTTTCATACACACAAATAGTCCATTGGTGGCTTCAAATTCATTGCTTTACATATTTAATTAAATATAATCTAAATTAATTATAGACAAAACTCCCTCAATAAAAACTTAAAATTGATGTCTTTACATGTCTTCCTACTCATCAAAATATTACATAGGTTCAGGAGAAAATAGAATATTGCCTTAGTGCACTCACTCATGATATGTGCACATTGGATCTAATTAATTTTTTACCTCATGAGCATAACCAAGGCAAACAATTTATCACAACACAGGGAGGTGTCAAAAGACTTGTTTTCCTTTGAAGGGAACTGATTATTTCCTAACTGGCTAGCAATTTTGCTTCTCCAGCATTCCCCAGGCACACCTGAACTTACTTTCCCTGCTTATGATGTCTGAAAGACAAATATGAGAAAGTTTTTCTCAGAAACCATTTTATAGTACTTTTATTACATTGAAATTTTAATTATTTTTAAAGAGAATTGTTCCATCTTTGATGTAAGCAAACATATAGCCAATAATGGTATTTTTATTGCTAATCGCTAATTGCTGAAGGTGGTGTTTGAAGATTCTGGAGTTGGACATCAGGTGGTTTTTGGTGCTTTGCAAGAATGAAGATGTATACACCACTGAGGAATCACAGACCTGCCTTATTTTCCCTGTGGGTGCTTTTTCCTCTGAGCACAGGCAACTGCACATGAGGCACATGGGCAGGTCCATAGAGTAAGAGAATCAAAGCCATCACCTCCTGATAATCATAGTTCTTGTTTTGCCTTATTGTGGGATTAAGAAAGAAGTGGTCCTTTGGGAATTGCAGGCTTGTGAAACAGGCAGATGTTCAGCAAGTAATTATAAAAAGATGGAGCTAGAGAGCAACAAGCAGCATTAGGTTTAGAAGAAAGGAAAATGAGAGGCTGGGCACTTAGGAGTGAAACATAAGAGGCTACAATGTTTTGAGGAAGAGGAATCTGCAAAGAATACAGAGAAAACAGCAATGAAATTTCAAGAGGAGATGGGAAAACTGTGAGTAATGGAAAGAAAAAAACAGGAAAGATGCTGTTTTGATGAGGAAAATGTGGACAACTGAGCTAAATAGTACTGAAAGATGGAGAAACATGAACACTTGGCCTCCATATTTCCTAAACCGTTGCTCCCCGCTCCTTCTCAACACTGAGGGTGACCCTTGACTAAACTTGGAGCTTGCTGCTCTCAGACTGATGCCACTCCATTTGTGTCCGATGAGTCGGCAGCGGGCAGTGGTCAGAGGCACACCAGTAAAGTGGATTGCCTTGAGCCCACACTGAAGCTGACTGAGAAGCCAATAGCAGAGTGTCCCCACAGGGGCATGCTATGGGTCATTCTGCTTACAATCCTGTGCCTGCTTCCATGATGCCAGGGCCCCACCTGCTGCTAAGTGAACACTCAAGGCTCTGCAATCAGAGGAGATCCCCCCCACAACCCCCCACCCCCACCTCCAGGAGAGTTCCTGACCTCAGGGATACAGGAGCTAGTTGAATGTTCCAACATGCCCTTCCTCAGACACACAGTTCTGAAAGGTGTTCCCTTTATTTCTAAAACGTCCCCCGTGTTGCACATTTTTCCTTCTTGTTCTCTCACTGAGGCTTCCTGAAATCACTCTTCAGATCAACTTTCTGTATTTGTTTCAGGCGCAGCCTCCGAGTTTACAGGAACCCAAATGAAATTGACTGGCAGCTGACGGGGGATTTAGAATTTCAGGGATGGGTTTTGTTCATTTATTTGGTTAAGATGGGAGAACCATAAATAAAGAAATTTAAACAGAAAGATCCAGGAGTCAAAGAGGCAGTGAGTACAAATGAGAGAAAGGTATAGTTGATGGAGTGAGTTGCCACAGGAAGTAGAAAGTGATGGAATTTCCTGTATGGAGTGACCACTTTGAGTGAGAAGAGGGACACACACACACATATTCACACACAAAGAAAAAAATGCATGTGGTTAAACGTCTTGTAGATTTTATGATGGGGGACATATGGAATTCTCTGGATGGCTTCTTTATTTTCCATGAAGTCCGTTCATTCAAAGAAAAAAAAAGATACATGCTTACATAATGTCCATTATAAGCAGAAACTCTGCAAAGGACTTGATCCAGAGAGCAAGAGAGTTATCACTCGGGAAACAAAACACACAATCCTCCAGAAAGATATTTTTAAATGAATACATTTTAAAATGCATTTTGATTTACTTAAAATTTTTATTTACAATTTAAAGAAAAGAGAACCTTGACAGAAATCTGGTTACTGTCTCTTTGAATTCCGTTTAGTAAATGTGGAAAACAAAGTGGAATTTAATATTGTTTTGAGGAGTTTACATAATGGAAACTGTATATCATTATTAAAGAACATTAGAAAAATGCAGAAATGCAGAACTTAGGAAAATTCTACCTGAAATTTCACTGAGACAGTCATTATTTACATTTTTACTCATGACCCACCAGTTTTCATACATACATTTAAAAATATAGTTATAATTGTATTACACACATACATATGTGGTTTATCTTATTCACTTCACATTGTGACATAGCTATTTTTTATGTTATTTCATAGTCTTTACAAAGTTTTACTTATTTGGAATATAAATACACTATATTAAATGACATGTTGCAGTCCATGGGATCACAGTCAGACACAGCTTAACAACTCAACAGTAAGTTACATAGCTAACTGTTTTCTTCTTCATAGAATGTAGAGTTTCACTGTATATGTGGGTATGCTCATTTGCTTCAGGCATGTCTGATTCTTTGCAACCCTAATGACTGTAGCCTGCCAGGTTCCTCTGTCCATGGGATTCTCTAAGCAAGAATACTGGAGTGGGTTGCCATTTCCTTCTCCAGGGGAGCTTCCCAACCCAGGGATCGAAGCTGGGTCTTCTGCATCACAGACAGACTCTTTACTGCTCAGCCACTGGGGAAGCCCAGAGTTTCACTGTACAGTTTTGATATCATTTGAATGTAGTTTTTGAGTAGGTCCTGTATTCACACGGCTCAGAATCCAAAATATTCATGAGGGTAAACCTCAAAAAGGCTCTCCCCACCTCAGATACCAGTAGAGACCTGTATAGTATATAAAGTAGTCTCTAGTCCCTGAGTCCTCTCTGTGGATAGGTGAGTTGGCAACATCCCTCCCTCTCATTGAGCCTCTCATAACACAGCCTGGCATTCCTGCATCAGGGCTCCAGGAAGATTGTCTTCAGGAGCCACTAGGGTGATCCGCAAATGGGTTGTAAGTTCCTCATATTCCTGCTACTGTTCTTATTGCCCTAGGTAACACTGTTAAGGGCAACCTTGAGGAGACCTTGGTTTCAAGCCTTAACTAGCCTCATGCCTCTTCCCAAGGACATTTCAGTGGCTGTTGTTGCTGTCTAGCTAGGACTATATCTGGATAGCTGGAATGGGGCTTCCCTGGTGCCTCACTGTTTAAAAAAAAAAAAAAAATCCACCTGTCCATGTAGGAGACTTGGGTTCAATCCCTGGATCAGGAAGATCCTCTGGAGAAAGAAATGGCAACCCACTCCAGTGTTCTTGCCTGGGAAATCCCATGGACAGAGGAGTCTGTAGGGCCACAGTTGATGGAGTCACAGAGTTGGTCATGATTTAGCGACTAAACAACAGCACAGTTGGAATGACCATCTGACACCATCTAATATTGCCCAATCTTTGACCCAAAGTGGATGTTATTAGTAATTATAAAAGAATGACAGGTACATATTGCTTGAGCCAACGGGCACCTGTGGTCATCTTATTATAGCAGGGACTTTCTGCCCACTGATAGTAGATTTAGTTCCTTGATTGCTTACAGCCGGCTTTCTTAAAAATCTCAGAAAAAGCCCATCTGAATGAAAAGAACATATTAAGGTACTGTAGTATGCCAAGTCCACCCAAATCATCCTTTGATGCCGACAAAGGATGGGCGCTTGGGTGGGGACAAATTAATGTTTGCTCCCCTTTTGCCAGACTTGATTATGATGCTATGGTGTTGCTGGCTGCCAATAGTTCTAGAACTCCTTTTCCCTTATTTACTTATTCATTTTTATTGGAATATATATCTATATTAATACATAGATGTGTTAATATACAATTAACACTGGAGTGGGTTGCCATTTATTTTTCCAGAGGATTTCTTGATCCAGGGATCCCTATATTCCAAAAAGGATGTTATATGTTTATACATATATCCCCTCTGTTTTGGATTTCCTTCCCATTTAAGATACCACTGTGCATTAAAGTAGAGTTCCCCAGGCTATACAGTATGTTTTCATCAGTTGTTTACTTTGCACATATAATCAATAGTGTATACGTGTCCATCTCAACCTCCCAATTTCTCCTACCCCACCTTTTGCCAATCCCAATCTTCCAATTCCTCCTATCCCACCCCACCGCTTTTCCCCTTGGTATCCATAAATTTGTTCTCTATGTCTGTTTCTCTATTTCTGCTTTGTAAATAAGATAATCTATGCAATTTTTCTAGATTCCACATACATGTGTTATATACAATACTTGTTTTCCTCTTTCCGACTTACTCATCTGTATGACACTCTCTAGGTCTATCTATGTCTCTACAAATGACCCAGTTTTGTTCCTTTTTATGGCTGGGTAATATTCCATTGTATGCCATTGTATATATATGGCACATCTTCTTTATTCATCCCTCTGTTGATGGACATTTAGGTTGCTCCCATGAAAAGGGAATCAAAAGAAACCTGGAGTAGCAATACTCATATCAGACAAGATAAACTTCAAAATAAAGACAATTGCAAGAGACAAGGAAGGACACTACTTTCTGATCAAGGGATCAATCCAAGAAGATTATAACAACTATAGGTATCTGTACACTCAACATAGGAGCACCTATTTCCTGCAATGCTAAGAAGTCCATCAAGATTGTACAAACTGAAGGTGAAGGGGAAAAGTAAAGTTCATGGTGGGCAGAAGTAGCTGCCAAAGGCCTAAAGTTACAACTTGTAGGTTTTCCATTACATATCAAAAAAAAGTTAACATTTAAGGAAAGGTGTGGCGACAGATTTTTTGGCTGTATTTTCACTGTATATTTTGTTGTCTAGTATTATTTGCAGATCACAGATAAAGGAAACATATTTTATAACATTTGGTTTATAACATTTTTATATTAAGCATAACAAATAAATTAGCAAAATGAATTTAAAACAACTGCAAACATTCTGAGACTAGTGTATTTGTTTTCACTTAATTATTTTTATCACGATTTTATATGTGTGCATAAGTCACAAAAGACACTAGAAAAAATGTCTTTATGTCTCCGCCTGACTTGATCTAGATGTTAAGCAAACAATTGCTTGAAAGACATTGATGAACTAAATTCTGATGTTTTAAGTGTCTGAGAAATTAAATTAGAAACTGAAAGCCAGATTTGTCTTATGCTTTACAAAGATGCATAAGCATTGCGCTTTTTACTGTGGAATTATTTCTCATTGCTCTCTTGAGCTCTCAGCATTAGGCCATCTACCACAACTAAATGTTATAATCAATTCATAGATGAACTCTTAAAGAAAACGAATGTTCCCGAATTCCATAAAGATTGACGATGCCCATGAAAGGATGGCATATATTTTGTGACAGAGTAAGATTTCTTATCTGTCCTGGGAGCTATTGACTGCAGACACATTGCTATTCAAGCAGTGGTAGTTAATGATTTAATCTTTATTAATAGGAGAAAAGATTCCATTCATTTAATATGCAGGTTATTTGTGATGCTAAATGCAATGTAATTGATGTAATTTAAAAGTTCCAGGGATAATGTCATGATTAATTCATCTGTAAACAATCTGGCATCTTTCATTTTACTGAGGCAGGCAAAAATTTTTAACTAGCTGAAATGTGGGTAAGAACATTTATGACATAATTATCATTTAAAAATATAATGCAATATGAAAGATGAATGTCCTACAGGACATTTTGCATTTGCTGTAAGGTCTTAAGAGCTGTAATTCGGCATGATTCATTGTCTATGTATGAAAGAAACACGAGGACAGCATAACTAGCTTTGTGTCTTTGGGCTGAATGAGGTTTTAGAATTTCATGAGAGAGGTTACTGAGCATATTTCAAGGGTCAGTTTTTTGAGAGTTTTGCTACTGCTATGCAACTATTCATTCATTGTATCATTTATTCATCCATTCAATAAATATCATGAAGTGCCTTTTAAAGGACAAATGCTTGGAAGGGATTGAGGATATGTATATATAGATTGTTTCTGCCATCAAAGACATCTCAAGTAAGAAGATAAAATACAGTTAATATACCATGGCGTACATAAAATGGATGATATGGTAACCTAGGCTTGGGGGAACAGGCTGGAAGCACCGACATGTGTTTTACTTAAATTTAAATTTACTTAAAATTGCATCTTAAAGGATGAAAGTCAATTCTAAGAAAGTTTTTGCAGGCAGAGAAGATGACACGCAAAAGCATAAGTTTAAAAAAAAAAAATTTTAATACACAGTAAAGCAAAAGGCAAGGGTAAATAAATGACATACTTTAAGCAATAAGAATTGGAATTAACTGTAGAGGTTTGGGGCCTTCAGTCTAGTTACCTCACAGATGTGTTAAGGCATATTAAGTTAAAAATTTTATGAAATGTTTCTCAGTTGCATTAAAAACTCAAAACTTTGGGGAGAAAAACAAGCAAATTGTGTTATTTACAAAATTAAGAAGAGTTATCTAGAGCATCATAGGCAAGGCAAGGAATGTTGTGGAGCTGGATTGGGGGGATGCGGGTGGAAATGTGCTAGAATGTGGAAGGCAACATGGACTAGTCCAGAAGCCCGACCTCTCTCTCTGGATTGTGGAGAGTCATGGGAACTTGAGTAGATAACCTTGGAGATTTGAAAGGGGTCAGACTAGAGACACAGAGAAAATGGTTAGGATTCTGTTGATGGCATCTGGGGAAGAGATGGGCTATGGTTGAAACTTGAGAGTGAATGGGACAATTCAGCATACATTTACTGTGTCAGAACATAGAGAACAAGTTGCGAGTTAAGTTTTATTAGGGGTCAAGATGACGACTGAAGCCCGGGAGTTAGCATTTCAGAAAGATCTGAAAAACTGTTCCGAAGAGATGGGGGAAAGGTCAGTATATAGGTGGTGAAGGGAGGGTACATGCAATCAAGATCAAGCATTTTTTTTTTTTTTTTTTGCAAAAGGTTTATGCTAGGCTTCCCTGGTGTTTCAGAGGGTAAAGCATCTACCTGCCATGTGGGAGACCTGGATTTGATCCCTGGGTTGGGAAGATCCTCTGGAGAAGGAAATGGCAACCCACTCCAGTATTCTTATATGGAGAATCCCATGGACAGAGGAGCCTGTAGGCTACAGTCCACAGGGTCGCAAAGAGTCAGACACGACTGAGAGACTTCACTTCACTTCACTATGCTAGTCATGAGGAGGAGATGTCACCATGAAGGATTTCTGTGTTTTTCTAGATATGCAGCGATACAAGAATTGGGCTCATAAAGTCAGCTCCTGAAAATAACCATCTGAAGACCTGTCCTTCCAGTTTTTCCCAGGCACAGAGGGCCTCACTTCTGCTTTCCACCCTGCACTCCGTTCAGAAGGTGTTGAAGGTCAACCACTGTAGCAACACATGAGTTAATCCTTGTAGGGATAGAGGGCGAGTGCCCGTGGCAAGTGCCAATTTGTACTTAACAGTGAGTAGAGGAGTGGAGGCAGCTGGGAGTTGAGGAAATGGAGGTGACATGTTGATAGTTGTGTCTCGGAGAGAATGTAGCCTGAATACTGAGTGCCCTGAATCCTCAGCTTGCCATTGACCGTGACCGCAGTTGCAATTGGCTATGTATACAAAAGGCAAAAAGTAGTTCAACGGTTGCTTATTATTATTGGATAAAGCTTTTACCCCAAACTCTAATGTATGCTTCTATGGAAATAACAGAGTTCATAAGGCAAGTTGTTCAAATATAGGTCTGCTTGTAAAACCAGTTGCATCAGTGAATGGAGGAGGGGGATTAACTTCAGGGCCTTCACTTGTGAAGAGAGAATAGGAGTGACATAGAGTATATATGTCAGTCCTAATCTCCCAGTTCATCCCACCCTCTCCTTACCCGCCCGCCCACCTCATGTCCACATGTTCGTTCTCTCTGTCTGCCTTGCAAATAGGTCCATCTGTACCATTTCTGTAGATTTCACATATAGTTAATAAACAACTTTTCCTTTTCTCTTTCTGACTTACTTCGCTCTGCATGACAGTCTCTAGGTCCATCCACATCTCTGCAAATGACCCAATTTTATTCCTTTTTATGGCTAATATACCTTTGTACAGGTGTACTACATCTTCTTTATCCATTCCTCTGTTGGTGAACATTTAGGTTGCTTCCTTATTCTGACTATTGTAAAACGTGCTGCAATGAACATTGGGGTACATGTATCTTTTTGTATTATTAACATATGTAACTATTATGTGTAAAACAGACAGCCAGCAGAAGCCTGCTGAATAGCACAGGGAGCTTAGCTCAGCGCTCTCTGATGACCTAGAGGAGTGGGATGGCAGGGTCTAAGAGGGAGGGGGTTTATGTATACATAGCCAGTTCACTTCATTGTACAACAGAAACTAATACAACATCGTAAATGAATTATACTCCAATTTAAAAAAATGGAGTAGAGTCATATATCTACAGAATAGGTTCAAGCAGGTGGACTTTTGCAAGGGTCGGGGAGTTAGAGGATATTTGTTTTACATAAGAAGCATAGTAGTTATAAGGTCTCAACAAATATTAACTGTTTAAATGCTTTGTCAAATTCCATGAGATAAAAATTTTTATAGATGAATGAAGAGAGTTACATCGAGAGTAAGTAAATTGCTCAGAATTCACTGCTGTGAATAGAAGAGCCAGGATTTGAACAGTCAGACTGCAGAGACCTTGCTCTTCCATGCTCTTAACATCCTATATTATATAATTTGGGGGATTTACCGTAAGATCATAGTGTAGTTTATGTAATGAATGTTATCATTTGGGACCTCTTGGATTCAATCCTGCTTAATAATAATGAATGAGGTCCTTCCATTTATAACTTTAGAAATGCAACACTAGTTTAGTTTTGAAAAACTCACATTGCATAATGAGTTTTACACCACTTTATATATAATGTTAAAAATAATATACAGGTGCAATTATACAAGTTCATTGGTATCCTTAGCCTTGAACTTCTAAAATGGATCACCTTCAAGAATGAGAAATCCAGGAATAGAAGAGAATGCATATGTTTCAGGATAGGCATAAAGAAAAATGGAATAATGAGATGGGGATTGAACTGGAGACTAGTAAAAGGCATGTAAATCAGTTGTGAAGCCTGTCAGAGCCTGAACAGCAAACACTGGCAGTGGACCAACTGGTCTGGCTTTATGATTTGACTTTCACAAGCAACAGTCAGTAAAAAGGAAGCCTTGTGTGTGTATCTGTGTGGCTCTGTATCTGAGGTTGGAGAAATAAATGATCTTGTTTTTTCAGGGTTGCTGAAGGGAATTTCAATAAGGCAGATGGAAAAGTGAGCAGTTGGAATTTTAGGAATACATATTTACATAGTTTTGTACAGTTCAGTAATAATCCAGATAAATTGCCTGGGCCAGATGGTTGGTTTATCCAGCCATGCTGTGTGCCTTTTTGTATGCAAATGAAATGTCTACATGTCAAGAGGGCTTTGAGAAGAATCCAAAAGGAAGCAGCCAATTCAGCCTAAAAGGTGATAAATTTAGGACCCAGGGAGGAAAATATTGGCGGTTGACAACATAGTTTCCTAATGCATCCTAGTCATTTAATTTTAATAAATGAATGTGAACTTACTGATCACCTAACTGCTCTCTAATAGATGTATTATGGCATAGTCATTTGCATAAGAATGTGGCAGAAGAGGCCAATAAAATTATAGTCTTCTTTCAATTCTTGGTTTATTCAAAACATTTCAATTTCCCCAAAACTAATCATTGAGAGGAAATTAACAAGAACCCCCTAAGTGGTTAAGAAATTGCACTCTCACACTAACTTCAAGAAAATGTCTGTTGGATCTAAGTTAGGAAGAAAAGTATAGCTGATCAGAATAGGAGTGAAAGTGAAAGTCACTCAGTCATGTCAGACTGTTTGCAACCCCATGGACTATACATACAGTCCATGGAATTTTCCAGGCCAGGATACTGGAGTAGGTAGCCTTTCCCTTCTCCAGGGGATCCTCCCATCCCAGGGATTGAACCCAGGCCTCCCACATTGCAGGCGGATTCTTTACTAGCTGGTTCACAAGGGAAGCCCAAGAATCCTGGAGTGAGTAGCCTATTGTTTCTTCAGGGAATCTTCCCAACCGAGGAATTGAACCTAGTCTCCTGCATTGCAGGTGGATTCTTTATCAACTGAGCTACGGGAAAGAGGCCTGAAATCATGATGAAACTCGTACACCTATTTCACGTAAAGGCCCCGCCACCCTCCATAACTGTCTTTATCAAGTTATTTTCTCTCACTGAAGAGGTGTGTGGTGGGTATGGGGGATGTGACTCTCAGAATTTGGCCAGCATCTACCTTAAAAAGAACTGAAGATCAAACACTGCTGTTGATAATTTAGGACCAAGGAAGTATATTTCTATGTCATCTAGGATTAGGAATAAAGCAAAATGTGGAAGAGAAAAATGATAAAATAGCATAAATTAGGGGTAAACAAAGAATTTCTCCTGGGAAAAGTGAGGAGTCTAGAGCAGGAATTCCATGAATGAGACCAGTTTGAGATTGAGATTGATAGAAATTAGTTATTTTGCTGGAATGGTTTAAGTTAATCATTTTGGTAAGCTTTTCTCTCCCCTGACCCTTCTCTTAATTGACTCTGAACCATCTGCCACAGAAGCAAGCACATACATAAGCTAAGTCTAGCCAATTATATCACTCCAACTGCTTGGCAACAGTGATTGGGCCAGAGTAGGCATGTGACTCAAGCAGAGCCAATGAGATTTTTTTTGGTATTGTTACCTGGACATTGATACCTGGACAGGCTTCCCAGGCGGCACTAGTGGTAATTAATCTGCCTGCCAACATAGGAGACATAAGGGGGTGGAGTTCCATTCCTGGGTGGGGAAGATCCCCTGGAGAATGAAATGACGATCCACAGAGGAGCCTGCAGTCAGACATGACTGAAGCAACTTAGCATGCAGGAAGAAAGTATTTTTCCCCTGCGCGTTACTAAACCTAGCTGTTGTTGGTAGGTAATCTTCATTGGTCACTATGGACTTAGCCTACTGGCATTAGGAGAGAAAGAGCTGTCTCTCAAATGAAAACAAACAAACAAGCAAAGACAAGCAGAAATAAGAAACAAATGGAGTAAGGATCTCTGTTTCTATGTCTAGCCTGCCCTGACTTGGTTATTGACATCTTTCAGGTCCCACTTTTAGGTTCTATTCCCATTCTACACAAAATTAGCCACCTAAAAATAACCACTCCCTTTTTTCTCTCTGAGTTATTCAAGACTGTGCTTTTTGAAAGAAAAGCATCGATAAGTAAGTGATTTTAAAAAAAAATCAAATCATAGAAGGCTGTGGGCAAAAGGAGAGATTTTAAAATTAAAAACTTGAAAATGTGTCAGTACTGAGATATGATAAGATCTAACCTAAGAAATGACTGATAAAATCTTGAGTCAGATTCTTCTCAGATCAAAGTGTTAGACACTCAGTCATGTCCAACTCACTTTGACCCCATGGACTGTAGCCTGCCAGGCTCCTCTGTCCATGGAATTTTTTCAGGTAATGTGGAGTGGGTAGCCACTCCCTGCTCCAGGGGATCTTTCCAACCCAGGGATTGAACCTGGCTCTCCTGCATTGCAGGCAGATTCTTTACTATCTGAGCCACCAGGGAACCTTAGGCAGAGATAAGATGCTAGGTGTTTATTTTCCAGGCCGGAGTGCTTACTCAAGTGCAAAACTGGTATATGTCTGACTCAGAGTCACTTGGTATTCAATTAGTAGCTTTACACGCACCACATGATAGCAGGAGCCATTGGTTTTATTCCAGTTGTATAAACCACAGATAAGAATGCATGTGAGCATGGTAAGTCTCTTCAGTCTTGTTGGACTCTTTGCGACACCCTGGACTGTAGCCCGCCGGGCTCCTCTGTCCATGGGATTGTCCAGGCAAGAATACTGGAGTGGGTTGCCATGCCCTCCTCTAGGGGATCTTCCCCACCCAGAGATCAAACCCACATCTCTTATGTTTCCTACATTTGCAGGTGGGCTCTTTACCACTGGTGCCACCCGAGAAGTCCCACAGATTAGAATAGGCCTTGGCAAATAGCAGTTGCTATATGAATGATTTTTAGTCATTGTATGGTCATAAAATATTTTATGAGATTACATATTCAATCATACCTCCAAAGCTAAAATATCCTCTTTCACTGGGCTTTAGAAAAATGTTACTGAATATTTATCAGAAAGAAAAAGATCAGGAAGAAAAGAAAGAGGTAACCAAATTAAAATCTTAGACATACCAAAAATGAGTGATAATAGATAGTTCAGGTAGTGAGAAGCTCTGCTAATTGGTTTCCAAACAAGGTGAAGAATATCACGGTAGAAATGTCCTGTATCTCAAAAGGTAATATAGTAGCATTAAACTTCTCTCCTCTACATTACAAATGCCATCTGCCTTTTGATGATACTATACTCCAAAGAATATGTTCTATATACTAAGTTTGTTAGATAAGCCACATGTGCTCTGTTTCAAATCACAGAGTAATAAAAGTAATTTAGTTCTTTGATAGATTTGCATAATTCCCTAACTGGGCGACCATTGATTCCCCTTAAGAAATACATATACAGAACCTCTCTACAAAAAATAGAGTTTTTAAATTTCAACTTCTTGTGTGGCTTGTGTTATTACTTTAAAGGAAAATAATCTCTAGCTTGTTTTTTTTGTTGTTGTTGTTCCCAGGAGTTTTTCCAATTCCTTTATATATCTACCCTAGAGTGTTCAATTTTCTCAGGCTCCTTAAAAATCATTCACACCTTCCTACTCATTTTCACTTGTTAATATTGACCCAGTTTTCTCTTCATCTCATATTTTACCTTTTTATCTTTATTTTGCCTCTTCCCTTCTCAATTCTGCACCCCCCCCCCAATGGTATTTTCAGGTTATCATGTATCTTTTTTTCCCACCCAATAGCTTTTCTAGAGAAGTTCAAGATGGACATAATTGAGAAGTGGTGGTCATGATTTTTTCCAGGGACACAAAATTTCTCATAAAGATTGATTCTTCTTGTATGAAATAATTGATCTGTCATACTTTTGCTAGCATTTCAATTAGAACAGAGGTTATCATTGTAATCCCTGACATGTACCAATTTTCAGTTTAAATTCATGTATTCATTCATTTTCTCAGTATACCCCAGGGATTGTGCATCTTATTTTTTTTATATTGTTCCTTTTTTTTTCTAGTGACCTAGGACATCCGTCTCTCTAGCAGTCTACTCTGGAGATTAGAATTGTTATAAAAGAAATATAAAGAGAAAGAATTACTATTCTAAGTAGAATTTTGCAGTAGGTAAATGCTAAATATCTTACTAAAGGATTTCAAGAGTCAAAACCAGAAATCTCAGATGAAGTTGTTTCTTCTTTAGAGATTTTATCCCTCCCATCAATAAGGGTTGGACCTTGGAAGAGATTTACTGTTTGAAGGAATAAGAAGGATGGATTAGAGGAAAAGAAAGTCTAAAACTCACTTTATAAAGCTTGGGAGTTTTGAAATGTGTGATAAAGGAGATAGGAAAGGCAAAAGATCAGACAAATGGGTCCTGTGTCTTCTCTCTGAGTTCAATAAGTTAGAGAAGCAATTTAGAAATGGCAGAGATGAGGGCCCTTGACTGAAATAGTGTTCGGGGTGCTGGGAGGAAGGGTGTATCTCAGCAGGCTGCCTTGGGCCAGCTTGAGGGTGGCATCAATGGGCAAGAACAGTGTGGTTACAGAGGAGTCTGACATTTAGCATCCTCAGTCACTCTTCCTTCCTGTGTAGTCTTATGATCTAAGGAGGGAACTTAGATGGTAACTGAATGAAGAGAGGGCATATCTGGACTGTCAAGCCCAGAAGCTCCATGGAGGATGTTACAGAGATGCAGAGAGGTCTGTTGTGAAAGTGAGGTCATGATAAAGTCAACTCAGTCATTAGTCACCACTAGACCCTGACCAAAGAATTGATGCTTTTGAACTGTGGTGTTGGAGAAGACCCTTGAGAGTCCCTAGGACTGCAAGGATATCCAACCAGTCCATCCTAAAGGAGATCAGTCCTGGGTGTCCATTGGAAGGACTGATGTTGAAGCCGAAACTCCAATACTCTGCCACCTGATGTGAAGAGCTGACTCATTTGAAAAGACCCTGATGCTGGGAAAGATTGAGGGAAGGAGGAAAAAGGGATGACAGAGGATGAGATGGCTGGGTGGCATCACCAACTCAACGGACATGAGTGAGTAAACTCCAGGAGACCTGACATGCTGCAGTCCATGTGGTTACAAAGAGTCAGACATGACTGAGCGACTGAATTGAACTGAACAGAGACCCTGACCAAGTCAGAGGAGGCCACCCTGTGAATTCAGCCCTCATCCAAGTTAAGCCACCTCCTGACACAATGGGGATGCTCAAGAGGACACGAATGTTGAATGAAGACCAAAGAAGTGAAGGGATGCTGTGCGGATTTCTGAATGATTCCAATCTGTGGGCATAAGGGCATGCTAACTCAAGGTACTATGTGCATATGAGAAAGAAGATCAAAGAAACCTGAAAGTCTAACCAACACTTAAGGAATCTATAAAAGACCTAATAGTTCAAACTAAATTTTAAACCAATACAAGTCAATTTCACTTTTTTCCCCCCCAATATAGAGTTTAATTTGGGAGAGTGGGCAGAGGATTCTGGAAGACAATTTGATCAGTCAGACAAAAAGAGGTCCGTTTTTTTTTTTTTTTTAAACATATCTATGTAGTTGTGTGAGAAACTCTGCTGAAAGTGTTATTTGCAAGTCATTGCAAAACTTCTAGTATTGGGTTGGTCCAATAGTTTGTTTGGGTTTTTCTGGCAGATGGAATGAAAAACTCAAGTGACCTTTTTGGCTAACTCAGTATTTTTTTTTAATTATCAAATATTATAATTGTACAATACTGAGAAGTATAGAACAAAATGCAATTATTGGAGGGCAATTGCTCTGCAATATTTTGGGCCAACTCAATTCATATTTTTATTTGGAAAAATAAATAAGTTAGACAATCCTTAAAGTGTTTTCCAATTGTGAGAGTCTATATGTTATAGACAACACTTTGCTGGCAAAGTTCTGTATGGTAAAGGCCATGGTCTTTCCAGTAGTCATGTGAATGTTGTGAGAGCTGGACCAAGAAGGAAGAGTGCTGAAGAACTGATGCTTTCAAACTGTGGTGCTAGAGAAGACTCTTGAGAATGCCTTGGACTGCCAAGGAGATCAAACCTGTCAATCTCAAAGGAAATCAACCCTGAATACTCATTGGAAGGACTGATGCTGAAGCTCCAGTATTTTGGACACCTGATGCAAACAGCTGACTCTTTGGAAAAGACCCTGATCCTGGGAAAGACTGAAGGCAGAAGGAGGAGAGGGTGACAGGGTGAGATGGTTGGATGGCATCACTGATACAATGGAGGATGGCATTACTGATGCAAATGGTCATGAACTTGGGCAAACTCCAGAGGATGGCAAGTGATAGGGAAGCCGGGCATGCTTCAGTTCATGGGCTCATGAAGAGTCAAACACGGCTTGGTGACTAAATAGCAGCAGTGTGTAGTCTGTCCTTTTTATATAGAGGACAGCAGTGTCCCATTGTTTACTTTTTTTTATGTGATAGAATTAAACTGATGTATTGAGCGTGCCTCTTTCAGCCACACTTGTGACCAGTCTCATCAATTTTGAAGACAGCTAACAAAATCAAGCAGTGTTAGGTTACAGCCGTAAAGGAGAACAGAGATATCTACCCTTTAGAGAGTGAAACTCTCACTTTGTGATGAGTAAGATGCTCCAGTCAATGTAAACAAATATTTTTCAATTTTTCAGAGGCAGACGGCAAATCTCCTCATTTCCTTATTATGCCAGCCATGCCTAGCACAGTTACAGCTTGGCCACAGAAAAACTTTTTTCCTGAAGTGTATCATTTCCCTATTGAAATTCATAACTTTCTAAGTGCTATTTCTACTTTTCTTATTTAAAAATTGATTCTTCCTGACCAAGCTCCCTTTCTGCCTGACACTTGAAAAGTTGGTAAATTCTTAATTTTCCTTATGACTACCACAAAAGCTGCATTCTTTGTGACACTTGCTGACTCTCTTGGCCCAGCTGTCTGTCCAGCTAAGACTCTGGTTTTCCTGATTTCTGGGATCTGACTCTATTTCAGTATGCATGCATTCCACAGAGTTAAGGGTCCATATACTGGGCTTCCCAGGTGGCAATAGGGGTAAAGAACCTGTCTGCCAATGCAGGAGACATAAAAGTCACTGGTTGGCTCCCTAGGTCTGGAAGATCCCCTAGAGAAGGGCATGGCGACACACTCCAGTATTCTTGCCTGGAGAATCCCATGGACAGAGGAACCTGGCAGGCTACAGTCCATAGGGTTGCACAGAGTCAGACATGCCTGAAGTAACATCATGCAGCATGTACTTTTTGGGACACTGAGGGACTTAACCCATATCGCATACTAATATATTATCACTGGTTAATATCTGACCTCCAACTCTGACTATAGACATAGGTACTCTACACAAGATCTTTCTTGAAGATCAGAAATAGTATCTTAGGGGGTCTTATATATGCTATGGTTCCTGACCTCTTAACTTGCAGAGTAAATGTTTCACAGATAAAATGGATAACTCTCATTCAACACCCACCTTCTCTTCCCATGTCTTGTTCCGTTTGATTCTCCTTTTCCATGGCCCTTCTGTGTTTTATTTACCCATGCATCACTTTAATACCAGTTGTTCACTTTCAAACCAGTCCTCTTCTTTGGTTAAAAACAGAGTTTTGGACAGTTTGAAGCTATGGTTGGTAATATGGCTTCCCCAGTAGCTCAGATAATAAAGCATCTGCCTGCAATGCGGGAGACCCAGGTTCAATCCCTGGATTGGGAAGATCCCCTGGAGAAAGAAAGGGCAACCCACTCCAGTACTCTTGCGTGGAAAATCCCATGGATGGAGGACCCTGGTCAGTTACAGTCCATGCGGTTGCAGAGTCAGACACGACTGACCAATTTCACTTTCACGTGGGTCATCAGCTTATATAAGTGCCAGATGACTTTTGTGTGTGCTCAGTCGCTTAAGTCATGCCCAATTCTTTGTGGCCTCATGGACTGTAGCCTGCCAGGTTCCTCTGTCCATGGGATTCTCCAGCTAAGTATACTTGACTGGGTAGCCATTCCAGGGAAACTTACCCACCCAGGGACAGAACTCTCATCTCCTACCTCTCCTGCATTGCAGAAAGATTATTTACTGCTGAGCCACTGAGTAAGGCCACCAGATAATTTGAGGAAGTACATTTTAAATTACTTTTTGACCAGGCTTTATTTTTTTGGCCCTAAGATAGTTTTGCACAGGTGAATCTTACTTTCTTACTCAAAATACAAAAGCTTAATTATTACATCATGTTCACAATTATAATATGCTGTCATTTTAAATTTAATTAGAAAAAGAAGGCAAGATATACAAAACTTGAGTGTACAGAACTTTCCTTCCATAACTGAACCAGGGATAGAACATAAGTCAGTTTTATTCCTCACCTGGGAAAACTGATATAACTTCCTCTATATCCACTCTTGTTATATGCAGTAGAATAAATAATAAGAAAGTGACTCTATTTGTAAAGGAGAATGGTTCAGAAAACCTTGAGTAGAAATTTCAAATAACATGGTAGTTACAAACTGAGTGACTTATTTGTCATGGAATCAATAAAGCTATATGTGAGAGGTGATGGCAGAAAACTAGACCAAAAAAAATGTATAATACAGCAATAAAAATATACCTGGAAATGTTATGAAACAAATTTGAAACCTATTTCATTGCTTGAATGGAGTCTGTGTTCAGAATGATAAGAGAAGGCATTCTGTATTTTCTATCTCGATGATCTTTTGTAATTTAAACAAGAATATCATGGGACACTGCCCAGCGGGGCTTATGCTGCGCACTCTGTGTATTCTGAAACAAGCCCTGGGCCTGGAATTAGTGAAGTAATTGATAAATGTAAAGCTTCAGCATGACACATAATTTAATTTCCAAATGTTGAAACAGAAACTCGGCATCTCAGAGGTGCACTGCTGTCTTAGCTGGCATTTCTTCTTGCATCACAGTGCAATTGAGATGTGATTCTTTTCTTTCAAATTAAATAACTTCCCAATGCTTTCTTCTGAAAGATGCTGTTTTCTGACAAAGTCACTTTGTACATGGCCACTCTAGAAATGAGTATTGTGGTGGGAACTCAGATCCTCTAGACAGTTGATTTACTTCCCAATTTATTTAGAGCAATTGTTTTGCTTTTAACCCCTGGGGTGAAATTTAGATTTCTACATGTGGAGAAGATTCAGCAAGTTTGTAATGAATAAAGGCATTTGAAAATTATAACAAGTCAAAGAGGGACAAAGGTTAGTACTTCATATTATAACTTTCCAAACTGACTCTTTAGTTTGTCAAATGTGAATAGGAAAACCTGTTTCTATATCTACATTGACTTTTTATGTTCTTTCAGAAATAAGAAATCTGACAGCATTGCCTACTCTCTATCAAGGAAGAAAATTAAAGGAAACTGCAAGCACTGTAATTACAATTGCCTAGTCTCAATATACATATGTGTGTACTCGCACACAATTCTCAAGCTACCCCGATCTTCAGAGTGAAATGATGTTTGAGAGTTGGGAAAACAGTTATAGCAGTCAAAATTAGTAGTTTGGAGAGAAAAAAAGAACAAACATAACATTAAAGGAGATTGTTTTATTCCTTCTGTAGCATATTAGAAATGTTTTGCTACTTCAGTATATAGTAGCATATCTGAGTGTGTGTGTGTGTATGTGTGTGTGTGTGTGTGTGTTGTTGTTGCTGTTTTCAGTGGCTAAGTCATGTCTGACTCTTTGCAACCCCATGGACTGTAGCATGCAAGGCTTCCCTGTCCTTCACCATCTCCCGGTGAAGTTTGCTCAAACTCATGTCCATTGGAGTCAGTGATGCCATTCAACTGTTTCATCCTCTGTCTCCCCCTTCTCCTCCCGCCTTCAATCTTTCCCATGATCAGGGTCTTTTCCAATGAGTTGGCTGTTTGTATCAGGTGATCAAAGTTTTGGAACTTCAGTATCAGTCCTTCCAATGAATATTCAGGGTGACTTCCTTTAGGATTGAGTGATTTGATCTCCTTGCTCTCCAAGGGACTCTCAAGAGTCTTCTCCAGCACCATATTTCAAAAGCATCAAATCTTTGGTGCTCAGTCTTCCTTATGGGCCAACTCACACATCCATACATGACTACTGGAAAAACCATAGCTTTTACTATTTGGACCTTTGTCAGCAAAGTAATGTTTCTGCTTTTTAATATGCTGTCTGGGATTGTCATAGTTCTTCTTCCAAGAGGCAAGCGTCTTTATATAGACATGCATATATAACAAACATATATATGATGTATGCATGTATCCTTGTAAATGTCTTCATTACATATTTGATTATTTTCAATATGGTAATGAAATGTGGTTTTATAAGTAATTTTTCCCTATGAAATTATTGACAATTTAGCAGGAAAATAAGTGTCTATACTATGAGAAGGGAATGTTACATTACAGGTATCACTGTTAAAGATGCTTAGCTTAAATGATGACTCTGTCAATGGATATGTGAAAAATTAAAATCAACCATGAGTGTGTGGGGTTATTCCAGTAATACTAAGTATAATTCAGTATTAGTACCTATAAGGCAGGTGCAGAGAAAAAGAGAATGAGCCTGGCAGTCAGGCAAAGAAAAGGAAATTTATTAAAGGGAAATGAAAGAGTTACTGGCCCTTGAGAAGAACCAGCAACCCACTGTTCTGGTAGATCCCTCTTATACTCCACTGATGGGAAACCGGGTCCCCTGAAGGCAGGTGGTTACCTTATCTTTAGCCTGCAACTGGAGTCTGGCAGTCATGTAGTCTTGAGAGAGCCCTCAAGGTGTCCCACGGTAGGGCGGTCCATAGTCTTGGAAAGGAAGTACTATCAGAGAAAACAGGATGTCCCTTGAGCAATGTAATCAGTCTCATGGGTCACCGTAACTTCATCTTTTGTTTGAGAGGTCAGCACAATGAGCCATTTTAACAATAAGCGCCCTTGCAGACTCTATCAGTACCTTTATTAATTCAGTTAATCACATCTCTAAGACAAAGATGAAAATTCATAACATTCCCTCCAAATTGGAAAGGGATTTGGTAAATATCAGTATCTTTTTTGGGGGATTTTTGTTTGATAAATAGAAATAGTAAAGACATTACTTTGACAAACCAATTGTTGGCTATTTTCCATATGGGATCTTCTTCTTCCCTATGTGCTATTAGTTGTACATCCTAGTGGTTTAGCTCCTGAAAACTTCTCAAATCTGCATACCCCTCCAGTTCCACTGCTAATGCTTAACTTTGCCTTGTGTTATATATGTCACTTAGATATTACAATCACCTTTAATTCTTCTTTCTGCTATTTTTCTCATTCCTTTTCCATGTTGCTGTCAGAGTGATCTTGCCAAAATGCAAATCATATTTTATTTCCCTATTAAAAAAGTTAAAGGTTGCTCAGCACCTGTTGAAGCAATTCCTAATTTCTGAACACAACATACTAGATGTGCCACGTTTGGGTATCTGGAAAAACCCGTATCTTTTGCCTTCTGTCTTTGTCACATTATAGTGGAAGTTTCAACTGTCCTGAACTAAATTTTGGGGGCATCAGCTCTCAGAACTTATGATGTTTTTCAGATATCACCATTGTGGCTTTGAATGCTTTTCATACTCTATTCATTATCAAAGAGACAAGATTTAATGCAAGCATCAACTTCTTTGGTGGCTCAGACAGTAAAGAATCCACCTACAATGTGGGAGACCTGGGTTTGATCCCTGGGTCGAGAAGATCCCCTGGAGAAGGAAATGGCAAGCCACTCCAGTATTCTTACCTGGAGAATTCCAAAGACAGAGAAACCTGGCGAGCTACCTTCCATAGGGTTGAAAAGAGTTGGACATGACTGAGACCAACACTTATGCTTTCAACTCCTTTTAGAAATCTGTTCAGACCCTCAGAAGTGAGAGAATTCTCTGTGATTTCACAGTATCCTCTTTTGGTCAGCAATACAACATTTTCATTATATGACGAGTGGTGATTTACATCTCCTTGAGAGAGAGATTCTATTTCATTCAGTTTTGTATTCTTATTACCAGCACTGTGTCTGGGAAAGAACAGACACTGCTAAGTATATGTAGAAAAAATTTACTAATATTTCTTCTAGAATCATGTTTATCATAAGGCTCCATGGAATGGGAACATAGTTAGGAATACAGAAATCGACCCTTGGTGTCTACAAGATCCTCACGTGGAACTGAGGACCAGCTGAAATTTACCAGTGTGTAAGGGACTTGAACATCCACAGACTTTGGTATCTGCATGAGTCCTAGGACCAGTCCCCCTTGGATAACAAGGGACAATTGTGCTGTTCAGAGTTTTATACTTCAGATAAGTCTTCATTCTTTTCTTTCCCTTCCTTTCTTTTTCTCTTCTTCAAAATAAATCGATTTGTTGCAATGAAACAACAGTAAAAACAGACCAGAAATGCTTCATCCATGCCTCCCACTCCCCGACACATGCTCACATCCTTTCCCTTTGAGACTCTGTCCCATGGGTGTGGTGCAGAGGAAACCCAGTGGGATGTTGCACCAATAGTGGGTTTATTTCACAGCTGAGGAGCAGCGACTTTATGCATCCCAAATCTTTTATAAGCAAGCAGAACTCTCAACTATTTACCCTGGTAAGAGACATCATATCTATCTTCCAAGAAAGTAGAAATGAAATCTTCTTGAAAGATAGTTTCAGACAAAACAAGTAAGTGTCTCTGAACTCAAAATATGCAAGAACACAAACCCATAAATAATCATCTCCCTATTCATAGATCACCCCTCCTATTTTCTATCCTTCATACATTATTAGCTGTGTAAACTGAAGTTACTTCTTTGTACCAGTTTTCTCATATGTCAATAATAAGAATGAGTACCTAAACCATAGTGTTATTGCAAAGAAGTTGCATTGAGTATTTATAATACATATGTGTATTATATTTGTATTTATAATACATATAAAGCTCCTGTAGTCAAACTTTTAAACAGTACTCTTTAAATAATTAGTATTATCATTAAGGTTATCCTTTTCATTGTCATTGGTTCTTAGCTTCTCCCCTTGGTCTATTATAGTATAACCTTACAATGATTCTGCTTTCAATCTTTCACCTTTCCTGTTTACTCTTTTTTTCTATTTCCAAAGCATATTTCCTCAGTTATATATCAGCATTATTCATTCCATTATTTTATAAACTTTTAGCTCCAGGCTATGTGCAGAATTTAAGTTTCATTATAGAATATGAGTCCTTTCTAATATGACTTGATGCTAACTCTAGACTTTTTTCTTCAATCTCTAGTATTGTTTTATTTTGGAAACTGGTTATGCATTTAGGCCTCCACACCTTTGATCCCATTGTTCACTCAGCTTGAAATTCTTTAACTTTTTCATTATCTGTGGAAATTCTTGTAATATTGCAAAGGTCCAAACCAGTCACTGCTGTCTGAAAACTCCCTTCCAGGCATACACTGAGGTTTATTCATTTTCAGTGTTCCTTTCATTGTAAAATCATTTCTAGCTACATAATCCTCGTACTCATAATCTATTCCCTTCTTTATAGTCCTCCACTTTCAATTTCTACTCATCTAGTTTGTCTCTACTTGCCAACATATTCCAATAATTCTCTTTAAGCATATGGATTGATATAGCAGGCTCACTTTCTCACAGCCTTTGAATCTAATTGGTAACTTTCTTTTGGACATTTGATTTGGACTCTTTCAGCAGGACAAAGGCTAACAGAGCTCTGCCAAGAGAACACACTGTTCATAGGAAACACCCTCTTCCAACAATACAAGAGATGACTCAACCCATGGACATCACAAGATAGTCAATACCCAAATCAGACTGATTATATTCTTTATAGCCAAAGATGGACAAGCTCTGTATAGTCAGCAAAAACAATACTGGGAGCTGACTGTGTCTCAGATCATAAACTCCTTATTGTCAAATTCAGACTTAAATTGAAGAAAGTAGAGAAAACCATTAGGGCATTCAGGTATGACCTAAATAAAATCCCTTACAGTTATACAGTGGAAGTGACAAATAGACTCTAGAACTTAGATCTGATAGACAGAGTGCCTGAAGAACTATGAACAGAGGCTTGTAACATTGTGCAGGAGGCAGTGATTAAGACCATCGCCAAGGAAAAGAAATGTGAAAAGGCAAAAAGGTGACCTGAGGAGGCCTTACAAATAGCTGAGAAAAGAAGAGAATTAAAAGGCAAAGTAGAAATGGAAAGATATACCCATCTGAAAAAGCTGGCTTAAAACTCTCCATTCAAAAAACTAAGATCATGGCATCTGCTCCCATTACTTCATGGAAAATAGATGGGGAAGCAATAGAAAGAGTGGCAGGCTTTCTTCCTTGGGTTCCAAAATCACTGCAGCTGGTGACTGCAGCCATGAAATTAAAAGACACTTGCTCCTTGAAAGAAAAGCTATGACAAACCTAGACAGCATATTAAAAAGCAGAGACATTACTTTGCCAACAAAGGTCCATATAGTCAAAGCTGTGATTTGTCTAGTAGTCATGTATGGATATGAGAATTGGACCATAAAGAAAGCTGAGGCAAAGAATTGATGCTTTTGAACTGTGGTGTTGGAGAAGATGCTTGAGAGTCCCTTGGACTGCAAGGTGATCAAAGCAGTCAATCCTAAAGGAAATCAATTCTGAATATTCATTAGAAGGACTGATGCTGAAGCTGAAACTTCAATGCTTCGGCCACATGATGCAAAGAACTAACTCCTTGGAAAGCACCCTGATGCTGGGAAAGATTGAAGGCAGGAGAAGGGAATGACAGAAGATGAGATGGTTGGATGGCATCACCGACCTGATGGACATGAGCTTGAGCAAACTCTGGGAGTTGGTAATGGACAAGGGAAACCTGGTGTGCTGCAGTTCATGGGGTCTCAAAGAGTCGGAAACAACTGACTGGCTGAACTGAACTGAATGGATACCCATCTGAATGAAGAGTTCTAAAGAAGAGCAAGGAAAGATAAGAAAACCTTCCTAAGTGATCAATGCAAAGAAATAGAAGAAAATGATAGAATGGGAAAGACTAGAGATCTCTTCAAGAAAATTAGAGATACCAAGGAAACATTTCAGGCAAAGATGGGTACAATAAATGACAGAAATGGTATTCACCTAACAGAAGCAGACTATTCTGTTAAGAAGAGGTGGCAAGAATACACAGAAAAACTACACAAAAAAGATCTTAATGACCCAGATAACCACGATGGTGTGATCACTTACCTATTGCCAGACATCCCAGAGTGTGACTCAAGTGGGCCTTAGGAAGCATCACTATGAACAAAGCTATGGAGATAACCAAATCCCAACTGAGTTGTTTCAAATCCTAAAAGGTGATGCTGTAAAAGTGTTGCACTCAATATGCCAGCAAATTTGGAAAACTCAGCAGTGGCCACAGGAGTAGAAAAGGTCAGTTTTCATTCTAATTCCAAAGAAAGGCAATGTCAAAGAATGTCCAAACAACTGCACAATTACACTCATCACACACACCAGCAAAGTAATGCTCAAAAACTTCCAAGATGGCTTCAACAGTACATAAACTGAGAACTTCCAGAGGTTCAAGCTATATTTAGAGAAGGAAGAGGAATCAGAGATCAAATTTGCCAACATCCATTTATTCATTGAAAAAGCAAGAGAATTCTAGAAAAACATTGAATTCTGCTTCATTGATTATGTTAAATCCTTTGACTGTGTGGATCACAACAAACTGTGGAAAATTCTTAAAGATGGGAATATCAAACCGTATCACCTGCCTCCTGAGAGACCTGTATGCAGGTCAAGAAGCAACAGTTAGAACCAGACATGAAACAATGGAATAGTTCCAAATCAGGAAATGAGTATGTAGAGGCTGTATATTGTCACCCTGCTTACTTAACTTCTATGCAGAGTACATCATGAGAAACGCTGTGCTGAATGAAGCACAAACTGGAATCATAATTGCTGGGAGAACTACCAATAACTTCATATATGCAGATGCCACCACCCTTATGGGAGAAAGCTAAGACGCACTAAAGAGCCTCTTGATGAAGGTGAAATAGAGTGAAAAAGTTGGTTTAAAGCTCAACATTCAAAAAACAAAGGACACGTGTACACCCATGGCAGATTCAAGTCAATGTATGGCAAAACCAATACAATATTGTAAAGTAAAATAAATAAATAAATAAATAAATAAAATAAAAAATAAAAAAAGAAATAAAGATGAGAAAGAAAAACAAAACAAACAAACAACAAAGATCATGGCATCTGGTCCCATGGCAAATAGATGGGGAAACAATGGAAACAATGACATATTTTATTTTCTTGTGCTCCAAAATCACTGCAGACCATAGCCATAAAAAATAAAAAGATGCTTGCTCCTTGGAAGAAAAGCTATGACAAACCTAGACAGTGTATTAAAAAACAGAGACTTTACTTTGCCTACAAAGATCTGTACAGTCAAAGCTACTTTTTTTCCCAGTAGTCATGTATGGACAGGTGAGTTGGACTATAAAGAAAGCTGAGCACCAGAGAATTGATGCTTGTGAGCTGTGGTGTTGGAGAAGACTCTTAAGAGTCCCTCGTATTGCAAGGAGATCAAACCAGTCCATCCTAAAGGGAAATAATCCTGAATACTCATTGGAAGGACTGATGCTGAAGCTGAAGCTCCAGTATTTGGCCACCAATGCAACAGCCAACTCATTAGAAAAGACCTTGATGCTGGGAAAGATTGAAGGCAGGAGGAGAAGGGGACAACAGAGGACGAGATGGTTGGATGGCATCACTGACTCAATGGACATGAGTTTGAGAAAGCTCCAGGAGATGGTGAAGGACAGGGAAGCCTGGAGTGCTGCAGTCCATGGGGTCGCAAAGAGTTGGATGTGACTGAGTGAATGAACAACATCAAAGCAACCAACTTTGCCTGCCTTCTTTCCCCTGAGCATTGCTGCTTCTTGCATCTAGGATTATGACCCTCCGAGTCTAGAAGGAAATCATCAATGCATCACAACCCTACCTTCCACTGTTTAAAATCTAACACACATTTTTGAATAAGTAATTTGTCATCCTGATGATCAGATGATAGGATAAGCATAAAAAAAATCACTTAGTCAAAGCTACAAATACTAAAACAATGCTTTCATGAGTATAACCTTCTTAATGTAGCTTGTGTCAATTAAGTATGTACAGGAGGAGATTTATTGCAATTAAATCATTTAATATACTATATTTAATTATACTTAATTAAGCAAAAATGTAATAGAATTCAGGAGAAAAAAACCAAAGGAAAACTCTGGGTAAAATTAAAAAAAAATGTATCCTATGTGCTGGACTGCACTTGTAATGGAAGTTAAATTACAGCTCTAGATTTATTTTATTTCTATTTTCAATCATAGAACCCTATGGTTTTTATGGGATGTGTTTAATCTCAGAGTACAAGATTTCTTGAAATCTAATATTTTATATTCCTTTCCAGCTCATAAAAATCAAACCTTATGGAATGCATTCAATGAATATCCTTTGCTAATTGAAACAAAATTTTTTTAAAAATTCAAAATCTGTCAACTTAAAAATGCTGCTGTTCATTGATACACAAATTAAATCCATAAAGGCAGTGATTGAAAGATTATCCTGTAAATTATCCTGTATATTAAAAAGCAGTCGAAGCAAAATTCATGTCAATCAACAAAATGAAAATAACATACATGGTAACTAACAGTAAGTTAGGGGTTATTAAAAATCAGAACTAAGATGCATAGGATCAAAGAGAAAATTTGCTCTAGAAAGAAAATAGGTAGAACATAAGGAGTAAATATAGTAAGCCTGTGAGAATATTGAGGGTCACAGAGTATCTTTCTAAAATTTGCCTTATACATATGTAGCAAAATGAAGAGAAAATGTAATACATGTCCTTTGAATACACCAGATGGCATACATACCTGTCCTGTCCTGGGCCTTTGTCACCAGAGCAGTTGCCCTAGTTTCTTCTTGGATGATGGAATTGGGCTTCCCCTGGCTACCCTGCCCTTGGATTAGCTATGTTATTTTACTTCTCATGAAGCATGAGATGTCAAACGAGCTTCTAATGGCACTAGAGGATCTCAGATTACCCTGCAGGTCAATAGCTTGTCTCAAATGCCAGTGAACTCAGGAAGGTTCATTCATTTGAATGAACCAATAGTTAATTATCCAGGGCCTTCTCCTTTTCTAACCTCCTCTCTCTCAGATCCCACCTATTATCCCCATCCTTCAGCACAGTTTTCCACAAATGATCAAATGGGCCCACCCAAAGGAGCTGCTTGGAATAACTGGGGTCACAGAGGAGATCTTCTGAGGACCTGGCTCCAATCTTCTCTTCAAGGCTGTATTCACTTTAACAGTCCACTCCTACTCCAGGCAAAGTTTGCTTTCTTTCCTCCCTAATGCCTTTCCTATAATAATTCATTTCTCTTAAAATCCAAATAGCAGGTGCTAGAGCTTTCTTAGCCCTGGGAAGCTCAGGCAGGAAATAGGCACATTTGTTCAAGAAAAGTGACATATTCAAATTTTGATGGGAAAGAAAACAGTGCTTCAACTTATAAACAAATTGTTAGACTTTTCCCCCCGAATATTATTGCTTTATTGATGTCTATTTGTAATAGCCTTATGTAAAATTTGCATAAAGATAAACACAAAGTAAGAAAATTTAATATTTCTACCTTATTGCCATTGGATAGAGATAATTGACAGTATTTCTAAATCAAAATAATCAGGTTTCAGAATAGCTGTGTAACTTAACCAGGAAATATTACTCATTTAATGCAGGTCTTTAATGAAAACCCATTTATTCCTTTATTTATTCTTACTTTTAGAACTTGATTATTGATATTTAATTGGGTATTTCTGATATTTTCCTGATATTTATGCATGCCTATGAGAAACTTTTCCTCTACTTAAGCTCTATTTACTCATTATATTATCTTTTAGAATCATTTTGTATCATCAAGTATGATTTGATTTTGAAAACTATCAGTTTACTCTGCTTGGAATATTCTGTTTCTATATGCTACATCAAAGTGCTGGTATGATTGAATTACTGTCCATGTAGTAACATATCTTTAATAAATTGATGAAAGAATTAAATAAAGTAAAATAAACTAATTTTAACTCTATTCATGAATCTTTACCCAAACCATTCTTTATATTCTTTAGAATGAAATTTAGGCAGATAACTCAATAACTCTGTAGACAGATAGATAGACAAATAGCCCTTCATGTATTGTTCCAGCATAAACTCTCCTATGCCACTAATTAAATGCTCAATTTAGAAACAAAATGTATAATGAAGAGGAAGCATCATTCTTGTCATTATGGAAGAAATTTTGACAATATTCTTTGTTTTCATTACTGAAGTTTGATTTAGCAGTTTGGTAAAAATATTGAATTCTTTAGAAAATATATCAATATTTCAGATTTCAATGTGCCATCATTTTATTGCTTATCTGGGTGGCTATGTGGTCTCCCCAAGAAAGAAGTCCTCTTTTTCTCAGTATGCTTTTCTTTGTTCAAAGCCTTGCTTTCAAATCATGGGTGGTGGTAAGGCAGAGTTCCTAAATGTTATAGCTAATGCAGAGTTTTTCTAAACACAAGGTTCTGAGAGATCAAACAAATAAACTTGAAAGTTCTCTTTGCCAGGGAATTATTTCAGACAACTTTTGCTAAGTGTCTACTATGTTAAGGGCTCCTTCGGAGAGAGAAGACATAGCCAATGATGGTATATTAAGCATGCCACATACGAGTTCTGTGCTTGACTCTAGGGTACAGAAAGAAGTAAACCAGACAATTTCTACAATCTCATGAAGCCCACAATGCAGAGGGTGAGACAAGTCTTAAAGAATTAAAGTGTTATTTACTGGCTATTGTGGTAAGCATGGCATACTGTGAGAAGGTAACATATGGACCCCACTCTAGCCTGCAGGTATTGAAGTCTTTACTGATGAGTGAACAATTAACCTGAGTTGGAAGTGAAGGAAGTAGAACTGACCAGGCAAGGCAGTGACCAAATTAAGCAGTGTTAAATTTAAAGTGATTTTTATAACATCAGTGTTGGTGGGAATGTAAATTGATATCGCCACTATGGAAGATGGTATGGAGATTCCTTAAAAAATTAGGAATAAAACCACCATTTGACCCAGCAGTCCCACTCCTTGGCATACACCCTGAGGAAACCAAAATCGAAAGAGACACATGTGTCCCATTGTTCATTGCAGCACTATGTACAATAGCTAGAACATGGATGCAACCTAGATGTCCATCAACAGATGAATGGATAAAGAAGTTGTGGTTTACATGTATATATATATATATATAGATAGATAGATAGATAGATAGATAGATAGATAGATAGATAGATAGATACACACACACACACAATGGAATATTACTCAGCCATAAACAGGAACACATTTGAGTCAGTTCTAATGAGGTGGATGAACCTAGAACCTATTATACAGAGTGAAGTGAATCAGGAAGCATAATATAGACTATGTGTATTTTTAAAGAAAGCTTTACAAATTAGTTACCCCTAATCATTTGAAAATGTAGAATGACATGACTACATATGAACAAAGACCAGACGGCAAATCAATCAAGTGATGAACACTAGAAAAATTGGGAAGGGAAGAACTTGAGCTAAAGGATCAGTAGTTTTGAAGTAGGTGAAAGAAGGGGAACAGTTTTCTCATTCCGCTTGCTCAATATCCCCCCAGTGTTTGTGTAGGACCTCATATGCTCCAGCAACTGTGTCGAATGCTAGGATACAAAATAGACTAAGAATCAATTCTCGGCCTTGAGGATCTCATAATAAAGGAAGGTAGACTGATATATTTCTAAACATGCCAATACAATATGAGTAGCCTTGGCAGAGATGGGGTCACTGCCCGGACAGGAGAGTAAATGACTGTGCAAAGAATTTGGAGAACAATTTACAGAGGAGATCATGATAATAGTAACTAATTATTACTCTAAGTGCTAACACAAAATTAACTCATTTCAACTTCTTGTCAACATTACTGGTAGATATTACTAGCAGACTCCATTAGCAAGTGAGAAAACTGAAGCATGCAGAAGTAAAGGAACTTTTTAAAGGTTGTATAGTGAGTAAATGGGGAAGACAGGATTCAATTATAGGAAGTCTGACTCCAAAGTCCACATTTTTAACCACTACTCCTGGATAGTTAAAATCATCATTTTTGCACTGGGAATGAAACAGGATACTCCCTCATGTATAAAAGCAGCTGACATCCACCACCCTCTAGTGGTGTGCTGTGAGCATCTTTGGGATAAACAGTTTCCAGGATCTGTTTCTCAGCTTTGTAGACTTGGGAATTCAAGATCACGTGTCCATACTAAGGTAATTTAACATAGGGGCTAACTAATGCTGATCAGTCACGCTAAAATAATTGGTCTGGAGCAGCTATTGAAGAACAGAGTTTGAAGACAGACACAACAGAACTTGCATCTTGACTCCACCTTATACTCACTGCTTGTTCTTGACCAAAATGTTTCAGGTCTCAAGATCACACTAACCTACTGGATTCTTGTGCTGTGTTTGTGTGTGTATCTGGTTGAAAACTAGTGCTACAGCACCTGGAGAAACCTGTAATCAGGATGGTAATGGTAGTGACGGCAGCTGATTGTAATTTATATACACCTGGCACAAGCACTCATCAGGATATATTTCTTCTGGATACTATAGATGGCACATTGTCACTGTTGTCCTCTGTTTTTCCAGTTTCTGTGGGGCAGATACTGTTGTTAAGTTCCATTTCCCAGATGGGAAAACTAAGGAATACAGAAGTGAAAACACTCAACAACTCTTTCTTGATCAGTGTCACTCCCTTCTGAGTGACTCACTATTTTTCAAAATATGTAAATACATATATCAGGTTACAGTCTGCCAGAATCAGGATCATTTAAGCAACTCTGCTTTGAGCCATCATAGGTTTGTTTGATAGTTCAGTGTTCATGGTTACTGACTACATATGGAGTGGAACAGAAAGAGAGGAATTGAGAATGTTACCAAGGTTTTTACTTTCTGGAAGGTGGTTCTATGGTGATACTGGTAAACTAGAAAACAGTGTGGTGAGTGATTTGGTAAGTTAAATTTTAGATACGCTGACTTCTTAATTATAGCTAACCTGATTGTTCCTAGCTTTAGGCATCTGAATATATAAAATACATAACTGTCTTTTGCAAATATAACTGCAAAAAACATCTTAAAAAGCAATGCAGTTCATAAGAAGACAAAATGAAATGTGTTCTACTTCTCTTTCTCTTTCTAAATATTAAACCTCTAATTCTGTTCCTTCAGTTCAGTTCAGTTCAGTCGCTCGGTCTTGTCCAACTCTTTGCAACCCCATGGACTGCAGCACGCCAGGCCTCCCTGTCCATCACCAACTCCCAGAGTTTACCCAAACTCATGTCCATTGAGTCGGTTATGCCATCCAATCATCTCATCCTCTGTCGTCCCCTTCTCCTCCCACCTTCAATCTTTCCCAGCATCAGGGTCTTTTCAAATGAGTCAGCTCTTTGCATCAGGTGGCCAAAATATTGGAGTTTCAGCTTCAGCATCAGTCCTTCTAATGAATATTCAGGACTGATCTCCTTTAGGATGGACTGGTGGATCTCCTTGCTGTTCAAGGGACTCTCAAGAGTCTTCTCCAACACCACAGTTCAAAAGCATCAATTCTTTGGTGCTTCACTTTCTTTATAGAACAACTTTTTTACCAGAATAATTTCTAATTGTAATACCTAACATCTCTGTAAAAATATCATTGTAGACACAAGTACTATTACATTAAGGTAGATTCTGTAGGTAAAAATCTGAGTTCAAATTATATGCAAATTTTAATCCTCTAATTATACTCCTATAAGAACATGCCTCATAAATTATTTAAAACTGATAGCAATATTAATAAAAATTATTAATTCATATCAAGCAGCAGAAAACTGAAAGTGAAAGTCATGTTGGCCTCTTTGTGACCCCATGGACTATACAGTTTGTGGAATTCTCCAGGTCAGAATACTGGAGTGGGTAGTCTTTTCCTTCTCCAGGGGATCTTCTCAAACCAGGGAATGAACCCAGGTTTCCCACATTTGCAGGCAGATTCTTTACCAACTGAGCCACAAGTGAAGCCCAAGAATACTTGTGTGGGTAACCTATCCCTTCTCCAGTGGATCTTCCTGACCCAGGAATCAAACCAGGGTCTCCTGCATTGCAGGCAATTTTTTTTTTTTTTTTTTTTTTTTTACCAACTAAGCTATCAGGGAAGCTCTCAAGCAGCAGAAGGTGGACTAAATAAGTTACTCTAGTTTTAATTTTATTTCCCTGGGTAACTCATGAGATGAAACATCTTTAGGGTGTTCACTGACCATTTTCACTGGGTTTGTTTTCTTTATCGCTATTGTTTTCTTTTAGATGAATTATCTTCTCACATCCTTTGCAATTGATTCTATTGGTTTCATGTTTGGTTTTATTTTTCATGGTGGTTTGTAGAAGGTTTTTGTATTAACATGAAATATATTCTTATATGTGAAAGTGAAAGTATTAGTCACTTAGTCGTGTCCTAATCTTTGCGGCCCCAAGGATTGTAGCCCACCAGGCTACTCTGTCCATTGAATTCTCTAGGCAGGAATACTGGAGTGGGTAGCCATACCCTTTTCTAGGGGATCTTCCCAAAGCAGGGATTGAATCCAGGTCTCCTGCATTGCAGGGAAATTCTTTACTGTCTGAGCCACCATATTTGTCAATTATATTTTAGCCTTGTCTATAGTATCTTCATAATCCAAATTCTGCATTTGCTTATGCACATTTTCCTTTATTCTTTTGAATTTTCTTCCTTTCTTCAAAAGACTTTTCCTACTCACATTTTAGTAAAAGTGTTTTGTTAATTTAACATGGCTTTGCTGACAATCCATATCTAATGTTTTTATATATGGTGGAGATAGAGATTAACTTTGCTTTTCCCTCTCAAATTGATATAGTTGATAAACATTATTTACAAATTATTTCATTACTTTCTCATTGACTTGAAATTTCATATTTATCCTAAGCTTGCTTGATAGCCTGCTCTGTCTTTCTGTATCTTCTCTCTCTTCTTCGTCTGACCCTCTATTTTGGATTGACTTTTATTGTCATTGCCATGTCAATCTCACCATGTCTAATTCTTAGTAAAGAATTATTGTATATTTTTAAAACTAGCATGGAACAGTCTATTCTTCTTTTTGAAAAAATTATGGCCATTCTATTTCTCTTCCAATATAAAACCTTGGATTAATATTGTTGTATTTTAAAAATTCAGTTAGACTTTGATGTGGTTTCTTTTAATTTATAGCTTAATTTGAGAAGGAATGGCATTGTCACTATATTGAGTATTTCAGTATATAAGCAAGAAGTAGTATTTTAGTTGCTGAAGATCTTAGGTTCTAGTGTTTTTTTAATGGTTGTTCAGCAATTTTGAATTTGGGGTTCATGAGAGTAGGTGAGCTCAAGTTCCTTCTACTCAGCTATGTTGGCCTTCCTCCCACAAATACAGAACATTTCTAAAATTGAAAACTAATAGTAATATAAGACTTTCCATGTTTAATACTGATCTTCAGCATTTCAAGTTTTTTTGTTATTTTTGCTAAGAACTTCCAATTCTTCTTTTGGATTGTAAGAGTTCATAATATCTGTATATTGGTCTTGAATTTGGTAATTTGCTAACTTCTCTTGTTTCCTCTAGGTTTTCAATGGACTCTTTCAATTTTATTCCTTCACACTTAAAATGTGTAGTTTTTCCTTTTCCTTTTGGAATGTTTAGAGTCTGTTAGGGATATTTAAAATTAATAATAATGATGCATACTCTTGTTTTCTTTCCCTTATGTTAATGGAAATATTCTGTTCCTCCATTAAGTTTGCTCAGTTTAAGGACTGAATTTCAGGTAGAAGAAGAAATTTTCTTGTATTTATACTTTGATAAGAGTTATGTTTCTTTTCTAAAAGATAAGGAATGATATGTTTTCTTTAAGGTGACTACAACAATGCAAGTGGTCCTATTAAATAGCACTTGTAAATACATATTTATCAGTCAGGTGTGCTGAGCAGCAGGCAAAACCACTAGTAAGCCTCATAAAATAAATCAATATTAAAGATGTGAAAGTGAATATAAGCCTGAAGATAAACTAGATATCATGAAGGAAACAGAAATTCATTCTTCTTTGTTTCCATGTCCATTGTGTGTACTACATTTATAGTACTCACACCTTTTTATTGTAATTGCTTTATAGTTAGGTTTTCATTTATACTCTGATACAGTTGGGATGATTCTTCACTCTATTTTTCCTTGGTATCTAGTACAGTAATGGATGGAGTAGCTATTTAATAAATGTTTTTTGAATGCATGGAAAGAGAAGAAATAGCCAAAGTTGTCCAGGATATTCAGGAGAAAATTCTGGCAGAATGGTGGTATTATACAGAATAGGCTGAAAATGAAAAATTGTCTCTTGGCTTTAAAAATCAAAATTTTCATGACTTCAGCAAGATCAATTTCAGTGAAGTGATAAGTATGGGAGCTAGAAGTGGTGAGATGAGAAATGAACAGGAAGTGATGAAGTTAGATAGAAGAGAGTACTATTTGGAAAAATTTGAGAGATAAGCAAGAAAGAAAATAAAAGGGTATTTAGCTTTTGAGAGAGGTTGTTTTAATGAAACTCATATCAAGAGTAAGAGTAGATTTGGGGTTATACAGAAAGACTCTTGAAGGAATTTAAACTTAATGACTTCTATCTTCCATTTGAAGTAAAGATAATTGAGTTTCACATAATGTATACGTTCTGATTTTTTTTAGTCTCTAGTAGCACCTGAAATGGATCCATTAGTTTACTTTTCTCAATTTTAGAGAAAAAAATTTTGCCACTTTATTTTAGAGTGGTCAGAAGAATATAGACATAGTATAATAATTAATAAATACCTATATAGATGATCTCTTGAGAAGAGAAGCCTAGAAAATAATGAGAAATCATTTTCCATTTACTGATGATAGCAGATTTCAGGGCTGGGTCATCCAAAACAATTTGCTACATCTGGAAAAGAACATTCAATCTCCTTCTGCATAATGTTTGAAGTAAGCTTTTGTACATGATGAAATGTGAGTCTGTACAAAAGTTTTTATTATTCAAAACTGCATTCCTTGCAGAATATGTCATCTGGATGTTTACATAAAGATTCAAAATTTGTATTTTATTTTCCTCATTTTGGGTTCAGCATAAACTGATGAAAGAACAACCAGGTCAGCAGTTTTGTCACCAAAGAGCTGCAAAAAGACTGTTTAAATTGTACTTAGCCCCCTCCTTGATTGTATTTGAGAGTTGTAAAGAAGATGCTTTTCACTTAAAAATTTGATGCAATTAGCCAGCTTTGAATTTGCTCGCATCAGCAAATCTTATATTTTTGTGATCTAAATGATTGCTGACACACACTCCCAGCTAAAAATGAAGGGCTTATCTTACTGGATAAAAGGTACATATGATTGCCATTTCAGTTGGAGAGGCTAGTTTATAAGTTGCAGCAGCTCCTAGTTAATTATTAAGTTGTATGTCTCTGAGAAAGAGCTGGAAGCATAAGATAATCAAATCAGAGAGGGAGACTAATGAAACAGTTTCCTTCAATCTCCCAGAAATGTTTTAATTCCCTGAAAATGTGTATCATTGCCTTTGCTACACAGTGTGCCTGTGTAACACAGTTTCACTCATGCAATTTTTAATCTAACAGGGTAAATTTGCTCCCTTTGAGATAATTGTACTCCTACTTCTGGGTGTATCACGGTGGTTGTATAGCTTGTCTGTTCATGCAGGGGGCTGAGAGAAACAGAATCCACCCTGGGGTTGGGTGGATGTGGATATAAACACCCATTGCACATATTCTTGATCTAGTTGCTAGTTTTTCTGAGCCTCAGGTTCCTCATCAGTACCACAGAAATACCCTGAGATATTGCTCAATTGTATCAAGCATGAATATTTAACTGCACCTGGTGATAAATAGTACTGGCAACCCTAGGGTGTTTATTGCATCTCAAAGGGCTTTACTTTTCCAGTTCTTTGTGTGTTGGGATCTCATGAGCAACTGAAGAGCTGAAACATGTAGGGGTCTCAGATTGCCTTATCCTCTCAGTGTTATGGGTTACTTCTTCATACTTTGACCACGTTTCTGAATTATTCTTTAATTTTTTTTCATGTCTGTAAATTACATGTTGTTCTTTTAGCCACTAAATTGTGCACCACTCCTTTGTGACTTTGTGGACTGTAGCCCACCATGCTCCTCTGTCCGTGGGATTTCCCAGGCAAGAATGCTGGAACAAGTTGCTATTCCCTTTTCCAGGAGATCTTCCCGACCCAGGGATCGAACCTGCATCTTCTGGATTGGCAGGTGGATTCCGTACCTCTAAGCTACCAGGGAAGCCCAGATTGCATGTTAGGGAAACTGCATAGGGTCTGAGAAGAAACACACTGTCCCTAATTTCATTCTAATGGATTAGTTTAATTATTGATGGATGTAGACTGTGGATCATTTCTGATTTTCACACTGAATGCATTCATTCATAGAATATGCTTTATTGTATGCTTGATCACTTGGGGAAAAGCAACAGGAAGCAAGGCACTGATGATCTCTGTGCTCATGTAACTTGCATTCTAATGGGAAGACACATAAGTGTTCTTAAGCAGACAATTACAGACAACTGTAATATATGAATAGGAGATAGAAGAAGGAAGAATAGGAAACGTTAAAATGATTGTAAAGAAGCAGATGGTGCAAAAACGATTAGATAAAACAAACTATTTTTCTCCATAGTGGTTGTAACAGTTAATTTACCTTCCCACCAACCATGTAGGAGGGTTCCCTTTTCTCCACAACCTCCCCAGCATTTATTATTTATAGACTTTTTTGATGATGGGCATTCTGACCAGTATGAGATGATACCTCATTGTGATTGTGATTTCCATTTCTCTAAAATTAATAATTAGCTTTGTTGAGCTTTTTTTCACTTGCCTGTTGGCCATCTGTATGTCTTCTTTGGAAAGGTGTCTGTTTAAGTTTTTTGTCCATTTTTTGCCGAGGAGGAGAAAATGTCAATCCAGTCCAGTATCCTTGCCTGGAGAATCCCATGGAAATAGGAGCCTAGTGGACTGCAGTCCATGGGGTCACAGAGAGTTGGACACAACTGAAGTGACTTAGCGTGCACGCCCAATTTTTGTTGTGGTTATATATATATATAGCATGTATATTGAATTGTAGGGGCTGTTTGTATATCTTGGATATTAACCCCTTGTTGGTCTTATTTGCACATATTTTCTCCCATTTTGTAGGTTGTCTTTTCATTTTGTTTCTGGTTTTCTTTGCTGTGCGAAAGCTTTTAAGTTTGATTAGATTCCTTTGTTTATTTTTACTTGTATTTATTTTACCTTGGGAGACTGATCTAAGAAAATATTGCTAAAATGAATGTCAGTGAATGTCTTGCCTATGTTTTAGGAGTTTTATGGTGTTATGCCTTACATTTAGATTTTTAAACTGTTTTGAGTTTATTTTTGTATATAGTGTGAGGAAATGTAATTTTACTGATTATATGTAGCTGTCCAATTTTTCCAGGAACTTTTGCTGAAGAGATTTTCTTCCATTGTATGATCTTTACTCCTTTGTCATAGATTAATTAACCATAGGCGTGTGGGTTTATTTCTGGGCTCTGTATTCTGTTCCCTTTATTTTTGTGTCTGTTTTTGTGCCAGTGTCACTCTATTTTATTTACTGTAGCTTTGTAGTATTGTCTGAAGTCTGGGAGGGTTTTGCCTCCTGCTTTGTAATTTTTTCTTAGAATTGCCTGGCAATTCTAGGTCTTTTGTGGTGCCAGATAAATGTTAGCGTTATTTGTTCTAGTTCTGTGAAAAATGTCATGGGAATTTTGATATGGACAGCATTAAGTATACAGAATGCTTTGGGTTGTATGGTCATTTTAACAATGTTAATTCTTTCAATCCAAAAGTATGGATATCTTTTTATTTCTTTGAATCTTCTTCAATTTCCTTTATTAGTGTTTTATATTTTTAGCATATAGATCTTTTGCTTTCTTGGTTAAGTTTATTCCTACAGTTTCTTTGTTGACATTATTTTAAACAAGACTTTTTTTTTTTTACCTCTTCTTTTTGATATTTTAACATTAGTGTAAAGAATTGTAACAGATTTCTGCATATTAGTCTTTTATCTTGCCACCTTGCTGAATTCCTTTACTATTTCAAATTTTTTTGTGTGTAGAGTCTAGGTTTCCCTCTATATAAGTATGATGTGATTTGCAATCAGTGAGTTTTATTTCTTACCTTCCAATTTGCTAGTTTTTTTTTAACTTATTAAATATAGGGTTTCAACTATATAAAAGATTTGACAGTGACTTCTATCAGTCACTCAAAATATTCAGTTTAAAAATATTTCTTTCAATTTGTTAATGTGGTGTATTACATTGATTGAGTTGTGGATATTAAAGAATCCTTGCATTCCTGGGATAAAGCCCACTTGGTCATGATGTATGATCTTTTTAATATGTTGTTGGATCCTGTTTGCTAGAATTCTGTTAAGGATTTTTGCATCTATGTTCATCAGTGATATTGACCTATAGTTTTCTTTTTTTGGCATCTTTGTCTGGTTTTGGAATTAGGGTGATGGTGGCCTCATATAATGAGTTTAGAAGTTTACCTTCTTCTGCAATTTTCTGGAAGAATTTGAGTAAAATAGGTGTTAGCTCTTCTCTAAATTTTTGGTAGAATTCAGCTGTGAAGCCATTTGGTCCTGGGCTTTTGTTTGCTGGAAGATTTCTGATTACAGTTTTGATTTCCTTACTTGTGATGGGTCTGTTAAGATCTTCTCTTTCTTTCTGCTTCAGTTTTGGAAAGTTATACTTTTGTAAGAATGTGTCCATTTCTTCCAAGTTGTCCATTTTATTGGCATAGGGCTGCTGGTAGTAATCTCTTATGATCCTTTGTATTTCAGTGTTGTCTGTATGATCTCTCCAATTTCATTTCTAATTTTGCTGATTTGGTTCTTCTCCCTTTCTTTCTTAATGAGTCTTGCTAACGGTTTGTCGATTTTGTTATTTTTTCAAAAAACCAGCTTTTAGCTTTGTTGATTTTTGCTATGGTCTCTGTAGTTTATTTTACATTTATTTCTGCCCTAATTTTTAAGATTTCTTTCCTTCTACTAACCCTGGGGTTCTTCATTTCTTCCTTCTCTAGTTGCTTTAGGTGTAGATTTAGGTTATTTATTTGACTTTTTTCTTGTTTCTTGAGGTAAGCCTGTAATGCTATGAACCTTCCCCTTAGCACTGCTTCTACAGTGTCCCATAGGTTTTGGGTTGTTGTGTTTTCATTTTCATTCATTTCTATGCATATTTTGATTTCTCTTTTGATTTCTTCTAAGATTTGTTGGTTATTCAGAAGTGTGTTATTTAGCCTCCATATGTTTGAATTTTTAATAATTTTTTTTCCCCTGTAATTGAGATCTAATCTTACTGTACTGTGGTCAGAAAAGATTGCTGGAATGATTTCAATTTTTTTGAATTTACCAAGGCTAGATTTATGGCCCAGATGTGATCTATTCTGGAGAAGGTTCCATGTGCATTTGAGAAAAAGGTGAACTTGATTGTTTTGGGGTGTAATGTCCTATAGATATCAAAGTATTTCCCCTAAAATCAGGAACAAGACAAGGGTGCCCACTCTCACCACTACTATTCAACATAGTTTTGGAAGTTTTGGTCACAGCAATCAGAGCAGAAAAAGAAGGAAAAGGAATCCAGATAGGAAAAGAAGAAGTGAAACTCTCACTGTTTGCAGATGACATGATCCTCTACATAGAAAACCCTAAAGACTCTACCAGAAAATTACTAGAGCTAATCAACAAATATAGTAAAGTTGCAGGATATAAAATTAACACACAGAAATCCCTTGCATTCCTATACACTAACAATGAAAAAACAGAAAGAGAAATTAAGGAAACAATACCATTTACCATTGCAACAAAAAGAATAAAATACTTTAGGAGTATATCTACCTAAAGAAACAAAAGACCTATACACAGAAAACTATAAAACACTGATGAAAGAAATCAAAGAGGACACAAACAGATGGAGAAATATACCGTGCTCATGGATTGGAAGAATCAATATTGTCAAAATGACTATACTACCCAAAGCAATCTGTAGATTCAATGCAATTCCTATCAAGCTACCAATGGTATTTTTCACAGAACTAGAAAAAATCATTTCACAATTTGTATGGAAATACAAAAACCTCGAATAGCCAAAGTAATCTTGAGAAAGAAGAATGGAACTGGAGGAATCAACCTGCCTGACTTCAGACTCTACTACAAAGCCACAGTCATCAAGACAGCATGGTACTGGCACAAAGACAGAAGTATAGATCAATGGAACAGAATAGAAAGCCCAGAGATAAATCCACGAACCTATGGACACCTTGTCTTCAACAAAGGAGGCAAGAATATACAATGGAAAAAAGACAACCTCTTTAATAAGTGGTGCTGGGAAAACTGGTCAACCACTTGTAAAAGAATGAAACTAAAACACTTTCTAACACCATACACAAAAGCAAACTCAAAATGGATTAAAGATCTAAATGTAAGACCAGAAACTATAAAACTCCTAGAGGAGAACATAGGTAAAACACTCTCTGACATAAATCACAGCAGGATCCTCTATGACCCACCTCTCAGAATATTGGAAATAAAAGAAAAAACAGACAAATGGGACCTAATGAAACTTAAAGCTTTTGCACAACAAAGGAAACTATAAGCAAGGTGAAAAGAAAGCTCCCAGATTGGAAGAAAATAATAGCAAATGAAGCAACAGACAAAGGATTAATCTCAAAAATATACAAGCAACTCCTGCAGCTCAATTCCAGAAAAATAAATGACCCAATCAAAAAATGGGCCAAGGATCTAAACAGACATTTCTCCAAAGAAGACATACAGATGGCTAACAAACACATGAAAAGATGCTCAACATCACTCATCATCAGAGACATGCAAATCAAAACCACAATGAGGTACCATTACACACCAGTCAGGATGGCTGCTATCCAAATGTTTACAAGCAATAAATGCTGGAGAGGGTGTGGAGAAAAGGGAACCCTCTTACACTGCTGGTGAGAATGCAAACTAGTACAGCCACTATGGAGAACAGTGTGGAGATTCCTTTAAAAACTGGAAATAGAACTGCCATATGACCCAGCAATCCCACTTCTGGGCATACACACCGAGGAAACCAGATCTGAAAGAGACACGTGCACCCCAATGTTCACTGCAGCACTGTTTATAATAGCCAGGACATGGAAGCAACCTAGATGCCCATCAGCAGACGAATGGATAAGGAAACTGTGGTACATATACACCATGGAATATTACTCAGCCATTAAAAAGAATTCATTTGAATCAGTCTAATGAGATGGATGAAACCGGAGCCCATTATACAGAGTGAAGTAAGCCAGAAAGATAAAGACCAGTACAGTATACTAACGCATATATATGGAATTTATAAAGATGGTAATGATAACCCTATATGCAAAACAGAGAAAGAGACACAGATGTACAAAACAGACTTTTGAACTCTGTGGGAGGAGGCGAGGGTGGGATGTTTTGAGAGAACAGCATCAAAACATGTATATTATCAAGGGTGAAACAGATCACCAGCCCAGGTTGGATGCATGAGACAAGTGCTCGGACCTGGTGCACTGGGAAGACCCAGAGGGATCGGGTGGAGAGGGAGGTGGGAGGGGGGGATCAGGATGGGGAATACAGGTAAATCCATGGCTGATTCATGTCAATGTATGGCAAAAACCACTACAATATTGTAAAGTAATTAGCCTCCAACTAATAAAAATAAATGGAAAAAAATATTTCTTAATCAACAAATGGTCCTGAAACAACTAGACAAACAACCCCCCCCAAAAAAAATCTACACCAGAAATTACACACTTCACAATATTAAGTCACAATAAATCACAGACCTAAATGTAAAATGCAAAAATATAAAACTCCTAGAACATAGCATAGGAGAAAATCAAGATGACTTTGGGTATGGCGATAACTTTTTATACAAGATATCAAAGACATAATCCATGGAAGAATTATTGATAAGCTAGACTTCATTAAACTTAAAATAGTTCTTTTTGTGAAAGACAATGTCAAGAGAATGATGACAACGCAGACTGAGAAAAAAATTTTTCTAAAGACACAGCTGATAAAGGATTGTCATCTGAAACATACAAATAATGCTTAAAACTCAACCATACAAAAACCATCAATCTAATTAATAAAATGGGCCAAAGACACATTAATAGCTGCCTCACAAAAATGTACACAGGTGTTAAATATGAGAAGATGCTCCACATCATATTTCATTAGGGAAATGCAAATTAGAACAATAATTAGATGCACATCTTTTAGAATGGCCAAAACCCAGAAGAGTGACAATGCCAAATCCTGGTGCAGAGCTAGAGCACCAGGAAATTTCATTCATTGCTGGTGATTTTGTAAAATGGTACAGACACTGCAGAAGACAGTATCCTTGGGAAATGGAATATCCCCTTAACATATGATCCAGCAACCATACTCCTTGGTATTTCACCAAAAGAGGTGAAAACTTATGTTCACCTAAAAACTTGAACACAGATGTTTATAGCAGCTTTACTCATAGTTGCCAGTGCTTGGAAGCAACAGAAATGCCCTTTAGTAGGTGAATAGATTAATAAAGCTTGCTACATCCAGACTAATTACTATTTAGTGTGAAAAAGAATTGAATTATCAAGCCATGAAAAGACATTGAGGAAACTTAAATGCAATTACAAAGTGAAGTCAATTTTAAAAGTTTTCATACCGTGTGATTGCAAATATATGACATTCTGGAAAAGACAAAACTATGGAGCCAGTGAAAAGGTCAAGTGTTGCCAGGGAGTTGGCAATGGGGAAGGTGATGAATAGGTGAAGCACATAAAATTTTTAGGGCAGTGAAACTTCTCTGTATGATACTATAATGGTGGATACATGTCATTATGTTTATTCCCAACACACAGAATGTTCAACACCAAGAGTAAGCTATAATGTAAACTATGAACCTTGGGCAATTATGATATGTTAATGGAGATTCATTGATTGTCACAAGTGTACCACTCTGGTGGGGGATATTGATAATGGGGGAGGCTAGGCATGTGAGGGGTGAGGCAATATGTTAATCTTTATACTTTCCTCTCAGTTTTCCTGTGAGCTTAAAACTGCTCTTACAAATATTCATTATTAAAAAAAATCTTCCTTGAGAGTAACTAACAGTATAAAAATCTCCCTCTTTAGAGCTATTTACACTGAAACACATCATTAGGCTTAGCATAACAAATACAGATTGTTGACTTTTTCTCATATGCCATATGAGGTGGGTATGGTCAAAGTTATGGTTTTTCTAGTAGTTACGTATAGATGTGAGAGTTGGACTATATAGTCAGTCGAAGGTATGTGATGTATGGATGTGAAAGTTGGACCATAAAGAAGGCTGAGTGCCAAAGAATTGATGCTTTTGGACTGTTGTGTTGGAGAAGACTCTTGAGAGTTCCTTGGACTGCAAGGAGATCCAACCAGTTAATCCTAATGGAAATCAATCCTGAATATTCATTGGAAAGAATGTTGCTGGAGCTGAAGCTCCAATACTTTGGCCATCTGATATGAAGAGCCTAGTTGTTAGAAAAGACCCCGATGCTGGGAAAGATTGAAAGCAGGAGGAAAGGGGACAACAGTGGACGAGATGGTTGGTGGCATCACTGACTCAATGGACGTGCATTTGAACAAACTCCAGAAGATGGTGAGAACAGGGAAGCCTGGCATGCTGCAGTCCATGGGGTTGCAAAGAGTCAGACATGACTGAGCAACTCAACAACAGCAACATATGAGGTGCTGACCACTTCATAGGTTATCTCCTACTCTTTATAACAACCTTGTGAGTTCAGTATCAAGTTCTCCATTTCATATATGAAGAAACTGAGACTCAGAGAAGTAACACGTGTGAGATGAAGCATCTTATAAGTGGGGGAGTTGGGAACCAGTCTCAGACTTGTCTTGCTCTGAAGTCCATGCTCTGTTGACCACCCCACATTTGCTTGCAGTTTAAAAGAAAGTAATGTTCTGAAGAGAAGAGAAGAGGGCTTGGTCAGAATAGGCAGCAGGTTTAACTAGCATGGTTTGCCTTACACACTTTTGATTCAAATATACTCAGGTCTCTTTTTTCTCCCTCCAAATAATCACTTAAGTATCCACTTTTTATATTGATAGAGGCCTCATAAGTCTGAGAATGGCTCCTCTTACATGTGTTTTTATGATGGGATTCTAGGACATGGATCTGAATTCCAGATTTCAGTGGAAAGACTACTGAACTCTGATGAATCTATGAAGTTCTATTCCATACTGCTCCCAGAGCTGCTTTTGAAAAGTTGCCCTATGGAGGCGACAGACAGTATTGATTCCTTGATATTCCATGTCTTGTTCTGGTCCCTTGGTTCTTCAAGGGAGGGTAATTCTGCTCTGCTAGGGATTGGAAGAGAGATGTGACATAGGATGCCTGTATGTGGGGGAAAAAAGGATTGTCTCTTTCAATCTTTCTGAAAGAGAAAGAAAGTCTTTCTCAGAAGCCTCCTAGTAGACACCTTTATATTTCAGTGGTCAGAACTGTATCCTATATCAAACCTAAATCAGTCATTGGAGGTGGAGGTGAGATCTTCAATAATTGGCTGAGGTCAGTCAGAATACCATTGTTAGACCTATAACTAGGGGCCAGTCTACCCTTTATGTAGGACTGCCCTGTAGCTCAGATGGTAAAGAGTCTGCCTGCAATGCAGGAGACCCAGGTTCGATCCCTGTGTTGACAGGATCCTCTGGAGAAGGGAATGGTAACCCACTCTGGTATTCTTGCCCGGAGAATCCCATGGACAGAGGAACCTGGCAGGCTAAATCTGTGAGGTCACAAAGAGTCGGACGCAACTGAGCAACTAACACCACTACTTCTACTGTTACTACTACCCTGTATGTGGTCATGCAGAAAATGACAGAACCTGGATGAAGTAGGGATTTTCTTAGTAAGAAGAAAGTTGAAGAAATAGTTGGGGTAGTTAAACAAAAGTATCTGCCATCAACATTACTGGTGATCTGTTTAGCGTGAAGAAAGAAACCAGAGGGCAGCGGAGTGAACTGTATAGGTTTTCTGAAATGTCATCCAAGTAGAAGTTATTCTGCTGATTATTTTCATTCCATTTTAATCTTTAATTAGCAGAGTGAAAGTCACTCAGTCGTGTCTGACTCTTTGCGACCCCATGGACTATACAGTCCATGGAATTCTCCAGGCCAGAACACTGGAGTGGGTAGCCTTTCGCTTCTCCAGGGGATCTTCCCAACTGAACCCAGGTCTCCTGCCTTGCAGGCAGATTCTTTACCAGCTGAGCCACCAGGGAAGTCCTAATTAGCAGAAGTAGCAGCTTGTTTTGGAGAAAGCACATGTCAAGTTTCAAAGTTCTACTCTGCCGCAATATAAGGCATATTACTTCTATTACTTTTTATCTCTTTTTAATTAAGACATAATAGCTTTTATTATGAGAGTAGCTACTTTTATATTATTATAATGAAACCTCTGGAGCAATTGAATATGGATGGCCTAAAGAAATTGCAAAACACAGACTGACTTGGCTACAAAATTTGGTCTTACCTGTATTTGGTATCCTTCTTCCAGTAAGATGCCTCAGGATAACAGAAAAGAAAAAAACATTGACTAATCACTTAATATTAAAAGTGTCACTTGAAAATGAGTAAAATATTTGTGAATAAGTCATTCATTATTCTGATAAGTGACTATAATTCAGTCTGACAGCCTAGAAATTATTTAACTCAGATTTCTTATTTCGAAAATTACATTTATTGTTAATTAGTTAAAAAAAAAAAAAAGCCAACTTAATTTTCTCACTAGTAAGATCAGAAAATTCTAGGTTTAAGCACACATTGCTTATTTTTAAATTTATTCCATATTTCTACCCTTGTATAACAGACATATGTATCACTGCGTAAGTGCATCATTAAGACTAACTAGACATTTTTAGGGTAAAGGCTCGTTTAATTTAAGAATAATATAAATACAGAACATGAAGATTAGCCCCAAAGGCATAATTGAGAATCCCGATTTTATCAGCTCATTTCTTCTTCTTCTTTCTATCCTCCTTCATCACTGGAATTAAATGAACATTAAAATTTAACATAATATAATGCTCACTTACCATATCTGTGATTTTTGAGCTCATAAAATGTGCTTTAAAATATTTTGAGTAAGCTAATGATGAAAATGTACAAATGTAAAAGTAAACAGTTTTAAATAATGGAAAGATACACAGTAGGCTCCTGTGTGGCTCAGTTTCCAAACTTTTTATGGTCCTTTAGTTTAATTAACATCCAGCTTATTGGATGGGAGAGAGGAAGCCAGCCACATATATATCTGAAAATAAAGTTGCTGTTACATTTAGTTTCTCATTGGCAGTCTCTCCCTCAGACCGACAGGGTAGCTTTCTCTTATTTCCTACCACTGTTCAGGTTGACAGCTCACTGTGATTTTTCTCAAAGAATTTTACGGTAATTACATTATTCAAGGCCCCCACTGTATTATCTAAGGCCTCATATTGATTGATTGATTTGCTTATTCACTGGAACCATTTTGGGCACTATAATTATTACCATTTTCTCAGCCTCAGTACTCCTAGAAACAAATGCACAGCATATAAATAATAAGCAGAAATCCAAGTAGGATAGAAGAACATTTATTTTCTAAAAGTGTCTTTGTTTTTGTACTTTTACATGTGCAAGATTTAGAAATAGCCCCAGGGCACTGAGGGTTGAAAAGATAAAAGTATATGGCATTACCTATATAATATAGTCCTCTGTTTAGTCATCTTAATTCTTATAAAACATTTTCTGTTGACTTTATTGATGAATTGTGGTATACAATATTTACTTTTAAATTTTTTATTTTTATGCCTTATCTTCCTTATACCTCCTTTTAAGTCTTCATTAAAGGATTATGGCCTTCAAATAATTCTACTGACGTGTGACCTTCCAGGTGAATCAAAATGGTATATAGTAGAACATTAAATAATTAAAGTCCACTGCTCCTTTCCATCATTGATTTTCTTTGCTCATTATTCTAAAATGTATTAATTTAAAAAGACCACAATTACCTACACGTTGCTAGCCCATAGCTGTTAATATTAGCATTTAGAGCCAGGAAACATTCATTGAGTACTTAATCTACACGTGCTGCCCAAACTGTAATGAGCGGCTCTCCTGGGGGTTAGAGTGCAGAATCTGTTCAGATTGCATTTCTAAACAGTTTCTATGTGATACTGATGTTACTGGCCCTCAGGGCTGCAACTACAGTAACAAGTCTATATGATTCCATTCAAGGCCTTGCATTAGGTGCTTTCATGTTTATGTCATTTTATTAATTTAACAGAATATGTACTAGATGACTGTCATTAAGCACTGCTAAGTACTATTCTGTCTCGGAAATATAGAAGTGAGTGAAACAGTTAATTTGTTCTCATAGAGCTTTCACTTTAGGAAGGTAAAGGGTAGACAATAAATAAATAAACATATTATATTTGATGATGGGTAAGTTGTTTTTCAGTTGCTCAGTCATGTCCAACTCTTTGTGACCCCATGGACTGCAGCACACCAGGCTTCTCTGTCCTTCGCTATCTCCCAGAGTTTGCTTAAATTCATGTCCACTGACTTGATGATGCCATCCAACAATCTCATCCTCTGTCACCCCCTTCTCCTCCTGCCCTCAGTCTATAGAGATACATATATCACAGCATGGGAATAAATCATCAAATTAGGAGCTCTGGGGGAGTAGGGTATTGCAATTTTAAGTAGGGTGGCCAAAGTAAGCTTTGAAAAAGGCAAAATTTAAGAAATTACCTGGTGGGAACACCAACCATGAAGACAGGTGAAGAAGAATATAGGCAGAAAGATAGAAAAGTTTGGAAGACATCTGTTCAGTTCACTCAGTCGTGTCCGACTCTTTGCGACCCTATGGACTACAGCATGCCAGGCCTCCCTGTCCATCACCAACTCCAAGAGCTTGTTCAATTCATGTCTGTTTAGTCAGTGATGCCATCCAACTATCTCATCCTCTGTCATCCCCTTCTCCTCTGCCTTCAATCTTTCCCAGCATCAGGGTCTTTTCAAATGAGTCAGTTCTTTGCATCAGGTAGCTAAAGTATTGGAGTTTCAGCTTCAGCATCAATCCTTCCAATGAATATCCAGGACTGATTTCCTTTAGGATGGACTGTTTGGATCTCCTTGCAGCCCAAGGGACTCTCAAGAGTCTTCTCCAACACCACAGTTCAAAAGCATCAATTCTTCTGCGCTCAGCTTTCTTTGTAGTCCAAATCTCACATCCATACATGAGTACTGGGAAATTCATAGCTTTGACTAGATGGACCTTTGTTGGCCAAGTAATGTCTCTTCTTTTTAATATGCCGTCTAGGTTGGTCGTAACTTTTCTTCTAAGGAGCAAGCGTCTTTTAATTTCATGGCTGCAGTCACCATCTGCAGTGATTTTCGAGCCCCAAAAAGTAAAGTCAGCTACTGTTTTCTCATCTATTTGCCATGAAGTGATGGGACAAGGTGCCATGAAGTGATGGGACAGGATGCCATAATCTTAGTTTTCTGAATGTTGAGTTTTAAGCCAAATTTTTCACTCTCCTCTTTCACTTTCATCAAGAGGCTCTTTAGTTCTTCTTCGCTTTCTGCCATAAGGTTGGTGTCACCTGCATATCTGAGGTCATTGATATTTCTCCTGGCAATCTTGCTTCCAGCTTGTGCTTCATCCAGCCCGTTTCTCATGATGTGCTCTGCATATAAGTTAAATAAGCAGGGTGACAATATACAGCCTTGATGTACTCCTTTCCCGATTTGGAATCAGTCTGTTGTTCCAATTCCAGTTCTAACTGTTGCTTCCTGACCTGCATATAGATTTCTCAGGAGACAGGTAAGGTGGTCTGGCATTCCCATCTCTTTAAGAATTTTCCACAGTTTGTTGTGATCCACACAGTCAAAGGCTTTGGCATAATCAGTAAAGCAGAAGTAGATGTTTTTGAGGAGCTCTCTTGCTTTTTCAATGCTCCAGCAGATGTTGGCAATTTGATCTATGATTCCTCTGCCTTTTCTAAAACCAATTTGGACATCTGGAAGTTTGTGGTTCACATATTGCTGAAGCCTGGCTTGGAAAATTTTGAGCATTACTTTGCTAGCATGTGAGATGAGTGCAATCGTGTGGTAGTTTGAGCATTCTTTGACACTGGGATTCTTTGGGACATATTTCAAGCCAAAAAACATTCTTATATATTCATTGTCATATAGGCTATATCTATATTATAAATTAAATATTTGTCATATAAAACTCAAATGCCCAGTAGAATTGTGTAACTTTTGCATTTGAAAAGAGGAAAATTAAGTACCCATATATGGCAAAATCTGGTGCTGTTTGACAGAAATTGTCAAAGGTAGATTTAAAAAACAAACAAAACAAAACCCCAGAGTGCATGTGTGGATGCTCAGTCCCCTTGCAACCCCCTGCATTACAGCCCGCCTGGTCTTTTGTCCATAGGATTTCTTAGACAAGAATACTGGAGTGGGTTGCCATTTCCTTCTCCAGGGGATCTTCCTGAGCCAGGATGATCTCCTGTGTCTCTTGCATTGGCAGGTGGTTTCTCTACCACTGAGCCACCTGAGAAGCCCCGAAACAGAGTACTGTGTTGTAATTAGTCTCAGGTTCCTCACAGCAGAGTCCCAGGAAGTCTTTCCTAATGCCTGATCCTGGGATGAGTATTAACAACAACACAAGGGTGAGACATGTCTTTGGTCTTTTGGCCATGGAATCCCAAGTATGCACATAAATAAAACATGTATAGGATAATTCATGTTTGCCTCCAGTAACATAGAGAATGTGCCCTCCTCATTGTGTTTGAGTCAAATATGTACCAACTCATTATTGAAAGTATCTGGACAGTCAAAATACACTGTCCATTCAAGACCTTGGCCTTCTGTTCCACTCTCAGAGCCTAGACTTTGGATGACCAATTTCCAACATGGCCGACTTCCGGCTGCCATTTCTGATCTAAGGCGCTTAGTTCTGATAAGAGCAGACGACCAGGTCCTCTTCCCACTGATATGCCCTCACAGCTGTCTCTGCTGCTTTAGCCACCTCCAGGCCCATATTTAATTCTGGTGTCCCCACTTTCCCTCCCAGTCTATCCAGCCCTGACGCACTCAACTGTGAAGTGCATTTGAATTTCTTAACTATCTATTAAAAAGAAAAAGACTCCAGGAGAAAAGGCACTTGCTGAAGGGAACATGGAGGATAAATTTAACTTGTGATTTACTGACTCAAAGTCCAGCATTCTATATACACCACTACTTAAACCACGTCTAGTTTCTAGTGACATTATAAAGTCTAAATCTTCCTTACCCAGGTATGGACTTGTTAGTTCTGCAGACTTGTGTTCTAATCTCTTCTGCAGTTCCTCATACATGCAATGATAACACTCAGTTGTACTACGCTCACTGCTTTGGAGGAAATAGACTGAAATAAGGAGGTTAATATAAAATCCACATTTTAAAGTGAGGCAGAAATAATTATAGTTTGAACAGTCAATGCTTTTATATGGCAATTCAATAATATAGCAGTGAAAGTGTTAGTCACTCAGTCATGTCCAACTCTTTGCTACCCCATGGACTGTATCCCGCCAGGCTCCTCTGCCCATGGGATTCCGCAGGCAAGAATACTGGAGAGGGTTGCCATTTCCTTCTCCAGGGGGGCTCTTCCTGACCTAGGAATCAGACCTGGGTCTCCTGCATTCTAGACTGATTCTTTACAATCTGGGCTACCAGGGAAACCCAATATAGTAGTACTATTATAAATTTTTAAAGATTTGGATATCAAACTTATTCAGCAATGTATTTCATATCCCAGGTACATTTCTATAAAATTTATTTACTAACACCATTTGATAAATGACTTCAAAAACATATTTATCAGGATAAATTAGCATATCAAAGACCTACAGTCACTGTTAATGTTGAAAAGTGTCTTAAAAAAAAAACCAACTGAAAACATGTAAGACACTCTAGGAGAAAAATAGGTCAAGGACCAGCATTCGTGGGGAAGAGAATTTGAGACTATACTAAAAGGGAGTGATCAATATAAAAATATAATATTGGACATGTCAAGGATCTTTGGAAAGCTCACAAATTTGACACACAAAGAATATTAACAGATATTTACCTAGCAGGAATTTTATAGTTTGTTAGAACAAGTCCTTGTTTTATGTTGAAATTTTTCTCTCTTTGTGTATTTAAGATGCATCTGAGAAGAGAGAAACAATATTTAATACACTGGAGATCATGTGTAGGATATGAGATTAGTAGAACAAGGCCTCCTCTATTTAATGCTATGGCAATTAAACGCAGTGTCAATAGTCTAGGTAAATAGAAGACAGTTGATCGCCTGTCCTGCCTTTCTCATTACTGGTAAGATAGTGTGTCAACACCCTAATGGCCTTGAAGGATTTGTTTCTTTCTAGAGTTCAAATTACAATTCTAAATAGAGATGAAGCAATTCACTTCCCAGTGAGGAAGGAATTTGAATTAGACAATAAAATAGCAGATAACAGAAGTGTGTTCTAAATATAAAGTTTTATTTTACCTGAGTAAATTGTTGACAACATTCAAAGGGCCTTAGGCAATCAGACTTGATTTGGAAAGGTAATAAAAGAAATAAACAAACAAACAAAAAAAAATGAAGTATTTCATTCATTTTGAGCAGGATTGGTAAGAGATAGTATTTAATTTCAGTATGAGCATGTGCATGCATTGTGACTTTTGACACCTTGATGGAGGAGAGTATTAAAAGATTATAGAAACTAAAATTCATTGTGAAAAATTTTTTTCCAACCTGGGTTATGAATATAAAAGCACATTTTTCTTTCAATTCCCAGTGATAAATTTAAATGATGAATGATCACACAGTCATGTCATCCAAGCCAAATCTGTAAATATTATCTAGAATATGGACGATTCCCAGTTTTATCTCTTCTTCCTAGGTCTCTTTCTTCCTCTCCTGAAATCCAGACTCAGATTGTATGCTGCCTACTTTATTATTATTTTTATATTGCCTACTTTAAAATGTCCATTGAATACCTGATAAAAATCTTAAATTTAAAACAGGTTTCTGGTCATCTCTCCCCAAAACCTGTCCCTCTCACAGTCTTCTCCATATCAGCAGATGACCACTCCACTGCTGAGTCCAAAGCCTTGGAGTCATCTTGATTTTTCTCTTTGTTCATATCTACAAAATTTGACTACCTTTCAACATCTCCATTGCTACTACCATGTTCTGAATGCTTTCACTTTTCAACTAGAACAACTCCTAATGGATTCCTTTTGATCTCATTCCATCTTGCCACTCATCTCCCAACAGAATTTCTCCTTTATTCAGTATCCATGGTGATTCTTTTATGACCTAACCCAGACCATAACAGTCATCTGCTCAAAACCTCCAAACTCTCTCTAAACACACGCACTCAAACAGTAAAGGCAAACGTTATTCAATGGCATATACAAGGCCCCAGGTGGTCTGCCTTTTTTGTTATTTCCCTGACGTCATCTCCTGCTGTCTACTCTTTTGCATACTCCTCTCAAGCTATCCTGGCTTCTTTACCTTTTTCTTAAAAAGTAAAGTTTTACCATAGGACATGTGCAATTGATGTTCCCATTTTTGGGGATGCTGTCTCACAGATAACCTCATGACTAGTTCTCCAACTTTCCTTCAACTTTGCTCAAGTATCATCTAATCAATGACATGTATCATGACTACTCTATTTAAAATTCATTTTATGTGCCTGGAGCATAATTAACAAAAAAGAACAAAACCAAAGCAAAACACCAAGAAATAATGACATTTAAAGACTTAGTATGTGGATGATGTAGTAATAAATAAAATAAATATTGTTTAAAAGATGGTATTGTGGGAATAAAAAGAACATTCAGCATTCAGGACAAAGCCTTAGCAATATTGTCCATAATAATAACCTGCATTGAACCATAGGTCCTCCAGTTCTATTCTTGCCCCACCCAAGATTACTGTTGTCCAGCTTCCAGATTTATCATTCCCTTGATTTATTTTATATATCACATTTATACATGTTATAGTTATTTTAGTTGCATTTAACTTTATATCAAAACAACACAGTGCATATAATTTTGGATGTATCTTATCACTTAATGTTATATTGCTAAATATTATATGATACTATAGTTTACTTATACTACAGTTTAGTTCAGTAATGTTTAATTTTGTTTACATTCTATAGTTAGACATCTGTTCTCCTGAGGTCTATTCAAGGTAATGAATATTTGAGCTGTTTCACTCTTTTGTTATTATGAATGTTATCATTCTTGTTTCCTTTTATAGATTCTCTCTCATAAAATTCTAATACTTTTTCGTCTATTCTTAATCTGCAAGTTCTAAAATTAGCCTGACATATGATGCATGGAGCAATGTCAAGGTCATTCCCAAAGATCTCTCACCCTCTGTATTGGGCACCTGACATTCAGAAGGCTGCCTGCCTCCAGAGGGCTCATTACAAAGGGGGTCTTCACAGCTGGCCGAGAATTTCTCATCATGGTAGCCCTGTAACCTCAAACCTTCTCAGAGCCCCAACCTTCGCTCCCAGCTCTGCCCCACCACTCACCACATCCACTTTGATGTGTAACTTTCTGAGACTTTGCTTTGGGGCTCAAGGTAGCAGAGATAGGTAAGAAATTTTTGCTCCCTCTGGACGGGGTGGGAAGAAGCAGGTTCATAGCAGTGAGGACAGATTCTAGACTTCTCTGTCTGGAAATTGGAAGCCATGTGTTTCTACTAAAATTGTATATAGCATGTTCTAACTGTCTTTTAGTTACTAAATACTATTAGCACTATGAATCAGCTATATTATTTCTTGGAAAAATGAATTCTGCATCCAAAAAAACCTATTTACAAGTGACCTTTTGGAACATAACCTGTTTACAAGTTAGGGACTCTTAGTAATGCATTCCAGACTTAACTGCAAATAGTTTTTCATTATCTGTTGCTATGGATCATCTGCTTCATTGCTCTTCTTCATTAGCACAGATAATAGAGACCTAACTGAATTACTGCTTTCAAGCATATCCATTTCTTTTGTTTTGTATTACACAAGTTTCCTTGGGTCCTTAGCTTCACTTCCAGCTTGATGTTTTAGTTCTGATTTTGAATATAAAACAAGTTCTTAATGAGTTTATGGAGGTCAATAACTATCAATAACTAATGACCTCCGTAAAATGCTAGTATACAGACAAGTTGAGTAAGTTATGCCTCCTTTATTAAACAGACATTTACTAAGAGTCAACTCAGGGTAAATGCAGTGTCAAGAACAGTAGGATACATAGAACTAGAGCATGTTTTCTGTAGTTAATCAACTATTTTGAAAACCTGTCATGTATAGGACACACCTCTAGGTGTTAGGAGTATATACCTACCAAGCAATAGACTTTGTTCCTGCACTAATGAGCTTCCATTCAAAGTGGGGAGGATGACAAAAATTTTTAGAGTAATGTGTGCAGAGTAGTACAAAACTGACCAAGTGATAATGAGCTCATATAATGCAGGGGAGGGATTCCTTTTGACCTTATCATCAGAGATATTGTTTTTGAGAAGTGATATTTGAAATGAGATCTGAATCATGGGATGGAGTCAATCATGGGATGAGAGGGATAAAAGTGCTCCCAACAGAGAAGATCAAGTGTGAAGTCCTTGAATTTGAAACAGGTTTGGGTGTGCTCCAAGGACAAAAAGTTCAACCAGGGCCCAAATTATAGGAATTCCGTTTAAAAAAAAAAGAAACACTGTAACAGTTGATAAAGTCAATACTGTGCTATTAACAAAGAAATCTTAATGTGAAAATGATAATGTGATGGATAAGACGTAAGACTTAGATAACAGCAAATGATGTGTCCGTGACTATGAACAGACTATGTAGATGGGGAGGTTCATCTCAGACTTAAAGATAGCATGTATTAATCCTTCATAACACATAATGTTTCTATTCCCAAGATAATAATAGCTGACATTTATTGATATCTTATTACATGCCAAGTGCTCTTCAAAGCATGTGAGATATAGCTTACTTAATCTTTATGTTTCCCTATGAGAAGATCCTGAGATGCATATATCCGTTAATATATGAGGGAAGTTTTGCACAGATAGGCCATGGAATTTGTCCAAGGTCAGATAGAAAGTTCTCAATGGCTCTGGGGTCCAAATCCACACAGTCTGATTCACTATTGTCAATAACCTAGAACTTGAGTTGTGATCAGCTGCAAAACTGGCAGTTTTATGTTTGTTTGCATCTTCATGTAAACACCTTCTTGCAATGTGACTTGGACCTTATGTCCATGTAGAAGTGGAGTCTATTTCTCCACCCTAGGAATCTGACTTTGACTATGGGACTGACTTTGGCCAATGGGATGTTACCACACTTGAGCCAGGAAGAGGCTGGGGTAGTGCTTATGTACATTGGCAATTACCCTCCCTAGCTGCACTTGAGCACCCTAGGGTTACCGCATGCCAACAAGCCTGGAGTAGTCTACTAGCTGATGAGTAGGAGAGGCCCACTTACTTGCATTATCCCTGCTGATAGCCACGCCACCACCAGGCATACAAGTGAGACTTTTCTATGTCTAGTTGACAACAAATGTCAGAGTGAGCCCAGCCAAAATCACATGGAGCAAACTTGCTCCATCTCAGTTGAGCTACACCCAAATTGCTGAACTGTGGAATTGCAAGCAAATAAATAGTTGTCATATCAAAGCATTAAGACTTGGAATAGTTTGTTACACAGAAAAAAATAGCTCTTGTACAGACCACAGTAAAATAATGGCTTCAGGGTATTTGAAGACATTTAACAGACATTCGATTCTCCTTTGTGTGTGAAGATGCTTTTATTCTGTCTTCAAAAAAAAATAAATAAATAGAGGGAACTGATCAAAGTGTGCTGTATTTATGATTGTTTGTAGGGCCAATAACAGTCTTAACAAGCTGTTATGTCCCAAAGACCATGACATTTGATAAAGCATACAGTTAGTAGAGTTATACTTCTAGCCAACCTCATCTGCCATATTTTCTGGTATTTAGCTTCAAAGTATAATCAAATACTTTGGCCACCTGATGCGAACAGCTTACTCATTGAAGAAGACCCTAATGCTGGGAAAGATTGAAAGCAAAAGGAGAAGGGGGCGATAGAGGATAAGATGGTTATATAGCATCCCTGACTCAATGGACATGAATTTGAGCAAATCCCAGGAGACAGTGGAGGGCTGAGGAACTTGGTGGGCTACAGTCCATGGGGTTGCAGAGTCAGACATTACTTAGTGAGTAAACAACAACAACGATAATCAAATAGCACCACAAGAATATTGATGATAAATAGTACAATTGGTGTCAACATTAAAGCCTGGATGATTTTATCAATGCTGTTTTAGAATACTTTGCATGTTAAAATTCATCATGGACATCTTTTGACCAAAGAAAATATGATATTAATGTCTAAGAAAAATGGTAGCCCATAACAATATGTCTGCCACCTCTGAAAGAAAATAATAAGTATCTAGTATGTTGTTAGAGCATGAAGTAAGCAAGGTCCTTCCAGTAGGGCTAACAGACTCAAGCAGTATATTCCCCAGAAGATTAGCTTATCTGTTCAAACCTCCCAATCTCTGTTTGGCCTGCCAGGTTTATACCAACATTGAACTCACAGATTTAAGGATGTAGTGTTAATATTGATGAAAACTGGTATCAATGAATATTCATTGGAATGAAGTTCAAATTTGTTACCATGGCAGATTATCTGGTTCCAAAATATACCTGTGACTGTTGCTATGTGGCTTATTGCTAGGATTCAGAGGAAGGTGAGAATTACTGTGGTATTGCCCATTCAGCAGGAGTCATGAATTGCAATGAGCACAAATTAGGACAAGTGGGCTTCAAAAGAGACAATTTCATAAATGTGAGAGGATGTTGAGGTCAACAAGATGTCTCTAATGTCACAAAAATCACAAGATGAAAGAAAATGAGAATGACTCATGAAAATGAGTTGGAGTGGAACTGAAAAATAAAATGCTTTAATATTTTTAAGAGGATTCACTTAAGCAAAAGTTGAGTACTTGGACTGTAGTCAATTCATTCACAAAGACATGAGTTGATATTGTTTCAATTTGTGCTATGAATGTATGTACATGATGTCTCCTTCACTAAATCTGTTTTTAAGCATGGCACAATGGCCACAGTAAAATATTTTCTGAATGGAACTTTTTCTCATCTTCAGAAATAAAAATTCAAAGACAGAATTATTGATAAGACCTTCTACTTTTCTTGTTCACCTCATTATTAGAATAAGATGACTACATAAATTATTTAACAGATTTCCCATATTTTGTTTTTGAGGAGACAAAATAAGATTTCATGCATATGGTTTTAGGCAGCATACCGTTTAACTCTAAAACCATCTGCCCTGCATAATTGCTTTTCATTGTTTTTGTCACTCTCAAGGTACCCTGAGACCAACATATCCACAAGTAATTCATGAAGTAATGATAACCTCTATCTCTGTAGGACAAATCTTATAAAACCTGTATCAGACATGGGAAATGATGATGGTTCAGCTAACATTTTCTTTCCATGCTACATTCTAAGGACTCTTTGGAGTCACAAGAGGAAGGAAATATTTCTGTTTGTTCACAACATTTTTTTGTAAAAATTATAGTTGGTTTACAATGATGTGTTGGTTTCGGGTGTACAACAAAAGTAAATCAGTTATATTGGGTTGGCCATAAAGTTCATTTAGGTTTTTTCCTGTAAGATTTTATAGCAAAACAAAATTTTTGTCCAACCCAATACATACTTAATTGTTCACAACATTTTAAATGCAATAATTAAAAAAATTAAAAATACCAAAACAGTTTTACAACAGACTTTCATCACATTTTTTGATGTGCTTGTCTTTATAACCATCTCTTTTCCACCTTCTAACACTGGTTTATTGATAAGGAGGCTGAGGTTACACAGAGAACACTATATTTTTGAGTGATAGAGGACAAGAACTTGTATTTTCAATCTCTCTAAAATAGATGTAATTTTCAATTCCTAGCTTCATGAAGAGAGAGATCAAATGTATGGAAGTTCTGGGCTTGCATCGTTTAAAAAGCTTCATTTTTATGTGTTTTATATATTAAGGTTTTGTATATTTTCTCTAATGTCACAGAAATCACATTTTTTTGGTGACATCTTCATTCTAAGGTGACACCTTCACTCTAAGCTACAATACATAAAATAAAGTTGACACCTTCATTCTAAGCTACAATACTGGGTAAACTGACTATATTACTATTTACTGTTCTTATGAATAATAATTAGGAATATGCTAATGAAGATGAGAGCTTCTCAGGTGGCTGAGTGGTAAAGAATCCACCTGCCAATGCAAGAGGCGAATGAGATGTAGGTTTGATCCCTGGGTAGGGAAGATACCCTAGAGAAGGAAATGGCAACCCACTCCAGTATTCTTGTGTGGGAAATCCCATGGACATGGAGCCTGTTGGGCTACAGTCCATGGGGTTGCAAAGAGTCAGGCACAACTGAGCAACTGAGCACAATAATGCAGGTGAAGTAGATACATAGGGGAAAAAAAGTGAATAATCAACATGTTTAAAGTAAATCAGACTGAAATAAATCCCAGTATGGTAGAATTACTCTTAACAGTCCTTGCATTTTACCTGGTGTGTCAAATAAATAATGTATTTGCTTATAGAAGGTATATATTGACTTCATTGCTTGCCTGGCATTTTAGGGAAAAATTGACACTGATTGCACCATTCAAAAGCCTCTTAAAAGAAATTGAAAATAGAGGAAAAATCTAAATTTTAGTTTTGATTGCTATTCAAATGTAAACATTTTCCATCAATAGCTAATTTTCTACATGAATATATAGCATCTCTGCCTTATTTTGCTATTTTATTCTTACTACAGTAAAATAATTATATATAAATGCTATAAAGATTTGAAATATGACATTCTCATGTTTGTGTTACTCTGCAAAATTTCAAGATAGTTAATGACCATTTCCTCTTCAGAGGCCCTCCATTTATTTTCCATTTCTAGCCCTGGTCTTGCCTGCCAAAATATGATTGACTGGTTAGCATTACATCTCTCTTGACCTCCTACAGCCCAGAGGTCAGCCATCTAGGCACCATGGTCTGGCCACATAAGCTAGAATGCCAGCTCTGTAGCTGCTAATGGTGTAATGCGATCAACATCCAGACAATTCCTCTTTCTTCTCAGCCACCCCTTGTGTTCACTATGTTGTGTCAATCGATGCATATGTTTTCACAAGAGACCAATCAAACAGAAACCATTTATCATATATGACGATGCCATATGTGACTCTATTGTTTTTGCCATTTCTTTCTTTGAAAATAAATACACCAGAGGCATTTTACCCACACATTTTGTTTCCCATGCAAGAATAGCCATTTCTAGGCTATCCACCATTTTAACCATCACCAGGGCTGTGAGATTCTTGATGAGATGCTAGCAAATGTCAACAATATTCCAACTGGTCTTATTCTACCACTCACGAGTCACACTGTTCTTAGCTTCGCCTTAATGAGGTGTCAGGTTTCAGCAACCGATCTGCATCCACTTTCAATGTAAAATTCTAAGGAGATGACAAAATAAGGAAGTAAACCCCTCTGATTCTTAGTTTCTGAAATCTAACCCCTGATGATCATTTAGTGTAACTGAATCTTGATTTGGGGATGTGCTTAGCATATTGTCTCTGCTGACACCTGTATAAATTAGTGCTTGAAGTAAGGAAAGGAAGAATGTTGGTACCATGTGTGGTTATAGGCCAGCTGACCCAAGAATGCCTGAATCTTCTGGTGCTAATGCCCCAGCCTTCCCAAATTTATTAAGGGAGATATAGCAAATAAGGAAGAAGAGGTTGCTCTATTATTAACTGTGATTTTGCTAAGAATCTTTCAAAGTTCTTGTAAATACTGGTCGGAGAACATGATTTTGATTCCTTATCTAAGTGGTGATAATATGTCACCTCAAATCCTGTTCTTAGAAGCTTGCCATTATTTAGTTGAATGAATAGGCAGACATTTAAAGTGATAAGCACACCAGGACACAGAGACTGTATATAGCACAACACACACACACTTAATGCGCAGAGGCCACTTACATAAGTGCCCTAGAATTTGAATATTTATTCAATGTGTAAAGTACTCTACTGTCTTTTGAAGGAACAAGAATGAAGGTCACAGAATGTCAACCATATTTTCCTAGCATAAAGAGTAGAATAAGAGCTCCACATGATCCTATTCATTTTCTTCTTCTTCTAAACCATAGAATTGCAAAGGATTTGTAATGACTTATTATCCATTGACTTTGCTTATCTTTGATCAGTTTTCTTGTTGTTGTTTGTCCTCCTGGCTCTATTGGATCTTTGTTGCTGCACAAACTTTCTATAGTGGTGGTGAGTGAGGGCTACTCTTAGTTGCAGGGTGCAGGCTTCTCATTGCAGTGGCTTCTCTTGTTGCCGAGCATGGACTCTCGGGCACGTGGGCCTCAGTAGTTGCAGCACCGAGGCCCAGTCGTTGTTCTCAGACTCTAGTTGTGGTGCACCGACTTAGTTGCTCCAAGGCATGTGGGATCTCCCCGGGTCAGGGATTGAACCCATTTCTCCTGCATTGGCAGGCGGACTGTTGTCTATTCTAACTTTACCAGTCATCTAGTATGTTTTCAAATTAAATTATTATTGCTATTACTAATTAATACAAATTAACAAGTTCTGTATTGTGGACTTTTGAAAGTGCAGTTTTCAGTAGCTGCAGAGTAGGCGCCATGATACGGCCTCTATGGCCCTTTTTTGTTTGCAAATCAAGTGCATTTCTCTTTCAATCTGCTCATTGTAATCTTTCTTTGCAATTTCTCTAATATCTATTGAATATTACCAATGCTTTTCTATCATTCTAAATCTATATGGAGTTTAACTTTCTTGTTGGTAACTTTTATCTTGTAGTTCAAATATGAACAAGTAACAAACTCTGTTCTGATTTATGTAAGAAATATCAAGAAATTTTTCTGAGGAGATTGAAACATTGTGCTATATGACATATTTCCATGTTTATAGACAGCTCAGAAATAAATAATATTTTTATTTTATTAAGACATTGCTTTTTCTTAATAAACTAAAAAAACCCCTTTTGTCCTTGCCAATAAATAATTAAATCTTTCATCAAGCTTCCTCTCACTTCAAACTACACAGATGAAAACACTGCTCTATAAATCCCAGTTATTGAAGTATCATAATAGCGAAATCAATGTCTTAGAAAAAAAATACATCTATCCAGCATATCTTTAATAACCACTGAATAGCAAAACCTACAGGGAAATATTTTCCCTATTCTCCACAGGATGTACTGAATCAGAGTATTTTCATTAAATCTAATATGAAATGACAGAAAGTAGAGAAAAGGAGAATGCCACTTGTTTATTTTACTTATTTTTGCCACATATCAGATACTGATAAAGCAATTTTAAGAGATGTATGCATGATATAATACAGTGAAATTGACTTTTCTTCTTCATAACCACATGCACATTTTTATATCTGCAGCAATATTCTTTTTGAATAGCTACCTGCAGTTAATTTTAAGTTCCCATTGATCTTCGGTGGCCTAGACAAGTTAAAGTGATGATAAAGCAGACAGACTGAATTATCAGCATACCAAATAGGATGTGAAAACTTGGTCATGCACACGTTTCAGAGATATATTCATCTCTGATAATGTATAGTGGCAGACACCAAATTTAAAAATATATTGCATGTTTTTCAAGTCAGAACAGATCACAGTGTGAAAAAATACTGTTTGTTTTCCATCTTTGGTGAGATTGAACCACATAAAAATTTAATTAAAATAACAACAATCAGGGAAACCATGAAAAACAGCTCCAATCATCCTCTGTATTTAAGTGTAGCCAATAAGAATGATTGGGAGATCTCAAATAAAATTGTCTAAACGTTAAACTTATGCATACACTACTAAAAACATTTTTCAAGGCTCACCACACTGAGTGGACGTGTAGAGGGAAAATATTCTTATGTATAATTCAATGTGAATTCAAGGTAGTAAATTGTACAGAGAATTTCTGAAAAGGATTTAGTCAGGGAAGCAGATGGATCAAACTGGGTCATGCTAGACAGGATAAATATTATGGTTCTTCTTCTGCCATATAAAATAGGAAAATCATAGAGCTACATTGCTGGTGCTTTTTGAAAATTGGCAGCTACTTTTAGGTAGAAAAGACTTGGAAGAATTTCACTTTTTTCTTTAAAGGTTTTGAAATGGGTTTTTTGTCAAGAAATATCTTCTGTGATCATTCTAACTAAATACTAACTAGAATCAATCTTAGGCCTCAATCCCATATCTTTCCTAGGCGTGGACTGGTTTATAGAGCTCTTATTGACAAACAGTAAAGTGCCAATTTATGACTCTCTACGGCTAAATGGAAATAAAAATAAGAAAAGCCACTGCATGAGGAAAAGCAATTTTAAAGTGAAAAGATAGTTCAAGTGAAAAGAAAGAAAAAACACTGAATTGTGCTGAGTTGGCAACACGCTCGAAATGAGAAGAGAAAAAGTAATTTAAGCAAAAAATAGCGAGATTCTCATCACCTGTTTCATAGTTAGAAGGTCAAATAAAGAATTTAAGCATTTCCTTTTTGAAAGCGTTAAGTGTCTCCCACAATCCTTTTTTATTATTTGTATCTTACTATTACGTGGGGTTTTGGCAGTGCTGTTTCTGGTCAGTATCTTCTTTTTCCTTAAGAACTGTCACGCTTCCAAGGATGTGCTAGAGCAAGATTCTGTAACAGCTCTCCTGTCTTGACTGCAGACATCACACTTAAACTTGGCTTTCAGTGAATATCAAGTTGATAGTTTGAAATCAAGGGTACTGAAAATATTTATACCGTTAGAACACTGCAGATACTTCAAATGAAGTTTTCTCTTCCCCCAGAATGCCAACTGTCAATCAATTGTCTAGAAACCACTGCCCTATTGAAGACTAGAGAGGCATAATGCTTAGAAGAGATTCAACTTTTAATTTTTTTTAATCTTTTAATTGAAGCATAGTTGATTTACAATGTTGTGTTTCATGTGACAGGGAAGTGATTGTTATACATATCTATATAACTGAATATATATATATATATATACACACACATACATATATATACATACATATATATACACACACATATTTGTTCAGATTCTTTTTCCTTATAGGTTATTAGAAAATATTGAGTTTAATTCTCTTTGGTATACAATAGGCCTTCAATGGTTATCTATTTTATATGTATAGTGTGTGTGTGTGTGTGTATATATATATACATATATATATGTGTGTGTGTGTGTGTGTGTGTGTGTGTGTGTATGTTACTCCCAATCTCAATTTATTCCTCCTCCCCTTCTCCTTGGGTTACCAGAAATTGGTTGAATATGTCTGGGAGTCTATTTCTGTTTTATATATGAATTCATTTGTATCATTTTCTTTAGGTTCCACATATGAACCACTTCATATATTTGTCTTTCTGTCTGACTTACTTCACTTGTTATGTTCATCTCTAGGTCCATCTATACAGTGCCTTTCTATAGTACTTAGATGCTCAGTCGAGTCTGACCCTATGTGACCCTATGGACTGTAGCCTGCCAGGCTCCTCTGTCCATGGTATTCTTATGGCAAAAATACTGGAGTGGGATACAATTTCCTCCTCCAAGGTATCTTCCCAACCCAGGGATCAAACCCACATCTCTTGTGTCTCCTGCATTGGCAGGCAGATTCTTTACCACTAGCACCATCTGGGAAGTGGGTCCATCTATTTGCTTCAAATGGCATTATTTCATTCTTTTTATGGCTGAGTAATATTTCATTGTATTTATGTACTGCATCTTCTTTATGCATTTATCTGTTCATGGACATTTATTTTGCTTCCATGTCTTGGTTATTATAAATGGTGCTGAAATGAACTTTGGGATGCATATATCATTTCAAATTATGGTTTTCTCCAGATATATGCCCAGGAGTAGAATTGCAGGATCACATGATAACCTTGGGCTTCCCCAGTGGCTCAGCAGTAAAGAATATGCTTGCAATGCAAGAGATGCATGGTTGATCCCTGGATCAGGAAGATCCCCTGGAAGAGGGCATGGCAAACCATTCCAATATTTTTGCTAGCAAAATCCCATGGACAGAAGAGCCTAAAGGGTTAGAGTCCATGAAGTCACAAAGAGTTGGACATGACTAAAGCAACTGAGTCAGTACACATGGTAGATCTAATTTTAGTTTTTAAGAAACTTCCATACTGTTCTCTATAGTGGTTGTGACAAATTACATTCTTACCAAGGGTATAGGAGTTTTTTTTGTTTTTGTTTTTTCCTGCACACCCTCCCCAGAACTTATTATTAGCAGACTTTTTGATGATGGGCATTCTGACTGGTGTGATGTGGTATCTCATTGTAATTTCCATTTGCAGTTCTCTAATAACTAGTGAGGTTCAGCATCTTTTTATGTACCTTTTGGCCATCTGTATATTTTCTTTGGAGAAATGTCTTTTTACATCTTCTGCTCATTTTTTGATTGGGTTGTTTGGTTTTCTGATATTGAACTGTATATGCTGTTTGTGTATTCTGGAGATTATAATCCTTTTTTGGTTGTGTTTGCAAATAATTTCTCCCATTCTGTAGGTGGCTGTTTGTTTATGGCTTTCTTTCTTGTTGTTGTTCAGTTGCTAAGTCATTTCTGACTCTTTGTGATCCCATGGACTGCAGTCCTCAGACTTCCCAGTCTTTCACTATATCCCAGGGTTTGCTTATACTGACATCCATTGAGTCAGTGATGCTATCCAATCATCTAATCCTCTGTCACCCCCTTCTCCTCCTGTCCTCAATCTTTCCCAGCATCAAAGTCTTTTCCAGTGGGTTGACTCTTCACATCAGGTGGCCAAATTATTGGAACTTCAGCTTCAGCATCAGTCCTTCTAATGAATATTCTGGGCTAATTTCCTTTGAATTGATTGGGTTGATCTCCTTGCTGTCCAAGGAAATCTCAGGAGTCTTCTCCAGCACCGCAATTTGACAGTATCAATTCTAAAAGATTTTAAATTGAATTAGGTCCCATTTGTTTATTTTTGGTTTATTTATTTTTTGTTTTATTTTTTCTAGGTGACAGATCCAAAAAGAAATGCTGTTTCTGGCAGAACAAGGATGTTCTGCCAATGTTTTCCTCTAGGATTTTTACAGTATCTGGTTTTACATTTAGATCTTTAATTCGTTTGAGTTTATTTTTGTGTGTGGTGTTGGATAATGTTCTTTTACAGTTAACTGTCTAGTTTTTCCAGCATCATTTATCAGAGAGAATTTCTTTTCTTCATTGTATTTTCTTGCCTACTTTGTCATAGATTAAGCAACTAGAGAAAGGATATCAAACAAAACCAAAGTTAGAAGGAAAGAAATCACAAAGATCAAAGTGGAAATAAATGAAGAGATGAAGAAAATCATAGAAAGGATCAATTGAACATAAAGCTGGTTCTTTGAATAGGTAAACAAAACTGATAAACCTTTAGCCAGACTCATCAAAGGGAAAAGGGAAAGGGCCAAAATTAACAAAATAAGAAATGAAAAAGAAGTTCTTTCTGATACCACATAAATACAAAGTATCATTAGAGACTACTACAACCAGTTATATGCCAGTAAACTGGACAACCTAGAAAAAATGGACAAATTCTAGGAAAGGTACAATCTCCCAAGACTGAACCAGAAGGAAATTAAAATGTGAACAGACCAATTTTAAGATCTGAAATTGAATCTGTGATTGAAAAACTCCCAACAAAAAAAGTCCTGGACCAGATGGCTTCACAGGCAGATTCTGTCAAACATTTAGAGAAGATTTAACACCTATCATTCTGAAACTATTCGTAAAAATTTCAGAGAAAGGAACACTTCCAAACTCAATCTATGAGGTCACCATCACCATGATACCAAAACCAAAGAAAGATAACCACACACACATACACATACACAAAATTATGTGTCAATCTTGTTGATGAACATAGATGCAGAAATCCTCAACAAGATACTAGCAAACAGAATCCAGCCTATATTAAAAGGGTTATACACCATGATCAAGTGGGATTTATGCCAAGGATGCAAAGATTTTTCAATATCTGCAAATTAGTGAGTATGATAAACCACATCAACAAATTTAATAAAAACCATGTGATTATTTCAATAGCACAGGAAAAGCTTTTGATAGAATTCAATATCCATTTATGATTAAAAACAGTCCCCAGAAAATGGGCATAGAGGAAACCATAAAGGCCATGTATGACAAACCCACAGCAAATATCATACCCAGTGGTGATAAGCTAAAAGCATTTTCTCTAAGATCAGGAACAAGACATGAATGTCCACTCTTGCCACTTTTTCAAAAATTTATTTTTGACTGCACTGGGTCTTGTTGCTATGTGCAAGCTTTCTCTAGTTGCAGTGAGCAGGGCTATTCTTTGTTGCAATTCATGGACTTTTTGTTGTGGTGGTTTCTCTCCTGCAGAACACAGCCTCTAGGCATGTAGTCTTCAGTAGTTGCAGCACATGCTCTCAGTAGTTATGGCATATGGGCTCTAGAGCTTGGGGTCAGTAGTTGTGGTGCACAGCCCTATTTACTCTAGGACATGTGGGATCAGACTTAATGTACTCTGCATCTTGTACTAAGTCACTGCAGTCATGTCTGACTCTTTGCGATCCTGTGGACCATAGCCCGCCAGGCTCCTATATTCATGAGATTTTCCAGGCAAAAATACTGGAGAGGGTTGCTATTTCCTCCCAAGGATTTTCCCTACCCAGAGATCAAGCCTGTGTCTCTTACCTCTCCTTCATTGGCAGGTGGGTTCTTTACTACTAGCGCCACCTGGGGAGCCCTGTACCCTGCATTGGCAGGCATACTCTAAACCACTGAACTACTAGGGAAGTCCATTGCCACTATAATTCAACATAATTTTGAAAGTCTTAGCCACAACCATCAGAGAAGAAAAAAGAAGAGACTTAATATAAATTGGAAAAGAAGTAAAACTGTTACTGCAGAGGACATGATATACATAAAAAATCCTAAGACACTACCAGAAAACTACTAGAGCTCATCAATGAATTCAGTAAAATTGCAAGATTTCTACACCATAGAAATTTTCTACACCATAACAATGAAGGATCAGAAAGAGAAATTAATAAGTAACCCATTTCCTTTGTATTAAAAAGGAATGGAATACCTACAGGGGGAAAAAAAGAAAAACTACCTAAGGAAGCAAAAGATTTGTACTCCAAAAATTGTTAGTTGCTGATGGAAGAAATTGAAGACAATGCAAACAGATGCAAAGCTATATTGTGTTCTTGGATTAGAAGAATCAATACTGTAAAAATGACTATACTACCCAAGACAATCTACAGATTTAATGCAATTCCTAGGAAAGTGCCAATGCCATTTTTCAAAGAACGAAAACAAAAAAATTAAAAATTTATGCATGCATGCTGTGTGCTCAGTTCCTCAGTCATGTCTGATTCTTTGCAACTCCATAGACTACAACTTGCCAGGCTCCTCTGTCCATGGGATTTTACCAGGCAAGAATACTGGAGTGGGCTGCCATTTCCTTCTCCAGGAGATCTTCCCAACCCAGGGATCAAACTGGCATCTCTTGTGTCTTCTGCATTGACAGATGGAATCTTTTACCACTGTACTACCTGCATGGAAACAGAAAAGACCCAAAATCAAATCAGTCTTGAGAAGGAAAACAGAGGTACATGAATCAGGCTCCCAGACTTCAGACTATACTACAAAGCTACAGTAATCAAAACACTTTGGTGCTGGCACAGAAACAGAAATATAAATCAATGGAAAAGGATTGAAAGCCAATATTTTTGAACAAATAAATGATTAATGTTTAGGACTATGTAAACTTTTACTTATAGTTAAATTAGATGATATTATTTAGACTTTTCATAACTATATATACTAATAATCCTTAAATAATTATATTGACAATAGATGAGATTTTATATGGTGGAAATTTTATGTTTGGGGATAGTGACCTGGCTATGCCACCAAGTAATAACTTGCTTGTAGAATATTTTCCCCCTTATTTCTAGGGGCACTCAGAAAAAATTTAAATAAAATAGTGTAACTTGGAGTTCAGAATATAATATAATATATGAATATAGAGCATATAATAATGTCATTTTTAGAAAGCTATCTGAAAATGGAAAGTGGAGATAATAAAATATGCTGATATATTAGAACTTGAATTATTTATATTCTAATTGCTACAGAAGCAGCAATACAAACAATAGCTTAAAAAGACTAAAACATAAACATAATGTGAAAGGTTTCTGCTAGAAAATTTTTGATATTTTGGGTGAGTTGACGAAGGATCAGGGGATACATTTCTATGTCAGGTATTATTAAGTAATATAAGTAAAAGAAGATCATTCTCTAAACTACTGAAATTTTGCACTTACATTCATTGGTTTAGATAACATATTTTAACCTAAAGAACCAAAATCTAGTGATAGGCATTTAAATTCTCTTGATCCTAATGAAGGGGAAGACTGCAGCATTATTTACCTAAATAATGGAGACAACAAAGATGACAAAATTCTGTTTTCCTTTGCAATTGCACAGATTCTCAGAACATTTCTGTACTCTGGTCACCTAATATGTGGGTGGTTTTCCCACAATAAGCAATTTTCTGATTCCCTAGATACCAGCTCACTGTCCTAGAAATTAATTCAATTCTGACACTATCTACTGGGAGACTGTATCAGATCCCACAGGTTAAGAGCCCATTCCCATAAGACTATGGAATCTACCCATATACACACTTCATAAGCCAATCTCAAGTCCAGGTGCTTTTGAGGATCAGCTATCAGCTGGAAATTCCCATAACTTCTTGCTTGGGTTTTATTAATTTGCTTGAACAGATTAAAAACTCAAAACAGTTTACTGCATTACTATGTTATTATAAAACGATGTAACTCAGAAACAGCCAGATCAGAGAGGTACATAGAGCAAGGTATGGGGGAGAAGCACAGAGCTACCATGCCTTTGTAAGTGGTACTAAAACCCATGCCCAGCACCTCCACATGTTCACTAACCCCAAAAATCCACAAACCCCATTGTTCTGTTTTTATGGAAGTTTCATCACCTGTGTGTATGTGTGTGTGTGTGTGTGTGTGTGCGCGCTCAGTCAGTCATGTCTGACTCTTTTGCTACCCCTTGGACTGTGGTCCATCAGGCTCCTCTGACTGTGAAATTTTCTAGGTGGGTATACTAGAGTGGGTTGCCATTTCCTTCTCCAGGGTATTATCTCAACCCAAGGATTGAACCTGCATCTCTTAACATCTCCAGAGTGTGCAGGTGGCTTCTTAACCAATGCCTCACCTGAGGGATGCAGGAGCTGGTGGGCTGCCGTCTATGGGGTCACACAGAGTTGGACACGACTGAAGCGACTTAGCAGCAGCAGCACCTGAGAAGCCCCTTCATTACATAAGCATGGTTGATTAAATCATCATCCATGGGTGGGGATTAAACTCAAGCTTCAGCCCCTCTGCCTTCCTGGAATTCTGAGGAGTGGAGCTAAAGGTTCAAACCCACTAATCACAAAGTTGGTGTCCTTGGCAACTATACCCCAACCTTTGGGGCTTTCCAAAAGTCTTTTCATTAATATAAACTCAGGTGTAATTAAAAGGGGCTTATTATGAATAACGACCTATTTCACTTTTTTTTGGCGGGGAGAGCTCTGGAGCTATTTAAAGTACTGAGAATAAAACTAAATACTCCTGTTGTTCTTGTATAGGAAATTACCAGGATTTTTGGAGCTATGTGCCAGGAATTATGAAGACCAAATATATAGTTCTTATTATAAAGCACTGTATCACAGGTAGTATTAAAAACAAAGAAATCCTACTTTAAAAACTTGGTTTTGGTGGAGGGAAAGTAATAGATATTATATATTAATAAAATGTTTGTCCAAAGCAAAAACATTTTTGATCTTTCTCATATGTTTTTAAATTGTCTATGAAAAAAATACAGTGAATGTCATTTACTGAGGAATTTGTGTAAGATCACAAGCTCTTGATAGGGTATTGGAAGGGTATCTGATATTCTAGATTTTATTCTTGATAAATTAATTTAAAAAAGAGGTTATGCGATTGAGTTGATTATAATGCTTCTAGTAAGCAAACCACAACTTACAAAGCCTCAAGGTTCAGAAATTAAATCCTGGAAACAATCGATCATAAACAACCAACTAGACTTTCCAAAATGAGGTAACTTCTTACATTATAACCAATCAAATAATCTTCTCCCTTTTCTTCTATGTCTCCTCTATAAAGGCTTTACCCCTTACTTCCTGTCAGTGGAGGGCTCCTAAGCATTTCTGGTCTGCTGCTGCTAACTTGAATCAATTTTTGCTCAAACTCTTAAAATTCTTAATATGTCTCAGTTTATCCCTTTAACACTTCCAGGATGAATGTAGGCAAAACATTTCTTCATGTTCTTTTGGGCCGAGCATTGTGAACTTTAAGGCAGCAGTATTTCCTGCCCCAGTTTTATTGAGATGTCATTGACATACAGTATTATGTCATTTTAGTGTGTACAGCATAATGATTTGACTTACATATATTGTGAAATAATTACCACAGTAAGCTAGTTGATGTCTATCATCTGATATAGATGCAAATCCATATTGTCTCTGTGATGACAACTTCTAGTGCTTACTCTGTTAACAACAGGTAGCTGTCTTTATGCTTTATATTGCATCCATCTAGTGTATAATAATCATATCTAGGTCTTCCATGTAGAACATTCCCAATAAATGTCTGTTGAATAAATGTTGCTTATGTATTGAAAAAAAACTTTATTTATTTTAAAATTAAAATTATTAATTTATTGAAAAAAATTGCATAATTTGTGTGCCTAATCCTTTTATTAATTATTCTTCAAGCATGATTTATTACCTTTAACCTCTTGGTAACAAGCTTAGCTTCTACAGACTTCAAGTCATTCTGTAATTTTCAGCACTTTGTTTATTATACTCAAAAAAAAATTTTTATGTTCCTGAAGGAAGCCAAAATGTCACCAAAAATATTCCTCTTTGACATAAAAATTATTTTAAGCTGAAAGCAATTAAGGTGCTGAAAACCCTGAAAAAAACTCACTTTTTTCCCTTTAAAGGCAAGATATAAATTATCTTTTTACTGGAGACACATTCTTACCAGCTCAGAGATGGCATCAGAGAAAAATACAGACAAAACTTCCTTCATTTCTTTTCTTTCTGATATTTACCTTTCCATGGTTTCACACTTTTTGAAGCCCAAACTTATTTTTCTGTCTCATTATTTTTCTACACATTTACTGTTCCTTATTGAAGATGCTACATACGTTTTAATTGGAAGCTGCTATTTTGAGTTACTCTTGGTTTAGATTTCTCCTATGTGAGGTGTACTCAAGTTAATAAACCGATGCTCTTTGATAATCGGACTTTTTGTTAGAGTCCTAGCCGAAAACCTAAGACAGGCAGATTTTTGTGATAAGGTAGGGGAGGTAGTTTCCCTTCCCTACCTTACCACATTAGTATTATTGCATTATGAGGTTGTTGTTATTCAGTTTCCCAGTTGTGTCCAACTCTTTGCAACCCATGAACTGTAGCATGCCAGACCCCTCTATCCCTCACCCTCTCCCAGTGTTTGTCAATGTTCATGTCCATTTCATCAGTGATGCCATCCAGCTATCTCACCTCTGTCGCCCTCTTCTCCTTCTGCCTTCAATATTTCCCAGCATCAGGGGCTTTTCCAATGAGGTAGATTGTCAATATAAAGCAGTTGCCCAAAATCATGCTTTTCCCCCAGTAATGTTTGAAGATACATTATTTTTCGCATCTTTGCTGTTTCCTGGCTGGTTCCCTCCTTTTCAGTTTTTTGCAGTAGCTTGAGAAGGATAGGTATTAGGTCTTTATATTTAGTAGAATTTTCTTACGATGTCTTTGGCCCTGGACTTTGACTTTGAAAGAGTTTTTAAAATTGCAAATTCAGTTTCACTACTAGTGATTGATCTGTTTAAATTGTCTATTTTTTCCTGGCTCAGTTTTGGAAGGTTTTGTGTTTCTAGAAATTTATCCATTTATTCTAGGTTGCCCATTTTGTTGGAATATAATTGTTTGTAATATTTTCTTAGGAATTTTGTATTTCTGTTATGTCAGTTATTTCTCCCCTTACATTTCATATTTTGTTTATTTGATTCCTCTCTCTTTTTTTCTTGATTAGACTGGCTAACAGCTTATTCCCTCCACCCCACCTGAAACTAACTATTGATTACATTGCTCCTTTTTTTTTTTTTTTAATTTCTTTTACCTGTTTCCTACCTGATCTTATTATTCATTATTTTCTTCCTTATGCTGAATTTGGGCTTTGTTTCTTCTCATTTTTCTTATTCCTTTAAGTGGTAGTTGGGCTCCTCTAGTGGTTCTGATTGTAAAGAATCAGCCTGCAATGCAGGAAACCCTAGTTTGATTACTGAGTCAAGAAGACACCCTGGAGAAGCAATGACTACACACTCCAGTATTTTTCTCTGGAGAATTCCATGGACAGAGGGCCTGGTGGGCTACAGTTCATGGGTCGCAAAGAGTTCGACAAGACTGAATGACAAACACTTGCATATTTTTCACTTTTTCACTTTAGATTGTTTATTTGGGATTTTTCTTACTTTTTGAGATAGGCTATATCAGTATAAACTTCTCTTTAAGAACCACTTTTGCAACATTCCATAAGTTTTGGAAAGTTGCATTTTTTTTATTTGCCCTGAGGCATTTTCTGTTTTCCTCTTGGATTTCTTCATTTACCTGTTGATTTTTTTTTTTTTTTTTTTTGGCTACATGTTGTTTAGTTTCCAAATGTTTGTTTTATTCCACTTCCTTTTTGTTTTCTGCCATCTTCATTTCTAGTTTCATAATTTTGTGGTTGAAAAAAAAGCTTGATAGCATTTCTATCTTAAATGGTTTGAGACTTGTTTTGTAGCCTAACATGTGATCTATCCTGAAAGAAATTCTTGAAAAAAATGTACTTGAAAAAAATGTGTATTCTGCTGTGTTTTGATGAAATATTTTCTAGATATTTGGTAAATCCATCTAGTCTAACATGTCATTTAAAACTACTGTGTCTTTATTGCTTTTCTATCTGGTTATTCATCCACTGATGTAAGTGGAATATTAGTGTTCCCTACTATTATTGTATTACTGTCAAATTCTTTCTTTGTGCTTGTTAACATTTGCTTTATATATTTTGGTGCTTCTATATTAGGTGCATATATAATAATTATATGATATGTCCTCTTCTTGTATTGAAGCCTTTATCATTATAGAATGCCTTTTTAAAATCTTTCATTATAAGCTTTATTTTAAAGTCTATATTTCCTCTGATATAAGTATTGCTACCTCAGTATTCTTATTTCCGTTTAGATTAAACATCTTTTTCCATCCTCACTTTCAGTCTGTGTGTGTATATTTTACCCTGAAGTGAGTATTTTTTAAGCATATAGATGGGTCTTTTATTTAATCCAATCAATCATGTTTTGTCTTTGACTGGAATTTAGTCCATTGACATTTTTTTTTTAAATTTTATTAGTTGGAGGCCAATTACTTCACAACATTTCAGTGGATTTTGTCATACATTAACATGAATCAGCCATAGAGTTATACGTATTCCCCATCCCGATCCCCCCTCCCACCCTCCCCTCCACCTGACTCCTCTGGGTCCTCCCAGTGCACCAGGCCCGAGCACTCGTCTCATGCATCCCACCTGGGCTGGTGATCTGTTTCACCATAGATCGTATACATGCTGTTCTTTTGAAACATCCCACCCTCACCTTCTCCCAGAGAGTTCAAAAGTCTGTTCTGTACTTCTGTGTCTCTTTTTCTGTTTTGCATATTGGGTTATCATTACCATCTTTCTAAATCCCATATATATGTGTTAGTATAGTCCATTGACATTTAAAGTGATTTATTATAGGTATATATTTGTTGCCACTTTGTTACTTGTTTCTTTTTTTTTTTTTTGGTTATTTCTATAGTTCTCTGTTATTTTCTTCTTCTTTCAGTTTCTTAGCTTTTGACTTGATGATTTTTTTTTTTCATAGCCTGCTTATGTTCCTTTCTCTTTTATTTTGTATATATGTTTTAAGTTTTTAATTTTTGATTGCTATGGAGTTTGTATACATTGACTGGTAACTATATTTGCTTATTTTAAACTGATAGTAATTTAAGTTTAAACACATTATAAAACGTCTGCATTTTTTATTCCCTCTCTCATGTTTTGTGTTTTTGGTGTCCTATTTTATATCTTCATGTTACCCCTTTAACTATTTGTTGTAGTTACTATTGATTTTATCATTGTTTTGCTTCTTAATCTTCATACTAGCTTATTTAAATGATAAATTTAAATATAGCCTTCATCATATATTTGCCTGTACTAGTATTTTCACTTTCCTGTTGATTCTTACCTCTTGTTGCTCCCTTTTCTTTTCCACTAGAGAAGGCCCTTTAACATTTCTTTTAGGGTAGGTTTGGTATTGATGATATCTTTTAGTTTTTGTTTGTATGAGGACAAGGTAGATTCTTATGACTTCTTGTTAATGGTCTGTTAGGATACTTTCCATCTGCCTTCCATAAAAAAGAATGTAAGAGCACATGATGATGTAGATTTCTACTATTATATGCTTGAATGAAATTGTTTACAAGAGAAAAAAATAGACTGGCTTTTCCATTGGCCTAAAGAATGATATTTCAAAGAGAGTGCTAGATGTGAATACCTTAAGAAAGAATTTGCCATGTTTTCTCTTATGTTTATGGATTACCTTTCTTTAAACTATGTCTAGGGAACAAACTGAAACATTTTTTATGTTCATTTTCTATTTTATAGTCTTTAAGATGGAAAATAAGCTGTCTCTGAAGCGGGCCAAGTCGCATGCTTACAGGCATTTCTTGTAACTTGTAATATCGCCCTGACTGAAATGATAGTGATATATTCTTTACTTAACTTTACAAACTTGCAGGTTTTATTTTTAAAGAATACAAAAGAACTGAATAACACAGACTTGAAATGAAATAATGTTGCCCTGGATAATGTGAAAGCAATCATTTTGTAATGTGTAATTCATTTCTTTCTTGTTTCTTGTCTGGATTGTTCTGAATTTTCACTCCAGCTGGTATCATCATTGTTGTCATGCAGACGGTGTGGCCAGTCACATGTAGAAGAACAAAAAGCAACTCGATTAACTAGTGATTATTTTACATCCATGATTTCCTCATTGACTTTTATTTCCTTTCTTCTAAAACTTTCTTTGCATTAATTTGTCTTTGGGGCGATAAAGGTTATCAAATGTCCTATAAAGAGGGCAATTTGTAGATTAAGATTGGGGCACAAAGCTGGATTTCTACAAAGACTTGAAAGAAGTGAGGAATTTGCCTGATACGGTATTGTTAAGTTTACCACAGAATAGGAAATAGCCAGTTTGAAGGTGGGAAGTGTGCCCACTGAGGTGGAGGTGGAGTAACCTGGAGAAAATTATGTAAATTGGGAAGGGTATTAGAAAGTGAGATCAAAGGACTGTCGTAAGGCTTTCACCCAAAGTGAAATAGAGGTATATGCAGGCCTTTGAACAGAGGAGTGATGTGAATTTACATTTTTTAAATGATTATTCTTGGATATTGACTGAGAATAGCTCTAGGGAGGCAAGGTGGAAAGAGAAGGCCAGCTATGCTAGGGCAGGGAAGATGGTGGTGTTGCATCTAGGTGTATTTTGAATGAAGAGCTAACAGGATTCCTGAAAATTTGGTTGGGACTATATTGGAAATAGAATCAAAGGGGACTCTGAGGTTGACTTGAACAAAAAGAAGGATAGAGTCATCATTATATGACTTAGAGTTCATTATATTCTGGGTGATCCTGAATCACCTTTCAGATTCCACCCTCCAATTTTCTGTTTTGAACACTTGTTGTGACTTTTTAAATTCCTCATTCTCCCTGTGTCTCTTACTGTGTGAAGTACTTTGTTTCTTGACCTCCTTTATTCTTTTGTATACTTAGATTTACTATTACTTCTGTCCTTATTTCCTTCCCTGTCCTGTTGTATCAACTATTTTAACATCAGTGTGCTTAACTCCACACCCATGACCTTCCACTCAGTTGTCTTGAATATAAAACTGTATAGGTGGTCCAATTATTCATCCTGAGAATCTTTTACATGAATGGCTACAGATTGCCAAATAAAAGGCTAAATTGCTCAGGCTGATAGGACCACATTCACGTTTTCCTACTTTATTGGGACCATTGGCAAAGTGTTTTTTCCTGCCACTTGAGGAAACTCATAGTCCCCTAAACTTTTAAGTTGTCAGTACATTTTACCTTTCACTCACTGCATGAAGATGATAGATGCCATCAGAAACTGATGATCTCATCTACATTCAGATCCACATCTTCACAAGTACATATGCACCCAAGAAAATAGGTTTTTCACCTAATCATGGCTAATGTTTGCACCTGGACTTCAGATCCTATTCCTTCAGAACTTTGCTACAGTTTTTCCATCTTGCAGATCTCACCTTTCATGTCAGTCTATAAAAGAGGTCCAAGTCTTCCTCTGAAGAAAAAAAGAAAAAGATAGCTATCCCCTCTAGATATTACTCTAGTGCTCTCTTTACTTTCAAAGCTAGCTTTATTTATAAGACAGTTTACATTTGCTTTCCTTCCTTTCCAAACTTCAAGTACCATCTAAATGACTGTCACTTGAGTTTGGTTGCAGCACTTGACAGAACATACTTACTGATGTGATCTGTAGCCTCTTAGGATTCTGTCTCTTTCTAGAATGCTAGAATCTGGCACTACTGACCCTTTCTTACTAACACTCCTGATTTAAATGGTTTCCTTGATGTATGACTGTTTTAACTATGTCTTTTGATTTGTGCACTCTGATGCATTGATATCTGGACCTTGTTGACCCAGGAGAGACTGTTCTTCCCAGGATAACCAATTTCTAGAGAAGCATCTCATTCAAATGTCAACAAGTCTATCTAGAGCCCACATCCCCAACCACCTCCTCTATCTATCTCTCATACTCCTGGCGACTGCTCATCTACCCTAATCACCCCTGGACGAGGGACCAGACAACTAGGAACAGCCCCTCTGCCCCAGAGCCAGAGCCTGATTAAATGATTCAAACTATACAATCCTAGACCCACTTACCCTGCCTCATCTGTTCCTTCCCACTGAAACCACAGTGAAAGCCCTTCCCCATATTTCCCCATTCCCTCTGTCTCCTGATGGACCATAGTGCTTCCTCAGATGCCCACCCACTATAGCATGGCACCTCCCCATTAGGATCTGTGATTATAATAAACTGTCTTTTCAATGGCAGTTCTCTCCTGGCCTGTTGCCCTTGTCAAACCTAGAAAGTAACATAACACTGACTTTCTTGGTTCTCCTTTATGACCATTTTCCTCAATTTTTTTTTTGAGCCCCTCTTCTGATGTGCACTTAGAATTGACAAAGGGTTAATCTCCAAAATATACAAGCAGCTCATACAACTCAATGCCAGAGAAACAAACAACCCAATCAAAAATTGGGAAAAAGACCTAAACAGACATTTCTCTAAAGAAGACCTGCAGATGGCTAACAAACACATGAGAAGATACTCAACATCACTCATTATTAGAGACATGCAAATCAAAACTACAATGAGATATCACCTCACACCAGTCAGAATGGTCATCATTAAAAAGCCTACAGATAATAAATGCTGGATAGGGTGTAGAGAAAAAGGAATGCTCTTGCATTGTTGGTGAGACTGTAAATTGATACAGCCACTTTGGAAGATGGTATGGACATTTCTTTAAAAAAAACTAGAAATAAAACCACCATATGATCCAGCAATCCCACTCCTAAGCATATAGCCTGAGGAAACCAAAATTGAAAAAAACACATGTTTCCCATTGTTCATTGCAGCACTATTTACAATAGCTAGAACATGGAAGCAACCTAGATGTCCACTGACAGATGAATGGATAAAGAATTTGGAATGGAATTACACAGTGGAATATTACTCAGTCATAAAAAAGAAAACTGAGTCAGTTCTAATGAAGTGTATGAACCTAGAACTCTATTACACAGAGTGAAGTAAGTCAGAAAATGAAAGATAAATATTGTATTCTAATACACATATACAGAATCTAGAAAAATGGTACTGAAGAATTTACTTACAGGGCAGCAATAGAGAAACAGACATAAAGAATAGACTTGTGGGCATGGGGAGAGGGGAGGAGAGAGTGAGATGTGTGAAAAGAGTAACATAGAAACTTACATTACCATATGTGAAGTAGGTAGCCAATGGGAATTTGTTGTATGGCTAAGAAACTCAAACAGGGGCTCTATATCAACCTAGAAGGGTGGGATGCGGAGGGAGATGGGAGAGGAGTTCAAGAGGGAGGGGATATATGTTTATCTATGGCTGAAAAAAAATTGTATAAATAGTTTATATGTGAGTGATCCCAAAATCCACATGCACAGGGTACTCCTGGTTTTCATTGTTTTGTGACAGAGGATATGCAGAATCCTAGTACACTGTGCCTACTATGGTGTAGCTAATCCCTATGTCCTGGCAGCTAGTCATTATCAATATGCTTTAGTCATACTCATAGTCTAGTTATGCTCAGTATGGTTCCTTGCTTGTATTTAATATTCTCTCCCCTTAGAATTCCTTGTATGCATATTCTAAAACAGAATTTGTTGTTTTATACTAAAATTTATCTGCTTCATGGAATTCATGGTAGTCATTATATAAATGATTTTTAAATTTTTAATCTTCCACGTTAGTTAGATGCATCATCATATAATGAATCACCTATATATGAAGCTAATGATCATGACTAACTTCTCCTCTTTCATCCTACACATCACATATTATTCATTATAAAGTTCTGCTTGGCTCTTTGATTGCTTTCTAACTGGTCCCTTCTCTACTCCTTCATCTCTAAATCTATTCTCTTAACTACCACACCAAGGAGATTTTCTAAAAGTAACTCTGCTTACGAGATATTAACACCCATTAAAGACTTCTTACAGTACATGAACCATGAACTTCCAGATGTTCAAGCTGGTTTTAGAAAAGTCAGAGGAACCAGAGATGAAATTGCCAACATCTGCTGGATCATCAAAAAAGCAAGAGAGTTACAGAAAAAAACCATCTATTTCTGCTTTATTGATTATGCCAAAGCCTTTGACTGTGTGTGTCACAACAAACTGTGGTAAATTCTGAAAAATATGGGAATACCAGACCACCTGACCTGCCTCTTGAGAAATCTGTATCCAGGTCAGGAAGCAACAGTTAGAACTGGACATGGAATAACAGACTGGCTCCAAATAGGAAAAGGAGTACATCAAGGCTGTATATTATCACCCGACTTATTTAATTTATATGCAGAGTACATCATGAGAGACACTGGGCTGGATGAAGCACAAGCTGGAATTAAGACTGCCAGGAGAAATATCAATAACCTCAGATATGCAGATGGCCCCACCCTTGTGGCAGAAAGTGAAGAATAACTGAAGAACCTTGTAATGAAAGTGAAAGAGGAGAGTGAAAAAGTTGGCTTAAAGCTCAACATTCAGAAAAGTAAGATCATGGCATCCAGTCCCATCACTTCATGGTAAATACGTGGGGAAAAAGTAGACACAGTGGCAGACTTTATTTTCTGGGGCTCCAAAATCACTGTAGATGGTGACTGCAGCCATGAAATTAAAAGATGCTTGCTCCTTGGAAGGAAAGTTATGACTAACCTAGAGAGCATATTCAAAAGCAGAGACATTACTTTGCCAACAAAGGTCGATCTAGTCAAGGCTATGGTTTTTCCAGTATTCATGTACAGATGTGAGAGTTAGATTATAAAGAAAGCTGAGCACTGAAGAATTGACGCTTTTAAACTGTGGTGTTGGAGAAGACTCTTGAGGGTCCCTTGGACTGCAAGGAGATCCAACCAGTCCATCCTAAGAGAGATCAGTCCTGGGTGTTCATTGGAAGGACTGATGCTGAAGCTGAAACTCCCATACTTTGGCTACCTGGTGCAAAGAAGTGACTCATATGAAAAGACCCTGATGCTGGGAAAGTTTGAAGGCTGGAGGAGAAGGGGACAGCAGAGGATGAGGTGGTTGGATGGCATCACCAACTCAATGGACATGAGTTTGGGTAAACTCTGGGAGTTTGTGATGGACAGGGTAACCTGGAGTGCCACAGTCCATGGGGTCACAGAGAGTCGGACACGACTGGGTGACTGAACTGAACTGAACTTTCAACATAAGGTCTGGACTCCTAGGCATTATATGATCTAGCAAACAATTTTCAAATTGGTCTAAACTACAGAATTATCTATGCAGTCCAAAGAAGAGGGCTGTGAAACTGTGTTTTTGAAATAATTTTTAAGACAATTCAAATGATCATTCAGGTTTGAAAATGATAAAAGCCCTCTATTCTTTTCAACATATTCAATATTCTGTGCCATCTTGCATGCTTAGTTGTGCCTGATGGTTTGTGATCCCATGGGTTGAAGCCCAGCAGGCTCCTCTGTCCAAGAAAATTTCCAGGCAAGAATACTGGAGTGGGTTTTCATTTGACATACTTGAAATTCCCTGAGAGATTCTCATGTCTCCAAAGACTACAAACACCATCTTTTCACTCTGTTTCTCAGATCCTTTTCTCTCAATGCCTTGAGATAGGATACCATTGTATCATCTATAAAAAAGAGCTGACTGCCCTTCCACATTACCCTATCAGACAGAGTTTAGCGTTACTTTCTTCTGTGAACTCAGAGCTATTTACACTTAATTCCATTTAAATTCTAAACATATTAATTTTTAAAATTAACGTTTTCAATTTAGTAAAGGGAAATATTTTTATCACATAGATTTTAATGTTTTAACCATTTTTAAGTGTTACATATATTCACATTATTGTGTAACCAATTCCCAGAATTCTTTTTATCTTGCATGACTAAACTATGTACCCATTGTTGTGCAAAAGCTTTTAAGTTTAATTAGGTCCCATTTGTTTATTTTTGCTTTTATTTCCAATATTCTGGGAGGTGGGTCATAGAGGATTCTGCTGAGATTTATGTCGGAAAGTGTTTTGCCTATGTTCTCCTCTAGGAGTTTTATAGTTTCTGGTCTTATATTTAGATCTTCAATCGATTTTGAGTTTATTTTTGTGTATGGTGTTAGCAGGTGTTCTAGTTTCATTCTTTTACAAGTGGTTGACCAGTTTTCCCAGCACCACTTGTTAAAGAGGTTGTCTTTTTTCCATTGTATATCCTTGCCTCTTTTGTCAAAGATAAGGTGTCCATAGGTACGTGGATTTATCTCTGGGCTTTCTAATTTGTTCCATTGATCTATTTTCTGTCTTTATGGCAGTACCATACTGTCTTGATGACTGTGACTTTGTAGTAGAGTCTGAAGTCAGGCAGGTTGATTCCTCCAGTTCCACTCTCCTTTCTCAAGATTGCTTTGGCTATTCAAGGTTTTTTGTATTTCCATACAAATTGTGAAATTATTTGTTCTAGTTCTGTGAAGAATACCGTTGGTAGCCTGATAGGGATTGCATTGAATCTATAGACTGCTTTGGATAGTATACTCATTTTCACAATATTGATTCTTCCAAGCCATGAACACGGTATATTTCTCCATCTGTTTGTGTCCTCTTTGATTTCTTTCATCAGTGTTTTATAGTTTTATATATATAGGTCTTTTGTTTCTTTAGGTAGTTATACTCCTAAGTATTTTATCCTTTTTGTTGCAATGGTGAATGGTATTTTTTCCTTAATTTCTCTTTCTGTTTTCACATTGTTAGTGCATAGGAATGCAAGGAATTTCTGTGTGTTAATTTTATATCCTGCAACATTACTGTATTCATTGGTTAGCTCTAGTAATTTTCTGGTAGAGTCTTTAGGGTTTTCTATGTAGAGGATCATGTGGTCTGCAAACCGTGAGAGTTTTACTTCTTCTTTTCCTATCTGGATTCCTTTTATTTCTTTTTCTGCTCTGATGGCTGTAGCCAACACTTCCAAAACTATGTTGAATACTAGTGGTGAGAGTGGGCACCCTTGTGTTGTTCCTGATTTTAGGGGAAATGCTTTCAATTTTTCACCTTTGAGGATAATGTTTGCTGTGGGTTTGTCATATATAGCTTTTATTATGTTGAGGTATGTTCCTTCTATTCCTACTTTCTGTAGAGTTTTTATCATAAATAGATGTTGAATTTTGTCAAAGGCTTTTTCTGCATCTACTGAGATAATCATATGGTTTTTATCTTTCAATTTGTTAATGTGGACTATTACATTGATTGATTTGCAGATATTAAAGAATTCTTACATTCCTGGGATAAAGCCCACTTGGTCATGATGTATGATTTTTTTAATATGTTGTTGGATTCTGTTTGCTAGAATTTTGTTAAGGATTTTTGCATCTATGTTCATCAGTGATATTGGCCTGTAGTTTTCTTTTTTTGTGGCATCTTTGTCTGGTTTTGGAATTAGGGTGATGGTGGCCTCATAGAATGAGTTTGGAAGTTTACCTTCATCTGCAATTTTCTGGAAGAGTTTGAGTAAGATAGGTGTTAGCTCTTCTCTAAATTTTTGGTAGAATTCAGCTGTGAAGCCATCTGGTCCTGGGCTTTTGTTTGCTGGAAGATTTCTAATTACAGTTTTTGATTTCTGTGCTTGTGATGTTTCTGTTAAGACCCAGAGGGATGGAATGGGGAGGGAGGTGGGAGGGGGGATTGGGATAGGGAACAAATGTAAATCCATGGCTGATTCATGTCAATGTATGGCAAAAACCACTACAATATTGTAAAGTAATTAGCCTCCAACTAATAAAAAAAAAAAAAGAAAAAAAAATAAACTATGTACCCATTAAATAATAACTCTCCATTCCTCCCCACATACCACTGCCCCAAGTCCCTGACCCTTTTCATTTTACTCTTTAATCTCTATGAATTTGCTACTCTGGATACTTCATGGAAGTGGAATCATATACTATTGGCCTTTTTATAACTGATTTATTTCACTGGGAATAATATCTCAAGGTCCAACCACGTGCAGCATGTGTCAGAATGCCCTCCCTCCTAAGTCTGGATAATATTCCATTGTACATGTATATACCATGTTTTGTTTATCCATTTCACTTACTGCAGGACATAGTTTCTGGCTTTTGGCTACTGTGATAATGCCGCTATGAACATGGGAGTGCAAATACCTGCTCAAGTCCCTGCCTTTACTTCTTTTGTGTCTGTGCCCAAAGATGGAATTGCTGAATCCTGTGGTAACTCTATATTTTACTTTTGAGTAATTGCCATACTGTTTTCCACTGTGGCTGCACCATTTTGCATTTCCCCCAGCAGTACACAAAGGTTTTAATTTCCCTACACTATTAGGCTATTAGGGTTCTCCTGAGAAACAGAATTGATAGAATAAATGCACCATATATATGTGTGTGTGTGTGTGTGTGTGTGTGTATAAATGTATGTTTTCCCTTCATTTTTCATTTATTTTAAGAAATTGCCTCATGTGGTTGTGGAGGTTGGCAAGTCCAAAATTTGTAAAGCAGACCAGTAAACTGTAGACCCAGAGACGAATTGGCACTGCAGTTTGAGTCCTAAGGCAGTCTGTTGGTGGAATTCTCTCTCCTCGAGAAAAGAGTATCATTTTCCTATTAAGGTCTTCAACAGATTGGATGTTGTCCATCCACATTAGGAAGGGTAATCTACTTTACTCAAAGTCTACTGATTAATGTTAATCTCATCTATAATGATGTTTTACCTAATATCTGGGTACTATGGCCTACCCAGGTTGACATATAAAATGAACCCCCATCCTAACATTTGTTATTTTCTGATTGAGATAGTTTTCATCTGTGTTTGTATTGTTAATAATAACCCTCTTTAAGGATGTGAAGGGATATCATTGTGGTTACACTGCTCCCTTCTAGTAGTTTATAACCAACTGAGAAGACTAAATCAAAAGTAAGATTATGACTCTTTTACCATCATTTTCACCCAAGTATTTATGTTTGCTACATTGATTACTATTATTGTAATTCTAGAAATTTAGCTTTGCTCACTTTTAAACTGACTTTTATTGCTGCTGCTGCTATTGTTGCATTTTAGGAGCTCTTTATGTATTTTGAAAGTTAATCCTTTATCAGACATGTGATTTGCAAATATGTACTCCCATTCTGTGGGTTGCCTTTTTACTTTGTGAAAAGTGTCCTTTAATACACAGAAGTTTTTTTTTTTAATTAGAGGATAATTATTTTGCAATATTGTGATGGTTTTCGCCATACATCAACCTGAATCAGCCATATATATATATATATTTCCTCCCTCTTGAACCCCTGAGTTTGATATATGCACAAAACTTTTAAATGTTGTTATGGTTCAATTTATTGTTGTTGGTATTGCCTGTGCTTTTGGTGTTATATCCCAGAAATCAATGCCAAATCCAAAATCATGAAGATTTCTCTCTGTTTTCTTCTAAGAGATGTATAGTTTTAACCCTTCCATTTAGATCTTTGATCCAAGAACATCTATTATTTATTTATAAATCTGTTTAGACACCACACTTTTAGAGATAACATCAAAGAGGGAGGCTCTTTATTTTTATATCTCCAAGCTTGAAATGCTATGCCTGATAATAAGCTCTTAATAAATGTTTGAGAATTTCAAAATAAATGATTAATAATAAAAAATGAAAATAGTAACTTCTTCCTGTATTGGGTGTAGTTCTCAGCATTTTAATGGATTTAACTTATTTGATCCTCACCAAACACCTATAACTGAAAAAACGGAAACATTGAGATGTTGACTTACTTGGCCAAGATCACATCAATGCTGGGTGAAAAACCTTGGTATTGAGGAGCATGTATATTAAACGTTGAAACAATTTAGAAGAGTGTGATCTGCTAGATGGCAAACAGAGTGCAGCCTAGGTTCACAAATTTGGTTTAGCATCATAATTGCTTAGAAGAGTTTTAAAAAGTAGATTCTTGAATTATACCCCAGACATACTGAGATACTGATAACTGGTATTTTAAAAATCATCTTGTGGAGTTTTCATGCGGTCAGCCTGATATCTGCTTAAGCAAAATGTTTTGTGAATCACTGAACACTGAGCTTGCTCATTTGGGCTGATATGTGAAATGAACAGCAAGCCCTTGGAAATAGCTCCTTGTTGCTTCTCAGTTAGTCAAAGTGTCTGCTTCCATGAGAAATTATGTTATTTGACTAAATAAGGAGTGCTTTGGGGATCTGTAGAGTTCATTTTGCTGGTGAGCATTACTGCCATTGAGAGATAATAGAAGGGTATGAAAGCAATGTAGGGCCTAAGCCTGTATAGTGAGACCTGAACTGGATGAGTATGTAAATTTAGCTGTGCAAATCACATAGAAGGGAAGTGTAAAGAAGAGTCTGTAGACACTCTAAACAACCTTCAATAGCAGGCAGATCTTTTCTTTTATTTAATGAGCAAAGGAAAAAAACTTGTGTGAATCAATTAATGACTAAGTAAAGGATGAATGAATTGACCCTACATCCTTAAATATTACAGATATAATGTCTCAATAAACAGTGTGGTGACTCCAAATTAAGCTCTCAAGTATCTTTTCTTACCAAGGATTATGCTGCCTATAAAGCCCAGAAAACTTTTCAAAAGGTTGGGGAATGTGGAGCTTTATTTTCAGTTAGTGCAGACAAGCCATGTATGTAGCTACAACAGAAAGAAACCTCCTCTTTCCAGAACCTGAACATGAAGTGGGCCCCTAAGAACTGAACATTGTATTATTATAAATAATAGCACATTTAGCCAAAGTAGAAGCCACCTGTGTCCAGGCAACATTTCTCATTCTTATTTCTTTGTTATTGTTGTTCAGTTACTCAATTGTGTCCAACTCTTTGCCACCCCATGGACTGTAGCACTCCAGGCTCCCCTGTCCTTCACTATTTCCTGGAGTTTGCTTAGACTTGTGTCCATTGAGTTGGTGATGCCTTACAACCATCTTATCCTCTGTCATTCCCTTCTCCTCTTGCCCTCAAACTTTCCCAGCATCAGAATATTCTCCAGTGAGTCAACTCTTCACATCAGATGGCCAGATCATTGGAGCTTCAGCTTCAGCATCAGTCCTTCAGTGAATATTCAGAGTTGATTTCCTTTAGGATTGACTGGTTTGGTCTTCTTGCCATCCAAGAGACTCTCAATTGTCTTCAACAGCACAATTTGGAAGCATCAATTCTTCAACTTCAGCCTTCCTTATGGTCCAACTCTCACATCTGTACATCTTATTTCTCACATCCATACATTCTTAGTTCTGGTAGAATCTAAGGTGCCTCCTTTTAAAAGCAGGAGTAAAAGAATCAAACCAGCAGTATTTACGGAATAATAATATATCTATTGCTTTGATTCTTTGAGATATGAGATAGTCAGAAAATCATTTCCTTACTTTCTTATGTGGGTTTGGATTGCATTGCTTCTGAAAATTAATGTTTTTCGCTGAAAAAATATATATAAGGCAGAGAGAAAGAGACAAACAGCTCAATAATTCCAATCTGGGTAGCTAGTGTGTGTGTGTCTATGCATTAGTAGAGAGATAGACTCAAAGATAAAAATTATACTCAGGAAAATTGGGAGAATGTGAAGATGAAGCTAATTGAAATCACAGTAGAGGAGGGCTGCAGGAGAGTATATGGCAGGACTTGGAGTGTCATGAGGGATGGTTTATGGTCCTGCTATCACATACTCAATTCTTGGCATCTTGTCCTACCACTTCATGGCAAATGGATGGGGAAACAATGGAAAGAGTGAGAGACTTTATTTCTGGGGGTTCCAAAATCACTGCAGTCATGAAATTAAAAGACACTTGCTCCTTGGAAGAAAAGTTATGACCAACCTAGATAGCATATTAAAAAGCAGAGACATTACTTTGCCAACAAATGTCTGTGGAGTCAAAGCTATGGTTTTTTCAGTAGTCATGTCTGGATATGAGAATTGGACTATAAAGAAAGCTGAGCACCAAAGAATTGATGTTTTTGAACTTGGTATTGGAGAAGACTCTTGAGAGTCCCTTGGACTGCAAGGAGATCCAAACAGTTCATCCTAAAGGAGATCAGTCCTGAATATTCATTTGAAGGACTGATGCTGAAGCTGAAACTCCCTTACTTTGGCCATCTGATGCGAAGAACTGACTCTTTGGAAAAGACCCTGATGCTGGGAAAGATTGAAGGCAGGAGGAGAAGGGGACAACAGAGGATGAGATGGTTGGATGGCATCACCAACTCAATGGACATGAGTTTGAGTAGGCTCCGGGAATTGGTGATGGACAGGGAAGCCTGGCGTGCTGCAGTCCATGGGGTCGCAAAGAGTTGGACACGACTGGACAACTGAACTGAACTGGATCACATACTCTCCTTTCCCAGCTGTTAGACTGAATGAATATATTCTAGAAGGAAAACATAGAGTATAGGTATGAGATGGGAGACTTTAAAAAACTAAAATAAAAGGTGAGTGAAGCTTTGAATATTGGAAGAAAAACACACATTGGAGAGTAGATAAGATCTGAGGATAAAAAGTCAGATTCAAACAGAGGTGACCTCACAAAGGACCCATCTGTGAAAACTTTAACTCTTTGTACTTTTCTCCTAGGTTATGGGAAACATCATATTATTGTGCATCTTTAAGTTTCCTGCCTCTGGTGTTGTGATCTATTTTATTTTATCTATATGTCTTGTATAAAGATAGTATATCATTCAAAGAAACATTTTGGCTGTGTCATCCAAGCAACTTTAGTTTATAAACAAGATAAAAATTTTTAACATGTTTAAGTTCTGAGCACAAACCCCATCAAAGCAAATCTCTGAAATTGTGTATCTTTAAATGTCCCAGTAATTCCAATATGCTGCATATTGAAATTGCTGTGTTTATCAAAAAAACATAGTATATTTTTCTAGTAATGAAAAGATGTGTAAAGATGGTATTGATGTATTGCATAAAGGACTGATTCTTATTTATTTTTACAATAGCAAGGTATTTTATCATCCTCAAATATTGATGCAGGATTATAAGTATGCAGAGGATCTCCTTATCCATGGAACAATTCCACAATTGCATTACATTTGACTTATAAAAATTAAGCTGTACACTGATAAGAGTCTGTAATCTATTCACTTGCCTATTTTTCTTATAGTCTACCTTTAAATTTTATTATTTTAGTTTTTCTAAAATGATACAGATATAATCTCTACATTAAAAATAGACATTGATGAGGAAATAATTCACCCAAACTGATTTGCTTTGGCATATTTCTTCTGTCTGGGAACTTCATATGCATCTGTGTTCATTTCCATGAAAATGCTCTTGATTACTAATCAACCATTTTTATTAATAATAAGTTAATATCTCTCCTAATGATTTTACATTTTGATAAAAATGTAAATGCTAGATGTAATTCTACACATGAATTTGTGTGCCTACTGTAAGTACCAAGTGTGCTTAAGTGAACTATTGAAAATGGTAAGACTTCAAGCACAATATTATTATTTTCTTGTTCTCTTAATGAAAATAGTCCAGTTGACCCCTGAATGACAAGTTTGAACTGCACGGCCCTACTTATATGTAAATTTTTTTTCAGTAAATATATTGAATGATTGTGGAGATTTGGGAAAGACAAAAGACAAAAAAAAAAAAAAAAAAAAAAAACCTTCCAGATGAACCACAAAGCCTAGAAACATCGAAAAACTAAGATAAAGTCAGTCATGTCATGAATGCATAGACTATATGTATATATGCAAATGTATTAATTGACTGTTTATGTTATCAGTAAGGCTTCTGATCAATATTATGTTATTAGTATTTAAACTTTTTTGACCATGAGGACTCAGGACCTCTAACCCCCTGTCATTGTTTGAGTCAACAGCAATCCTATACATCTGTTTAATTCTGCATTTTCGGTCCCAAGTGGCATGTTACATTTAACTAGTGATAGACTTTCCCCACAAGTAGTGTGGACTGTTTTCTTAGAGTCAGGTCAGAAGTCAAAGAACATACTTCAGTCCTCATTACACTGTGCACACTCTTTATGCTGTGAACACTCTGGCACTACTAGCCAGGATTTTCTATTTGAAACCCTCACTTCACCTGGACTCTTCTGGTTTTTACTTCTAACTCTCTGGACACCCTTCATGTCCCATATGAACCCATCCTTCTTCACCATAAATTAGCCATTAAAGCTAGGTTTCTGTGAGACTCAGTCCTAGGCTCTCTTCCTATGTTCTCCTTCTCTATAGGTCATTCAGTTCAAACCCTCAACATATCAAACCCCCCCCTCTTTTTTTTTTTTTTTTTTTGAGCCTAGACATATCAACATTTCCAACCTGAAATTTTGGATTTCAACTTGTTCAAAACTAATCTCATAAAATCCATTTCTTCCTCTCTTACTCCAAACCTGGTCATTGTCCAATATATAAAGAATGGAATCACCAGAATCCTAGCCACACAAGCCAGAGACCTTGCAGTTTTCCATTACCTTAAATCTTATATAGACAATGCCAAATGTTTTCCTTATTATTATCTTAAAAATACTTTCAATTCCAACAATAATCTATCATCATATTTCATGTCCAAGTTACCCTCTTGGGAATAGCCACCTAATCAGTTTGCTTCTACCCAATATACTCTTTCCCCCAGGGTCATTCTCTATACTGTATCCACAGTAATCTTTTCAAATAAAAATCTTGCCATGTCATTCAATGCCCACCTGGCCAAATACCTGTCCAAACTTATCCAATTTAAAGCACTTTTATTCTACTGCTTTTCTATTTGTAAAGATTTTAATTTTTAGAGCAATTTTAAATATACAGCAAAATTGAAACGAAGACAGAGTTCTCATATGTTTCTTGTTCCCACATATGAATCTTTCCCACATTATCAACTCTCAATCAGAGTGGTACATTTCTTACAATTGATAGACCTAATTTGACATGTAATGATCATTCAAAGGTCATAGTTTACATCAGAGTTCACTTTTGGTGTTGTGCATTCTATAGATTTGGGCAGCTGTATAACGAGAAAGTGTTAGTTATTCAGTAGTCTTGGACTCTTTGTGATTCCGTGGACAGAGGAGCCTCCTCTGTTCATGGGATTCTCCAGGCAACAATATTGGAGTGGGTAGCCATTCCCTTCTCCAGGGGATCTTCCCGACTCAGGGATCAAACTTAGGTCTTCTGCATTGCAGGCAAATCCTTTACTGTCTGAGTCACTGCAGAAGCCCTATGTAATGACTTGTATCCATGACTCTGCTATCACACAGAGTAATTTCACTGCCCTTAAAATCCTGTGTACTTACCTGTCATCTGTGGCCCACTGTGCCATCAGTACCTTACCTCTTTAACTTCTGTAGGTTTATAGTAAACTTTGAAATCTGGTAGTGTCAGTCCTCCAACTTTGTTGTCTTCAATACTGTGTTGGCCAATCTTGGTCTTTTTCATCTCTGTATCAACTATAGAATCAGTTAATATCCATGAAATAACTTGCTGAAATTTTGATTGGGATACTGAACCTATAGATAAAGTTGGGAAGAACTGGCATCCTGACAATATTTCTATTTATCAACATGATGTACCTCTTCATTTATTTAGTTATTTTCTGATTTCATTTATCAGAGGTTTGTGATTTTCTTTGTATAGACCTTGTACATGTTCTGTTAGAGTTATACCTAAGAATTTAACTTTTAGGGTTGCTAATATAAATGTTATTTTGTTTTTAATTTCAAATTCCACTTGTTCTTTGCTATGTAGGAAAACAATTGACTTTTGTATATTAACCTTTTACCTTGAAACCTTGCTATAACTACTTAGTTCCAGTAGTCTTTTTTATTTTTTTATATTTATTTCTTTGGCTGCATCAGGTCTTGGTTGCAGCACATGGGACTTAGTTCCCTGCCCTGGAATTGAACCTGGGCTCCCTGCATTGGGAACACAGAGTCTTAGCCACTGGGCCACCAGGGAAGTCCCTCCAGTAGTCTTTTTTAAAAATTTATTATTTTATATTGGCGTATAGCCATTTAGCAATGTTGTGATAGTTTCAGGTGGATAGCAAAGGGACTCAGCCATACATATACATGTATCTATCCTGCCCCAAACCCCCTCTCATCTAGACTGCCACATAACTTCAAGCAGAGTTCCCTGTGATATACAGTAGGTTCTTGTTGATTATCCATTTTAAATATAGTAGTATGCCCAGGAGTCTTAGATGTTTGTTTTTGTTTTTTATTTTTTTAGATTTTCTACATATATGATCATGTCATCTGCAAAGACAAAATTATTTATTTCTTTCCAATCTGTATTTTATTATTTTTTTGTTTTGCTGCACTAGCCAGTGCTAGCAATACAATGTTGAAAAGTAGTGGGAGGGGACATCATTGCCTGATTTGGATATTAATAGGAAACTTCTTTTTATCAAATTGAAGAGATTTCCCTATTTCCCTCATTGACAAAGAATTTTATCATGAAAGAGTGTTGGATCTTGCCAAAAGCTTTCTCTCCATCTATTGAAATTATAAAGTAATTTTTCTTTTTAGCCTGTTAATATGATGTATTACACTAATAGATTTGTGAATGTTGAACCTGCCTTGCATATCAGGGGTACATCCCACTTAGTTGTGGTATATAATTCTTTTTAAGCTTTTAAAGATCCAATTTTCTAATATTTTGTAGGAGATTTCCACATCTATGTCCATGGAAGATTTTCATTTGAAATTTTCTTTTCTTATAATGTCTTTGTCCAGTTTTTGTATTAGGGCAATGCTGGCCTCATAAAATGAGTTAGTATTCCCTTCACTTCTGTCCTCTGGAATAAACTGTAGAAAATTGATATAATTTCTTTCTTAAATGTTTGGTAGAGTTCATCAGTGAACTCATTTGCAACTGATCCTTTCTGTTGCTGAAGTTTATTAGTTTTTGATTGAATTTATTTTATTTATAAACAGAGGCCTATTCAGGTTGTCTGTTTCTTCTTGTATGAGTTTTGGCAGCTGTATTTTCAAGGAATTGGCCCACATCATGTAGATTATCTAATCTATGATCACAGAGTTGTTTATAGCATCGTTAATTATTCTTTTAATGTGTATGGGGAAGTCTTTATTTCTACTTCACTTTTGAAGGATAGCTTTGCAGAGTACAGAATTCTTGGTTGGTACTTTCTTTTCTCTGTAAACTTTATTTCATGAAATTCTCTTCTTGCTTGCTTGTTTGTTTCAAATACAGGAAGAATTCTATATGACTTGAACATAGGCTACCAGTGAAGAGCAGGAGGAAATATATTTAAAAAGGGTTACCCAGGGTCACATCATATAGGGAATACTAAAAACTTTAAATTTTATTATTATTATTATTAGAAATTATCAGAAAATAATGACCAGGATGATAACACTTTGTGGGTATATGTTTTGAAGAGATGGCATGAGCTCTTGCATAAACTGTAAACTGAGAGAGAAAGCTGAATAAGGCTAGGAAGTTTTGTAGTTGTCTTTAGGGAAACGAGTTTGGCTTGGATTATGGAGAAGGGGCTTCCCTGGTATCTCAGCTGGTAAGGAATCTGCCTGCAATGCAGGAAACCCTGATTCAATTTCTGAGTTTAGGAAGTTCCCCTGGAGAAGGGATAGACTCTCCACTCTAGTATTCTTGGGCTCCCTGGTGGCTCAGACAGTAAAGATCTGCCTGCTATGTGGGAGACCTGGGTTTGATTCCTGGGTTGGAAAGATCCCCGGAGGAGGCCATGGCAACCGACTTCAGTATCATTGCTTGGAGAATCCCCATGGTCAGAGGAGTCTGGTGGACTCCAGTTCATGGGGTCACAAAGGGTCGGACACGACTGAGCGACTAAGCACAGCCCAGCACGTGGAGGAGAATATACTAAGAGCTGCCTCTTATCACTTCAAGCCAGACGTCCTGGGACAGGCACCCAGACATCCTCTGGTCTGTGAGCTGGAGGCAGTGATTACCGTCGATTATATTGCCCTTCAACAGACTGCCTTTCCTCAGCATTAGGTAAGTGGATCTGAGAAATTTTGTGAAGGGAAAATGGGAGAAAAACTGACTGACCATTATGAGTTCTAGACTGTGTCTGGTATAATATTCATATGTCATAGCCTCATTCATTAGGAATCTGCAGTGGGCTTAGGAAACAAAATTTTACAAATAACACATCCTGTCTTCATTTATCTGCTATGGTTGTTTGTGCTTCCAGGAACCCCAAGGAACTATTTATGGGGTGGTGGTTGATGAATGGCAGAATCTTGGGTACCATATGTGCTGTGGTCAAAGAACATCTTAATGCCATTCCATTAGCATATAATATTCTTTTTTATCTCTGTCTCTTTATTTCTTTAATTTTAGTTTTAATTGAAAGATAATTGCTTTACAAAGTTGTGTTTATTTCTACCATGCATCAACATGAATCAACCATAGGTGTGCACATGTCCCCTCCCTCTTCAACCTCCCTCCCACCTCATACCTCATCCCACCCCTCTAGGTGTCACAGAGCACCAGTCTGAGCTCCTTGCTATACAGCAACTTCCCATTAACTATCTAACATACAAATTCTTTTGCATATTTTTGGCCACTAAATTTATACCTATAACCTCCAAATATGAATATTGCTAATGCCTGCAAGAAGAAACTCCCAAAGTGACTGAATGATCAATCATTTGGTGAGTAGCTCATTTGGTGAGTAATGATCTCTCCATATTAGAACCGTAAAAGGACCTGGAGCAGGAAATGGCACTGTGTTCTCCCACTCCAGTATTCTTGCCTGGAAAATTCCATAGACAGCTAGGAAGGCTACAGTTCTTGGGGATGCAAAGAGTTGGATATGACTGAACACACACACATTAAAAAAAAATCTCACTTCAGAAAGAAGAAACAGAAAAAGTAAGTCTATAAAGAAGTTCAAGAAGTAGCATTTTAAAAGTATAGGATTTACAAAAAGACTAGTCTAATGTACTGCAATCATACGTAAAAACTGAGTTGGTTACTACATGTCTGGCTAATCTAAGTGAAAGATAAGATAGATAAAACTATGATTCCTAAATTTTGCTGATTTATTCAACAATTTCTGCTAGTTCGTAAATGCCAGGCACTGTTTAGGAGCTGAGGTTAACAGCAGTTAAAATTTGATCTCAAAAATACCTGGAAACTTGGGAGAAAACATAGATATTTTACATCTTAAGCCTGAATATTCTACAACTGACTAGCAAAGTAATGTGGATTTTAAACGTTCCTAATATACAGCTTTAGTAACCAGCAATATGAAATATAATTCTTAATATGTGATTGACAGCTAATTATCAAAATCATTTTCAATCTCTGAGTACAGTTATCAAGTTTATATTAATAAATATTATAGAAACTCACAAGACATAAGCTATATTTCTTCCCTTCCTTTGGTCTTCATTGCTCATGGCATTAATATTGTAAACTACCTTTATTCTCCAAAGAATTATCTCTTTCAAGACATTCATGACTACCTCTGCTACATTACTTATGCACATTTTATTACTCAACAAAAAAAGAAATTAAATATCTAAAATGAAATTTGTATCATTTTAAGGTTTTAAATCTTTAAAACAAGGACATTCAGATCAAGGTCTGAGTTTATGGTCACTGTTTTCTTGTCTATCTAGGCATTGTCCTGAATTTCAATCATGAAATACATAATATTCTAGCTAATACGCTTTAGTTTTTGATACAAAATTACATAATTAATTATATGTAAAAAGCTATAGATATAACTGTAGGGAGATTTTTTTTTTTAAATTATTTAATTAGTTGGAGACCAATCACTTCACAACATTTCAGTGGGTTTTGTCATACATTGACATGAATCAGCCATAGAGTTACACGTATTCCCCATCCCGATCCCCCCTCCCACCTCCCTCTCCACCCGACTCCTCAGGGTCCTCCCAGTGGACCAGGCCCGAGCACTTGACTCATGCATCCCACCTGGGCTGGTGGTCTGTTTCACCATAGATAATATACATGATGTTCTTTCAAAACATCCCACCCTCACGTTCTCCCCCAGAGTTCAAAAGTCTGTTCTGTACTTCTGTGTCTCTTTTTCTGTTTTGCATATAGGGTTATTGCTACCATCTATCTAAATTCCGTATATATGTGTTAGTATACTGTAATGTTCTTTATCTTTCTGGCTTACTTCACTCTGTATAATGGGCTCCAGTTAAAATTAATCTAATTAGTATAATATTAAGTATAATATTAAATTCTAACTGATAAAAGTTTCAAGTATTATAAATGACATGTTTAGGAATTAAACTTATTTGAAGAAAGATGCTGTCATCATGAATATTTAAAAAATTATGTTGCCTGATTATGTATTACTAATCTTTACAGGAAAATAATCATGAAGATAAAGAAACTTGCAACAGCAATGTATAATCTTAGTAAAGTTGTGATCATGTGATGCAGTATCAGGGACATATTCTATTATAAAAATTAATTATTTATTCATATTACTCAACCACCATGATGGGGCAGAATCTGTAACGACTCTTAAATTCTGCTCTTCATCTTCTATCCCTCCTAAATGGCAGCTTTTCTTGTCCCTTTCCTAGATGCCCAGGGCTTTTTATCTTCAGTTCTGTACTGCAAACTTGTAAGATCCTTCTCCTTCTACCCTCTCCCTTTTACCACAATTTTGCATTGCAAAGCCCAAAAGAATGTGTACAGGGAGGGAAAAATAGGTCAATAACCATGTCAAGAGTAGTTACAATAATGATTATTGTCTAATTTTAAACTGGGAATATAGGTGAAGTATATTTTGAATTTCTAAAGTAAATTTTGTAGCCAAAGCATTAAAAAAAAAAAAAAAAAAAAAAAACTTTAGTTTGACTAGCAGGATAGCAGGACTATAACTGAACTCAAAGACATGGAGATCTCCAATTTACCATATAAAGAATTCAAAATAGCTGTTGTAAGAAAACTCAATGAGCTATAAGAAAACATACAAAGATGATTTAACAAAGCCAGGGAAGCAATACAAAAACAAAGTGAGTTGTCTAAAACAGAAATCATAAAATGAACCAAGTAAAAATTCCAGAGTTGAAAAATACAGTGAATGAAAATAAAATGCAATAAAGAGCAGCAGCAGACTCATTCAGGCAAAAGATTAAGTGATATTGAAGATGGAAACTTTGAAATTATCCAGTTGGAGGAGAATACAAAAATGTAAATTTTTACAACCTGAAGAAAGCCTGTGTGATCTATAGGATAACATAAAGAAGACCAATCTGTGAATCACTGGGGTTTCAGAAGGAAAAGAGAGGGAGAAGGGTACAAAAAGCCTATTTTAAACAATAATGTCTGAGAACTTCCCAAATCTATGGAGAGATTTGTATATGCAAGTTCATGGAACTCATAGGTCACCACATAGAATCAACTTGAAAAGATTCTTTCTGAACAGCATTGAAACATGTATATTATCAAGGGTGAAACAGATCACCAGCCCAGGTTGGATGTATGAGACAAGTGCTCGGGGCTGGTGCACTGGGAAGACCCAGAGGGATCGGGTGGAGAGGGAGGTGGGAGGGGGGATCGGGATGGGGAATACGTGTAAATTCATGGCTGATTATTGTCAATGTATGGCAAAAACCACTACAATATTGTAAAGTAATTAACCTCCAGCTAATAAAAATAAAAGGAAAACAAAAAAAGAAAAAGATTCTCTCTAAGATGCATTAATAACTGTGAAAAGAAGAGAAGTGAAAAGCAAAGGAGAAAAGGAAAGATATACCCATTTGAATGCAGAGTTCCAAAGAACAGCAAGGATAGATAAGAAAGCCTTCCTCAATAAGCAATGCAAAGAAATAGAGGAAAACAATAGAATGGGAGAGACTAGAGATTTCTTCAAGAAAATTATAGATACCAAGGGAATATTTCATGCAAAGATAGGCTCAATAAAGGACATAAATGGTATGGACCAGACAGAAGCAGAAGATATTAAGAAGAGGTGACAAGAATACACAGAAGAATAGTACAAAAAAGATCTTCATGATCCAGATAATCACGATGATGTGATCACTCACTTAGAGTCGGACATCCTGGAATGTGAAATCAAGTGGGCTTTAGGAAGCATCACTATGAACAAAGTGGAGGTGAGGGAATTCCAGTGGAGCTATTTCAAATCTTACAACATGATGCTGTGAAAATGCTGCACTCAATATGTCAGCAAATTTGGAAAACTCAGCAGTGGCCACAGGACTGGAAAAGGTCCGTTTTCATTCCAATCCCAAAGAAAGGAAATTCCAAAGAATGCTCAAACTACCACACAATTGCACTCATCTCACACAATAGTAAAGTAATGCTCAAAATTCTCCAAGCCAGATTTCAGCAATATGTGAACCATGAAATCCCAGATGTTCAAGCTGGTTTTAGAAAAGGTAGAAGAACCAGAGATCAAATTGCCAACATTCACTGGGTCATCAAAAAAGCAGGAGAGTTACAGAAAAACATCTATTTTTGCTTTATTGACTATGCCAAAGCCTTTTATTGTGTGTATCACAATAAACTGTGGAAAATTCTGAGAGATGGGAATACCAGACCACATGACCTGCCTCTTGAGAAACCTGTATGCAGGTCAGGAAGCAACAGTTACAATTGGACATGGAACAACAGATTGGTTCCCAATTGGAAAAGAAGTACGTCAAGGTTGTATATTGTTACCCTGCTTGTTTAACTTATATGCAGAGTACATCATGAGAAACACTGGGCTGGATGAAGCACAAGTTGGAATCAAGAATGCCAGGAGAAATATCAATAACCTCAGATATGCAAGTAACACCAGTCTTATGGCATAAAGTGAAAAAGAACTAAAGAGTCTCTTGATGAAAGTGAAAGAGGAGAGTGAAAAAGTTGGCTTAAAGCTCAACATTCAGAAAACTAAGATCATGGCATCTGGTCCCATCACTTCATGGGAAATAGATGGAGAAACAGTGTCAGACTTTATTTTTTGGGCTCCAAAATCACTGCAGATGGTGATTGCAGCCATGAAATTAAAAGACACTAACACCTTGGAAGGAAAGTTATGACCAACATAGACAGCATATTAAAAAGCAGAGACATTTCTTTTCCAGCAAAGGTCTGTCTAGTGAAGGCTATGGCTTTTCCAGTGGTCATGTATAGATGTGAGAGTTGGACTGTGAAGAAAGCTGAGCGCTGAAGAATTGATGCTTTTGAACTGTGGTGTTGGAGAAGACTTTTGAGAGTCCCTTGGACTGAAAGGAGATGCAGCCAGTCCATCCTAAAGGAGATCAGTCCTGGGTGTTCATTGGAAGGACTGATGCTGAAATTGAAACTCCAGTACTTTGGCCACCTCATGCAAAGAGTTGACTCGTTGGAAAAGACCCTGATGATGGGAAAGATTGAGGGCAGGAGGAGAAGGGGACAACAGAGGATGAGATGGCTGGATGGCATCACCAACTCGATGGACGTGAGTTTGAGTAAACTCCAGTAGTTTGTGATGGATAGGGAGGCCTGGTGTGCTGTGATTCATGGGGTCGTAAAAAGAGTCGGACATGACTGAGTGACTGAACTGAACTGAAGAGGGTCTTCTAAACTGTTTTCATGAAGATAGTTTTATTCTAGTTCTGAATGCATATCATGTATTATTCACTGAGTTTTATTTTTATTTAGTTCAATTAATCTCATGCTTAAATGAAAATTCTCTGCAGATTCAGGTTGTGTTTTCCCCCCTACATTAGCATCTATTTCAATTGAAAATTGTGGAAGATTAAATCAAGGACTGTAAAGCAAACTACATTTACATAGACTATCTTATTTTTATTTGATAAAAAATGCTAATCAACTATATGATTGACAAATATTTAACTCTGAAGAAATAATCAGGAAAATAATTTTCACTATGATTTTATTTATTCCTTTTGTAAATATTCAGAAATGATATAAAGTTTTCATTCTATTTTCCTGAGAGGCCATGCATTTTAGAGATACATAATAAAGAATGCGTTGATAGGTATGGAGCTAATGAAAAAAAGACAAACTTCTCCTCCCTGTTTTTATGCTCTTGCACTGACACTTGCTTTACCCAATATGATACAGACAGACACTTGAAAAGCACTTGCACACTGGGTCTTGCTGCTCTTTAAGCCCTTTATTTACCATGTAAATGACTCAAGCTAGCCTTTTGGAAGATGATGCCATGTGGAGAAGACGTGATACACCCAGCCGACAGTCAGTGGTGAAGTATGAGAGATGCATGTGAGACCAGTCTAAATCATTCACCTTCCAGCTGGCCTACTGGTCAACCTGGGAGTTGACTACACACATTTTAAAGAGCCCAGCATAGGCCAAGACCAGAAGAATTAGATGCACTGAGAAGAACAGAGGAGAAGGAAGTGCCAACCCACTCCAGTGTTCTTGCCTAGAAGATTCCGTGGATAGAGGAGCCTGGCTGACTTCAGTCTGTGGGGTCACAAAGGGTTGAACACACCTGAGCACAGCACAGCAACATGGGAGAGAACAGCAGATGCACTTGCTCATAACTAAAGTGATATTTCTGTATATAAATTATAATGTTTAATTGAATATATACATATACATGGGTTATAATTCTGCCAATGGCTTTGTCACTAATGGAAGTTCTCTGTAAATTGATGTCTAAAATATCAACTTGAACCACCTCTGTTGTTCAGTCACCCAGTCATGTCAGATTTTGCACAACCCCATGGACTGAAGCCTGCCAGGCCTCCCTGTCCCTCATCATCTCCCAGAGTTTCCCAAATTCATGTCCATTGCATCAGTGAAGCCATCCAGCCATCTTATTCTCTGATGCCTTCTTCTCCTTCTGCCTTTAATCTTTCGCAGCATCAGGTGACCAAAGTATTGGAGTTTCAGCTTCAGTATCAGTCCTTCCAATGAGTATTTAGGGTTGATTTCCTTTAAGATTGACTGATTTGATCTCCCTGCTGTTCCAGGGACTTTCAAGAGTCTTCTCCAGGACCGCAGTTCGAAAGTATCAATTCTTCCGCACTCTGCCTTCTTTATGATCCCACTCTCACAACCCTACATGACTACTGAAAAGACCATAGCCTTAACTATGTGGACGTTTGTTGGCAAAGCGATGTCTTTGCTTTTGGACACATTGTCTAGGTTTGTCTTAGCTTTCTTGCCAAGAAGCAATTGTCTTCTAATTTCAAGGCTGCAGTCACCATCTGCAGTGATTTCAGGAGCTCAAGAAGAGGAAATCTGTCACTGCTTCCACTTTTTCCCCTTCTATTTGCCATGAATGGGGCTGGATGCCATGATCTTTTTCTTTTCTTTTTTTTTTAATATTTAGGTTTAGGCTGGCTTTTTCTCTCTCCTCCTTCACCTTCAACAGGAGATTCTTTAGTTCCTCTTCACTTTCTGCCATCACAGTTGCATCATCCACGTATCTGAAGTTGTTGATGTTTCTCCTGGCAATCTTTATTCCAGCTTGTAACTCATCCAGCCTGGCATTTTTCATGTGTGCTCAGCGTATAAGTTAAATAAACAGGATGACAATAAACAGCCTTATCATTCTCCTTTCTCAATGCTGAACCAGTCAGTTATTTCATACAGGGTTCTAACTGTTGCTTCTTGACCTGCATACAGGTTTCTCAGGAGACAGATAAGATGGTCTGGTATTTTCATCTCTTTAAGAGATGGGCATAGTGGAGAGTTCTGACAAAATGTGATCCCCTGGAGGAGGGAATGACAAACCACCCCAGTATATTTGCCATGAGAATCTCATGAACTGTATAAAAAGACAAAAAGATATGACACTGAAAGATGAGTCCCCCAGATCAGAAGATGTCCAATATGCTACTGACAAAGAGCAGAGAACAACTACTAATAGCTCTAGAAAGAATGAAGCGTCTGGGCCAAAGTGGAATAGCACTCTGCTGTGGAAGTATCTGGTGATGCAAGTAAAGTCTGATGCAGGAAAAAAAAACAAAAAACAGTATTGCATAGGAATCTGAAATGTTAGGTCCATGAATCAAGGTAATTGAACGTGGTCAAGCAGGCGATGGCAAGAGTAAACATCAGCATTTTAGGAGTAAATGAACTAAAATTGGATATAGGAATGAGTGAATTTAATTCAGATGACCATTATATCTACTACTGTGAGCAAGAATCCCATAGAACTAGAGTAGCCCTCATAATCAATAAAAAGTCTGAAATACAGTACTTGGGTTCAACCTCAAAAACGAAAGCATAATCTCACTTCATTTTGAAGGTGAGTCAACTCTATTATGACCTATATTTATATTACTTTTAAAAATTCTGCTGACTAAAATATCAGATATTGTATGAGGATGCAATCATTAATTTCAAAGCAACTTTAAATCTTTATTATATGATGTGAAATTCTATCATTATCAATATTTGGCAACTCCATGCCAAAAATATTGATTGCAGTGTCTGCTAAGTGAAACCTCAAATTTGGAAACCATGCTTAAATATGATTGTCAAAATATTCCCAATTTGTAAATTATGATTAGCTTGTGTCATTTATTGGAAGGATTATACTCAAGAATTCTGTCAGTCTACTGAATTTAACAAGTGGAAATGATCATATTAGTGCTCGCATCAGGTAACTGATATTGAATTCCCTTGCTATCTTATAGATTTGATCATGTAGCTGTTCTCCTTCATCACTTTTCAAAATTTCCCAAACTATTAAAGAAATGCACTGCATTTAAAATCATTCAAGCCCTATACCATGCTATTGATAATTTAATCAACTTTCTAAAATCAATTACACACTGTGATATATATCTTTAAACTCACACCACCACTGGAGATGCAAAAGATGAAGTTTGATTTGCTCTCCCAAGTTATCTGTAATGAATACCTAATGGAAATTTGCCAGGTAAGCTTCACAGCCAGACTATCTATACATGAAACCAAATGTACTCAGCAAAGTTTTATGATACTTACTCTTCAGTGATCACAGTTATCGTTCTGGGTCCCACAGTATGACTTTGTCCTATTGAAGAAAATGAAGCATTATCAAATATTGAATGTCTCATATTTCTAGATAACCCTCAGAGAAACTACTTAGTTCTTATCCATCATTTCTGCAACTTAAAATTTTGTACATTATCTACAAATTGATACCTGAGTTTCTGGAAAGCAGAATCTTAATCCTCTAGGTATTTAGTGTGAATGTCAAAGCCTGTGATTTCCCCTATAATAAATTTCAGTTGACTGGTGTCACTTACTGGAAAGGTTACATGTGACTGAATTTATGACCATTTGCGACTATACTCAGCTTATAAATTGCTAATGATTCTGGCAGATGATTCAGTTTCTTATGTCAGTGAAATATTTGAGGTTAATTAAATAGCTTCCATCACCTCTTTTCACCAAAATGCCAATGAACTGCTGAGAAGTTAAATAAATATTCTACTTGGTACCCAGTGATGCCAAAAATGTACCCTAAGTATGTACTTTACTGAGCCTATTATAATGATCTTCTAAGACATGAAGGGTTGGATCCTAAACATTGCAAAATGGAGAAATTATTTAAAATGTAAGTGTTTTTTTCAGCACCATTAGACAGAATCCCACCATATCAAAGTAAGAGTAAAATAAATTTAATAAGACATTTATTAGAAAAATGAGTTTTAAATATACAATGATGAACAAACTTAAAGTCATAAAATTATTTGCAGACATAAAACATAATTTTCAGTTCAGAGAGATACTTTAAAATAACTTAAGATTATTAAACAAGTAACTAATCCATTGTTTAAAGTCACATCTAACTTCAAAATTATGCTAAATTACATTAATGCATGTAATAACATTTAAAAAATAAAACAGAATGAATTTCCTTTAAGCAGTAGTATCTTTCAGCTCTTATTATCTCAGGAAATATTCCTGTTTTGCCACAGGTATAGTATTAAACACACACACACACACACATACACACACACACACACATATTATATTGCAACTAAAATGATGTCTTTCAAAGTCATCAAGACTTATGTGCATGAGATTATTTCCCTACCCTGTATCTGTATCTAAGGGCTTCCCTAGTGGCTCAGTAGTAAAGGATCAGTCTGTAACGCAGAAGACACACAGGAGACATGGGTTTGATCCCTAGGTGGGTAGATCCCTTGGAGAAGGAAGTGATAACCCACACCAGTGTTCTTGCCTGGGAAATCTCATGGACAGAAGAGACTGCTGGGCTACACTCCATGGGGTCACAAAAAAGTCAGGGACAACTTAGTGACTGAACAACATCTCTACATCCATTTTCTCTTATTAGAAACCTAGTAATTTTCTGGTAGAGTCTTTAGGGTTTTCTATGTAGAGGATCATGTCATCGCAGCACTGTTTATAATAGCCAGGACATGGAAGCAACCTAGATGCCCATCAGCAGACGAATGGATAAGGAAGCTGTGGTACATATACACCATGGAATATTACTCAGCCATTGAAAAGAATTCATTTGAATCAGTTCTAATGAGATGGATGAAACTGGAGCCCATTATACAGAGTGAAGTAAGCCAGGAAGATAAAGAACATTACAGCATACTAACACATATATATGGAATTTAGAAAGATGGTAACAATAACCCTATATGCAAAACAGAAAAAGAGACACAGATGTACAGAACAGACTTTTGGACTCTGTGGGAGAAGGCGAGGATGGGATGTTTCGAGAGAACAGCTTTGAAACATGTATATTATCTATAGTGAAACAGATCTCCAGCCCGGGTTGGATGCATGAGGCAAGTGCTCGGGCCTGGTGCACTGGGAAGACCCAGAGGAGTCAGGTGGAGAGGGAGGTGGGAGGGGGGATCGGGATGGGGAATACATGTAAATCCATGGCTGATTAATGTCAATGTATGACAAAACCCACTACAATATTGTAAAGTAATTAGCCTCCAACTAATAAAAATAAATGAAAAAAAAAAAAAAAAAGAAAAACAATTTGAAAAGAGACCTAAAAAAAAAAAAAACAACCTAGTGTTGGCTTTTTTTTTTTTTTTTTTTTTTACCAAAGTGGCAAAATTCCTAGCTGGAGGATTACATTTTCCAGTATTCTTTATAGTCAAGAGTCATCATTGAAATGTAAGAAGTTACTGGGTAGAGTTTCAAGTAAAACTGCTTAAGACTTTATCTGGGAGGTACGTCAACTCTGCTTTCTATTCTTTTCCTTTTAGACATTTTCAAGTTCTTGCATCCCACTGGGATTGTAGATGACCTTAAATATAGGGGAGCAGAGAGTGTCTGGTAACTTTGAAGCTGCCTCCAGACTTATGTAAGACAGAAAGCAGGAAGAATCTAGGAAAAAAAGAGGCAGACAGCATGTGAAAAGTCTGTAAAGAAGGAATAAAAAAAATCTTTACTAAAAGAATGATACATAAGTGAGTTGGAAATCCTTGAAGTTCTTAAAGCAGGTAAATGAAGAAACATGACTTATTCCACTGAAAAGATCACTCATGTGGCTCTGTTGAGGAAAGATACTAAATTAGTTGAAATTGGGTCTGTAAGTTTATGAAACTAAGCCAATAGAAAGGTCATAAACATGGATATTTAAATGAAAGCCAGTGTAATCAACTGGTTGGAAAAATGGTTAAAATATATAACCTATAGATTTTCATTGTTTTATTACAGAAGATTGCTTATTCATGGTGGCAAGATGCCCCTAAGAATGATGATGCATGCGGCAGTATTGATAAGCACATGACTCTGAGTATTCCTATGTTGTGTTTTACTCTGTAAAATAAAGTGGTAATATTGAACTATGATTAAGATATGGGTGAGTCATGATCTGCTATCTAAATATTACTTTAAAACTTTAACTATCAATTTTACCTCAGTGCATGAATATGTATGTATGTTTGACACAGAAAAGAGAGTTAAATTTGATCATGAAAGTCCAAGAATGAATTGTAATTATTAGACAAAAGTTCATGTGTAAATATTGATGGAAAATGTGTGCTGACAGACTTCTGTAGTTCAGTAGATCATGATGAAATAATAGGGCCAAGCAAAGAAACACCAGGCTTCCCTACTGACTCAGATGGTAAAGAATCTGCCTAGAATGCAGGAGACCCAGGTTCAATCCCTGGGTTGGGAAGATACCCTGGAGAAAGGAATGGTAACCCACTCCAGTATTCTTGCCTGGAGAATCCCATGGACAGAGGAGCCTGGGGGGCTGCAATCCATAGGGTGACAAAGATTTGGACATGAAGCAATTTAGTACAGCATGCACATAATCAATATGAGAGATGTTTAACCCAGCTCTCTCAGTAATTGATAGAACCAACAGAGAAAATAAAAATATATCATCTGAGCTATATGATTAACACACCTGACTGAACTGACATAAATATGACACCAAACCCAACAGTGACAGAATATGCATTATTTTCAAGTGTCCATGGAACATATACTAAAACTGAACATTTACTGGAGAGTAAAGCAAGACTTAAGAAAGAAAGAAAAGAAAGAAAGTGAAGTCGCTCAGTCGTGTCCGACTTTTTGCGACCTCATGGACTGTAGCCTACCAGGCTCCTCAGTTCATGGAAATTTTCCAGGCAAGAGTTCTGGAGTGGGTTGCCAATTCCTTCTCCAGGGGATCTTCCCAACCCAGGGATTGAACCCGGGTCTCCCACATTGCAGGCAGACACTTTACCATCTGAGCCACCAGGGAAGCCCTTCTTAAGCAAGACATAAGAAATTTCAAATGATTTAAATCGTTCAGTATAGTCTCTGACTATAGAAGAATCACATTAGAAATTGATTATGGAAAGATAACCAAAAATATGGAAATAACCACAACCAGATGAGGTAGTTGCTCATGGCAAAGGGAACACAGAAGGGGTAGTGGAAGAAGGTGGTTGTACGTATCAGCTGTGACCAAGACTGGTTACAAAAACAGAGACTGTAATTACCAAAAGTATTTCTTCCCTGTTTTAAATGTTTGTGTCTGTGTGCACTAAGCAAATGCCTTTTTTTTCTTTCCACTCTTATCCTTTTATTATGTAACATATGATGTATTCACTTGTATAATTCTATTTAAGTATTGTTAACTTTATATCACAGTATTTAAGTTATCCATGGCGAAAGAAATTTGCAACCCATTCCAGTACTGTTGCCTGGAAAACTCCATGGACAAAGGAGTCTGCCCAGCTACAGTCCATGGACTTGCAAAGTATCAGACACAACTGAGCATGCGTGTGCACACACAAACACACACACACACATTAACTTTTAAGTTATAGAATATCAAGAAGAGTTGTGCATTACTTAAGGCCATGGCATTCACATTTGGTGGCAGGGAGATTTAGTATGTTTCAATCATATGCAGGATATTTGTATCACATGAGGCAGAAGCATGGCCTTCTTTAAGAAAAAGAAAATATATACACACACACACACATATATATATATAATTTATTTCTTTTTGACTGCATTGGATGTTAGCTGCCTCACATGGGCTCTTTGTGGTGGCATGCAGGCTTCTCTTCAATGGTGGTGCACAGGCTTCAGAGCATGGACTCAATAGTTGCAGTGCATTGGATTAGTTGCTTCCTAGCATATGGAATCTTATTTCCCCCACCAGGAATTGAACCCACATCCCTGTATTGCAAGATGCGTTCTTAACCACAGGACCATCATGGAAGTCCCATGTATGACCTTTATTTTCCTTATTTGAAGATTAAGTAGAGTTTAAGTAGATGTGTGGGGCTTCCCAAGTGGCTTGGTGCTAAAGAATCCGCCTGCCAAGCAGGAGACTTGGGTTCAATCCCTAGGTTGGGAAGATTCACTGGAGAAGGAAATGCCAACTCACTCCAGTATTCTTGCCTGGGAAATCCTATGGACAGAGGAGGCTGGCGGGCTGCAGTCAGTGAAGTCGCAAAGAGTCAGACATGACTTAGTGACTTAACAACACCAACAAAGGAGATGTGTAATGGATAGGATATGCGACAGCATTACTAAGTTATAGTGAGGATAGCAGTCCTGCTTAGCTTGCCCAACTTGAATGGGAAGGCTTGAGGAGAACAAAGATGTTAAATGCTCAGGTGATGGCTTGGGATAAATTTCTTCATCATGTTAAGGAAGTAGTTTCTACTTATAATAAGAAAGTTATCCAGTATGAATGTTGTATTTTAAACATTATCAGATTTTTTACTTTGGTCTATTAACATATTAACAGTTTTTCAAATGTTAAATAATTGCAGCATTTCCAGAACTAATACACATTATCTTGGATTATATTTTAATGTATTACTGAACTGTTCTTATTTATATTTGATTTAGGATTTATGCAAAAGTGATATTGACTAATTCATTACAAACTTTGGCATATTAAAAATATCAGTGTTTGTGATTTACTCTACACAAAGGAAAGCAAATAGTTTGTATAATCCTTTTCTGAATTGCCTGATTTTCCTAAATAAACTGGATGAATTGATTCATCATTTTGTTCATATAAATGCATGACTCTGGAGTTGTTAGTAACCTTTGACATTGTTGACATTTCATTAAAGTGATTCAGATTAATGCATGGATAATCAGAATGTAAGCAGACATATACAGTTTTGAAAACTGGCAATATCACTTTTTTACCTTTGGAACCTACATTTCCACACTTAGGTGTATAACCAGTAGACATTCTAACTTGCAAACATCAGAAATGATACAGAACAAGATTTAAAGCACCACTACTTACAAGAGACAAAAGATGGACACACTCCTCGTGTCTATCAGGTGTATAATGCGTAAGTAATTTGTGGTATATTTATAGAGTATAATATTCAGCAATAATCAAAGTTAAGATATTAAAGCTATATAAAACATGGGTAAAGGTCACAAGCATAATGCTAAAGGCAGAAGAGGTCATTCTGCATGATTCCATTTATATAAATCTCAGAATCAGATAAAACTAATTAATGGTGATAAATAAGTAAAGTTAATGTTTCTTTGGATGGGGACTGGAAATATAGATGATAAAGCTACCTATCTGATGATAATATGCCATTTTTCAAAATTTCTTTGTAAATTTCACATTATGAAAACTCATAGTGCTGAACACTTCAGATTTGGTTACTCTTTATGCTATCCATCAATAAAACTTTACTTGATTACTAGTATTTTATTCTTTTTTAGAAAGAATAGAGAAATTTTTAGTGAATATGACAATAATATGTTATATTTTATTTGCACTGCTTCTGTGAGATATGATTATTACATATAAGACAAAAGAAATCTGATGAAATATTTTCATTTCTTCTGAACAGAGAAAAGGCATTTTTGATGTGCCTAACAGAATAGAGCTAATTAAGATAAAATCTAGTCACACAGAAAGAGAAACACTTATGATTGTATTTTATATTAGTGAAACATCAATTTTCTCTTTCATTCTGCTAAGCAATAAGACATTAGTGTGGAAATGTATTTCAGTGCTAGAACTCATCTTATCTTGTGCTTGATATTTTATAAAACATGTGATAATATATGTTTGAAGTGAGGTTTTTTTTTAACTAGCAGAAATTTGCATAGGTATAAATAATTATGTGTTGCATATTAATTTTTACCATTGTGCTTATAATTTTTAAGGCACTTACAAACAGAATTATACTCACAGACTAAAGGTTACATAAAAAAATATATATTTAATTCATTTCCAAAGACTTTCATCTACTTCTCCAGTTTGTTTTAGATTTTGGTTTGCTTATACTGAACAAACTATGTAAAACAGATAAGTAAGTAAATATACAAATACTGTATTATAAATTGTGATAAGTAGAATGTAAACAACAAACCTGGTTGCTGTGACATGGAAACCAGGGAATGAATACACATTTGAGAGGGATAAATGAGTGACCGCTTATCACCTGTAAGTTGCTACCTCACCTCACTAGTGCAGGTGATGGAATTCCATCGAGCTATTTCCTGAAAGATGATGCTGTGAAAATGCTGCACTCATTATGCGAACAAATATGGAAAACTCAGCAGTGGCCACAGAACTGGAAAAGGTCAGTTTTTACTCCAATTACAAAGAAAAGGAAATGCCAAATAATATGCAAACTACCACACAATTGCACTCTTCTCACATGCTAGCAAAGTAATGCTCAAAATTCTCCAAGCTAGCTTCAACAGTGTGTGAACAAAGAACTTCCAGATATTCAAGTTGGATTTAGAAAAGGCACAGGAACTAGAGATCAAATTGCCAGTTTCTGTTAGATCATACAAAAAGCAAGAGAATTCCAGAAAAACATCTCCTTCTGCTTCATTGACTATGCTAAATAACTCTGTGGATCACAAAAAGCTGTGGAAAATTCTTCAAGAGATGGGACTACTAGGCAACCTTAGTAGTCTTCTGAGAAACCTAAAACCTATATGCAGGTCAAGAAGCAACAGACAGCAACAGTCATGGAACAATGGACGTTTCAAATTGGGAAAGGACTATGTCAAGGCTATATATTATCACCCTGCTTAATTAACTTATATGCAGAGTACATCATGAGAAATGCTGGGCTGGAAGAAGCACAAGTTGGAATCAAGATTACCAGGAGAAATATCAATAGCTTCAGATATGCAGATGACACCACTCTTATGGCAGAAAGTGAAGAAGAACTAAAGAGCCTCTTGATGAAACTGAAAGAAGAGAGTGAAAAAGCTGGCTTAAAACTGAACATTCAGAAAACTAAGTTCATGGCATTTGGTCCCATCACTTCATGGCGTGTTGATGGGGAAACAGTGGAAACAGTGGCAGACTTTATTTTCTTGGGCTCCAAAATCACTGCAGATGGTGACTGCAGCCATGATACTAAAAGATGCTTGCTCCTTGGAAGAAAAGCTATGACAAACCTAGACAGTATATTAAAAAGCAGAGACATTACTTTGTCAACAAAGGTCCATCTAGTGAATGCTATATTTTTTCTAGGTGTCATGTATGGATATGGGATTTGGACCATAAAAAAGGCTGAGCTCTGAAGAATTGATGGTTTTGAACTGTGGTATTGGAGAAGACTCTTGAGAGTCCCTTGGACTTCAAGATCAAACCAGTCAATCCTAAAGGAAGTCCATCCTGAATATTCATTGGAATGGCTGATGCTGAAGCTGAAGCTCCAATACTTTGGCCACCTGATATGATGAGCCTGCTCTTTAGAAAAGACCCTGATGATGGTTAAGATTGAAGGCAGGAGGAGAAGAGGACGACAGGGGGTGAGGTGGGTGGATGGCATCACCAACTCAGTGGACATGAATTTGAGCAAACCCCAGGAGATAGTGAAGGACAGGGAAGCCTAGCATGCTGCAGTCCATTGGGTCATAAAGAGTTGGAGATGACTGAGCAACTGAACAGTGAAATATGTTGCAATTTTGTTTTGTTATTTTATAAATGTTTTACAAAGATTTCTCTGAAATTATTTGTGAAATAGATATAGGTGGTCGAGAGAAAAGTCTTGGAGGCCAATACAGGGATACTGCACTGAGCGAGTAAGTGAGTGAGAGAATGACTGAGTGGAAGTCGCTCAGCCATGTTCAACTCTCGGCCACCCCATGGACTATATCATGCCAGGCTCCTCTGTCCATGGCATTCTCCAGGCAAGAATAGTGGAGAGGGTTGCCATTTCCTTCCCCAGGGGAACTTCCCAACCCAGGGATCAAACCTGGGTCTCCTGCATTGCAGACCGATTCTTTACTGATATGGCACTAGTCCAGGCAAAAGCTGATAGCAATTTGGATGCATATGGAGATGGAGAAATGTGAGCATATTGGAGAAATATTTAGAGGTATAATTGAAGTGGCTTCATTTTGTAGTAAATATGGAAAGAAGTGCAGAAGATCAGGGAATAAAATTTAGTGTTATTTATTGGAAGAGTTTAGAGTAATTAGTCATATTAAAGTTGCATTTTGGACTTTTACATTTGACATGAGACATTCAACTGGAGATTTTTAAAAGAATGGTAGATGGCTATAGTATGGGTAAAGGGCAGGGGAAAAGGTGAGATTGTGAGACAAAAAATTGGGAGTCATAAGCAAACTGACGTTTCATCCATAGGGCTGAACAGAAAAAAACTTTGATAAGAGGAGACCACTCAAATCTGAGACCTCTTCATTAGCCCCATGTGAGCGTTAGAAATAAATTAATGAAGGAAAGTAATTTAAATATATTTTAAATCAATATGCTCTAAACATCAACTTCAACAGAATGAAACTCCTTTACTTTTTTAATTTGAAATTTTGTGTCTACTTAATATACCTGAGTTCTTTAATAGAAGAATCTGAAGGTATATGCAAATAGCTACTGTAAAATGAGTTTTATTAAATAAAGTCTCCATTTCAAACGGTTAGGGTCTAATATTTCAGGTGACCTAGACTTAATAGAGTGTATTCTGTCCTCTTAAGGGTACTGACCTAATAAAATTCCTATGTTGATATTCACACTCAGTCTGAAAACAAAAGCATAGAATTTCACTTTTTTGTTAAAGATTATAATTTTGTCTTATAATACATTGCTAAACATTATGTTCTTAGACTAAAGCTACTTTATATAATCTCTTTTCTCCATGAAGAAAACCTCTGCACATTCTGTACTTCAAACTTTTGCTGACAACTGAGAAGTATAAATGAGAAACTTTCAAAATAGCCCATTTTGATTGAAGTGACATTAAAGTTATAATCTGAAATCTCTGTCTCTGTCTTATTAGCTCTGTTTGCTCTTTACCAGGGCTATTTGACATGGTTTTATTACTCAATCTACAGTTTATACTTTTCCCACTGAATTGTACCCCTAAAATATTTTTTGGATTTTTTAAATTATGGAAGTATAATAACACATTTATAGGAGACTTGAAAAATATGGAACAAAGTTATATATGGTTCCACTATATATTACAATTATAAAATACTTTTTGTTTTGTTCTCTTAAACTCTATAGGAAGTTGAAAACATTCAAATGACTCAAAATATTAAAATGCTCCTCTGTATTTAATTGCTTTTAAAAGTGACATATTTTGAACATAATATCAGTAGCATTAATCTGCATCACATTAATGAAATGTCAAGGAAAATACAGCTATGTCAGAGGGTACTAGCAACTCCAGAGTCTTGCATTCAGATGAATAAAACAATGGATGAATTCATCCCATTTGTTTAGGAGATCAGACATTGCAGAAAATGATTGTGCCATTTATTTGCTTTACTTTGTAGAGTAAATCACCAACACTGATATTTTTAATATGCCAAAGGTTGTAATGAACTAGTCAATCTCACTTTTGCATAAACCCTAAATCAAATTTAAGTAAGAACAGTTCAGCAGTATATTTAAAAATATAATCCCAAGGTGATGTGTGTTTTTTTCTGGAAATGTCACAATTATTTAATATTTGGAAACCTGCTAATATACCAAAGTAAAAGTATATAATAATGGTTAAAATACAGCATTCACCGTTGGTAACTCTATTATAAATAAAAGACTACTTCCTTAACATAATAGATTTATCTCAAGCCAAATTTAACAGCTATGTGCTCCTAAAGCTTTCCCATTCCAAGTGGGCGAGCTAAGCAGGGCTGCTATCCTTAATGGCACTTAGTGGTGGGGTGGCATGTTCCAACCATCACAGTGAGAGAAGAAATAGAATTAAAAGGAGAACAATAGCAAATAAGATGATCAATTACTATGATCATCTCAAGACGCTAGGAAACCCAAGAAATGCTATACTGTCTATAATATTATAGACGAATATGATAAACTATTAATAGTAACAGAAGTGTTTCATCTTCCTATACTAAGAACAAGCATTTTCGTTTTCCACACTGGAATGGGTCATAGGTAGTTTTCACATTATATAAAGAACACATTTCTACTACAAAATAGAGAAGACATTGAAATATGTGTCAGAAAGAAAATATTATCAGATATCTCAGCAAATTTGGGCTGTACCTGTAACATACCTATAAGTTTATGTAAGAATGTGAATGATTTAGCAGAAGTGGGTTACTATAACATATTTTCCTCTGAGAGCGCTTTTTGTTCTCTCCAATTCTCTTTCAGCTCCAATGCTCCATCACTCCAGTTTCTTTTCACCCAGAATTCATTTCTGTGAGGTGATAGTTGTTAGCAACCTTATGTGTATTTCTTTTCTTTACATCCATACACACACACACACATATAGTATAGTGGATGCATGCAGATGCCTGTGCATATAGTTTTTTTTTTTTTTGCCATTATTTGCTTAATTAAAAATTAAAGGTCACAAGAAATAGGCTGTACAACTTTCTCTTCCCACTCAGCTGTACATCATCAAAGATCTAAAAACAGCTATTATAGCTCTACCTCATTCATTAGTTTTATAATATTTCTTGACACAATGTTCTGTAGTTTATTATAGACATTAGCTGTAATCGCAGGATTTCAGTTGCCATATCAATGTTGAATGAGCTTCTCAAGTGGCATGAGTGGTAAAGAATCCATCTGCCAATGCAGGAGACTTAAGAGATATCTCCCCCTGAGTCGGGAAGATCCCCTGGAGAAGGAAGTGGCAACCCGCTCCAGTATTCTTGCCTGAAGAATTCCATGGTCAGAGGACCCTGGCGGGCTATAGTCCATTTGGTCAGAAAGAGTCAGACATGACTGAATAACTGAGCACACATCAATATTCTAATGGAAATCCATCTGTTAAAACAATATTAAAGGATTTTAAGGAACTCTGAAAATTGGCTATTATTTAACCTAGTAAGAAGTAAGACTTATTCTTCCATTAACAAATCAAAGCTTTAAAAATGGAAAAGGAAAAAAAAAATGAAAGAAATAGGAACTAAGGTTAAGGTAATAAATTAATGCCAAAGAGACTTGTAATTTCCTGACATTACAACTACCCTATTATTTATTATAATTTAAAACTAAGATTTACTTAGCTATTTCTAAAAGATGAATTATATCCCATGACTTATTTCTCTTATTAACTCTCAATTTTCTCTCTCTAGGTCACTTTGAAAAAAAAGAATGTCATGTATTTATATATATATTTTTACATACTCATGGAAACATATCTATCATTTTAATGGTTGAGTTAGTTATCAAGCTTTCATCATCTTAAAAATACATTTTTAAGCTGTAACTCCATAGTGAAACCATAGCTCAATTTCTTTTCTCAATAAGTAAATTGCCCTGGGAAGTTCACAGAGCCGAAAAAGGACATTTAACACTTGAAATCATGTCCTTCTTTAAATCACAGATTCAGCGATACTAGGGGGTGGAAAGAACTTCAAATCTCTTTTTTTGCCCAATCACTAAAACTACTTTTTTCTACATAAAGAATTACCTAAACTGTTCTAAATTGTTGTCAGATATTACTGAATATCTTTGGTGATCAAAGTTACATGAGGGTACTTTTTTTTTCCAAGTGCTATGTCCTCAAAACCTGGGAAAGGGTTTGCACACAGTGCAGATTCAGTAAATATATCTTGAATGAATGAATGAATAAATAACAAATTACTTTATAACAGAAACTCAATTTTTGCTGTTTTTTAAAGTTTCCTTCGTGATTTTGTAAAAAGAAAAAGATAAAAAAGAAGGTACAATGCCTACACTAGAAGAAATGTGAATAAAATAATAGTACAAAACCAACAAGTCATATTTTTCTTATTGATAAATATAGATCAATTGCTTCATGTTTAATAGATACAAGGGATTCTTTTAATGTACATATAATTTATTTGCCTACTTCTCTTTTGATGAATATTTACATTGTGTCACATTTTTGTTATTGTTAATAAGATCGGGATAAATCACATTGTTTCTTGTCTATGTGATTAAAAAAAGGACTTCATAGAATTGTTAAATTACCCTCTTTTAAAGGTTCATATCAATTTGTATTCCTGCTGGAACTGCCTGAGGATGTCAACTCTGCCCATTATCTGTGTTTTAATCTTTGTGATAGCTGATAGGTGAAAAATGACATTTCATTGTTTGTTTTTATACATGTGGCGTAACAAGTGGTCAACAGCATGACTTTGGAGTCAGGCCGCTTCAGCTGGAATTCCCACTTCACCACTGAACAGACAGGAGAAGTGCAAGTGTCAGTCAGTCACGTCCCACTCTTTGCGAGCCCATGGACTGTGGCCACCAGGCTCCTCTGTCCATGGAATTCTCCAGGCAAGAACACTGGAGTGGGTTGCCATTCCCTTCTCCAGGGAATAGATAGGGAATCTGAGTTGACTCCTCTGAGTCTCATAAAGTAGGGATGAAAGTAATACATGCTCTCTAGGGATCTTGTGAGAGTCAAGGTGCAAACTCCTTTGTTTATGACTTGGAAAAGTTCCTGATACATAGGTGCTTTTTTTCAAGTTGTTTGGTTGTGTTTATTGTTACCATCATTAAAGATAGTTTCCTCTCTTAGGAATAATATCCTTAACTAGTGTCTATTTCAGTTTTTATTATTTATATGTTTGTATATATTATATTTATATATATATATGTTGTGTATATATATATATATATAGTCTCTATTCATCTATCATCTACCTACCTACCTACCTACTTACTTACCTATCTATTACTGATCTATCTACCTAAAATATTAGGAATATGTGGGCTTTCCTGGTGACTCAGTCAGTAAAAAATCCACCTGCAATGCTGGAGACCTGGGTTCGATCCCTGGGTCAGGAAGATCCCCTGGAGAAGGGAATGGCAACCCACTCCAGTATTCTTGCCTGGAGAATTCCAGGGACATAGGAGCCTGGTCAGATAGAGTCCATGGTGTCTCAAAAGTCAGACACAACTTGGTGACTAAACGACCATGATGTAGGTATGTATACTTCCTCTATCCATCTATCATTTATCATATTATCCATCTACCTACCTACTTACCCACCTACCTATATGCTTATCTATTACATAAAATGTTAGGAGCATGTATGCTTTTTATACCATACTGATTTTTTTCCTTTGGTCATTTAACTAGTTTCCTAAGACTGCCATAATGAAATACCAGGTACTAGGTTACTTAAACAACAGAAATTTTGTTTTCTCATGGTTATGGAAGTTAAAAGTCCAAGGTGAAGATGTTGCAGAGACATTACTTTGCCAACAAAGGTCTGTCTAGTCAAAGCTATGGTTTTTCCAGTAGTCATGTATGGATGTGAGAGTTGGACCATAAAGAAAGCTGAACACCAAAGAATTGATGCTTTTGAACTGTGGTGTTGGAGAAGACTCTTGAGAGTCCCTTGGATTGCAAGGAGATCCAACCAGTCCATCCTAAAGGAGGACAGTCCTGAATATTCACTGTTGAAGCTGAAGTTCCAGTACTTTGGCCACCTGGTGCAAAGAGCTGAGTCATTTGAAAAGACAATGGAATATTACTCAGCCATTACAAAGAATGCATTTGAGCCAGTTCTAATGAGGTGGATGAAACTGGAGCCTATTATACAGAGTGAAGTAAGTCAGAAAGAAAAACACCAATACAATATACTAATGCATATATATGGAATTTAGAAAGATGGTAACAATGACCCTATATGCGAGATAGCAAAAGAGACACAGATGTAAAGAACAGTCTTTTGGACTCTGTGGGAGAAGGCAAGGGTGGGATGATTTGAGAGGGTAGCGTTAAAACATGTTTATTATCATATGTGAAGTGGATAGCCAGTCCAAGTTCGATGCATGAGACAGGGTGCTCAGGGCTGCTGCACTGGGATGACCTTGAGGGATGGGATAGGGAGGAAAGTGGGAGGGGGGTTCTGGATGGGGAACACATGTGTGCCCATGGCTGATTCATGTCGATGTATGGCAAAAGCCACTACAATGTTGTAAAGTAATTAGCCTCCAAGTAAAATAAATAAATAAATTTTTTTGAAAAGAGAAAAGACCCTGATGCTGGGAAAGATTGAAGGCGGGAGGAGAAGGGGACGACAGAGGATGAGATGGTTGGATGGCATCACTGACTCAATGGACATGAGTTTGAGTAAACTCAAGGAGTTGGTGATGGACAGGGAAGCCTGGTGTGCTGCAGTCCATGGGGTCGCCAAGAGTCAGACACAGCTGAACAACTAAACTGAACTGGCTCCCATAACTTGTCCCTGTGTCTTCACTTGGCAATTCCTCTGTGCACACACATCCCTGATGTCTCTGCCTCTTTTTTTAAGGACAACAGTCAGATTGGATTAGGAACCCATCCTTTTGTCTCATTTGATCTTAATTACCTCTTTAAAGCCCCAGTCTTCAAATGGAGTCCCAGGGTTAGAGCTTCAACTTGGGGGAAGATTCTGTACACAACAGTAATTTTTACTAGCCATCTTATTCCCTGTGATATTTTTGCCTTATGGAATTTTCTCTTAAATCATATAATTGAAGTAGACTATGCATAAATAAGAGTCCATGAATCATAAGTGTACAGTTCAATGAATTATCAGAAACTGAATACATCTGAGTAATCAATACTCAGGTCAAGGAATAGGCTACAAGCACAGAAGCTCTCCACCACCTTATCCCTCTTCCTCAATGCAGTGCTTCCCCTTGCTCTTCTTTTGAACTTTGCATAAATTAATCATATAATATGAACCTATTTGTGTCTGATGTCTTTTGGTCAATAATTGTATTTATAAAATCTGTTCATGCTATTTCATGAAGTTATCTTTCATTCATTTTCATTGCTATGTGCCATTTGAAAATGGTAAAACATTTGAATCCTGTGAACAAAGAAGCCTGGTAGGCTGCTGTCCATAGGGTCACATAGAGTCGGACACAACTGAAGTGGTTTAGCATGCATGCATGCATTGTAGAAGGAAATGGCAACCCACTCCAGCATCCCTGCCTGGAGAATTCCAGGGACGGAGGATCCTGGTGGGCTGCCAGAGGACATGACTGAAGCGACTTAGCAGCAGCAGCATACATAAACATTAATGAACTTTTTTATTTCCAGTTTGGAGCTGTGAAAAATAACACTGCTATAACTCTTATGCATGTCTTTTTTGGTACACCCTTGCACACCTCACTGTTGGGTATATACTTCAGAGGAAATTGTTGGATCAAACGATATGTGTTTGATCAAATATATAGAACCCTATCAAAGAGTTTTTCCAAAGTAACTGCACAAATCTACACTCTCAATGGCAATATCTGAGAACTGTATTGGGTTTCCATTTGAACAGTTGTCATCAGACACTTTTACTTGGGCCATACTGGTGTGGGTGCAGTGGTATCTCATTTTGGCTTTAATTTCTTCTCTGATTAATAATGTTTGAATTATTTTTAAATATATTTGGCCTTTTGAAAAATAAGAAAACTTTAAATGTTTATGTAGTTAAATGCATTCATGAGTTCTAATGTTTAAAACATAATAGAAAATACTTCCAATCTAAAGATTTCTTCTTTAAATTCACCCATACTGTCCTCTAGCATTTTTCTATATTCTTTGTATTTAAATATTAGGTCTCCTTGGAATCAATTCTTTATGAGTTTGCAGGTAGAAATCAGATTTTTGCGAGTCCATACATTTTATTGGTTGGGCTCTTGTTGACTGGGTTCATTTATATTTTCTCATCTATTGACTGAAATTTGTGCTTGTCATCGATGCTGATCCTTCTTTCTGTGAATAAATTATGAGGCAAAGTCACCATGTCCGTGGGATATATGCGAATAATTTTCCTTTTACTCCTGGAAGTATTTTCTTGGTAAATATGGACCACATCTTTTGCATTGTAAGGTGATAAGTTTTTTCAAGCTAATTCAACCTTCCAGTTTGTTTGGTCCTTCACTTCATTATTTCAGAGAGAATCACAGGATACACAGGGTGTTCTGTAAATGACCACCTCTAATGCTTCCGTGTCACATATTAGACATCCAGCTGACCCTGTAGCTCTTAAAAATCAGCTGTATTTCTTTCTGGTAACACATTTTTATTTTTCTCATTTCTAGGATTGACCTATTTTCTGTCTAGCCTAAGTCTCTTGTGTTAAAAGTAAGAAACCCAGGGCACTAGATTTCAAATGTGCTCATGCACAATAGTCTGTAATCAGCTTTATGAATTTTTTGAATATTCTAGCTTCCATAATCCTAATCAGAGGATGGAATATTTATTCAAGTCTCACCTCGGAAAAATAGATATCTTTAATTATTTAGTCCTCATAATTTATAATCAGTTTCCTTATATTCTGAGGTATTAATGGCTAAAACATAGTAGGACTCAATAAATATTTAGGAATGAATGAATGAACTCAGCTCATCCTGGGAAATGTGTTCATGATCCTTATCAAGAAAGCCATTAATCTAGTTCATAAATATCCATCTGTTTGGTGTATTACAAGAATTTGGACCATGAAGATAAAAAGAAAGGAAACAGTGCCAAAAACACATAGCGAAAGCCAAAACTGCAATTAGGTTCTTTGGAATGGAGTCAACACTCTAACTATACTCTTAGAATAGAATAGATTTTTAGCAATGTATGGAACAAGGAAAAAGTCAATGTTATGTAAAAATCTTATAGATACTTCAGCACCGCCCTTTTGACACTCATTCCTGTCATCTGTCTTTTGAAGGATAAAGTATTAGTCTCAGCTCTGGTAAGATTTCGTTTTATATCTTTCTAATTCCCTTTCCCTCTCAAGCTGAGTCAGATGAACCTTCTCTTCTCTCCCAAAACATGTTGTGCTTGTCTCTGCAATTAAAATTATTGAAACATTTTCAATACCAAGTGTATGTTTTTGTGTCTTCTCTCCACAGAAATCCATGATGGCAAGGACCACAATATTTATCTTTGTGTTCTCAACTCTGCATAATACTCGACACGTTGTAAATCCACTGTATGTTATTGTTTAACAGAACCAACTGCAGAATTGAAAGGCAGAGCAAAGTAACTCTGTTGTTAAGTACACTTAAGTAAAAGGATTTCCCCTTTATTCACATATGGCTCATCTATGCCCTGCTGTCCTAAAGATAACTGATAATAGCTAATATTTATTTATTATTTATTATGTTCAGGCCACATGTGAAGTGGGGGATTACTTTCCTTGTGCTCTGGTAGCAAATTAGCACAAATGCAGTGATTTAAAACAGCATGTTGATCCCATCGCAGTCCTGGAAGCCAGAAGTCCAAAAACAAGCCATCAGCAGATAGTTTGGCCACACCCTATATTCAGTGATGGCTCAGTGGATAAAGAACCCATTTGGAGTGCAGGAGAGAGGGAACATGGGTTCGATCGATCCCTGGGTTGGGAAGATCCCCTGGAAGAGGCAATGCCAAACCACTCCAGTATTCTTGACTGGAAAATCCCATGGATAGAGGAGCCTGGCGGGCTATAGTCCATGGGGTCTCAAAGAGTCAGACATGATTAAACGAAACACTGCTTGTGTTAAAGCCTGGAAGTGAAAATTTTTTAAAGTTCCCCAGATGATTCTCAATCACAGAGAGGATGGACAATTGCTATATGGTCGAACCCTTTTCCACTGAAGAAAGAGACTGGCCCTTGAATTTTAAAGCCCAGATTCTAAGAGCGTTAACCTGAGAACTCTCACATAACATTATTTCAACTCTCAGCTTCTTCAAGTTTAAGATCAAGGCTTTCACCTTAATTTGTTTATCATGAGGAGTAAATGTGGAAACACAAAACATAAATAATGATAAAACCTACCATTTACTGAATTCTTACCATGTGCTTGAGTCTTTTCATGCATTCTTTTGTAGCCCTCTGGTATTACAGGATTTTAATAATGTTCTTCTTTTCTGTGCAGCCTATATTCCAAACTATTGTGCAGTATAACTTGAATAAAACAAGATGCTTTTCTCCCTAAAGTCTTTATGGAAGCATTGTCAGTAACTCAGACTGCTTTCTGAAAGGGGGAAATAGAGGGTCAGAGGGTTAAGACTACAATAAAATTTAGATACCATAGTTATTCAAAGCAGCTGAAGCCAAGGGAAAAGTGGGACGTTCTAGGCACCTCCTTGCAAAACCTGACATTGTCATGAATGTGTGACTATTTAACTGAAGGAAAGAATTTTCTCTGCTATGTGAGAGACACTCCTATGGGAATAATGATGCTTGCCTAGCAAGCATCATTCTTTTAAAAAGTGTGAAATATATAAAAGCCCTTTAAGAGATCAAAAGTGCTGTAAGAAAACTATTAGGAAAAACAACAAAGTACCATCCAGTGATTTTAAAAAGGAGCTAGGCTAGGGAAAGAGAAGCTATTTTGGCTGGGCAGGGGAACAGGCATGGTGTTTTAGCATAAGTGAGCAAGGGCAAAGCAGATTTGCAGTACCTTCTATGCTTTCATTTGGAGGGTAAGTTGTTTGTGATATTGCTCTTTATCTTGTTTCTAAATTCGTCACAGTTCAGTCTTTTCAATTTTCCATATCCAGGGTGGAAGGATATTTTAAAATTTCCTTTAGAGTATCTTTGTGCATTTGTGTGGGTGAAGAAATAGCATCTTCTAACAAATACTTTTAATATGTTGTTAGAAATAGTGTTACCTGTCTAACAATATTCTTACACACAGAGAAACTTAGAGCATCATTATCTTAAAAATAATGATGATGCCGATAACTTTGTATACATAGGGATTTGTCATTGAGAGATCAGCATATATTGCATCCAGTAATAGTATTTCAGACAAATATATGTCAAATATCAACTATGATGTTTTCAAAAAACTTGGCAAAGAATATATTTTAAGATTTTATATTACAGTTAAATTTCATTTAAGCCTTTTATTGAAATTATTTATTTTAATTTAGGCAATTTTGTGCATTTAGTGCTATTTTGTTTATTTTCAATCAAGTGGCCCAATAAGAGAGAAATACATATGTCAAAGTCAATTTCAACCTTTTCTTTAAATTTTGTCTTGAGTCAAACCTTTTTGAAGTTCAAAAATGAGAAAAATTCCATTTTCACTATATTCTTTTATTGTTGATCCCTCAGTGCTTTCAGATAATAAGCGAAATGGAGCAAGAAATGTTGAAATATTGTCAACCAGGTTTTCTCATTGAATTTCCAATCTAAACAAAAATCTCATAAGGAAACTACTTTTATAGTATCTCAAAGAAGTGTAGGGAGTTTAAATAGAGGTCTAGATTTTGGATTATTATTTAAAACAATCCCCAAGTCACCTGAGCTTATCTATAATGTTATTTAGTCTCTTTTTATGAAGCAAAAGGGACTGAATATAAGCCATTTCCATAATAGTATATAGTTAGTAAAATACTCATTTTGAAAATCATTTTGGCAGGACTAATAGAAATATTAATAAAACCTAAATTTGAATTTAGTGAAAAATGTCACAGTTGTTGAAATACAAACCTTAGTTCTATATTAAGTTTGAGAGTTTTTATTTTTTAAGAGCTCACTAGGCATTTTAGTTTCTTAGTCTAGTATCTGAACTTTTTGCATAAGAACATATATTTTTGCCCTGTAAACATTGCATATGAGATAAAGAGGTTTTGAATTACCCTAGCATATCTCATTCTTGGAAGCTGACCTTGAAAAATGAATTATTAAAGACTGAGAAATCCTGCAGTCATGTAACACCCTACATTTATTCAATACACTTCACAATAATTTTTAGCATAAACTCTTTTTTTTTTACAGAAGAGTTTCTCTCCCCAAATATTAATATCATTCTTCATTAAAAAGGAATAGTTCAAAATGGAATGTTCCTTTTTCTCCCTTCTAAAACCTTGTTGAAATGTCACTGAAAAGTGCAGAAGGGTTTCAAGGCACAAGAGCAAAGAAAAGGAGGTGTGGTGTCATCAGTCTGTCAGAAGTGTAACTGGATTTGTGGAAAAAGGGAAGTGGGTGGAAGGGTGTTGACATATAATTAGAGTTGAGGAGGAAATGGCCCAGAAGATGGTCCTAGGAGAGGCATAATTGACGTGGCTTTGTTTCCTTTTCAGAGCCCTGGAGAGCAAGCACAGTCAGACTCCTTGAATAGGGATCGTCCAAGAACAGGGCTGACCCAGGAAAGGATGATTAATCAGAAAATCCTCCTCAGGAAGTTCCCCTGGCCCCCAGTGCTTTCTGCCTGCCATGTGCTGAGTAACTCACAAACCAGTCATTTGCCAGGCAAATGTTGGAACCCTGAATACATTCAATTACATTTAGAGCAGAATTGAGCTTTTGATGTGATCAGTGTCCCTGACTTACCCAGCATATCCTAGCTTCTAAGATGATTGTGTTGGCTTGTCTGCTCTCTAGCCATGAGCCTCAGAGCAAAGATCATCAGTTGAAGCACTTGTCTGGATAGGCAGAGCTCCTAGCCAACTCTTTCCTAAGTGGAGGGTGAGGGTCCCAGAGAAGAAAGCTCACTTACGTGGTAAAGGAAAGTTACCAACCCAGCTGCTAATGGGAGGCAGTTTAGTTTTCATTTTCAAGTTAAGAATGGACTTCCAAAGTTACATCAAATATTTGAGAACATCAGAACAAAAATATGTGTTAGTCACTCAGTCACATCTGACTCTTTGTAACCCCATGGACTATTGCCCACCAGGCTATTCAGTTCATGGGATTCTCCAGGCAAGAATGCTGGAGTGGATTGCTATTTCCTACTTCAGAGGATCTTCCCAACATAGGGACTGAACCCTGGTCTCCTGCATTGCAGGCAGCCTCTTTACCATCTGAATAACTAAGGAAGCCCTAGAATAAAAATGAATCTAAATAGATAAAAAGCATGACTATGTTGAGAAGAAACAGTAATCCAGAGTAGAAGAATTAAAAAAAGAATGGCTTAGTATTCACTTATAGGTGTAAGTATATAAAACAATGAAAACCTAGAAGTCTGTCATTAAAAACAAAAACAGAGATAAGGAGTTATTTAAAATTAAACTGTGATTTATTAAAAAAAATTAAAGGTCCACTGAAAAAGGTAAAAATCAAGGTGTTTTCCCAAATATTCAGTATAAAACTAATGAGTTAGAAAATATTAGAAAGGAATTTAAAAGATGGCAAATGTCAAATATGATAAGAACAAGAAGTAAAATAGTAATAATAATAATAATTAAAAGCACATTTTCAAGAGTTAAATCTTCAAATGATGAGGTATTAATTGCTAAATACAAAATATGAATAATGACTCAGACTTCATAAGGACCTTCAGAAGTGTAAATATTTTTAAAAGCATATTTTAAAAAGGCTCACTATGCAATTTGTAATCCAATCCTAGACAATTTTATAGTTAAGTGGTTGCCTCTAAAATTATACTAGGATGGCAAGGATAACTCAAGATTGTCCCAGACACAGTGTGACTTCTGGTAACTATATCTGTAAAGCAATGAAATTGAGTTGGCATCCAAATTCCCATCAGCAACACTAGATATTAGAAGACAAGATAAACATATTTTCAGCCTACTTAGGGAAAATTATTGTAAGCATAAATTTTTATAGGAAGTCAGCATAATGTCAAATTCAAGGACAATATGAATTTTCACATATCTATATAGTATCAGAAAATGTACCTTTTATAAACTCTTCCTGAAAAAAGGGTTTATATAATGATGAGATAAAAATAGTAATCAACCAAGATGAACAGTTAAGATCAAAGAAACAATAGAAACAAGGAAAAGAAGTCCTAGTTTAACAGCTAAGTATGCAGTCATCCCCTAGAGCAAATGGTTTATGCTTTTAGCAGAAACGAGTAGGCCTCATGCAAAGATAGTCTTTAGAAGAGCATGGACTGCATGTAATAAATAGTTTAGTTAGAAGAAATGCCCATGTATAAATGGGAAGGAAATCGAGAAAATAGAGGGATATGTGTATGTGAGGCTGATTCACTTTGCTGGACAGCAGAAACTAACACGGCATTGTAAGCAATTATACTCCAATAAAAATTAATTTAAAGAAAAGCAAGGACTGTATTAAAGATGTAATAAAAGTGGATGCCTAGGGAAAAGGCAAGGTAATGATAACTCTTAAGAAAATGTAAAATGCTCTCCAAGAAAATTGTGGTCACAATAGGAAGCACTTAAAAATGTAGCATAAGTTTGATCCAGATACTCTTAGAATGCTGTCTTTTAAATAGCACAAGCTTAGTGTTACAGAGTGCTAGGATGGTATTTCCTCCTATGTATATCTGTCCCTATCCAATTGCTTAGTTGTAAATTAAATTTTATTCATATCATCATAATGTATTAGATGCTATTTATTTTCAACTTTTAAAATCAACTTATAGTCATGTAAACCTAATTACAATTTTAGAATAAAATGTAAGTACGTTAAATATTGTCAATTTAAAAACAATGTGAGAATTGGCAGAAATTGGGATGTAAATAGGGGAAAGGGAAGCAAGGTATCTAAGTTGGTAATTTTTGTTTTATATATCCGGGAATTTGAGAATACCATCCAACACTGACTGATCAAGAATCAGAAACTTAAGTACATAATGAAAATTTTTCAGACATTTGAGTTGAAATAATTATATAACCTTTATTGATTTAGAGGAAGGAAGAATATGATTTTAAGGAAAATGTAAATAAACTTATTCTTTATTTCTAAAGCAGAGATTCAATAATTACTGTCTAAATTTAACTAACCAAGAAACAGAGATGTAAACATACTAGTTAGAGTTTAATGACTGTAGGTAAATGCTGGCTTTTGGAAGAAGATTTAAAGTTAGGTGGTGTGGTTGAGAACTTTTATGTTATATTCCTCTGAATTGTTTGCCTTCTTTTTTTCTTTTAAGCATATGTTAAGCTCATGTTTTGTAACTATAAATTTTTTAACCCAGCAATATAATTGTCCAAACTATACATAGTTGCAGGTTGGGATTAATAGAATCACACCACATATAGTGTTTTACAGTTTGTGTTTTAATTGAATAATGTGTTTTAGTTCCTTTTCCATGTCTGCAGGAGTAGTTCTAACATCCATTTTTAAAACAGAATGATTTGACTGTATCATATTTCATCAAACATTTTCCTTTCTCCTGAGAACATCAAACATTTTCCTTTCTCCCATGTATTTAATATTATAAATTATGTGTAGTAATATATCTCCACATTTATTATTGCACAATTTACAAATGTCAATTTAGAGTAAATTTAAAGAAAGAATTATCAGGTAAACTTGTATGAATATATATACATATATGTATATATATAAATTGTGTGTGTATATGTATATATGTATATATATGTATATATATATATATATATATATATATATATAACTACACACACTTGCAAAATATTTAAACCAATAAACACACCTCAAAAGGCACACGGAAGTACCTGTACCATATCCATACCAACACTAAAGTTTAACATGCATCAGAACAAATTGGACAACTTATTAAAATAGAGGCAGCTGGTCCCTTGGCAGGTGGAGGTAAATGCTGGGGATCTGCATTTTGGCAAGTTCCCAGGTGATGCTGGTGTTGCAGGTCAAGGACCTTCACTTTGTGAACCACTGTATTATGAAATTTAGAAATGCATTCTTTTTTTTTAAATCAAATATCACACTTATTTAGCACTGTGCATATTGCTGTGAGCTTTACATATTGTAATGAATGATGGATTATATTTAACTGTTAGTACAGAGACATAATTATGATTGTTTATATAAACTACAGGGTTTTTTTTTTTTTTTTCCTTAAAAAAAAAGTCTAGAGGTGCCCCAAGGACATAGACAAATTCATCAGCGGCTTCCTCCTTTCTGCTTCACCATCCTTGACACATTGCTTCCTTCTTTAAGGTTGTCTCACAGTCCAAGATGGCTGCTGCAGCCCTCACTATCTTGTTTGTGTTCCAGGAAGAAGGAAGAAAGTAGTGAAAGTCACTCAGTCATGTCCAATTCTTTGTGACCCCATGGACTATACAGTCCATGGAATTCTCCAGGCCAGCATACAAGAGTGGATAGCCTTTCCCTTTCCAGGGGATCTTCCCCTGCATTGTAGTCAGATTCTTTACCAGCTGAGCCGCAAGGGAAACCCAAGGAAGTAGTAGCAAGAACCAAAAATTCATTTTTTAGCTGAGAACATTCTATCTTGAATTATCTTTAAGTTACTTCATTTATAAAGTAAGAACTGTGCAGTATCATATAATCCCATTGTCCCTCCCATTCTTTGTGCCCTTGTCATTTATTTTCTCTATGTAGTAAAACTTACAATAGATTGTTATTTTTGTTTCTGATTATCAGTAACCTTGTGGAGAAATTTAGAGGGAAAGAGAATCTTTGTATTTACCCACCTTTCATCCTGGCCAGTACATTTCTTTGGTGAGTCAGCCTGCTCTCTGAAATTGTTTCTCATTAGCCTGAAGAATCCTCCTTAGCATTCCTTGTAATCAGAGTCTCCCAGGGAGAAATTCTCTTAGATTTTGTGTATTTGAAAACATCTTTATTGCATCTTAATTCTTGAATGATATTTTCACAGGGTATAGAAGTCTAAGCTGACAGTTTTGACACATTTAAAATTTTCATTTTTTAGAACTGAAAAACTTAAAATTTCCGTCTTTGGAAGCTAGGAATTATCTATGTTGTCTTCTTTCTGACTACCACAATAGCATCCTCTCCTCCCCATCCCACACATTTAACTATAATCACAGTGATTTGTTTTCTTGTTTTCCATATATAGCTAGTGATTTCTAAACTCATTTAATTCTTCATTTTGTTTAATAATAGGCCTTCACCTCTTCCAGCCAATATCTGTGATTAATAACCAAATACTCTTCTTTCTTTAAAAATCCATTCCAAATGCACTTTATGTGTGAAGCATTTTACTCACAATGATCTCTAAACTCTCCAAACTCCCAGTACACTTTGTCTGACCTTACTTGATGGTGTTCATCATTACAGAATACTTATGTCATTATCCTGTCTGCTTTAAAGTGTCAGAGTTGGAGGTAAACTATGTTACAGAAGGACTTGTTCTCCACTTTCTGGGGGAGAAAATGTCAGGCAGCTCTCAGCTGTCAATCCTTTACAGGTTCTCTGCAGAGAATCTTGCAAGACTGGATTTCTGGGCAATCTTTAACCATAACAACTGATCAACAGGATAGAAAGTTCAGCTCCTTCACCCCAACATGAGAGAGAACCCCATGGAAGGTTGAAAGTTAAAGTGTTAGTCAGCCAAACATGTCTAACTCTTTGCAACCCCATGGACTATATTCCACCAGACTCATGTGTCCTTGGGGTTCTGTAGGCAAGAATACTGGAGTGGGTTGCCAATCCCTTCTCCAGGGGATCTTCCTGACCCAAGGATCCAACCGAGGTCTCCCGCATTGCAGACAGATACATTACCTATCTAAGTCACCTGGAAGCCACCTTCCATGGTTAACAGGAGATTTATTTACACTGTATCACAGCTTGGCTTCTCCCCCTGCCTGGGTCTATTCTTCCCTCGACACGTTGATTTCTGGGGTCCTTCATAGCACACTTCCTCCTCTATCTCTCATCTACATTACAAAGACTGTTTTCTGGAGAACCCATGCTACAGTAGAAAATTATGATCCAAATCAGATGCTAAATATAAAGTGGTCTCTCTTTTTTCCATTAAAAGTTTTTTTTATTATTGGAGTATAGATGATTTGCAGTGTTGTTAGGTTAAGTGAAAGTGAAAGTGTTAGTCAGTTGTGTCCAACTTTTTGCCACCCCATGGACTGTAGCCCGCCAGGCTTCTCTGTCCATGGGATTCCCCAGGCAAGAATACTGGAGTGGGTAGCCATTCCCTTCTCCAGGGTATCTTACCGACAGGGATCAAACCCAGTCTCCCAAATTGCAGGCAGATTCTTTGCCATCTGAGCACCAGTTTCAGGCGTACAACAAGGTGATACAGTATATACCTATTCATTTTCAAATTCTATTTATGTGTTGTTACAGAATGTTAAGTAAAGCTCCCTGTGATATAAATTAGTTTGTTGTTCAGTCACTCATTTGTGTCCAACTTTTTGTGACCTCATGAATGGCAGCACACCAGCCTTCCTTGTCCTTCATCATCTCCCAGAGCTTGCCGAAACTCATGTCCACTGGTGATGCCGTCCAACCATCTCATCTCCTGTCATACCCTTTTGTTCCTGCCTTCAATCTTTCCCAGCATCAGGGTCTTTTCTAAAGAGCCAGCTCTTCGCATCAGGTGGCCAAAGTATTGGGGCTTCAGCATCAGTTCTTCCAATGAATATTCAGGATTGATTTCCTTTAACATTGACTGGCTTGATCTCCTTGCAGTCTAAGAATTCTCAAGAATCTTCACCAAAAACACAGTTCAAAACCATCAATTCTTTAGCACTCAGCCTTGTTTATAGTCCACCTCTAACATCCATACATGACTACTAGCAAAATGATAGCTTTGACTATATGGACCTTTGTTGGCAAAAGTAATTTCTCTGCTTTTTAATATGCTGTCTAGGTTTATCACAGATTTTCTTCCAAAGAACAAGCGTCTTTTAATTTCATGGCTGCAGTCACCATCTGCGGTGATTTTGGAGCCCACAAAAATAAAGTCTCTCTATTTGCTATGAAGTAATAGGACTGAATGCCATAATCTTTGATTTTGAATGTTCAGTTTTAAGCCAGCTTTTTCACTCTACTCTTTCCCCTTCATCAAGAGGCTCTTTAGTTTCTCTTCACTTTTTGCCATAAGGGTGGTGTCATCTGCATATCTGAAGTTATTGATATTTCTCCTGACAATCTTAATTCCAGCTTGTGCTTCATCCAGCCCAGCATTTTGCATGATGTGCTCTGCATATAAGTTAAATAAGCAAGATGACATACTGTACTCCGTTCCCAATTTGAAACCAGTCCTTTGTTCCAGGTCCAGTTCTAACGGTTGTTTCTTGACCTGCATACAGGTTTCTCAGGAGGTAAGTGAGATGGTCTGGTATTCCATCTCTTTAAAAATTTTCCATAGTTTGTTGTGATCCACAACAAAGTGAAAGGCTTTGTTCCACAACACAGTCAAAAGCTTTAGTGTAGTCAGTGAAGCAGAAATAGATGTTTTTCTGGGATTCTCTTGCTTTTTCTATGATCCAACAGATTTTAGCAATTTGATCTCTGGTTCCTCTGCCTTTTCTAAATCCAGCTTGAATACCTGGGAGTTCTGGTTCATGTACTGTTAAAGCCTAGCTTGGAGAATTTTGAGCATTACTTTGCTAGCGTGTGAGATGAGTGCTATTGTATGGTAGTTTTAACAATCTTTGTCATTGCCTTTCTTTGGGATTGGAATGAAGAGTGAACTTTTCCAGTCCTGTGGCCACTGCTGAGTTTTCCAAATTTGCTGGCATATTGAGTGCAGCACTTTCACAGCATCATCTTTTAGGATTTGCAATAGCTCAACTGGAATTACATCACCTCCACTACTAGCTTTGTTTGTAGTGATGCTTCCTAAGGCGCTTTTGACTTCACACTCCAGGATGTCTTTCTCTAGGTGATGATCACACCATCATGGTTATCTGGGTCATGAAGATCTTTTTCTTATAGTTCTTCTGTGTATTCTTGCTACCTCTTCTTAATAACTTCTGCTTCTGCTAGATCCATAACATTTCTGTTCTTTATTTTATCCATCTTTGCATGAAGTATTCCGTTAGTATCTCTAATTTTCTTGAAGAGAGTTTTAGTCTCTCCCATTCTATTGTTTTCCTCTACTTTGCATTGATCACTGAGGAAGACTTTCTTATCTCTCCTTGCTATTCTTTGAAACTCTGAATTCAGATGGATATCTTTCCTTTTCTCCTTGGCATTTCACTTCTTTTCTTTCCTCAGCTATTTGTAAGGTCATCTCAGACAACCATTTCCCTTTTTGCATTTCTTTTTTGGGGGGATGGTTTTGGTAATCACCTCCTGTACAATATTATGGACCTCTGTCCATAGTTCTTCAGGCACTCTGTCAATCAGATCTAATTCCTGGAATCTATTTGTCACTTCTAATGTATAATTGTAAGGGATTTGAATTAGGCCATACATGAATGGCCTAGTGGGTTTCCTTACTTTCTTCAATTTAAGTCTGAGTTTTACAATAAAGTGTTCATTATCTGAGCCACATTCAGCTCTGGTCTTGTTTTTGCTGACTGTATAGCATTTTCAGCTGTATAGACCACATTTGGCTGCAAAGAATATAATCAGTCTGATTTCGGTATTGACCAGCTGGTGATGTCCATGTGTAGGGTCATCTGTTGTGTTGTTGGAAGAGAACATTTGCTATGACCAGTGTGTTCTCTTGGCAAAACTCTGTTAGCTTTTGTCCTGCTTCATTTTTGTACTCTAAGGCCAAATGTGTCTGTTCCTCTAGGTATATCTTGACTTCCTACTTTTGCAATCCAGTAGGTACTTGTTGACTGTTTTATATATAGCAGTGTGTATCTGTTAATCCCAACCTCTTAATTCCCCCCTCAACTTTCCCCTTTGGTAATCATAAATTTGTTTTCTGTGCCTGTGAGTTTATTTCTGCTTTGTAAATAAGTTCATTTGTATCATTTTTGTTTTTAAGGTTCTACAGATGAGTGTTTCTCATATGATGATTCTCTTTGTCTGATGTACTTCACTTAGTATGATCATCTCTAGGTCCATCTATGTTGCTTCAAATAGAATTATCTTTCTCTTGCTAGAGAATATAATTTACCATTCTTGTATTCCTCCCTATACTCCTAATCAACTAGTGTGTACAGTAAAGATGTGAACAAAAGAGTATATTACTTTAATAATAACTTTAAAAGGTCATATTCCTGAGCCTTCCATGTATCCTGAATGCTCGAGAGTTAACCAGTGTTATCAACCAGAAGCTGAAGGATGAAGAAGTTGCCCAACTCAAGAAAAGTGCAGATACCTTCTGGGGCATCCAAAAGAACCTAAAGGACCTGTGACTTCTGACTGCGAGGCTGTAGAAACTTAAAACTGCAGTTTGATTAACCACAAACCTTTAGTTTGCATCCATGTACATGGAACACAGTTTGCTTTTGTCTTAAGTCTGTGAATCTGGGCTCCCAGAATCAAAGCCCATGCTTACTTTAATGTTTGCAAGATGAGTCCTTGAACAAATAAAATAAACCACCTAGTATAAAAAAAAAAGTTCACATTCTAGAAGTTACAATAAATTCTAAAGTCGTATTTGCCTCATATTATTCATATTCCAGTTACTTCTTATTTGCTCGTATAGCACAGTACATAGTGAGGAGATGGAGAAGGAAATGGCAGCCCACTCCAGTGTTCTTGCCTAGAGAATCCTGTGGACAGAGGAGCCTGGTGGGCTGCCGTCTATGGGGTCGCACAGAGTCGGACACGACTGAAGTGACTTAGCATGCATGCATGCATTGGAGAAGGAAATGGCAATCCACTCCGGTACTCTTGCCTGGAGAATCCCAGGGACAGAGGAGCCTGGTGGGCTGCCGTCTATGGGGTCGCACAGCGTTGGACACAACTGAAGCGACGTAGCAGCAGCATAGTGAAGAGAATGTGTGTAACTCAGGTTCCTTCGTTAACATCAGGGTCATGACCCCCCACAAACAGTTAATGTAGGTACATGTGCATATTCCAGAATTTGGCCTGAGTTGGCATTTGCCAGGCAGTCTGACATTGCACGGTTTTAAGGAAGATAAACTATAGGTATTTATAGAACTGGTCTCATAAAGCCATTTTGTAAAAACTGTTCCCTTTTTCACCTGCTGACTGAGGCAATATTTGACTATTGTGGTACAGAGCAGAGATCGATCATACCTTTTGACCAGGATAAAAATAAAAACAAATTCAAGAGAGATGGGGAAAAGCTTTTTTGTTCCCTTTAATACTTATTCGGACTGCTTAGATCTGGGTTTTAAATTGAACTTGAGCCTTTTCAGATTCCTGTTCCTTTCACAGGCAGGGAAAAAATCATTCTCAGTTTCAATAAAGGAAACAAAAAAGTAGATACACCAGCTTAGTGTACACTGCCTTTTTTGTATATTGGAAAAAATGGGTTTCTCATGAGACTCATATAAATTTTCTTTTCTGCTGCACAAGACTCAGTTTTACCATAAATGAGAGCTATGAAAAAAGAAAAAGTATATAACAAAATTCAGAGAATAGAGGCAAGATAGGGAAATACAGATATCCTAAGGAATCAAAGTGTAGTTAAACTAGGGTTGGATTAATGAGAACAAAAATCAATGTTTTCATTATGAACTTCTAGATATGGGAATATAGAAATTGCTAGAATGAGTCACAGTAAAAGCATTCCCCAGGTTATAAATGAATTTTGATTCCAAAGAGTGTGGAGTTGGGTGGTCCCTGTTACCAGGAAATAAAAGGGAAATGCAAGATGTGACACCCAGGTGTTACATCCAGTAATAAAAGAGCCCCTAGTCCGTGGAATTCCCACAGTGGAGCAGAGTCTCCACATCATTTTTGTGGCACTCCTGTGAAGACCATAAGATACCACTTGAATTTTTGTATGTATATGTAGAGTATTTTCACACATAAGTAAATACTATTTGTAAAAAGTTCATTTCAGTTTTAAATTTCCATTCTTCAAACCTCGATCTTGTTCCTCTATATTGAAGAAATTATTTCTTAGATCATTTACTTTTTCTAAAGGGCTACTGAGACAAATAAAGTAAACATGACAAATATTTTCTCAAAACTTCTACTTGGATGATGAAACTAGAGTGATTCTGGTCATGTCAATGAGTATTTAGTATTTATGAGATAAAGGCAAGGTTTTAGGTAGAAAAGTCCATTCTGAAAAACCAAGTTCTTGGGGAATTGAAATGGAATTGAAAAAAGTAAGAGGAAAGAGAGAGGACAGGGGACCAAGATATATTCATTGGATTATTATTATTTTTTTTTGAGAGGGAGAAATATTTTATAATGCTCATTGTTTCCATGGATGTCTTTATTCATGCATGCACGCTCAGTCATTTCCAACTATTTTCGAGCCCATTGACCGTAGCCCACTAGGCTCCTCTGTCCATGGGACTTTCCAGGCAAGAATACTATAGGGGGTTACCATTTCCTCCTCCAGAGGATCTTCCCAACCAAAAGATCAAACCTGCATCTGCAGCATTGGCAGGCAAATTGGCTTTGTTTGGGCAGCCACACAAAAAAAAGCAAAAATAGCTAGGCAACTTGTAAACAACAGAAACGTATTTCCCAGGTTCTAGAGGTTAGAAGTCTGGAATCAGGGTATCAACATGGTGAGGACTCTCTTCCAGGTGGGAACTGCTTTCTTCAGGCTGTGTATCAAGTGGCAGAAGGGGCAGGTGAGTTCTCCGGATGTCTTTTTGTTTTTGCTCAATCACTAAGTCATGTCTGATTCTTTGTAACCCCATGGACTGCAACATGCCAGGCTTCCCTGTCCATCACCAACTCCTGGGACTTGCTCAAACTCATGTCCCTTGAGTCGGTGATGCCATCAAACCATCTCATCCTCTGTCACCCCTTTCTCCTCATTCCCTCAGTCTTTCCCAGCATCATGGTCTTTTCCAATGAGTAGGTTCTTTGCAACAGGTGGCCAAAGTATTGGAGCTTCAGCTTCAGCATTAGTCCTTCCAATGAATATTCAGGATGAATTTCCTTTAAGATTGACTGGCTTGATCTCCTCAATATCCAAGGAAATCTCAAGAGTCTTCTCCAACACAATAGTTCAAAAGCATCAATTCTTAGGCACTCAGCCTTCTTTATGGTACAACTGTCATATTTGTACATGACTACTTGAAACATCATAGCTTTAACTATAGAGGCCTTTGTCGGCAATGTGATGTCTCTACTTTTTAATATGTTGTCTAGGTTGGTCATAGCTTTTCTTCCAAGGAGCAAGCATCTTTTAATTTCATGGCTACAGTCACCATCTGCAGTGATTTTGGAGCCCCCCAAAAATAACAATATACAGCCTTGATGTACTCCTTTCCTGATTTGGAACCAGTTCATTTTTCCATGTTTGGTTCTAACTGTTTCTTCTTGACCGGCATAATAGTTCACTATAGACCAGGCACTGTTCGTATGTTTATTCATTTGTTTTAACTGTACTCACACACGCACACACAAAATAAATGTACTCACACTATCCTTTTCTACCCACACTATATCACCATCCTACTCCTGAAACTCACTCCTGAACCTCAACTCCCATGACCTTCTTCATCTTAAAAAGTATATCGCATAAGAAATTTTTCAGCCCAAGAAAGAATATATTCATCTACTCATGAGTTGAATTTTATATTAAAAACCTCTGGTATTCAATCAATATTTGAATGATACTATAGGCCAGGCAGTATTCTAGGTCCTGTGATAAACAGTGAGCAAGATAGAAAAAAAGTCAGTATCCTAATGAAGCTTATAATTTAAAGTATAATATTTTGCCTGTTATTCACATCATTTTATATGCATATGGAATTTGGTTATTAGATGGTTCTCTGGTAATACATTTCATAAAGAAAAAAAAAAAAAAAAAGAAGCAATGACCTTCCTGCCGGCCTTCAAAGAGGCAAAGTTTAGAATAAGCATATGGAAATGGTTTGTGTGACAAGATTGTTAAGAACCTCAGAAACAAAAAAAATTGGTTAGGAGAAATTTGTTCTCTCAAGTCAGACATCAAATTTCTTTGCAAAATTATTCCCTCCAGGAGGAGAATCTCTGTCAGTAACAGTGAAAAGTAGCGTAGATTTTAATGCAATGTTTCCACAGTTGTCATTTTTTGGAAGTTCACTCGCAAAATATGTAACGTTTCTCCTAAGGTGGAGTTCTGCTTTTCCCAAAGACATACTTAAACAGACTGTCAGTTGGGTATGGGAGCAGTAAATAGACAGGCTGGCTCCGAATTCACACATTGCCCACCAACACATGTGCTTCCTCAGAGTCTGTTAGCCCAGCAGGAGACGTTATGATGCCACTGAGAGCCAAGCTGCTTCCCGCCAAGGCAGGGTGTTTCCACTCCCTCCTTAATTGCCTCAGTTGTGCATATGGCTGAGCATTTACTGTATATGAAGAACCTGTGATGTGTGGATCATTCTGTGGCAGAAGCTACATTTTAGTCATTTTGTTATCAGCAAAGAAACTAGGTGGAAATGTGGTAGATGAGAAAAAGAAGTAAGTTCACTTTAAAAAGAAAAAAGCCTATACACATTTTAAGGTAAAAATGGATGTGTGTACATCTACGTATAAAGATATATAGACATATATATATAGAGTTGCTTTACAATGTTGTGTTTTATTTTCTGCTGTACATCAAAGTGAATTCATGATATATATACACATATCTCCTCTGTTTTGGATTTCCTTTCCATTTAGGTCACCATAGAGAAGTCAGTAGACTCCCTGTGTAATACAGTGGATTCTCATTAGTTATTTATTTTATACATAGTACCAATAGTGTATATATGTCAATCCCAATCTCCCGATTCATCCTAACTCTCCTTCCCCTCTTGGTGCAGATGTGTTTAGCCTCCGTGTCTCTATTTTTCTGCTTTGCAAACAAGTTCATCTGTACTGTTTCTCTAGACTTCATATTTATGTGTTAATATATGATGCTTATTTTTCTTCTTCTGACTTACTTCACTCTGTGTGACAGTCTCTAGGTCTCTCCACATCTCTTAAAATGGCACAATTTTGTCCCTATTTATGGTTTTGTAGCCTTTCGTTGTATATATGCACCACATCTTCTCTATCCCTGCATCTGTCTGTGGACATTTAGGTTTCTTCTATGTCCAGGATATTATAAATATTGCTGCAATGAACATTGGTGTGCATGTGTTAGCAATGCTTCATAGCAACATACAGCAAAGTACTGTCTTGCAATGGAAGCCCGTCATCATCCCCCATTCCCATGCCCCTTGCTGGTTCTAGAGAGGCACATGAAACCTGGCCAGAGAGTATACTTCTCAACTTTCATATGTGTAAAACTGTCTGTATAACTAAGTTCTGGCCAGTGGATATAAATGAAATGATATGTTCAACTTGTAGGTTTCATCCTTCATCCTTATAAACGAAGCTGCTTGTCCTCCTTTTCTCTTTCCCATTCCCATGATCTAGAACATTGTGGGAGTAGGGGTAAGATAGCTTTTTCCATGTGGAACAAAGAAGGACAGTATCTCAGCATGGTAAACAAAAAGATTTTTAATTATTATATCTAGTTTATCTATGTACATGTATATGACAAGATATTAATAATTCAACTCTATGAAAATCATTGCATTAATTATGTACTCTACAAAAACAAAATATATATTTTGTTAAAAGACTAAATTATAATTTGACTCATCTCACACACTACTAAAGTGATACTTAAAATTCTCCAAGCCAGGCTTCAGCAATACGTGAACTGTGAAATTCCAGATGCTCAAGCTGGTGTTAGAAAAGGCAGAGGAACCAGAGATCAAATTGCCAACATCCGCTGGATCATTGACAACGCAAGAGAATTCCAGAAAAAACATCTATTTCTGCTTTATTGACTATTCCAAAGCCTTTGACTGTGTGGATCACAATAAACTGTGGAAAATTCTGAAAGAGATGGGAATACCAGACCCCCTGACCTGCCTCTTGAGAAACCTGTATGCAGGTCAGGAAGAAACAGTTAGAACTGCACATGGAATAACAGACTGGCTCCAAATAGGAAAAGGAGTATGTCAAGGCTGTATATTGTCACCCTGCTTATTTAGCTTATATGCAGAGTACATCATGAGACATGCTGGGTTGGAAGAAGCACAAGCTGGAATCAAGATTGCCGGGAGAAATATCAATAACCTCAGATATGCAGATGACACCACCTTTATGGCAGAAAGTGAAGAAGAACTAAAGAACCTCTTGATGAAAGTGGAAGAGGAGAGTGAAAAATTTGGCTTAAAGCTCAACATTCAGAAAACTAAGATCCTGACATCCGGTTCCATCACTTCAAGGCAAGTAGATGGGGAAACATTGAAAACAGTGGCTGATTTTATTTTGGGAGACTCAAAATCACTGTAGATATTGATTGCAGCCACGAAATTAAAAGATGCTTGCTCCTTGGAAGGAAAGTTATGACCAACCTAGACAGCATATTAAAAAGCAGAGACATTACTTTTCAAAAAAAGTCCATCCTAGTAGTCAAGGCTATGGTTTTTTCAGTGGTCATGTATGGATGTGAGATTGGACTGTAGAGAAAGCTGAGTGCAGAAGAATTGATGCTTTTGAAGTGTGGTGTTGGAGAAGACTCTTGAGAGTCCCTTGGGCTGCAAGGAGATCCAACCAGTCCATCCTAAAGGAGAACAGTCCTGGCTGTTCATTGGAAGGACTGATGTTGAAGTTGAAACTCCAATACTTTGGCCACCTGATGCAAACAGCTGACTCATTTGAAAAGACCGTGATACTGGGAAAGATTAAGGGCAGGAGGAGACGGAGACAACAGAGGATGAGATGGCTGAATGGCATCACCGACTCAATGGACATGGGTTTGGGTAGATTCCAGGAGTTGATGATGGACCGGGAGGCCTGGCGTGCTGCAGTTCATGGGGTCACAAAGAGTCGGACATGAATGAGTGACTGAATTGATTGATGGATTGATCCTATGATCATATAGCAGAAGTTTCTAAGTATTCTAATAACTTCTTGATTCATAAGATGAGAAAATTTTCCTATTCATCATTATTGTTTTTTTGTTTTATTTATTTTTTAAATTAATTAATTCATTTATTTTACTTTACAATATTGTATTGGTTTGCCATACATTGACTTGAATCCGCCATGAGTGTACATGAGTCCCCCATCCTGACCCTCCCTCCCACCTCCCTCCCCATCCCATCCCTCTGGGTCATCCCAGTGCACCAGCCCTGAGCATCCTGTATCATGTATCAAACCTGGACTGGAGATCTGTTTCACATATGATAATTTACATGTTTCAATGCCATACTCCCATATCATGCCACCCTCGCTCTCTCCCACAGAGTCCAAAAGCCTGCTCAATACATCTGTGTCTCTTTTGCTGTCTCGCATACAGGGTTATTGTTACCTTCTTTCTAAATTCCATATATATGCATTAGTATACTGTATTGGTCTTTATCTTTCTGGCTTACTTCACTCTGTATAATAGGCTCCATCCAGTTTCATCCACCTCATTAGAAATGATTCAAATGTATTCTTGTTAATGGCTGAGTAATATTCATTGTGTATATGTACCACAGCTTTCTTTTTTTTTTTTTTTTTTTTACCACAGCTTTCTTATCCATTTGTCTGCTAGTGGGCATCTAGGTTGCTTCCATGTCCTGGCTGTTATAAACAGTGCTGCGATGAACATTGGGGTACATGTGTCTGTTTTGATTCTGGTATCCTCAGTGTGTTTGCCCGCAATGGGATTGCTGGGTCATATGGCAGTTCTGTTTCCATTTTCTTAGGGAATCTCCACACTGTTCTCCATAGTGACTGAACTAGTTTGCATTTCCACCAACAGTGTAAGAGGGTTCCCTTTTCTCCACACCCTCTCCAGCATTTATTGCTTGTAGACTTTTGGATAGCAGCCATCCTGACTGGCATGTAATGATACATCATTGTAGTTTTGATTTGCATTTCTCTGATAATGAGTGATGTTGAGCATCTTTTCATGTGTTTGTTAGCCATCTGTATGTCCTCTTTGGAGAAATGTCTGTTTAGTTCTTTGGCCCACTTTTCTTTTTTTTCAATTATTTTTATAGCTGGAGGCTAATTACTTCACAACATTTCAGTGGGTTTTTGTCATACATTGACATGAATCAGCCATGGAGTTACACGTATTCCCCATCCTGATCCCCGCTCCCACTTCCTTCTCCACCCGATTCCTCTGGGTCTTCCCAGCCCACCAGGCCCGAGCACTTGTGTCATGCATCCCACGTGGGCTGGTGATCTGTTTCACTATAGATAATATACATGCTGTTCTCTCGAAACATCCCACCCTCGCCTTCTCCCACAGAGTCCAAAGGTCTGTTCTGTACATCTGTGTCTCTTTTTCTGTTTTGCATATAGGGTTATCATTACCATCTTTCTAAATTCCATATATATGTGTTAGTATACTGTAATGTTCTTTATCTTTCTGGCTTACTTCACTCTGTATAATGGGCACCAGTTTCATCCATCTCATTAGAACTGATTCAAATGAATTCCTTTTAACAGCTGAGTAATATTCCATGGTGTATATGTACCACAGCTTCCTTATCCATTCATCTGCTGATGGGCATCTAGGTTGCTTCCATGTCCTGGCTATTAAAAACAGTGCTGCGATGAACATTGGGGTGCACGTGTCTCTTTCAGATCTGGATTCCTCAGTGTGTATGCCCAGGAGTGGTATTGCTGGGTCATATGGCAGTTCTATTTCCAGTTTTTTAAGAAATCTCTGCACTGTTCTCCATAGTGGCTGTACTAGTTTGTATTCCCACCAACAGTGTAAGAGGGTTCCCTTTTCTCCACACCCTCTCCAGCATTTATTGCTTGTAGACTTTTGGATAGCAGCCATCCTGACTGGCGTGTAATGGTACCTCATTGTAGTTTTGATTTGCATTTCTCTGATAATGAGTGATATTGAGCATCTTTTCATGTGCTTGTTAGCCATCTGTATGTCTTCTTTGGAGAAATGTCTGTTTAGTTCTTTGGCCCATTTTTTGATTGGGTCATTTATTTTTCTGGAATTGAGCTTCAGGAGTTGCTTGTATATTTTTGAGATTAATCCTTTGTCTGTTGCTTCATTTGCTATTATTTTCTCCCAATCTGAGGGCTGTCTTTTCACCTTGCTTATAGTTTCCTTTGCTGTGCAAAAGCTTTTAAGTTTCATTAGGTCCCATTTGTTTATTTTTGCTTTTATTTCCAATATTCTGGGAGGTGGGTCATAGAGGATCCTGCTGTGATTCATGTCGGAGAGTGTTTTGCCTATGTTCTCCTCTACGAGTTTTATAGTTTCTGGTCTTACATTTAGATCTTTAATCCATTTTGAGTTTATTTTTGTGTATGGTGTTAGAAAGTGTTCTAGTTTCATTCTTTTACAAGTGGTTGACCAGTTTTCCCAGCACCACTTGTTGAAGAGGTTGTCTTTTTTCCATCGTATATCCTTGCCTCCTTTGTCAAAGATAAGGTGTCCATAGGTTCGTGGATTTATCTCCGGGCTTTCTATTCTGTTCCATTGGTCTATATTTCTGTCTTTGTTTGGCCCACTTTTTGATTGGGTCTTTTATTTTTCTGGAATTGAGCTGCAGGAGTTGCTTGAATATTTTTGAGAATAATTCTTTGTCTGTTGCTTTCTTTGCTATTATTTTCCCCCATTCTGAAGGCTGTCTTTTCACCTTGCTTATAGTTTCCTTTGTTGTGCAGAAGCTTTTAATTTTAATTAGGTCCCATTTGTTTATTTTTGCTTTTATTTCCAGAGAGGATCCCACTGTGGTTTATGTTGGAGAGTGTTTTGCCTGTGTTCTCCTCTAGGAGTATAACACTTCTGGTCTTACGTTTAGATCTTTAATCCATTTTGAGTTTGTTTTTGTGAATGGTGTTAGAAAGAGTTCTAGTTTCATTCTTTTACAAGTGGGTGACCGGTTTTCCCAGCACCGCTTGTTAAAGGGATTGTCTTTTCTCCATTGTATATTCTTGCCTCCTTTGTCAAAGATAAGGTGTCCATAGGTGCATGGATTTATCTCTGGACTTTCTATTCTGTGCCATTGATCTATATTTTTTAATGCAATAATTTTCAAACTATTGACTGTAGAAACTTACTAATGCCTTATGTTTGCATCTTATCTCCTTAGGCAAATTCTGAATCTCTCTTTTCCTAAAACTGTATAGATTACAACAAACTTTGGAAAGCTCTTAAAGAGATGGGAATACCAGACCATCTGATCTGCCTCCTGAGAAATTTGTATGCTGGTCAAGAAGCAACAGTTAGAACCAGACATGGAACAACAGACTGGTTCCAAATTGGGAAAGGAGTACATCAAAGCTGTATATTGTCACCCTGATTATTTAACTTCTATGTAGAGAACATCATGTGAAATACTGGGCTGGATGAAGAACAAGCTGGAATCAAGATTGCCAGGAGAAATATCAATAACCTCAAACATGCAGATGGCACCTCGCTTATGGCAGAAAGTGAAGATGACATAAATGAGCTGAAAGTGCAAGAGGAGAGTGAAAAAGTTGGGTTAAAACTCAACATTCACAAAACTAAGATCATGGCATCTGGTCCTGTCACTTCATGGCAAATAGATGAGGAAACAATGGAAACCGTGACAGACTTTATTTTCTTGGGCTCCAAAATCACTGCAGATGGTGACTGAAGCCATGAAATTAAAAGGTGCTTGCTCAATTCTTAGAAAAGTATAACTTTCCAAAACTGAACCAGGAAGAAATAGAAGATCTTAACAGAACCATCACAAGCAAGGAAATTGAAACTGTAATCAAAAATCTTCCAGCAAACAAAAGCCCAGGACCTGATCGCTTCACAGCTGAATTCTACCAAAAATTTAGAGAAGAGCTAACACCTATCTTACTCAAACTCTTCCAGAAAATTGCAGATGAAGGAAAACTTCCAAACTCATTCTATGAGGCCACCATCACCCTAATTCCAAAACCAGACAAAGATGCCACAAAAAAAGAAAACCACAGGCCAATATCACTGATGAACATAGATGCAAAAATCCTTAACAAAATTCTAGCAAACAGAATCCAACAACATATTAAAAAAATCATACACCATGACCAAGTGGGCTTTATCCCAGGAATGCAAGGATTCTTTAATATCCACAAATCAATCAATGTAATACACCGCATTAACAAATTGGAAGATAAAAACCATATGATTATCTCAATAGATGCAGAAAAAGCCTTTGACAAAATTCAACACTCATTTATGATTAAAACTCTCCAGAAAGCAGGAATAGAAGGAACATACCTCAACATAATAAAAGCTATATATGACAAACCCACAGCAAGAATCACCCTCAATGTTGAAAAATTGAAAGAATTTCCTCTGAAATCAGGAACAAGACAAGGATGCCCACTCTCACCACTACTATTCAACATAGTGTTGGAAGTTTTGGCCACAGCAATCAGAGCAGAAAAAGAAGGAAAAGGAATCCAGATAGGAAAAGAAGAAGTCAAACTCTCGCTGTTTGCAGATGACATGATCCTCTACATAGAAAACCCTAAAGACTCTTCCTACAGCTAATCAATGAATATAGTAAAGTTGCAGGATATAAAATTAACACACAGAAATCCCTTGCATTCCTATATACTAACAATGAAAAAACAGAAAGAGAAATTAAGGAAACAATATGATTCACCATTGCAACAAAAAGAATAAAATACTTAGGAGTATATCTACCTAAAGAAACGAAAGACCTATACATAGAAAACTATAAAACCTGATGAAAGAAATCAAAGAGGACACAAACAGATGGAGAAACATACCGTGTTCATGGATTGGAAGAATCAATATTGTCAAAATGGCTATTGTACCCAAAGCAATCTATAGATTCAATGCAATCCCTATCAAGCTACCAACGGTATTTTTCACAGAACTAGAACAAATAATTTCACAATTTGTATGGAAAAACAAAAAACCTCGAATAGCCAAAGTAATCTTGAGAAAGAAGAATGGAACTGGAGGAATCAACCTGCCTGACTTCAGACTCTACTACAAAGCCACAGTCATCAAGACAGTATGGTACTGGCACAAAGACAGAAATATAGATCAATGGAACAGAATAGAAAACCCAGAGATAAATCCACAAACCTATGGACACCTTATCTTTGTCAAAGGAGGCAAGGATATACGATGGAAAAAAGACAATCTCTTTAACAAGTGGTGCTGGGAAAACTGGTCAACCACTTGTAAAAGAATGAAACGAAAACACTCTCTAACACCATACACAAAAATAAACTCAAAATGGATTAAAGATCTAAATGTAAGGCCAGAAACTATAAAACTCGTAGAGGAGAACATAGGCAAAACACTCTCCGACATAAATCACAGCAAGATCTTCTATGACCCACCTCCCAGAATATTGGAAATAAAAGCAAAAATAAACAAATGGGACCTAATGAAAATTAAAAGCTTTTGCACAACAAAGGAAACTATAAGTAAGGTGAAAAGACAGCCCTCAGATTGGGAGAAAATAATAGCAAATGAAGCAACAGACAAAGGATTAATCTCAAAAATATACAAGCAACTCCTGAAGCTCAATTCCAGAAAAATAAATGACCCAATCAAAAAATGGGCCAAAGAACTAAACAGACATTTCTCCAAAGAAGACATACAGATGGCTAACAAACACATGAAGAGATGCTCAACATCACTCATTATTAGAGAAATGCAAATCAAAACCACAATGAGGTACCATTACACGCCAGTCAGGATGGCTGCTATCCAAAAGTCTACAAGCAATAAATGCTGGAGAGGGTGTGGAGAAAAGGGAACCCTCTTACACTGTTGGTGGGAATACAAACTAGTACAGCCACTATGGAGAACAGTGCAGAGATTTCTTAAAAAACTGGAAATAGAACTGCCATATGACCCAGCAATACCACTCCTGGGCATACACACTGAGGAATCCAGATCTGAAAGAAACACATGCACCCCAATGTTCATTGCAGCACTCTTTATAATAACCAGGGCATGGAAGCAACCTAGATGCCCATCAGCAGATGAATGGATAAGGAAGCTGTGGTACATATACACCATGGAATATTACTCAGCTGTTAAAAGGAATTCATTTGAATCAGTTCTAATGAGATGGATGAAACTGGTGCCCATTATACAGAGTGAAGTAAGCCAGAAAAATAAAGAACATTACAGTATACTAACACATATATATGGAATTTAGAAAGATGGTAATGATAACCCTATATGCAAAACAGAAAAATAGACACAGAAGTACAGAACAGACTTTTGAACTTTGTGGGAGAAGGTGAGGGTGGGATGTTTCGAAAGAACAGCATGTATATTATCTATGGTGAAACAGATCACCAGCCCAGGTGGGATGCATGACACAAGTGCTCGGGCCTGGTGGGCTGGGAAGACCCAGAGGAATCGGGTGGAGAGGGAGGTGGGAGGGGGGATTGGGATGGGGAATACATGTAACTCTATGGCTGATTCATATCAATGTATGACAAAACCCACTGAAAAATAAAAAAAGAAAGAAAGAAAAGAAAAAAATAAATAAATAAAAGGTGCTTGCTCCTTGGAAGAAAAGCTATGACCAACCTAGACAACATATTAAAAATCAGAGATATTCTTTGCCAACAAAGGTTCATCTAGTTAAAGCTATGGTTTTTCTAGTAGATGTGTGTGGATATGAAAGTTTGATTATAGAGAAAGCTGAGTACCAAAAAACTGATGCTTTTGATATGTGGTGTTGGAGAGGACTCTTGAGAGTCCCTTGGGCTGCAAGGAGATCCAACCAGTCCATCCTAAAGGAAATCTGTTCTGGATATTCATTGGAAGGACTGATGCTGAAGCTGAAACTCCAATACTTTGGCCACCTGATGCGAACTCTCTCATTTGAAAAGACCCTGATGCTGGGAAAGATTGAAGGCAGGAGGAGAAGGGGACAACAGAGGACGAGATGGTTGGATGGCATCACTGATTCTATGGACATGAGTTTGAGTAAGCTCCAGGAATTGGTGATGGACAGGGAAACCTGGTGTGCTGCAGTCCATGCAGTTGCAAAGAATTGGATACAACTGAGTGAATGAACTGAACTGAAAATTGTCAAGGTCTTCTTTTTATGCCTAACCTATCTTTTGGCTTTCTAGGATGGTTATCTCTAAAGCAAAGATTTTGTTTTTATTATTTTTAATTTTTTATTATTTTTTAAAGAGTAAGTGGGTGAAGGGGGAGAAAACAAAAGTATTCAGATGCTTTTAGTATCTGTAAGTTTTAATGTGAAAGATTGAAGGCGGGAGGAAAAGGGGAAGACAGAGGATGAGATGGTTGGATGGCATCACTGACTCAGTGGACATGAGTTTGAGTAAACTCCAGGAGCTGGTGATGGGCAGGGAGGCCTGTCGTGCTACAGTCCATGGGGTTGCAAAGAGTTGGACACAACTGAGTGACTGAACTGAAATGAACGGAAGTTTTAATGGTTTAGAAACTATTGAGATAATTCTTTTTCAACAGTGTCTCTAAGTTAATATATATGTTTTTCAACTTGATAGAAACTTTCTCAATGTTTAATAATAGCTACTGGTACAGTCCAATAGCCAGGTGGACTACAGTCCATGGGGTTGAAAAGAGTCAGAGACGACTGAATGACTAACATACCCTCACACTGGTACAAAGAGAAGGGAGAAGGTATATGCTCAATCGTGTCAGACTCTGGTCCTGCCAGGCTCCTCAGTCCGTGGGATTTCCCAGGCAAGAATATCAGAGTGGATTACATTTCGTTTTGCAGGGGATCTTCCCGACCCAGGAATTGAAACCGTGTCTGCTGCACTGCAGGCAGATTCTTTATCACTTGCACCATGTTGCTACAAACTATTTGTTTCCAGATATCCCAGTTTAAACACTGTTCAATTAGAGGTTATCATAATATACTTTACAGGATGAACAGAAGGCTCTGGAGATGTGTTAATACCCTCGTGATTCCTTTCTCCTTCACATATCACTGTCCAGCTCTATAGCAACCTGAAACTAGGAATCTCCTTCCCCTGCCTGAGGAAAGAAAATTCCTCCTTTTTTTAATCTCTTAAAAATGTATGTGCACCTTATATAGCAGTTTAAGAGACTCCACGAGATAATCCTGATTTAATTCCGTTAATAGGTCATTTTAAAAGCTAAAACTGGACATTGTCCAGCAGGCAATATTATCACAGATTCCAATTCATTTTTGGATTATTAGCTCCCAGGAGCTAAATCCATTCAGATGGCTGAGTTAATTGACTTTGTTTGGACTGCCAGGTAGCAAAACAAAATGACCAATTATTTATACAAGTTTTACATATGCTCTGAAATGCTTTGGTAACTTCTTGCTTATTTTCAGCTTGGATAGTGGATTTTCTTTGCTGGCTAACTACATTTTACTAGGAAATTTATTTAAAAATTTTGTAAGGCATTTTACTGAAAAAAAGTATTATTATACTGAATCTTCAGGAAAAAGTAGAAATGCAGATGGAATTCTAAAACCAAAATTGGCAAAGCTCTAAGAATTCTAGAGTGGCATTCTCCAAAATGATAGCCACTAATCATGTGGCAATTTAAATTTGAATAAATGAAACTGTAGTAAAATAAAAATCCAGTTCTCCAAATGCTCTAGCCACATTTCAAGTGCTCAATAGCTATGACTGTCTAACAGCTACTATATTAGTATGCATAGGTAAAGCTCATATTTATTTTTATAAAAATCCTGCTGGAGATCACTGCTCTAGAACTTCCATGATTTTCTACGGAAACCTTGATGACCTCCCCTTATAAGTTTAGAAAACGACTATCCGTGCCTCATTGGAATTTTACATTTGATTAGAGACAATATCCTATAGAAAACCAACAGGAATACAAACAATTCATATACCAACAAAGTCTTATCATTAAGTCAGAAGAAGCAGCCTTTCCAAGGTCATCACATAAATAACTCCTGGAATACCTTAGAGAGAAAGAGAGAGATCTCCAGTCTTCAACCTCTATGGAAAGGAGTTTATCATATTGTTAACTATTATCACCAAGAAAGATCAACCCTTGATCTTTGGGTTTCTGTTTTCCAATTAAAAAGATGCAGTCTTCATCTCTTGTTCATTGGTGGTTGTTCAGTCGCTAAGTCGTGTCCAACTCTTTGTGACCCCATGGACTGCAGCATTCCAGGCTTCCCTGTTCTTCATTTTCTTCTGGACTTTGTTCAAATTCATATCCACTGATTCGGTGATGCCATCCAACCATCTCATCCTCTGTCACTCCCTCCTCCTCCTTGCCTCAATGTTTCCCATCATCAGAGTCTTTTCCAGTCAGCAGGCTCTTTGCAACAGGTGGCCAAAGCATTGGAGCTTCAGAATCAGTCCTTCCAACGAATATTCAGGGTTTATCTCCTTTAGGATGGACTAGTTTGATCTCCTTGCCATCCAAGGGACTCTCAAGAGTCTTCTCTAGCACCAGAGTTCAAAAGCATCAATTCTTTGCTGCTTAGCCTTCCTTATGGTCCAACTCTCATATCCATACATGACTACTGGAAAAGCCATAGCTTTGACTGAACTTCCGTGATGTTGGGGAACCTTCAGCTGAGCAGCCTTCGGAATACTATAGATGTAGATAATCTGGGAGACAGTTAACATCCCCCTCAGCTTGACTACATTTTAGATGGGCTTTTTCCTTACTCTAGGCCTCTTAATTTTCTGAGAGCCTTTGCTTTAGAAAAACTGTAGTAATTATATGCCCTTTCTGCCCCTTTGAGATGTACATCTTTTTAAAAGCTTCTTTCAAGTTTTACAAATGAGAAATGTCTTTCTCCAGGCCCTGGGAGCCATCCCTTTCAAAAGTAGCCACTGAAGGAGATATAGTCCTTATCTTGCAGTCTCTGTGTTAGGGTAGGAGCCTAACTTTGATAATCCTATTGCTCCAATTTAACATTACCTCCTATCAAGAAGATACAGGAAGTTTGCTTTTCCTTGTTAGTAAACACACAAGCCCTAAGATCCCTCTAATCCTGCTCTTAAAAGCTTTTCAAGCCTTTGTCTGAGTATGCAACTTGGCCTGTGCTTTTTCCTATTACTGGAAATCATGGTAGTGGTGGTGTAGTCACTAAGTCTTGTCTGATTCTTTGTGACCCCGTGGACTGTAGCCCACCAGGCTCCTCTATCCACGGTATTTAACAGGAAAGAGTACTGGAGTGGGTTGTCATTCCCTTCTCCAGGAGATCTTCCTGACCCAGGGATCGAACCTGCGTTTCCTGCATTGCAAGCAGATTCTTTACTGCTGAGCGACCAGGGAAGCCCACTGGAAACAGTGTCAGGGTGAAATCAATGACTCTTTGCTTCTCTTGTCCGGTGTGTTTTTTCTCTGACAGTAGGTAGCTTACTCCAAGACTCTTGGTTTAAATGATAAAATATATTTTAGTAAAAAGCACCACCACCAACAGAAACCCAAAGTATACGGTTTTTAACCAAAAAGCTGAAACAAAACTACTTTTTCAATGTTTCTATAGTTTTTCCAGTGCTACTAATCTGTCATCACAATCCCATGCTGTCTGTGATCCATTAAATGGTACTGCGCATGCTCCACTCTAATTCTGTCTTTCTACCTCCATACCCTAGTTTGTTACCTGTACTTAAGGAAGGACAAAACTCCCTTAGGAGATTTGTTTTTGGACCTACTGATCTGTATCTAACCATTGCTGAATATGTCAGCTTTCAGCCTTGATCCTGCTGATAAAAATTCAACCACTGTTCTTTAAATTCTTCAGAAGGTTAGTTTTTTCCCCTCACATTTTTACTTAGGCAACTACTTAAACTTTCATTTATTATTGATCCCTCCTTCCATCTCATTAAAAGTAGACTTTGACCCCATGTCCACAAGATTCCTCTACAGCAATCAGTGTATTCCTTTCATCAAAACATAACTTGAGAAAAGTGAAACAAATTGCAGGAAGATCCCTTTATTTCATACTCTCTTGCTTTGTGGAGCACATTTAACTTCACCCAGAAAATCTGCTGTCCTGCAGGTGTCAAATATTGTCACTCCCATTGCCACACATGATTCTTATGTTTCTGATACATTTTGTGGTCCCACAGTCCTTTTCCTTCTATGGGCATCAGTTTTTCTCTGGAAATCTAGCAAACAAGTGTACAATGATTAACCAGCACTCTTATGAACATGAGTCCTTGATTTTCTTTTGGCTTGCTAAAAAAAGAAGTTTGCTAAGTAAATACTTCTTGGTGTTTTTATATGGAATGGTCCATGGTCGGTCCAAGTTAAAAAGAAAAAAAAAAAAAAAGAAAGAAAAAGACACATTTTTCTGATAAAGACTGTGGGATACGTGTTTTGTAGTCACATTTGGTCATCTAGGCTCCTGGCCTCTGTCTGTTATAAGGACTAAATAAATAGTCTTTTTTATTTTTTTTCTGGTGGTTGCCTATATTGAAGTTGACTGATGACTTCTTTCCTGATCATAAAAGTTACTGTGTAGTCTTTATCAAATTGGATGATAACTTATCCTACAACAGAGAAGACTAGCTAGTTAATTAGAGAAATGTTGCCTGCATAACTTTCTTATCAGTAGAGTCAACAACGTTCTGTAGCTTGCCTTTATCAGCCCTTGGCCAAAATAAGTACTGAGAAAGAAAAGACACAAACACAAAAAATGAAACCCAGAAGCAGCCCTAAGAGCATTCAGCTACTGGCTGACCCAGTTGCTACCAACTAACACAATCACGTTCATACAGTATCAGCATCAAGCCAGGATGCTCTGTGACTATTCTAGTCTCATGCCTGAAGAAAGATAAAAACAGACTACAGACTACAGCCTGGTGTCTGACTGCTACCATTTTTTGATTGCAGAACAGGTTCATGCTTCCTTTGACCTCCTCCCAAATTAAAATAATAAGCCTCTCCTGAGCTAATGGTAAACCCAGAATTCAAACACAAGGAGTCTGGCCAGAGAGTTCATGCTGTCGAACTCATGTTAGGCTCAAATGATGTGACATGAGCAGAAGCTATGCCAGCCTAGATCTATTCAACTTGCCACTACTGAAAACAGGAAGCAAAATTACAGTTTCACAAATTCAACTCAAAAAAAAAAAAAAAACCTCTACAAAATATACAAAATAGATAATCCTGTAGCTCCTGTGTACCTTAGTTCAAAAGAATGCAGCACTTTCTTTAAACATTTATTATTATATATCTTATTTATGAAATTGCAACTCATTCTATTGCCCGGGGTTTAAATAAAAATTGTAAATGTAAAGGGAATCAGTCATACAAAAATATGAATATGCTCTATCTTAGTGATCTTTTCCTTGTTTATCACCATAGAAATATGTTTCTTATGGAAGAATTTATATTCTAATTGTTATTAATAAGTCATTCTAGCTGATTATTCTAATTTATATTCTAACTTAAAAGAGCAGAAAAGGTGGAAAAAGAAATAAAAGACTGGCCAAAATGAATCGGAGTGATGTCAAGTCAGTTATTTTTGGCTCCACTGAATTACTGTGAGCTCAGGAGAAATTGGCAAACCAACTGACAAGAAGCATTTAATCTTGGCTTTTATTATGAATTTCTTACTGTTTCATTGCCTTTATATTTTATCTTATTTCCTATAAATTCTTACTATATGAAATGATTACATCCTAGAACAAATAGCTTTCATCCATAGAAAACACAAAATGTAGTGCTATCCTCGGGGTCAAATGGCTGATTAAAATAGAAGGTAATTGTGGATATGATACGAAATGTGCATTTGCTTTTAAGCATTTTTTTCTTTGAGTAAATTACACCTCTTTTGCTATAGTTTCTGGGCCCTCTGACAGGGCAATTAGTAATCTGAACTATCAAATTCGTTTGGAGATAATGGAGCTGATTGGTTCTCGCGTTATAACTGCTTTTCTGAGGCCCCTCCCCCTGCCTGTCTTTTCCCCATCACTTCCCCGGTATACTTAATCCTGTTTAAATAGCAACATGCCAAACATGTCTGCTAATCAACTGACTGCATCCCCATGGAGATTTCTGCAGTTTTAAGCACTGTGTTTCACAGTGTAAGGATTTTTCCTAAATATTGACTTCTGGTTTTCAAGGTTACCGATGATGTGCTCTGGCACATTAATCATTCTAACCACCTTAACAAAGAAGCTCATTAAAAAGACAAATACATTTATCAACCAAATCATCAAGCAGATTATATACTTTCTACCCATAATGGATTATAGCTGAATAAATGACTTGAGTATTTTATAATTAAATATGCAGAGCACTTAATATTTGAATCCTCTGATCCTTCATTGCAGAATGGGGATGGACTGGGTTTTATAGCACATAATTAATATAGCACAATTTAGTTCCAATTATGTGAGTTAAAATTAGAAATAGTACTTTGAATATCTAGATTAAATAATACTGTGATATCGTGATGAAACATCGAAGACATTTGAAGTTCAAATGACTGAACATTTAATTTCAGTGGAACAACAGTTTATATTTCTAGTATCTAACAAATGAATCATTCCTGCATTAGAAATAAGGCTTTAGGTTGGGAAGACACAGGTGTCTAGTCCTTTGCCCTTAGGCTTGCACTGTGACTAGAGTGATTATTTCTCTTGTCAGCCAAAGAATGCTTTAAAAGCTTGGAAAAGGCTGAGGGGTCAGTTTTCTCCTCGGATGCAATTGTATGTCCTGCTAAATCTCCCACCAACCTATCTCACACAAATCGCAGTTTCATTTGGAGAAGTTCACTTTTCTATCTCTGGGTCCCCAAATTAATGGACCATAGATAACTTTGAAATGCAGCCTTCAGGCAGAAAGTATCTCTCTTAGCAAATCTATATTTTCTTATTTCTCTGTTTTTAGTTTCAAAGTAAGTATATTGCTTTCTAGTAGAACCTTACTAAAATATGTACAAAAAAGCTAACACATTCAATAATCCTAAAAACATTGCTGTCAAATCTCCCCAGTGCTGCTCACTGAATCTCAAAGGATAATAGGCTATAGTTTCATTAAAATGTATGTGACCATTTAACAAGCCTTTGCTGACTCCAGTGATTGGTGCCAAAGCCAAAACTGCCCCAGAGTTAAGCAGATAAAAAAGATATTATTCAGTGCTCTTGCAGTAGTGGAGAGACCAGAAGTAAGTCTGAGCTCAACATGCCCCACTACACCACCCACACCCCGGCCAAAAATAAAGGGGAAGGAGGTGAGAGAGTTTTTTAAAACCTGGTAATCAGGGAGAGTCTTTTCCAACACCACAGATCAAAAGCATCAATTCTTCTCTGCTCAGCTTTCTTTATAGTCCAACTCTCAAATCCATACATGACCACTGGAAAAACCATAGCCTTGACTAGACAGACCTTTGTTGATAAAGTAATGTCTCTGCTTTTTAATATGCTGTCTAGGTTGGTCATAACTTTCCTTCTAGGGAGCAAGCGTCTTTTAATTTCATGGCTGCAATCACCATCTGCAGTGATTTTGGAGCCCCCCAAAATAAAATCTGACACTGTTTTCACTGTTTCTCCATCTATTTGTCATAAAGTGATGGGGCCAGATACCATGATCTTAGTTTTCTGAATGTTGAGCTTTAAGCCAACTTTTTCACTCTCCTCTTTCACTTTCATCAAGAGACTCTTTAGTTCTTTTTCACTTTCTGCCTTATAAGGGTGGTGTCATCTGCATATCTGAAGTTATTGATATTTCCCCCAGCAATCTTGATTCCAGTTTGTTCTTCATCCAGCCCAGCATTTCTCATGATGTACTCTGCATAGAAGTTAAATAAGCAGAGTGGCAATATTCAGCCTTGACATACTCCTTTTCCTATTTGGAACCAGTCTATTGTTCCATGTTCAGTTCTAACTGTTGCTTCTTGACCTGCATACAGGTTTCTCAAGAGGCAGGTCAGGTGGTCTGGTATTCCCATCTCTTTCAGAATTTTCCACAGTTTACTGTGATCTACACAGTCAAAGGATTTGGCATAGTCAACAAAGCAAAAATGGATGTTTTTCTGGAACTCTCTTGCTTTTTTGATGATCTGGCAAATGTTGGCAATTTGATCTCTGGTTCTCTGCCTTTTCTAAAACCAGCTTGAATATCTGGAAGTTCACAGTTCATGTATTGCTGAAGCCTGGCATGGAGAATTTTGAGCATTACTTTACTACCATGTGAGATGAGTGCAATTGTGCGGTAGTTTGAGCATTCTTTGGCATTGCCTTTCTTTGGAATTGGAATGAAGAGTGACCTTTTCCAGTCCTGTGGCCACTGCTGAGCTTTCCAAATTTGCTGACATATTGAGTGCAGCACGTTTACAGCATCATCTTCCGGATTTGAAATAGCTCAACTAGAATTCCATCACCTCCACTAGCTTTGTTTATAGTGATGCCTCCTAAGGCCCAATTGACTTCACATTCCATGATGTCTGGCTCTAGATGAGTGATCACACCATCGTGATTATTTGGGTCATGAAGATCTTCTTTGTATAGTTCTTCTGTGTATTCTTGCCACCTCTTCTTAATATCATTTGCTTCTGTTAGTTCCATACCATTTTTGTCCTTTATTGAGCCCATCTTTGAATGAAATTTTCCCTTGGGATCTCTAATTTTCTTGAAGAGGTCTCTAGTCTTTCCCATTCTATTGTTTGCCTCTATTTCTTTGCACTGATCACTGAGGAAGGCTTTCTTATCTCTCCTTGCTATTCTTTGGAACTCAGCATTCAAATGGGTATATCTTTCCTTCTCTCCTTTGCTTTTCACTTCTCTTCTTTTCACAGCTATTTGCAAGTCCTCCTCAGACAGCCATTTTGCTTTTTTGCATTTCTTTTCCATGGGGATGGTCTTGATCCCTATCTCCTGTACCATGTCACAAACCCCCGTCCATAGTTCATCAGGCACTCTGTGTATCAGATCTAGTCCCTTAAATCTATTTCTCACTTCCACTGTATAGTCATAAGGGATTTGATTTAGGTCATACCTGAATGGTCTAGTGGTTTTCCCTACTTTCTTCAATTTAAGTCTGAATTTGGCAATAAGAAGTTCATAATCTGAGCCACAGTCAGCTCCCAGTCTTGTTTTTGCTGACTGTATAGAGCTTATCCATCTTTGGCTGCAAAGAATATAATCAATCTGATTTTGGTGTTGGCCATCTGGTGATGTCCATGTGTAGACTCTTCTCTTGTGTTGTTGAATGAGGGTGTTTGCTACAACCAGTGCATTCTCTTGGTAAAACTCTATTCGCCTTTGCCCTGCTTCATTCTGTACTCAAAGGCCAAATTTGTTTGTTACTCCAGGTATTTCTTAACTTCTACTTTTGCATTCCAGTCCCCTATAATGAAAAGGACATCTTTTTTGGGTGTTAGTTCTAAAAGGTCTTGTAGGTCTTCATAGAACCATTCAACTTCAGCTTCTTCAGCCTTACTGGTTGGGGCATAGACTTGGGTTATGGTGATATTGAATGGTTTGCCTTGGAAACGAACAGAGATCATTCTGTCATATTTGAGACTGCATCCAAGTACTGCATTTCAGACTCTTTTGTTAACTATGATGGCTACTCCATTTCTTCTAAGGGATTTCTGCCCACGGTAGTAGATATAATAGTCATCTAAGTTAAATTCACCCATTCCAGTCTATCTTAGTTTGCTGATTCCTAGAATGTTGACATTCACTCTTGCCATCTCCTGTTTGATCACTTGCAATTTGCCTTGATTCATGGACCTAACATACCAGATTCCTATGCAATATTGCTCTTTACAGCATCAGACCTTGCTTCTATCACCAGTCACATCCACAACTGGGTGTTGTTTTTGCTTTGGCTCCATTGCCTCATTCTTTCTGGAGTTATTTCTCCATTGGTCTCCAGTAGCATATTGGGCACCTACCAACCTAGGGAGTTAATCTTTCAGTGTCTTATCTTTTTGCCTTTTCATACTGTTCATGGGATTCTCATGGCAAGAATACTGAAGTGGTTTGCCATTCCCTTCTCCAGTGGGCCACATTCTGTCAGACCTCTCTCTACCATGACATCCATCTTAAGTGGCCCCACACGGCATGGCTTAGTTTCACTGAGTTAGACAAGCCTGTGGTCCGTATGATCAGATTGGCTAGTTGTCTGTGATTGTGCTTTCAGTCTGTCTGCCCTCTAATGCCCTCTCTCAGCGCGAACCATCTTACTTGGGTTTCTCTTATTTGGGACGTGGGGTACCTCTTCACGGCTACTCCAGCCATGAGGATGAGATGGTTGGATGGCATCACCGACTCAATGGACATGGGTTTGGGTAAACTCCAGGAGTTGGTGATGGACAGGGAGGCCTGGCATGCTGTGGTTCATGGGGTCGCAAAGAGTCAGACACGACTGAGTGACTGAACTGAACTGAATCAGGGAGAGTATCATGAGCCTATCTGTGTTTGCTAATTGGCTTTACTCAGAGGAAAAACTAGGGCTTCACTGGTGGTTCAGTGGTAAAGAACCAGCCTGCCAATGCAGGAGACATAAGTTCAATCCCTGGGTCAGGAAGATCTCCTGGCAAAGGAAATGGCAACCTACTCCAGCATTCATGCCTGGAAGATGCCATGGACAGTGTAGCCTGGTGGGCTACAGTCCATGGGGTAGCAAAGAGTCAGATGTGACTTAGCGAGTAAATGACAGCAAAAAGGAAAAGCAAGCTTTCTTGTATCTTCTTAAGAGCTAATGCTCTAACTTGGAGCAAGGGGCCCATCAAAGTTAGACTTCAACTCTAAAACAGAGTTTGGGAGAGTGGGGCCTCTAGCTACTTCAATGGCCTCATTTTAAAGAGATGACTCCTCGGTTTTTGAGAAAAACATTCCTGGGTTGTAAAACCAGAAAGAGACTTTCAAAGAGATTTACATCTCAGAGGGCAGAGAAAGAACTTATAATGACAAGTTTTCTAAAGTAAATATTCTTGGGGCTTTAGAGTCAGGAGCAAGCCTGTCTAAGAGAAGAATAGAATATTAGGGCCCTTTTGGTTCCTGGGTAGGTTGGTGTTTATTGCTTCTACTGCCCAACCCACATTTTAGGATCTGCTTCTTATAAGAATATATTTATTATATCAAATTCTATCTCAGAATTCCTTATGGTAATTAAGAAAACTCAATCTAAATTGGATTAAACAATAGATTGATTGGGGAACTTAAAGATTCAGCCAACTAAATTTCCAAAGCTAGGCAGCTTCAGACTTCCAAATCTGCCCTCTTCTATGTGGTGGTTACATTCTCTGGGTGACATCCCATGAGAAAAAGTGTTTTAATCACAACAGGGCTATGTGTTCAGATTCAGGGAGAGAAAGAGAGAGGGCCTTTCCACAACTATCAAATAAAAATCTTGAGCTTTACCCTGACTAGACCCCCTTGCATCAAAGCTTGTGGCTAGAGTACCCAATGCACTATCATTTTCCTGTCCAGATACTGTGGTAATGAGGACAGAGTTTCCATGACAAAGTAGAAGACACTCTACTTTGAGTTAATCCCTCCAAACCTCTTATTTGGTACACAGTTGAGAAAGAAGTGAATTCTTGAAGAGCAGGGCTGAGGAAGAATTTATCAAGTCTAATGTACTCTGTAACTTCCAGTATCTTTCTTCAACCTTGAACACTCTTACAAGATACCAACAAATAAGACTTTTTTTTACATGGTACTATATGTCCACCCTAAGTAGGACTCACCTCAATTGAGCTCATTCTTCCCCTACCCATTCCCCTTGCTAAGTGTCCTACTTTGCTTTAGGGTCACTCTAAAGTATAATTCAAATCTAAGATCTATCAATGACTGCTTGTGTGATTGATAGTGATTTACTAAACTCTATTGCTCTATTATAAAATTGGAATTAAAATTTCTTCCTGCCTGGTTGTTATGAAAATTAAAAGAATGATCATTTTTAATGTGTCTTACTCTCTACCTGGCTCCTGGGAGAAATTCATTTAAAGTCACTTCTTATCCCTGCTTCCCATTGTCCCATTGTCTATCACACAGACCGAGCCTTTCTGTGTGGATTTTCAGATACTTCATCCTCTCCATTAGCCTCTTCACTTGTCACTTTATTTAGTGGAATCAAAATAATTTTTTGCCTGTGTTTAGCGTCGTATTCTTTCTTAAGCCTTTGCTTACTCTTCCTTTACCACTTGGGAAACCCTCTCTCCAGCTCCATCCACTTATATCTCTCTGATATGCCTTATCACTGATGACAATCCCTAGCTAAAACTTCTTTCTCTCCTCTTAGAAGACCACGTGCTCTTAAAGACCAAGCTATTGTCTCTGCTTCCAGTTCAGTTCCAATGAGAAAGAAAATGCAGCCAAAAGAAAATGTTTGGCCTATAGTCAGACAGTCCTGAACCAGGCTTGAACTGATTCTTTCACTTACAGTTTGTAAGATTAATGCAACTCCATTATTTTATGCTTTTTTTAAGCTCCTGGAAAAAAAAAATAAATGAGTACCTACCTCATGGCTTGTCAAAATGAAAGATACACTCTAAGGCTTAGACTACTACTAATACCCAAGCTGTGCTGTAATCATCATTTCTGTTCCAGACATTGTACACCCAGGGTCCTGGGAGCAAATCCTCCAACTGCATTTATATGGACAATCAACTGAGATTGTTTTAAACACTCTTACTTTTTGAATCACTTGATTATTAACTTTATTTGAAAATTCCTTGAGAATATTTTAACAAATCTGTAAAGCTGTGATGAATTCTTCTTATGTATTTTCCTAAGTTAGTTTGTAGTAGAGAAGAAATCTCTCTTCCATCACCTTCCAGTTAGGACCGAATAAGTTAACACATTCAGAAGAAGAACAATTTCAAGAAATCATTTCAACTGGCTTCTGAGAATCAAGAAACTCCATAAAATCACTAATTCTAGTTAGGAATTCATTCTTGCTGTCCAAAAAGTTGAGAGTCACAGAAGACCACCTGTCAAAACATGATCCTCTTCCTTGTCCTGTTTCTGAACAATTTGAGAAACAAAAGAGCAACAGATGAGAAACCAGTGCATTGTTTTTATTACTCCAATTTGGAGGACATGATTTGAAACAATTTCAGTTAAATGATCAAGCTTATGTTGGACCTTCAATTTAGATAGCCTTAATCTACTTCCTCCTGAGATAAATCCAGCAACAGTGAAGGAGAAAAGGCTACTCCATGAGAGTGAAAACCAGCCCCCTGAGTAGCAAAATTGCATCCTTTTTCCTCTGGTGCTGCTGGCCCTTCTGAAGAAGAGCAGGCATCACTCCTCGCAGGACAGAGGTCCCTGAGGCCATACCTGCCCCCAAGAGGAAAGAAGCAGAAGCAGCGCTACACATGCCCAATTCTCTGTGAGACGCTCTCAGCTGGGAAATGCTCATCACCTTCCTCATGGTGCAGGAAGAGGTAAGCTAGAGAGACGCCAGAGTGTGTTTATGGAAAACCTTCCTTCGTGTAAACCAGAGGAGGGGGACCGTTATGTGCCTCCTCTACCACTGTATCGATCAAAAGTATGAAAGTGCTAGTCATTCAGTCATGTCCTACTTTTTGTGACCCCATGGACACACTTGGGGTTCCTCTGTCCATGGGATTCTCCAGGCAAGAATACTGAAGTGGGTTGCCATTCCCTCCTCCAGGGGATCTTCCCGACAGAGGGATCAAACTTGGGTCTCCTGCCTTGAAGGCAGATTCTTTCCCATCTGAGCCACCAGGGAAGTCCATTGTATCCAAGGAGATAGCCAAATATTTTGTCCTTTCCAAAGGACTGTACAAGTGAGATCCAATTCTCAGATCTGTCTAACACACATGCAAAGAGTTTTATTGTTGATAAAGTACTTCTTACCATACCACATATGTTAGTTGCTCAGTTGTGTCTGACTCTTTGGGATGCCTTGGGCTGGAGCCCACCAGGCTCCTCTGTCCATAGGATTTCCTAGGCAAGAATACTTGAGTGGGTTGCCAGTTCCTTCTCCAGGGGATCTTCCCAACCCAGGGATCGAACCTGGGTCTCCCACATTGCAGGCAGATTCTTAACCATCTGAGCCACCACGCAAGCCCAAAGCATTTCTTACTGGCTTTAAATGAAGGAACATCAAGGTAGATTATCTTAATTTTTATTTTCTTATTTAAAATTTTATGATTCATGCTTGCTTTTTAGTTGAATACTTTTGTTTCCATTTTATTTATTTTGACAGTTTGTATTTAAGAGAATTTTCCCTTGTTTCCATTTTTGTTTTAGTGTTAGAAAAATTTCCTTTTATTAAATAAAAGCATGATTTAATTTATTGACGTTTTAAAGAAATTTGGCACAGACTGTATAGCATATAGTAAAATGGAGAAGTCAGGACATGGAAAACTAAAATTTCAGAAATATTGGTTTCAAGGACAAGAGTGGTCTATATGCAATGTAATATGTTTAATAATATTCCCTCATAGATTTGAACTGCTGCTGCTGCTGCTGCTAAGTCACTTTTGTCGTGTCTGACTCTGTGCGACCCCATAGACGGCAGTCCACCAGGCTCCCCCGTCCCTGGGATTCTCCAGGCAAGATCACTGGAGTGGGTTGCCATTTCCTTCTCCAATGCATGAAAGTGAAAAGTGAAAGTGAAGTCACTCAGTGGTGTCCAACTCATAGCAACCCCATGGACTGCAGCCCACCAGGCTCCTCCGTCCATGGGATTTCCCAGGTAAGAGTACTGGAGTGGGTCGCCATTGCCTTTTCTGCATAGATTTGAACTAGTAGAGTCAAAAGCAGGTCCATGATAGCTGAAAGTATGATCACTGACTTTCTTCTCTGAAAGTTCTTTTTACTGATGGGCACACAAATGGCAGATGAGGCGCCAATTTTGAAGACCTTGTGTTTATAGCCTCAGCTGTCTCTGTCATCAGATTCTGCATTTTGTCCTGCCTTTTGCTTTGAAAGTGCTTTAAAATTGATGAGCATTCTTGGGAAAGATCCACTGTCAGCTTGTGGCAGATGTTTCGGCAGCTGCTCCCATGTTGTAAAGCACCTTCAACAGGACATGACCCAACGCGTGGAGAGCAGCTTTCTGAGTGGACAGGGCAGCAGCTGTGGCCGCCGCAGACCTTCTGGTAATGGAGCCCATGGAGGAGTCAGTGAGGCTCCAAAGGACCATGAAGCTGGATTGGTGAAAATCCAATCCTCCTCCTCTCTCTGCTGTCAGGCCAGCTGTGATGAGGGAGAAGGAGCCGGGCCAGCTGCTACTCTTGGGGTTAGGAAGCCTTTCATTCTGCAACGAATACTCTTGGGCTTTTTCTTTCTCCAAAATCTCATCAGCTTGTTGCATCTGATCCTTCATAAATGAAGTTCTAAGATCAATATTTATTCACTTAACTAATATTTATTGAGCTTCTGGGGTGGCAGGCACTGTGAGACCCTAGGAATTCAATAAGAAACAGAACATTTTTCCTCTCAAAGAGCTTAAGACTAATGGGGAAAATAATGTATCAGTAAAAAATCTAGGACTTCCCTTGTCACTCAGTCAGTAAAGAGTCTGCCTGCAATGTAGGAGACTCGGGTTCAATCCCTGGGTCAGGAAGATCCCCTGGAGAAAGAAATGGCAACCCACTCCAGTATTCTTGCTGGAGAATCCCATGGACAGAGGAGCCTGGCAGGCTACAGTTTATGGGGTTACAAAGAGTCAGACACGACTGAGCTTTCACTTTAAAAATTCTACATGCCATAACTAAGGTTTCTGTTATTGTCAAATGTTATTGACACTGTTATTGTCATTCAGAAAAAAAGATTCCTCACTAAGGTATCATATAGGAGGAAAAGGGCAAAGCCAGGGAAAGCATCTAAAAAGTGCAAGTGGATTCTAAGGACAATGGGAAATAACCAAAGGTTTGAAATAGGAGAAGATCATCACTGTCTTAAAAAAAAAGAAGTCATTGGATGGAGGCACCTCTATTAACTTTTTCCTGAGACAACTCATCCCACTATGTTCAGAATTTGCATGCACTTTATTTAAAATATACAAGGGAGCCAAATCTGATCCATTGGCGGCTTAAGCAGCCCAGGAGCCAGGAAAAGGCCCCCTGACAAAGTTAGTGGTGAGGAGATGATAATTATTGGTACCCGCTGACCGCTGGGAGCTCCACGGCTCCCAGGGGCTGCTGTGGTCATTCTGAAGCAACTAGTCTTTTTTTTCCCAACTATTCACCCAGGTCTGCCTTGTGGTCCCACCCCATAATGTCTGGTCTGTCTGTGACTGAGAAGATCAGGGCTTATTGCTATTTTTGTCATTGGTTAGTTGCGAAGTCATGTCCAACTTTTACAACCCTATGGACTGTAGCCTGCCAGACTCCTCTGTCCATGTGACTTCCCAGGCAAGAATACTGGACAGGGTATCCATTTCCTTCTCCAGGGAATCTTCCTAACACAAGGATCGAACCTGCATCTTCTGCTTGACAGGTGGATTCTTTCCCACTGAGCCACCTGGGAAGCCCCTATTCTTATTTTTAGGGGATACGATAGAATGCTGACATCATTTTAGTCTCAAGACCCAGCTCAAATCTAGAAAAGATGGAATTTCAAGGGCAACCTTCTGCCACCCTTTCTCCTTCTCCCCCAACTCCCAGTTCTTCATCCCAGATCCTCCCACAGCTGTCATCTACAACTGGAGTCTGTTCATGGACATAAGAACAGGACCGGTGCTCAGAAATGTCTCACACTTGGGTTTGAAGCAGCCTTGAAATTCTTAATAACTTAATCTGTGAATTTGTGTTTATTAAGCAAAGTCAGATGTGGCCCGTGAGCATGCAGCTATGGACTTGGAGTCTCACTTTAGGTTCTGTCTCCCTTCCCGTTGCCTCCCTTGGGATGAGCTCTCAGCTGCCCACCTTCCTGGCCTTAACCACCAACTGTCTCTTCCTTGATCAGGGCCCAAGGCACAGACAGGGTCAAGTTCAGACACACACCAAACAGCAAGTTGCCACTGAGGTTCAGCTCAAACCCTGCAAATATCCCTTTGTCTCAAGGAGTACTGCACTAATAGCAATTGAAAGCACCAAAAAATACCAGTCAGCAGAGAAATCATAGAAAGGAAAAAAAAGAAAATGCTACTTTTCTGCTTTTTTAATAGGCTAGGGCTAAGTTGCTTCAGTCGTGTCTGACTCTTTGTGATGCTATAGACTATCACCCACCAGGCTCCTCTGTCCATGGGGATTCTCCACGCAAGAATACTGGAGTGGGTTGCTGTACCCTCCTCCAGGGGATCTTCCTGATCCAGGGATCGAATTCATGTCTCTTGCGTTGGCAGGGGTTTCTTTACCACTGTACCAATCCCTGAGTCTTTAGTAAATGCTTCAGGATTCATGTACTCTATATATTACATAGACTAAAACATTAAAGGGGAGGCAGTGTCTCTTAAGACCATTGTAGCAGTGGACGTGGCCCGTGAGGCTGTGATGGTAAAGGTTGTTTCTCCTCGATTCTATATCCTAGTATGTAGCCCAGAGCCTGACCTATAGCTAACACTTGTTAACTTGTATATCCCTAGTGCCTCAAATGATGCTGGTTACTCTCAGATGATGAGTAAGAAACTACATTTTTATTTTGCTCTGATACCGAGAGCTTATGCAGATGTAGATGATCCTATTTAGAGCCAAGTAACAGGCGTTCTCCTGGGATGTGTCAGGAGAGCTCAGGTTTTATAGGCTCCGACCTGATGACTCAGTTGGTAAAGAATCCGCCTGCAATGCAGGAGACCCCGGTTTGATTCTCTGGGTTGGGAAGACCCCCTGGAGAAGGGATAGGCTACCCACTCCAGTATTCTGGCCTGAAGAAATCCATGGACTGTATATAAATAGTCCATGAGGTTGCAAAAAATTGGACATGACTGAGTAACTTTCACTTTCAATTTCCTCTCCCCATCATCTCCTAAACCGGGAGATGGGTGTTGTCTGGATTGCTTTTATTCCTTTTGGTCCACCTCACTTGTTGATAGTTTACTGATTTTAGGAACTTTAATGTGTGGTATATGCCTGCCAAGCATGCTTTCTAGAATAGCTGTAGCTTGAGAGAAATAATAAATACCAATTGGAAGGCAGACCTTGGTGGGGAAATCCAGCAGAGAAAAGATGGGGTCAGGTTCTGAGTCTTGACAGAGGAAGGTGCCCGATAGATCGTTACTCTTCTAAAATGAACGTTTGAAATTAAGGTGTACATTCTCATTAAGATCTTTCTTTAATCATCTCATTCCTCTCAGACTTACAGTCGTGGCATTATTTTGTCCTGTATGGATAAAATAACACTATGCTTTTACATTGCAATTAGCACACTTGAATTCAAAGAAACTATTTTGAAATACAATTTGCACATTCTGATTAATTTTTAAAGGACTAGAGATTTGTCAAATCACAGTTTGTGTCTAGAATATGTTTGTGGAACTATTTGAGAGAGGAAATTAAAGGGATTTCTTACAAGAGGGAGACACAATCGGGAACAAAGTTATAAGTAAAAATTAACTACCATTTTTACAAGGGGCCCAGTTGCCAGAGTAACAAGGAATTCTTCAAACTGTTTGATTTTGTGTGAAGAAAATTACTACTGAGGAGATGTAATGAAGTGTCTTCAGATGCAAAACTCAGAAATTGGGATGGGTTCTAACCTGTATATTGAATCAATGGAATCATTAAAAAAGATTACAGTGATGGGATATATATATATTGATAGGAGAAAAATCTGAGCTTAATTTGAAAGCAACGCCTTATACAAATGAGGCCTGCTCCACTCGTAACAGGGTGATTTAACTTAGTTCAGTCTTTCATGAGAGAAAAAATAGATCTTAAGTTTTAAATAAGTAAATGAAAACACCTTTATAGTGAATCAAAATTCAACCAGTTTCTTCTGCATTCCAAAAAATTACATTTTAAGGTCAATTTGCCTGGAATATGTATAGATGATTGTTTCTGACCTTTTTACAAAAATGTCATATTTACATTTTATAAATAATGAACTTGAGTAAGTTCAATCTGTGGCCATAAAAATCAGAAACTCAGAGTTTCTTCACTTTAGGGCCAGTCCCTTAAGGAAAAGAGTGCTGAGTAGAGCTCTTTCTGGATCCCAGAAGGGTTCAAGGATGTCCTGAGTGCTGGGTAAGGCTTTAAAAAAGTCACAGAACTGTTTGTTGTCCTCACTGCAGATGTGCTGTGTTCCTGGGACCAGCACAGATGGAAAACAGCAGAAAAAGCACTGTATGTACTTCTAGATTTAAATCCCCAGCAAGTGCATCACCAAGGTGAGTTTGGGGTTCAACTCTGTGATCCATCTCAGAAGGATATATGTTCATCCTTCTGCATTATACTGTCTTGTAATTCAATGACACATATTGCCTGAACTATTATATGAACAAGGTAATTTTGTAACTTAGAACTGTTGTGATTTTAAGAACCATCATTGAGTGCCTGTTAGACAGCAGGCACTGCAGGGTGGTGGGCCTACAAGGTAGACCCTGTCATTGCCCTCTGGATGGGAACAAGGGATTGTACACATTCAATAAGAGACTCCCAGCATTAGTGAAAAAGCAAGGATGCTGGCCTGATACCGAGAAACCAGAAAACAGCAGGAGAGGCTCACTCTGTAGAATAAAGCAGAAGGTTCAATAGAAAACTATTTTAAAAGAAAAAAAAGGCAGTCTGAATAATAATATAAAAGGACCGAATTTGTTGAAAGATTCTTCAACAGAGCAATTTGCCCTTGCCTGTAAGAGAAATGAGTATTAGATTATAGTAAAACTGTAGAAATGTACAAGCCAGGTATATATACAAGATATATACATAAATAAGATAGGTAAAATGTCACATTGTTTTAGTATGCAAAATTTAAACTTTTATTCAATCTTTTCTTTTCCCATCCAATTAAAGTTAGTCCCACATAAGCTCATGCACATGCGTTGAGTGCCTATCACATTTCATGCACTCTGACAGCAAAGAGAAGAAAAAGGAAAGGCTGTACTATAACAATAAGATGTCCTGAAATACTGGGGGTTAAGACAAAGGAGACATTACTTTGATCTCTGAGTATTTGGGGATTTTCTTCCTAATCTTGCTCATTTAAACTAAAATAATTTATAAAAAATAACATACCACTTTTGTTGGTTTGTAAAAGATTGATTAATTACAAACACCCTTTCCTTCTCTAACAGTGCTGTGAACTTGGCTAAGTAACTATTTGGTGGATGAAGTGATTAATTTTACAGAGTTGGACACTTATTTTACTTAAAAAAACTCAAATTAAATCACACCATTATTTCCCCTCCTCAGCATTAACTAACTGCCCCAAACGACCATGTAACTGGCTGATATTAACAACTGGCATGATTATAAACAAAAGTTAATTCTGATTTTCATTTTATTTTATAACTAAATCTTATTAAAATTTCCTCAGGCTTTTCTTACTTGTAAAGAATAGTAAAAATCATATTTTCCATTTGGAATTGTTGTTATACCCTAGGAAAAAAATCAATGTATCAAAATTAAATTTCAAAACTGCATTAACAACATCTTTGAGGTCAGGTATTCTAATAGTCTCTGAGTGGAAAGCAAATTACTAAGGTATTATATGTGGACAATATAATTATTTTTACCACGTTTTACTTTATAGGAAACAACAAAAAAAGAATTCAAACTCATATAGGATTCAGTTAGAAAATGGAAGTGTGTTCATCTATATCATCTTAACATCACTAAATTTAATGATTTCCACTTAAGCATTAGTTTTAACTGGTAGAATTTGAATTAAAGTGTAGATATTTAAAAGCTTTAGCAAGATAGTAAAATTAAAGAAAATATAAATTGTTATATTTAAGAAATTGCCCTCTATAACAGTATACTAACTCCTTAAAGACAGTGAAGTATTATTTAATAGAATAGGAGAGCTGGAAGAAATTTCCAAAATCAATGAATCCAATCACTTTCCTTTTAAAGAAAATAAGAGCCATAACAGTGAAATGATAGATATGATCCTCAATTTCATCCCATAAGAAGTATTCTCATATAACCTCCTTTTTTTCCCATCTTTTCCCCCTCACATATTGCTCTCAGTATTTGGAGCCTAAATTCTTGGGAGGTTTTGTTACCTGCGAGGCCTAGCTATGATCAGAGTACCTCCTACTCCATGAGGGCGCGAGTTTGTGCCTGCTCTTTTCTGATACGTCCCTTGGCACGTCCTTCTTCGTGTAGCTAAGGCAGTCTCAGAGCAGGTAAATGGGTTTGGAGAAGTGGGAACACATAGTGGATTCATTGTTGGGACCCCAAAACAGTCTGGCATCATAGCATAAAAAAAGCCATGATGATTTCAACCAGATAATTCTTTAAAAGGTACATTCTTTAAAATTCTTTGAAAAGATTGTACCATTTTTGAGTTTTTGAAGATGACGTTATTTTTCCTTAGAATGATGGGGCATAGACTGCTTATTGAATTTTTCATGTCCTTATTCCCTCCTTACATTGACCACAGCACCTCTACATTTGCCACGACACATGGCTGCTTAGTTAGAGATTGCATTTTCCCCTCTGTGCCTAGTCGTTCAGTCGTGTCCAATTCTTTGTGACCCCACGGACTGCAGCCTGCCAGGCTCCTCTGTCCATGGGGATTCTCCAGACAAGAATACTGAATTGGGTTGCCGTGTTACCTGAAGATAGATATGCCCACGGAATGAAGCCATCAGGTTTGGGCGTGGAGGAGTTTTTGCAATCTGTTCCCAAAGCTTAAAAGGAAGCAAGCTATGTGCCACCTTCTCGTTCCCTCTCCTAAGTGGATGAAATGTGGACACAGTGAAAGTGAGTTGGCCCTAATTGTGAAGAGAAAGACCATACTGAGTATGGGGGAATGAAAAAAAAAAGTGAAATTAAACTTCTTTGATAGCCTCATGGAGACAACTTTCCTGTCCCCTGACCTACCTATTTTGTGTTAGTTGTTCAGTCATGTCTGACTCTTTGTGACCCCAAGGACAACATGGGATTCTCCAGGTAAGAATGCCGGAGTGGGTTGCCATTTCCTACTCGAGGGGATCTTCCCAACTCAAGGATCGAACCTGTACTCTGTACATTGCAGGCAGACTCTTTACTGTCTGAGCCACTGGGGAAGCCTACTCACTTTAACCAAAAGCCAAATAAACGTTCAATCTGGTTTAAACCACTATTTAGTGTTTTCTGATAAAGCCCTTCAAACTTCATGACCTATAACCTACAAAATAAGAATACACACACACACACACACACACACACACACACATATGTGTGTATCTCCTTGGGAAAGAGAAGTTATGTGTGTGTGAGTGTGCACATTTTCAGAAGATTAACTACAAAAGAAGTATGTGTAATACGAGTCTGTATGTAGAAAACCTGTATAACCACAGAGGGAATCTTTAACTCATACCTGGCAGGAACTGAAGAAAAGCTTCAGAAAATAGATTTAAAGTTTGCCTTTGCTTGCCTGTCTGGATTTTCTAGGTTTTCTAGATTCTTCAAAGCATGCCATCTTTCAACTAGATATTGAGTTCCAATACCTAAAACATTTACGCATTATTAAAGGCCTTAGTATGGTATATCATTTAACTTAACTCAGTTCAGGTTTATACCATACTTATTGGAGGCTCTTAGCTCTGAGATGTCTCTGATTTTGCTGGTCATCTTCTCTCTGCAGCCCTCTTCTAAGATCCCATGCCTGTGGCTCTTGCAGGCACTTAGTAGCAATTTTTATTACAGAAGTATTTATATTAAAACCACAGACACATGTGTGTGTGTAATTTATGTATTAACTTATAGTTGAACAGTGGAGTTACAATAGTGATACAGGTTTTTGTCTTAGGTAAAATAAATGCCTGTTGATTGGCTTGCTGTCTTCAATATGTGAAAATGAAAGTGAAGTCGCTCAGTTGTGTCCGACTCTTTGCAACCCCGTGGACTGTAGCCCACCAGGCTCCTCCATCCATGGGATTCTCCAGGCAAGAATACTGGAGTGGGTTGCCATTTCCTTCTCCAGGGGATCTTCCCAACACAAGGATTGAATCTGCATCTCCTGCATTGGCAGACAGATTTTTTACAAGTGAGCCACCTGGAAAGCCGAATAATCTATATTACTAATGGGGATAATAATAGATGACATGTAACAGAAACTTTTTAGGGGGATCATTTGCCATCTGAGCCACTGGTGCAGTCCCATAGGCATCATCACAAAATAATATTATTGCAAAGCTCCAACTAAATCAGTTCAGTTCAGTTGCTCAGTCCTGTCAGACTCTTTGACCCCATGAACTGCAGCACTCCAGGTTTCCCGGTCCATCACCAACTCCTGGAGCTTGCTCAAACTCATGTCCATTGAGTCAGTGATGCCATCCAGCCATCTCATCCTTTGTTTTCCTCTTCTCCTCCTGCCTTCAATCTTTCCCAGCATCAGGGTCTTTTCCAAAGAGTCAGTTCTTCACATCAAGTGGCCAAAGTTTTGGATTTTCAGGATCAGGCTTTCCAATGAATATTTAGGATTGATTTCCTTTAGGATAGACTGGTTGAATCTCCTTGCAGTCCAAGGGACTCTCAAAAGTCTTCTCCAGCACCACAGTTCAAAAGCATCAATTCTTTAGCACTCAGCTTTCTTTATGGTCCAACTCTCACATCCATACATGACTACTGGAAAAACCATAGCTTTGACTAGACAGATGTTTATTGGCAAAGTCATGTCTTTCCTTTTTAATATGCTGTCTAGATTGGTCATAGCTTTTCTTCCAAGGAGCAAGTATCCTTTAATTTCATGGCTATAGTCACCATCTGCAGTGATTTTGGAGCCCAACAAAATAAAGTCTGTCACTATTTCCATTGTTTCCCCATCTATTTGATATGAAGTGATGGGACCAGATGCCATGATCTTAGTTTTCTGAATGTTGAGTTTTAAGCCAACTTTTTCACTCTCCTCTTTCACTTTCATCAAGAGGTTCTTCTTTGCTTTCTGCCATAAGGGTGGTGCCATCTGCATATCTGAGGTTATTAACATTTCTCCTGACTTGATTCCAGCTTGTGCTTCATCCAGCCCAGTATTTCACATGATGTACTCTGCATAGAAGTTAAACAACCAGGGTGACAATAAAAAGCTTTGACGTATTACTTTCCTGATTTGGAACCAGTCTGTTGTTCCGTGTCTGGTTCTAACTGTTGCTTCTTGACCTGCTATTATGATCCTGATTTTCCAGTGAAGAAATTAAATATTATGGATCCCAAGGAATGTGCCCAAGATTGCATAGCTAATAAAGTCTTCTGTCTATATCAATCTAGAGCCCATATCATTAACCACTGAAGTATACTTTTCTATAGTGCTTATCTGCTTGGTAATTTTGAAAATCTGTATTTTCCTGAAATGTTTGAATTGAAGATGAGGAAAATCTCAAGTTACTGGACAATGGCAGAGTTTTCACTTTATTTTGCTGGGAGGCAATAGCAAGCATTTGTTGCTTTTTCCTTCCACCTCTGAACACAAGCAAGTTAGATTTTTAGAAAAGACCATGACAAATAACTGAATATGGTCTAGATCAATAAAGCAGCTGCTGTAAAACAGCCTTGGGCCACAGATTTCTGCTAAACTATCAACATCTAATGTCAGAGTGTTCTTTGAAGGATGAAAGTCAGACTGATGTTTTGAAAGTAATTTTCTTTTTGTATGTCGGTGATTGAATTTGGGTCAGTTTTCCAAATTGTTTAATAAGACAACACAAAATGTGATTACTCATATCTCTTGCAGAGCAGTGATAATTCACAGAATTCTGAAAAATGCCTTAAGGGGGGAAAAGCATCTTGGTCAAATAATGACATATTTATATACAGTTTAAATTACATGTAAACAAAGTGAGATAAGCAGTTTTAGGATTTATATCTAATCCTTTTTTTTTTTAACTATATATGTGTGTAGGTGTGTTTGTGTGTAGTGTAGTGTGTTAGTTTCTCAGTTGTGTCCAATTCTTTGCCACCCCATGGACCATAGCCCACACCTTCCTCTGTCCGTGGGAGTCTCCTCTGGAGTCGATAGCCATTCCCTTCTCCAGGGAATCTTCCTGACCCAGGGATTAAACCCATGTCTCCTACATTGCAGGTGGATTCTCTACCACCAAGCCATCAGGGAAGCCCATACATACATACACACATACATATTTACATTTCATATATATTTCTATTTTATGTATATATATAACCTTTTGAAAAATTGCATTAAAATGTGAAGAGGGCATTATGGTTGTTAAAAATACCTGAAAAATTATTAAGATCATTTCTCTTATGGTAACATAAAGATTTTATTTTATTAATATTTCTCTTATGGGAAATATAAAGAACTGAAAGAACATAATGATTATTTCCATAATAGAGGGGAACACACAGTAGTTGAAAGCCAGGAGCCAAATTCTCCACTTGGCTGGATCTCTGTACTAGGAGATTATGACACATAATTTGGCCATTAGTTGCTCTTACATAAAAAGATTCCCTAGATATTTCTTAAGATCTCCTCAAGTTCTAAAGTCTCTGAGATCTCTTTTGATAACGTTTTAACTTGGTCCACTTGGAATAGCAAATGGAGTGCTTTCTAAGTTGTCCTTCACGTCAATTAATTACAGAAACTATTCGTTTCCCTTTGTAAAGAAAGCAGATTCTGGACCAGGGTCACGTGTGTTCATCCCACAGTAACCGCTGCTGCCCAGGGAAAGGTAAGAACAGGAGGTCACTTCTGCTATGTTCCAGAGTGTACAGACAGTGTACCACTTCACATTTTTTTGCTTTTCTGACCTCTCTCTTTTCATGGCTTTTCATATGAGTGTGAAAGTGAAAGTCAGTCAGTCATGTCCAACTCTTCGCGGACCCATGGAATTCTCTAGGACAGAATACTGGTGTTGGGTGGCCTTTCCCTTCTCCAGGGGATCTTCCCAACCCAGGGTTTGAACACAGGTCTCCTGCATTGCAAGTGGATTCTTCACTAGCTGAGCCACAAGGAAAGCCCAAGAAGACTGGAGTGGGTAGCCTAACCCTTCTCCAGTGGATCTTTCTGACCCAGGAATGGAACCGGGGTCTCCTGCATTGCAGGCAGATTCTTTACCAACTGAGCTATGAGGGAAGCCCTTCATATGGGTGATACTATTGTAAATCTGCAGACCAATGAATGAATATATTAGCTGAGGTTTTACTCTTAGGTGGTGTGACCTTAATAATGCACTTCTACATTATATTCTGGACTTAAACAGTGTACCTCTACTGTTGATGCAAGTGATGAGAATAAAAATTACTCAGATATATCACTAGATTATGAGAAAGAGTTCTGAGTTAAGAATAATAAAATAAAAAGCACAAACAGTTCTTATTTATGTAGCACTTTTAATGAATGCATTGAAATAGTCCACAGAATATCAGTGTGCCTCTGAGCAGTCATGGTGGGCAAATCCATAATTCATTCCTGATTCATAATTCATTGTGGCTTCTAAGTACTGACTTCTACACTTGCAGCCACCAAAGGGAATAACAGCTTCTTAGACACATGGTTGATTCCAGACCTGGGGTAAGAAATTTGAAGATGAGCCTAGGAAAGCTTATGCCTAAAAGCAAAAAAAAATGATACATTTTGTTAAAGGGAGAAAAGGGCTAGCACTTGACAATTATGTAATCATTTGAACATAGAAATAATAATAAATACAGATAACTAAATGATACTGAATATATAAACCTCCCTAAGTTCATGATGCTTATCAAAGACACAAGAGAAGAACAAAATGATACACAAGCAAATAAATCATCAAAATTTTTGGAATTAACTAAGGCACCTACAACTTACTCTGTCCTCATTCATTCAAACTGTGTTTCTGTGTACCCAAATAATTTCAGCCAAGAACAGAAATTATTTTCTTTACAGATAAACTTAGGCTAAATTGTTACAGGAATGGTAAATTTAGAAAATAACCAATTTACTGTACCTAATTAAATACTTGATTGAAGTGGTATACGTCAGTCAGTGAAAGCATCTGGTGAAAAGTTGATGGGAAACTTGTAATAGATGAGATATTTACTGAAACCTAAAACCACAAATCTCCAGCTAAATGTGGGACCACAGACATTACCTGCCTCCTGATGTGATATCCATAGTACTACTGATGATCTAACACCCAGAGTAACACTTAAAAGCATTCTTTCCCCAAACATAGAACCTGCATCAAGATCAATCTAGAGTTGTAGGAAATAGAGATTAGAGATAAGGATTTTACAGATCAAGTCAAGTGAAAAAAAATGGAAAAATCAGAAGGTGAAGCTTTCCATAGGACAACTGACTCAGTTTCTACAACAAAGAGAAAAAAATAAATTAAAGGCAGGGAGAGGGCTGGAATGTTCACTCTAGATCAAAGGACTTAGGAAACATAACCATCAAATACAACGTCTGGGCCTTATTTCAGATCCTTACTTGAGCTAGAATAAATTGTAAAAAGACCATGAAAATTTGACTCTGGACTGATCCGATGATAGCAAAATTATTTTACTTTAGCTGGATACAATAACAACAATATAATTACATCTTTTAAAAAACATGTTTTTAGAGATAATGTGAAATACCTAAAGGTGAAGTGAAATAACACTTGGGATTTACTTTAAACTACTTCATTAAATATAGATAGGTAGTTAGATTGTTATAAACAAAGGAAATGTGGCAAGTTTGGATAACTGAATGATGTCACTCTTGGAGGTCATTTAACTAACAGTTTAACTGTTCTCTACTTTTGTAGTATCTTATTGTAATCAAATTAAGCAGTGATATGTTTCTTTGAGTTAGGAATTATACAAAAGTAAAAAGTTTAATTGCTTTATAATAATCAACTCTCAGCTCAGACATGAGCATCCTTGAAAAAATAGAATTGAGTTCAAAATGTAACATTCTGTGTCAAAAATAGTTGATTCAGTGAACCCTATATAACCAGAGGGCTGAAGATATTGAATATCACTGAATTTCATGCCTGTCTTAGACGATTAAAGCATAAAACTCCAAACTTAGAGAAATCTGTCTGCAGCATTTCATTTCCCCTATAGTGTGGTCTTTTTCTAAGTATCAGTAACTCTTAAGATTATGAGTTCTTTCAATTGTAACTTTTTCCAGAGTTTCCCACAATTCTATGTGGATTAATTTTCTAGTTTTAGTTTTTTGCCATAACAAAGTAGCAGAGGCTGGGAGGCTTGAACAATAGAAACTTATTTCTTCACAGTTCTGGAGTCTGGAAGTCCAGGATCAAGGGTTTGCTTTCTTTGGAGGACCTCTCCCTTTGGCTTGTAGGTGATGGTCTCCTTCCTGTATCTTCATATGATCTTCCCTCTGTGTCTGTCTATGTCCTGATCTCTTCTCATAAGGATCGTTGGATAGGGCCCACCCTAGTGACCCAGTTCAGTTCAGTCGCTCAGTCATGTCTGACTCTTTGTGACCCCATGGACTACAGCACGCCAGGTTTCTCTGTCCATCACCAACTCCCGGAGCTTACTCAAACTCATGTCCATCATGTCAGTGATGCCATCCAACCAGCTCATCCTGTCATCCCCTTCTTCTCACACCTTCAATCTTTCCCAGCATCAGGGTCTTTTCCAATGAGTCGGTTCTTCAGCCTTAGGAAACATCACTACAAACAAACCTAGTAGAGGTGATAGAATTCCAGGTGAGCTATTTCAAATCCTAAAAGATGATGCTGTGAAAATGCTGCACCCAATGTGCCAGCAAATTTGGAAAACTCAGCAGTGGCCACAGGACTGGAAAAGGTCAGTTTTCATTCCAATCCCAAAAAAAGGCAATGCCAAAGAATGCTCAAACTACTGCACAATTGCACTCATCTCACACACTAGCAAAGTAATGCACAAAATTCTCCAAGCCAGTATTCAACAGTATGTGAACCATGAACTTCCAGATGTTCAAGCTGGATTTAGAAAAGGCAGAGTAATGAGAGATCAAATTGCCAACATCCATTGGATCATCAAAAAAGCAAGAGAGTTCCAGAAAAAAATTTACTTCTGATTTATTGACTATGCCAAGGCCTTTGTGTGGATCACAACAAACTGAGGAAATTTCTTAAAGAGGTGGGAATATGAGACCACCTGACCTATCTCTTGAGAAACCTGTATGCAGGTCAGGAAGCAACAGTTAGAACAGGACATGGAACAATAGACTGGTTCCAAATAGGAAAAAGAGGACATCAAGGCTGTATATTGTCACCCTGCTTATTTATTTTATATGCAGAGTACATCATGTGAAATGCCAGGCTGAATGAAGGACAAGCTGGAATCAAGATTGCTGGGAGAGATATCAATAACCTCAGATATGCAGATGACACCACCCTTATGTCAGAAAGAGAAGAGGAACTAAAGAACCTCTTGATGAAAGTGAAAGAGGAGAGTGAAAAAGTTGGCTTAAAGCTCAACATTCAGAAAACTAAGATCATGGCATCTGGTTCCATCACTTCATAGCAAATAGATGGAGAAACAGTGACAAACTTTATTTTTTTGGGGGGGGTAGGGGGCTCCAAAATCACTGCAGATGTTGACTATAGCCATGAAATTAAAGGATACTTGCTCCTTGGAAGAAAAGTTATGACCAACCTAGACAGCATATTAAAAAGCAGAGACATGACTTTACCAACAAAGGTCCGTCTAGTCAAAGCCTCACTTTATCTGAATTACCTTTTAAGACTGTCCCTCCAAATAGAGACACAACCTTCTTCCTTTGGCCATGCCACATGTGGGCAGATGGGATCTTTCTTCCCTGACCTGGGGTCAAACATGAGCCCCCTGCGGTGGAAGCATATACTCTTAACGACTGAACCTTCCAGGGCATCCTTAGCATCACCTTCTGAGATACTGGGGTTAGGACTTCATCACAGGAATAGGGGTGTAACTCAACACATAGCACCTTGTTATGGGCAGAAATGAAAATTAAGCAAGACTTAAGAGAACTACAGAGAAGGCAATGGCACCCCACTCCGGTACTCTTGCCTGAAAAATCCCATGACAGAGGAGCCTGGTAGGCTACAGTCCATGGGATCGCAAAGAGTTGGACACGACTGAGTGACTTCACTTTCACTTTAAGAGAACTAAGATTTCTAGAATGCTAACTGAAGTTGGGAGAAGGAAAAGCAAGACTTAGCCCAAAAATTGCTACTTAAGAATAGAGGTGGCCTTTGAACCCAGCCTTGGATCTTAGTGTTCTGTATCTGTACAAAGAAGTGAAAATCAGCAGGCTGGATAGGTAATATCTGTTTCATATGAGAAAGATCATTTAAAACTTGGAAGACAATTATGATTTTCTATTTAACTCCCAAGTGATCAGTTCATGAAATAAATTAACTCTTGCTCTTTTATGATTCACCCATATCTTACTGTGAAAGTGAAAGAAAGTGAAGTTGCTCAGTCACGTCCAATTCTTTGTGATTCCATGCACGGTAGCCTACCAGGCTCTGCGGTCCATGGAATTTTCCAGGCAAGAATACTGGAGTGGGCTGTCATTTCATTTTCCAGGGGATCTTCCCAACTCAGGGATCGAACCCGGGTCTCCTGCATTGCAGACAGATGCTTTACTGTCTGAGCCACTAAGTAAGCCCACTACTTTCTTGTAGTATTGTAGACTTTTACCTGTTCTTGTGCTTTCATTTAAAGGCTTATGTTGTCATGTCTCAGGAGGTTGGACTATTATTCCTCTAGCATATCATTGCAAGTTGAAATACTTTCTTCAGCTGTAGTTTTACTGGGAGATTAAAGGGAATGTTCCAGTAGTGGATATCTTATGTACTGTGAACAAATCAAATTATTTTTTCGAAGTGGGTAAAGTATAAATGATAAGTCTATCAATCAGCTGTAGAGCTTGCTTTATTAAACCAAATTGACATAAACCATGATTCTGATTCAGGAATGAATTTGGTTAAGCATCACTTTATTCTAGAATTGCCAGTGCCAGCATTTGATGAGACAAATATTTGATGGAGTTGCTAATTTGATGCTGAAGATTAATCAGGTACTCTGTGAAAGACTAATAAATATGTAAAAAGACAATAAGAAGTTAACTCTGAAAGCAAGGATTCCACCATTTTAGCAGGAATAAATTGTGAGGCTGCCAGGGTTAATTCCATGACAGGCAGCCTGGACCTAAGTTTTAGCTTTCCCCGAAATGGTAAGATTCCCCACCCCCATCAGGTAACCTGAAGCCAGCCAATCAATATGCGCCCAGTGAGAGAGACAAAGGGGAAAGCTGAAAAGCCCGCGAAAGCCCAGGTTTGAGAAAGCCCGCGAAAGCCCAGGTTTGAAAAAGCCCGCGAAAGTCTGTACCAATAGAATTGCTTTGTAGACATGTAACCAATCCGCTTAAGCCAGCTACTAATTGATTATGCATGTCTTATAAATTTCTGTAACAGCTTGGGCTCAGGGCTTTTCTGACCCTGCACCACTGTGATGGCGGAGGCAGAAGGCCCTGGCTCGAGTCAGTAATAAACTTCCCTTTTTTTGCGAGTTGCATTGCCTTGGAAGCCTTCTCTCTTCCCGCTCGGGGATTCGGACATCGGGCATAACATTTGGGGGCTCGTCCGGGATCCCTTGACCGGGAGAAGAGAACGCTTCCAGGACAAAGGGGGAAGGATAAATAATAACACCGGTGCTCAGGAAAGACCACAGTAAATTCAGGGCCCTGTTGGGGAGCAGGAGGGTGCGTATCTGGCACAGAAGGAAGGCTTTCTAGAAAGGGGATTAGCCGGCGTAAGGCCAAGGCCAGCGGACGCGCTGGGAGGCAGCCGACTCTGCAGGGAAGGCTTTCTAGAAAGGGGGGGGGACCAGCCGGCGTAAGGCCAAGGCCAGCGGACGCGCTGGGAGGCAGCCGACTCCGCGCGGAAGAAAGTTCCTCTCCCGACCCCGAGTCTGGTGAACAGCGGACGCCATTCGGTAAGGTAAAATTCAGGGGGCCCGAAAATCCAGCGCTGTGTCGTCGGCCGACGTTTGTTTGTCCGTGTGTTTGTCTTCGGCTCTCCGTGTTTTTGTGTGTGCCGGCATTGTCTCTATTCTCGTTCTCTTCTGGGGCATCGTTCTTTTCTCTTCTGACTTATTCGCCTTCTCTTCTTCTCTGATCTCCCCTCCACTTCTTTTCTTTTCGGGAGTTTCAGTGAACAGGCGAACGGTTGTGGGGCAATTGATGAATCCTGGCCAGGGCTACACTCTGGCGGACTCTGAAGGCCCTACAATAAGTGAGCCTCAGTAACTAGAGCCCGACCGGGTGAAACTCTCCTTTAACATCCCTAACTGAGGACGTGGCCTAAAATTCTTCTTGTGGGCACGGGTCAGGCACTTAAAGGCCATTAGGGCGCCTGCCACTTGAAGACTCCCGTGAGAGGATAAGGGGGTCACGGAACGGGCTAGAAACCCCTAGGGTGCCCGCCCCCAGCAAGAAAACTTCCGTGCAACGACGTAGGCACATAAACAGTTCCAAAAGCATACCATAAGCCCAACCTCTTGGCCGCCACCACTCCCGGTAGGATTTTTGGTGGTCGTTCTCAGTGACTTTCTCTCTTTCTTCCTTACCATTTATTTTAACCATGGGTCAGAGAGAATCTACCCCACTTTCTCTCATGACTGACCATTTTTCGGATGTCAGGGCCAGGGCCCATAACTTGTCTTTGCTAGTCAAGAAAAGTAAATTAATAACTTTTTGTTCTGCAGAGTGGCCCGCCTTTCGGGTAGGATGGCCTCCGGAAGGCACCTTTCAACCGTCCATCATACAGGCTGTGAAGGAGAAGATTATGGCTCCTGATCCCTGGGGCCATCCGAATCAGGTCCCCTATGTCATGGTCTGGCAGGATTTAATGGAAAATCCACCTAAATGGTTAAAACCTTTTGTTTATACACTTCCTAGTTCCTCCAATTCACAGGTCCTGGTGATGGAGATCCCCCCGGAGGAAACCAAAAAGAAAGAAGACCCAAAACCAGTCCTTCAGGAATCATCTTATCCAAACCTGATAGATCTAGAAACGGAGATAAGGCCTCCGCCATATGTGCCCTCCTCGCAACCCCCTCCGAGGAGAGAAGCTCCCACGGGTGAACCGAGAGGTTTAAAAGGGCCAACGGAAACTGACCATGAGGGGGGACCGGCACTGGGGACCCGGGGGAGAACTAGGGGAGATAGAGGTGGGCAAGACCCTGGGGACCCAGAGTTACCTTCATCCACTGTTCAGGCGCTCCCCGTCCGAGTGGGACCAGCTAACCCGGACGGAGAGCGAACCTATCAGTACTGGCCCTTTTCCACGAGTGACCTGTACAATTGGAGAACCCAGAACCCTCCTTTCTCAGAGAAACCCCAAGGCCTCATTGACCTCTTAGATTCCATTTTGTTCACTCATAACCCCACCTGGGACGATTGTCAGCAGCTGTTGCAGGTGCTCTTCACCACGGAAGAACGGGAGCGAATCCTGGCAGAGGCACGGAAACGGGTCCCGGGGGCCGACGGGAGACCAACCGCCCAGCCTCATCTCGTGGACGAGGGGTTTCCTCTGTTGCGGCCTAACTGGGATTTTGAGCGGGTGGAGGGTAGGGAGCATCTCCGAGTGTACCGCCAGACTCTAATGGCTGGCCTGCGGGCTGCAGCAAGAAAGCCGACGAATCTGGCAAAGGTAAATCTAGTAAGGCAAGAGCCCACTGAGAGCCCAGCAGCCTTCCTAGAGAGGCTGATGGAAGCTTTCAGGCAATATACACCTATGGACCCCCAGGCTGAGGAGTCACGGGCTGCAGTTCTGTTAGCGTTTGTAAATCAGGCAGCCCCAGATATTAGGAAGAAATTACAAAAGGTAGAGGGATTGGGAGAACAGACAATACAGGATTTACTGAAAGTAGCTGAAAAGGTATTTAATAATAGGGAGACCCCAGAAGAAAGGGAAGAACGAATTCGACGGGAGGAAAGGGAATTAGCTGAGAAGATCAGGAAAGAAGATAGGGAACATAGGGCGAGGGAAAACCGGAAGAACCAGAGGGAGCTAGCCCAGATCCTTTTTGCTGGGATAAAGGCCGGAACAGAATTGAGGGAACCTCGAGACCCCCGGATGGGAGAAAAAGAAAAACCAAAAAGGCAGGCCCTAAAGAAGGATCAGTGCGCCTACTGCAAAGAACAGGGGCACTGGAAAAATGAGTGCCCTAAGAGGGACTCAAAGAGAGGAATGACCCAGAGAGAAAAAATTTCCCCTGGAACTCGAGTTCTATATGCGGGGGAAGACAGTGACTAGGGGAGTCAAGACTCGGTGCCCCTCCCCGAGTCCTGGGTAACCATACATGTGGAGGGGAAACCCGTTGGCTTCATGGTAGATACTGGCGCCCAACACTCTGTTTTAAATAAAAAACTGGGACCAATGTCTAAAAAAACCAGCTTAGTGCAAGGAGCCACGGGGACAAAAAGATATTGTTGGACCACAGAACGGAAAGTAAATCTGGGGACCCACCAGGTGTCCCATTCGTTTTTGGTGATACCAGAATGCCCAGCCCCTCTACTTGGACGGGACTTGTTGACTAAAGTTAATGCTCAGATCCATTTTGACCCTGGGGGAATGTCAGTCACGGATGGACTTGGACAACCGATACATGTCTTGTCCCTAGCCTTAAGAGATGAATACAGACTTTTTGTGCCTAAGCCCTCAGAGACCATAGCACTAGATGTACAACCATGGGTCCATAAATACCCATTGGCCTGGGCAGAAACGGCAGGGATGGGACTAGCCAAACAGAGACATCCGGTCGTCATCGAGCTAAAGGCAGAGGCAGTTCCTGTGAGGGTAAAACAGTACCCCATGAGCCAGGAAGCTCGGCGGGGGATCACTCCCCACATTCGACGTCTCATGGATGCCGGAATTCTCAGGCGATGCCAATCCCCTTGGAACACCCCCTTACTGCCGGTGAAGAAGCCAGGGGGGACAGATTACAGACCTGTCCAAGACCTGCGAGAAGTCAACAAGCGGGTCGACGGAATTGGACCCTGGGTTCACTGCAATCACGTGCGGCAAGCCACGCCGGAAGAACAGGAAAAAGCACGAGCAGAATGGAAGGAGCGACCAGTCATAACCCCCATCAACCTGCTAAGATCACCTGGAAACTCAACGACGGGCAAACTCATGAGCTGCTCAATGAGACATCAGGAATCCACCCTCCGAACACCTGGTGGCCGGACCTGAACTTCGACCTCTCAAGCCTCTTCGCAAAGCAGGACGGTCTCTATGATAAGTATTATAGGGATGGGATAAAAAACCATAGGTTGGGGTTCTGGGCTTGCCCGGGCTATGTAAGAAATAACTGGAAAACCTGTGGTGGCATAAAAAGCTATTATTGCAGGAGCTGGAGTTGTGTGACCTCTTGTGATGGACCCCAGAGGTGGGATGTCGGAAACAGAGATCTAGTTAGCTTCACCTTCAAGGACCGTAGACACCATGGCCCTCAGGTACGAGTACAATTTAACCAGGAACGGGCGAAAAAAGAAAACCGCTAGACCTCAGGACTGACTTGGGGTTTTCAGCTTCATGTAAATTGGCCCGGCCCCTACCCAGGCGAGCTTTTGATCATTAAACAGGTTATTGAGCCAGTGCAGGTACATAGTTTAGGTCCCAATCTGATCAAAACGTTACAGGGGCACAAGGCGACCCCCAAGCCAACTACCTTCAGACCAAGCTCGCCGGGAACATTTAACATCTCCTCTACTCCGAGCCTTAGAGGCAAATTGACAGAGACCCCTGGCCCTCTGGCTGTTACCATTAGCTCAACAATTCAGGACCCCCTATGGGCCTTAGTGAATGCAGCCTTTACGGTCTTAAACCATACCAACCCTAACGCGACCCAGTCCTGTTGGCTTTGTTATAATCTTCACCCACCCTTTTATGAGGCTATAGGCCTCAATGTCTCTTACCACTTGTCTTCAGGCCAGAACCCGCCCCAATGCCGATGGGAAGAACGCAAGGTTGGCCTCACAATGAATGAAGTTTGGGGACAGGGACTCTGTTTGGGCACAGTGCCACGTGATAAAACTCCCCTCTGTGCCCGGACTATCAGTAACCTACGCTTACATGGCAAAAATTGGATTGTGCCAGAGGCTGGGGGTTGGTGGATTTGTTCACATACTGGGCTAACCCCATGTTTAAATGTGAAGGTTTTTAACCAGAATCAAGAATTCTGTGTCCTGGTTGCTGTAATGCCAAAAATCTTATACCACTCTGAAGAGGTTATGTACTCACATTGGGACCGGGAATTGCTAAGACAAAAGAGAGAGCCAATCAGTGCGATTACCATGGCAGCCTTGTTCAGTCTTGGGCTGGCAGGAGCAGGGACAGGAATAGCTTCACTGTCTCTGCAAGGCCAAGGGTTTTCCTCCCTACGAGCCGCCATAGATGAAGATATAGCTCGCATAGAAAAATCAATCAGCCACTTAGAGAAGTCTCTGACTTCATTGTCTGAAGTGGTCTTGCAGAATAGGAGAGGATTAGACTTAATTTTTCTCCAACAGGGTGGGGTCTGCGCGGCTCTGGGAGAAGAATGTTGTTTCTATGCAGACCATACAGGAGTGGTAAGAGAATCTATGGCAAAAGTGAGAGAAGGGCTGGCGCAACGTAAGAGGGAATGAGAGGCCCAACAGGGATGGTTTGAGTCTTGGTTTCAACGCTCCCCCTGGCTGACCACCTTAGTTTCCACCCTCCTGGGGCCACTTATAGTGCTATTATTAACACTTACATTTGGCCCTTGTATTTTAAACCGGCTAATGTCATTTATTAAAGAACGTCTCAATACAATTCAGATTATGGTATTAAGGCAGCAATATCAGATGGTAGCCCAGGATGAAGAGAAAGATTCCTCTACAGGAACAAGAAGACAGGGGGGAATGTGAGGCTGCCAGGGTTAATTCCATGACAGGCAGCCTGGACCTAAGTTTTAGCTTTCCCCGAAATGGTAAGATTCCCCACCCCCATCAGGTAACCTGAAGCCAGCCAATCAATATGCGCCCAGTGAGAGACAAAGGGGAAAGCTGAAAAGCCCGCGAAAGCCCAGGTTTGAGAAAGCCCGCGAAAGCCCAGGTTTGAAAAAGCCCGCGAAAGTCTGTACCAATAGAATTGCTTTGTAGACATGTAACCAATCCGCTTAAGCCAGCTACTAATTGATTATGCATGTCTTATAAATTTCTGTAACAGCTTGGGCTCAGGGCTTTTCTGACCCTGCACCACTGTGATGGCGGAGGCAGAAGGCCCTGGCTCGAGTCAGTAATAAACTTCCCTTTTTTTGCGAGTTGCATTGCCTTGGAAGCCTTCTCTCTTCCCGCTCGGGGATTCGGACATCGGGCATAACATAAATCTGTCTTCATCAGCAGTAATCACTGAGATTAATATTGTAATCAGTATCCAAAAGACAGATCACTTCTGTCCTTTTCTTTAGCCCCTTCTTTTATTCAAATAATATCTTGGGTCTCAAAAGATAAACTACTTCTTGTGAGGAAACTTTTCATCCATGTTAGGTGAATTAACTCTTGCGGGGCACTCAGGTATAACTTAGGAAGTGGTGCCTTTTTGTGCCTGAAATGTTACCCTCAGGTTCTTCAGTTGCTTACTCATCTCTTTACTGTTAAGTATGTGCAGTTAGGTCTCATTCACTTTTTCCCTTAATTGAATCTCCATTTTAAAAACTAGTCCTGAAATATTTGTTTAATTTATTTAATGATTAAAAATATTTTTTTCTGAAATATCCATACTTTATGGCATTCATAAATTGACAGTTAAACATTTGCAAGAGTTGTGTTAGTTTCAGGTTTGCAGCAAAGTAAATCAGTTATACGTATACATATGTCCACGTTTGTTTAGATTCTTTCCCCATATAGGTCATTACAGACTTTTGAGCAGAGTTCCCTGAGTTATATGGTAGGTCCTTATTAGTTATCTATTCTATATGTGTGTCTATGTCAGTCCCAGTCGTCCAGTTTATCCCTTCTCCCTCTATTACCCACTGGTCACCATGTTTGCTTTCTATATCTGTAACTTTATTTTGTAGATAAGTTCATCTGTATCTTTTTTTTTTTTTTTCTTTTAGATTCCACATAGAAGCAAAATTCCACATAAAAAGCAATACACTCTCTGACTTAATTCACTGAGTATGAGAAATCACTATTTTTTTAAACAATCCCTTCTGTTAACAACCTTGATTGTCCTGGACTAAGTCATTTTAGTTGGTCCAACTCTTTGCGACCCTGTGGACCATACCCAACATGCTCCTCTGTCCATGGGACTCTCCAGGGGATCTCCTTGGCCCAGGCATCAGACCTGCATCTCTTATGTCTCCTGCATTGGCAGGTGGGTTCTTTGCTACTAGTGCCTCATGGAAAACCCTGATTGTCCTATAGTCTTTTTCAATAATGGGCAACCACCTAACTCCCCATAGCTTCCACCTTTTTATCTTGGCTCTGCCATCAGAAGCTATTGAGAATTCTAATCCATTCCCTGAATTAAAGTTGGTTATGTATTAATATCAAAGCCACTCATCATTCTCCTTCTCCCCTTCTTCTCAAATCCTTTCTTCTTAAGAGAAGGCACTTTTGTGCTTCTAACGGAGTCCTTATATAACACAGCTTCTGACTTTTCATCCTTTTAGTTCTTCTCTGAAGATCCTCTGATTTTTCATTGTCTTGTTCATATTAAATAAAATATTTCTTCTTATCTGAACAATAGTTTCTATTTACTCTTTTATCTCAGTACCTTCCAACAGTTGCTTTATATTAATGGTTTATGCTGAGATTGAGGAAGACTGAAATCTTTAGGCCATCTTCATTTGAATACCATCTGGGTAAGATCCATTGATTTCTCCCTATTTTCTTAAAGTCTTCATTGAAGTCACTTCTGTGGTTATCAAGACCTCATGCTGGTGTGTAGGGAAAAAAAATCCTACATTTGGGATGCAAGAAGCTACATTTTGTAGTGTCCAAGGCATTGGCAAATAGCAGAGAGACCTGGACAGTATTGTTAGGTAGTCAGACTTGGAAAAAGGAGTCCAGAATGGCAGTGGCTAAGAGACAAAGAAGGGAAAATTCCATGAAAATAGAACAAAAGAAGGTCCCAGGGCTGAGTGAGGACCTCAGGTAAAACAAACAGCCCTCCTGGCTAGCCCAGTTTACACAGGGCAGGCTCAGGGGAGGAGAAAAAACAGAAAAAGAGGAACCAAAATCGGGCCAAGGGGTTCTCTTCTCTTCCTGTATTTTGGGTTGACCCACCCTCATGACTCAAGGATGTATTTTCCTTTGTTTTCTAAATAAAACTGAGCTGTAACACGGAGCAATGACACTGGTCTGTCTGAGGGCTGTGATACTGGTCCATTTGTCGCTTCAAATTTTTATCACGATGAGACAACACCAAGGAAATTACAAACTCCCCCAACAGTATCATTCTGACCATAGGATAGAAAAAAAGATCACAAACCAATAGGGTGATGTTGACAACTAGAGTGAGAAGTAGGTCTACTTGAGACAAATGTGGTTCCTGACCTCTTAGTCTAGCAAATATTTCTTATACATCAGGAGATCTTTCTTCAAAGCAGCGTGCCATCTATTTAAGCTACAGGCCCCCTGCTTCCACTTTGAGATTCTCGAAATTCATGTTATTTCTTACGGAAAGAATGTTGAAAACCCAGTGTTCTGACATTATTTTACAGCTATTCTTGTACATTTTAATTTTTGCTAAGTGCATTTTAAAATTAAATCTTCAGGACTCCAATAGAGTCTTCGCAGTGATCCTACAGTCCATTATATTTTAAGCCCTCAGACTTTCTTCTTTGAATACTGAGAATATGGGACACAATAAATTACAGGTATTAGATTTCTGGCAAAATGCAGTTTAGAACACTGCACATTTTAGCTAAAAGTGAAAAAAAATCAATCTTTTTTGGTGTCATAAAGCTTATTGAAAACTGCTATTGTGCCATTAAAATGAATGTAATCACTTTTCTCTTCCTCCCTAAGTCACATTGCCCTTTTGCCCAACCCTCCAGGTCATCTTCCCTCAAAGACAATGAGCCCTTTCTGGTTATTCCACTTGAATTAAATACTGAAAGGAATGCTGTGAAGTGTTGCTTTTCAAATTGATTTTTTTACACAATAAGATTTAATTTTTACTTAAAATTACCAAATTTCCATTTGGATATTTCTCATACTCTGCTCCATTTAAAATTCACTACTATAGAAATGTAGAGGGAAATGGGCTCCCTTTTTGAAATATGCTTGAAAAAGGCATCAAACTTAAAATAATTTATGACAACGTTTTGATTTAAGACAAACCCCTTGGGGTTTTATTATGTTTTATCATAAGGCTTTGGAATTATCTGTAGTATATTAATATTTAAATATGAAGAATATGTGAAAGGGAAAGTCACTCAGTCGAGTCTGACTCTTTGCCACCCCATAAACTATACAGTCCGTGGAATTCTCCAGGCCAGAATACTGGAGTGGGTAGCCTTTCCCTTCTGCAGGGGATCTTTCCAACCAAGGGATAGAACCCAGGTATTTCACAATGTATTCAGTATTAATTTAAGCATTTGCTTAAGAAAATGTAACCTTCCTACAATGTCCTAAAATTTATACCAAGTGTTCCCTTATTGATACATAAGTAACCAGCTTGTGATTAACCTTGGTTAACTTCACTGACACTTTTTTGGTTTTGGTTTTTGTTTTTTTTTTTTTTTTTTGCTTTTCTGACCACGTCCAAAGTCATGTGGGATCTTAGTTTCCCGACCAGGCATTGAACCCATAGTCCTTGCAGTAAAAGTGCAGAGTCTTAACCACTGGACTGCCAAGGAGATCCTCTCCACTGAACTTTTAACACTGAGAAGAAACTTGGGGGTCACTCAGTTCTTCAGGGAGGTTTGGGTGGATGGCAGTGTGAATTGAAAATATCTCCTCCCATATTAATAAGCCTATGAATAAGCAAGAAATGTCACAGCCATTGGCGATTTCTGGCCTCCAGATGAGAATGAGGGCTCCCAAAACTGTGATCCAGCAGATACTGCCCTCCCCCTGGGTGATTGCTGAGGAGCTGGAGGTGAGGGTGATGACAGAAGTAGCCATCTACCACCTCTACCACTCCTTGAGGCAAACAAGGAGAGAGGATTTGACCCCAGAGAGCTGAGGTGCTTATGAAAGGAATGAATTCAGTGAGCCCAGAGGCTTGCATCTTCCCATACAGAGAATGCTTAATTCCTTAACTTGATATCTGATTTTTCTTAGTTCACAACAGTCTTTGATGTTCAGACTCCCTGCTCCCTTTTTTGCAGACTTGTAGATACCCTAACTACCCCTCCTGCCTCCTTGGAGCAGTTTTCTCAGAGCTACTGAGATGCTGTCTTCTAGGCTGAGTCTTTAACATTCTCACCAAATAAAATAACTCTCCACTTTCAGGTTGCGACTGTATTTTCTAGTTGACAGTTTTGGCAACCACAAAGGTTGTGACTGTATTTTTCAGTTGACAGTAGTCGCTGAATAAGGCTCTTTGAACAGTGAGACAGTTGTATAACTAAGTTCCAGTTTTTTGATCTGGTTTCAGAGGGCACCTGGCTTCTTTTCCTCATAGCTCTTTCCTACAACCCACATTCTGATAAAATACTTTTCAGCTACTCTGAAATTACTAAGCCCTTACAGGGAAGTGAATTTGTCCCAGGTCCCTGCTCAATATGAGCAACGTCTCTTGACAAACTGATTACTCTTTGACTCTTAAATAGTCAGGATTTTTTATCCTAAAAAAAGAATTTTTTTTATGGACATCCCTGCTAGGGTTAACATTACAATTTAGTCTGACGTGATACTTCACAATTTACATGATTCACTAAGTACTTTAAATCCCCCTCTTCCCTTGTCAGGTATGCACATACACTTGTTGCAGAAACCAGTACCACACTCAGGTTGATTACGCCGGCAGGACCATAGGGGTTAACACACAAAGCTCTGAGCCCCGAACAGAGGGGTTACAGAGTTTTTATAGACAGACTATAGTGGGCAACATTAGCTGCTAATAGGCTGGTTTAAACTGAGGGGTTTTGTTCACACAGGAACAGCAGTCACGATGGGGAGGGGGATGCCTGACCTTTACGGACAGGTGTGATTAAGCAGGTTTGCAGGGGCTGGGCAGTTGCAAAGAGCAGGACAAGGGTGAGTGAGGTAAGCTCCAGTTCCTAGTATTCCAAGTCCCCTCTTTCTGAGACTATGGAACCTATGTGATCCAGACTTTGCAAGGAGCAAGCTGAATTACAGAGCCAGAATGAGCAGGAGGTTATGTAAAACCTTAACTTTTCCTCTTCACTCTCACAATCTATTTGGCAAAGAAAACCTATAATCTGTTTCCGAACTTGATTGTGTGGCATGCCCCCCTTAATTTTCTTGCTACACTCAAACAGAAACTGTTTTTATTCCTGTGTAAAGAGAATATTCTTGGTACTTGCCAAATGGAACAAGTGGGGAAATAAAGAAAAGGTTTGCTCTTTGTAAGGTGAGTGCAGAGAAAAAGAGAGTGAGCCAGGCAGTCAGGCAAGAAAAGGGAAATTTATTAGAGGGGAAACAAGAGGGTGAGTGGCCTTTAAGGAGAATCAACGTCCTCCCTTTCTGATGGGGTCTTTCTTATACCCCACCAATGAAAAATTCTCTGAAGGGATGGTTAATTTTTAGCCTGTAGTTGAGTCCTGTGGTCACGTAGCTGAAGGTCTGCAATCTGGTGGTCTCGTTGAAGAAGGAATTCGTAGGGCCTGGGCTCCATCTCAGGCCTGTCTGTGCTGATCTTGCTAGGCTGCCTCTCCAATGGACTCTGAACCCTGTGCTTAGCGCCTGTGGGAATGACAATGGAAGGATAAGACCCCCTCTGGGCAGGGGAGTCTTGAAGATCACATCCAAGTTACTCATCACCTAAGAGAAAACAGACACTAATCACCCCTGCCTCAGGACACTATCTATCAGAATGTAACCACAGGCTTATTATTAACTGTTTGAACACATAGCACGTGAATGATGGGGTTATTGTGATTGTATTTACCCTTCCTTTGTAAGCCTCAAGGGATTTGGGCTGGTGGGTTTGGACACGTACACATGGGGTATAAAAGATTTTCACAAATGCTGGTCGGGGTCCTTGGCTAAGTGGAGACTCTGCCTTGGGCCCGCCGGTGTAATAAACTGCACTCCACTATCTGCATTGTCCTTCTGAGTGAGTTTGTTTCCCGGAAAACATGGCTATAACATCGTAGCTTTGAGAAGGTAGACACCAGTGAGGAAACAGAATGTCTTTTGGGCAATTTGGTCTGTCTCAAGTGTCACTGTGATTTTATTCTTTGTTTACAAGGTCAACATAATGAGCCATCTTAACAATGAGCCCCCATGTAGACCCTATCACTCTCCTGTGGAGTCAGTGAGGAGAGAGTAACTGCAATCCCTTTTCTAATGCACTGTCATAGCCTTTTATCTCTTTCCTTATATACCTGTTTTGCTCTCTCTCCTGTCAAATGACAAAACTAAAATGAGTTAGTGAGGAGTTTGATGTCCTTTATTCACAGGAAATCAGCCCAGGAACTGGGGGAGGACAGTGCCTCACGTGTAGTGGAGCTCTCTTCCTGAGTGAATATCACAGAAAGTTGGAAGATGCAACACAGAAATAGGGCGTGCTTGGCTAGGAGGTCAGGGATTTCCTTACAAGTCAAGCAAGTTCTGTTTTCTAGGGTAAGATAAGCTGCTGAAGCTGAGCTGACAGACTGTGACTGGTGTATGCTAAGTCTTCTGGATTGCAAGGTGGCTTCCATACATGTAGGCTGACTTACATTTAGATTTGTGACATAGTCTGAGCCATGCAAAGTGAAAGCCGCTCAGTTGTGTCTGACTCTTTGCGGCCCCATGGACTACTCAGTCCATGAAATTCTCCAGGCCAGAATACTGGAGTGGGTAGCCTTTCCCTTCTCCAGGGGATCTTCCCAACCCAGGGATCGAACTCAGGTCACCCGCATTACAAGCGGATTCTTTACCAGCTGAGCCACAAGGGAAGCCCAAGAATACTGGAGTGGGTAGCCTATCCCTTCTCAAGCAGATCTTCCAGACCCAGGAATCAAACCAGGGTCTCCTGCATTGCAGGCGGATTCTTTACCAACTGAGCTATCAGAGAAGCCCATGGAGACAGCCTCTATTCTGTGGGTCCTGGTATATGAATTACCTTCCTTACTTACTGCTTGGTGCTAAACTTGCGTTGTTCCATCATATGCTGAGAGTGTAGGCTGCTGAGTAGGAAGCATAGGAAACTAATGAAGCTGCCCTCTGTTCTCCACCCCTGCCCCTCCCCAACAAACTGGAGCCTTCACACGTGGAATTGGGGTGCAGGCAACACAAAATACAAACACACCTTTTAGGCTTTCCTATATCATCCCTTTTGCTTTTCCCGATTCATAAAATTGTACATGTAGCCTAAGTAAATGACTGCCTACCTTGAGGTCTCATTTTGGTATGAGTGGTATTTTAAAATAATAGCATAAATGGCTAATGGAAGAAAGAACTATTAAGAGATTTGAATTCCAATTAACTGCCAGTGATTGCTTTGTAGCTCTGGGTCAATTGAATTGAGAATTTCAGAAATCAGTGTTTTCTGAGAGTGGCAAAGGACAGGGTCCTAGAGGCTTGCAAAGCTCCTCAATAGCCATTGAGACCATCAGTTAAGCTTAGGTTATCTTGGAAATTTACTTAAGAAGCACACCTCATTTCCTAAAGTCAGAAAAGCGAGGGGGATTTTCTCTTCCTTTCTATGTTCATATTGAACTATTTTCTTCACTTTTCTCAGCTTATTTTGCCCTTTTCCTCTGTCTTCCTAATCATTTGATTAATAACAACCCTCAAAACAAAATAGCTGAGGCTGTTTAATCAAAAAATTTGAATGGATCAAAGGAGTGTGGAGAAAGGAAAATGTTATATATCAATCATGGAAAAACCATTAACTATATATTAAAGTAGCTGATGCTTAATAATGTGCCATTCAGTAAGGACATTATTTATATTAATTTAAACTTTATAAAAATCTTGTATAACATTATCCTCACATTGTTGTCATTGTTAAGTCACTAAAGCATAAGTCGCTCAGTCGTGTCCGACTCATTGTGACCCCATGGACTAGTTATATACAGTCCATGGAATTCTCCAGGCCAGAATACTGGACTGGGTAGCCTTTCCCTTCTCCAGGGGATCTTCCCAACCCAGGGATTGAACCCAGGTCTCCAACATTACAGATGGATTCTTTACCAGCTGAGCCACAAGGGAAGCCCAAGAATACTGGAGTGGGTAGCCTATCCCTTCTCCAGAGGATCTTCCCAACCCAGGAATAGAACCAGGGTCTCCTGCATTACTGGGGGATTCTTTGACAACGGAGCTACCAGGGAAGCCTTAGTCACTAAGTCTTATCCAACTCTTTTGTGACCCCGTAAACTGTAGCCCACTAGGCCCCTCTCTCCATGAGATTTCCTGGGCAAGAAGACAAGAATGGGTTGTCATTTCCTTCTCCAGGGGATCTTCCTGATCCAGAGATCAAACCTGCTGTTCCTGCATTGGCAGGCAGATTCTTTACCACTGAGTCACCTGGGAAGCCAGTATTATCCTCATATTACACATAAAGAAACTGGAATTTGAAACTTTGCTTGTTTAGCTCCAAATCCTGTAATATTCACCAAAATACTATGTAAATAGTTGGTATGGAAGTTACACAAATATACGAATATGGCTTTTCCTTTAGAAAATGCAGTCTTGGCAATAAACATGGCACTAGGAAAAGGAAAATGCAAGAAGTGTGTTTCTCCTGTTTTGTGTTCAGGCCTAACGCAAAAGCTTTCCTTCTGCTTCTTAATTTACTTCTCACAGTCTTAGGTGAGTGAGCCTTGAGAAAAGGGGTGCTTGGCTCAGTCACCGTTCTTCCTCTGAGACCCAGCCACCTCAGTGTGATCATGTGCCCTGGTCTGTTCTCAGCCTTGGCACTGGGCTTTTCCAGGCTTCCTGGATGTGTAAGCTTGTATCATGCTAGAGTCCAAAACCAGGGGACCACTTTATCCAGCAGCTCTATCGGTAACAAAGCTGACATTTTGATTTCCATATGGCTGTTTCCTCTGTCTTCACTCAGTAGATGTCAAACTTTGGAAGTAGGAGAACAAGGATTTATTAGTCTTGTCAAATATCAACCTAGCACCGAAGGATAAATGATGTTTCAGAGTGATGAAACAAAATGTCAAAATGTTATGGGACCCACTAAAAGGAGTCACCAATTCTGCTGTGAGTTTAGAAGTGAACTTTGTAGAGCAGGTAGATTTTAGCTAAGTTTAGATGTCAGCATAGGGATTTTCCAGAAAAGCTGGGAAAGTGGAGATTTTATGCAGATGAAACATCAATTCAGGCATAGATCATGCTATTGTACCTGGCACTTCAGGGATGGTGCATCTTTTGTTCAAATTAAAGGTTTGAGTCAAGTCAGCATCCAGCAAGTCTATTAGCACCACTTTTTCAACAGCATTTTCTTACTTTGTGTGTGGGTCATATTTTGGCAATTCTTTCAATATTTCAAACTTATCCATTATTATTGTTGTTATGGTCACCTGTAGTCAATGATCTTTGATGTTAGTATTGTAATTGTTTTGGGCCACCCTGAATCGTGCCCATACAAGATGGCAAACTTAATAGTTAAATGTGTGTGTTCTGACTTCTCCATCAACCAACAGTTTCCCTGTCTCTCTCCCTCTCCTTGAGCCTCCCTATTCCCTGAAACACAAATGCTTTTTTAAAAAAATTAGTTCAGTTAATAACCATACAGTGGCCTCTAATTCTTCAAGTGAAAAGTATCAACTCGCTCTTACTTTAAATCAAAACCTAGAAATGTTTAAGCTTAGTGAGGAAGGCCAGAGAAAGATAAGACAGGCTGAAAGCTAGGTCTGTTATGCCAAACACTCAGCTAGGTTGTGAATGCAGAGGAAAAGTTCTTGAAGGAAATTAACATTGCTACTCTGTAGAACACACAGATAATCAGAACGGGAAACAGATTTCTTGTGAATATGGAGCAAGGTTTACTAGTCTGGATAGAATATCAAACCAGCCACAACATTCTGTTAAGCCAGAGATTAACCCAGAGCAAGGCCCTCACTCTCTTCAATTCTATGGAGGCTGAGAGCGGTGAGGAAACTGCAGATGAGAAGTTTGAAGCTAGCAGAAGTTGGGTCATGTTGCTTAAAAAGTAGTCTTGTTAACATAAAAGTGCAAAGTGAAGTGGCAAATGCTGATGGAAAAACTGCAGCAAGTTATCCAGAAAGATTCAACTAAGATCATTAATAAATGTGAAAACAGATGATCAATGTGGATGAAGCAGTCTGTGGAAGAAAATACCACGGACGACTTTCATAGCTGGAGAGGAGAAGCCAAAGCCTAAATTCAAAGGACAGGTTGACTCTTATTAGGGGCTAACATAGCTGATGACCTTAACTTGAAGCCAGTGCTCATTTACCATTTTGGAAATCCTAGGGCCCTTGAGAATTTGGTGAAATTGCTCTGCCTATTCTGTATAAATAGGACAGCAAAGCTTGGATGGTAACACATCTGTTTACAACATGGTTACTGAATATTTTAAGTCCACCATTAAGACCTACTACTCAGAAAGAAAAAAAAAAAAGTTTTCTTGAAAATATTTGTGCTCAAGCCCATGGATCAAGGAGTAATTTTGACTTTCAAGTCTTATTACTCAAGAAATACATTTTGTAAGACTGTAGCTGGCATAAATCGTGATTCCTCTGATGGATCTGCGAAAAGTAAATTGTAATAGTTTTGGGAAAAAAATTCATTGTAGATGCCAGTAAGAACATTTGTGACTCGTGAGAAGAGGTCAATATATTAACATTAACACGAATTTGGAAGAAGCTGATTCCAACCCTAATGGCTAATGTGGAGGGGTTTAAGATTTTACTGGAGGAAGTAATTGCAAACGTGGTAGAAATAGTAAGCATTAGAAATGGAACCTGAAGATGAGAATGAATTGCTGAAATCTCATAATAGAACTTGAACAGATGGACAGTTACTTATTAGGTACTACCAGAGAAATTACCAAAAAACCAGTGGTTTCTTGAGATGGAATCTATTTCTGGTGAAGATGGTGTGAAGATTGGGAATTCCCTGGTGGGCTAGTGGTTAGTACTCAGCAACACTTTTACTGTCGAGGCTTGAGTTCGATCCCTAGTTGGGCACCTAAGATCCTGAAAATCACAGTGTGGCAAAAAAAAAAAAAAAGAAAAAGAAGATGCCGTGAAGATTGTTGAAATGACAACAAAGGATTTAGAATGTGACATAAACTTAGTTGGCAAAGCAGTTGTAGTGTTTGAGAGGATTGACTCCAATTTTGAAAGAAGTTTTGCTACAGATAATAAATGCCATCCAACAGCATTACATGCTACAGATAAAGCGTTCTAAAAAGGAAGAGTCAGTCAGTCATTGTGGCAAACTGCATTGTTTTCTTATTTCAAGAAATTGCCGCAACCACCCCACCACTGTGATCGATCAGCAGCTATCAAGATGTAGGCAAGAACCCCCCACCAGCAAATAGATCATGATTTAATAAAGGATCAGATGGTGGTGCTTATTTTTTTTAGCAATAAAGTATTTTTTGGTTAAGATATGTACAATTTTTAGAAGTTTCACCAGTGGCTCAGTGGTAAAGTATTCACCTGCCAATGCAAGAGATGCAGATGATGGCTGGATGATGCAGCAAAGGCATTTGTATTTGTGTAACCAACTCCACAAAGGTCTTTGATAAAGGTAACTGACATACTTAGAGGAAGCTAAGTCTGGCAACCACGTGAAAGTGGCCCCTAGCTGGGGAATGTGATCAAGCAGCCTCATGTAAAGAGAGATGACAATGGAGTAAAGGATTTACAGAAAGAATGAAGAGACACAATCGGGTTTACAATGCATGGCACATATATTCTCTAAGTTTCAGTGTCAGCCTAGGGGAATTTTCACAGCATTTGGCAAATAAGATGTTTATACAGTTTCAGTTGTGTCTTCTGATCATGTAGTTAGGGACTAAAACATTTGCCTTTAGTAAAGTACCATGGGCTTTAGGGGGAAAAGAAATTAATATAAAATTCAATAAACATATACCATTTTACATTTTATAAAATGCAAAAATAAGCCTAAAATATGATCCCAAATTTCATTTATAATTATTGCAGACTGAATATCTTATAAACCTGTTCTGTATAGAATGCTAAATAAATTATAGTAGTATAAATAAATAATGTAACACCAAAATTACTAGATACAGTATATTTTTAAATATATGTAAATTCACAGATAAGGGAATAAATTACCAAGGGGGAGGGGTGGAGGAAAAAGAAAGAAAAAAAGCAAATAATGAAGGAGGAAGGGAAGAAGGAAAAACAAAAGAAAAAAGAAAGCAGGCTTAATTAGAGCAGATAACAAATGCTGAAGTCAGTGACTGGTTCTTTTTGGCCTTCTTAGAGGTCTGGGGATTTGAGTTTTTTAAGGTCCTCTTCCTGATAAGAAAGATAAAGTTGAAGAAAGATGAAAGAAAGATTGTGTTGTAAGACACTACCATACATAAGCTCAGATCTAAAAAGTTACAAAAGCAATGAAGAAATTCACATAGTGGCAGTTATTAGGAAAATAGCAAAATTAGATTCCCAACGACTTCAAAAAGACATTAAAAATCTGTCAATATATTAATATAAAGCACTGATAAGATTTGGCATGAAAGAAACTCTTCTAAGCTATAGGCAAGTGGTAAAACAGTAGGACCATAAATTTGAAGGTACCCATTCTTTACATGAGGCTTTCTCAGTCATGACAATATTGACATTTTGAGCTAGTCCATTCTTTGTTGGGGCTGGATGTGTATTGAAAGATGTTTAGCAGCATCTCTCGCTTCTGTCCACTAAATACCAGTAGCTTTCCTTCTTCCTTTTGGTTGCAACATCCAAAATGTCTCCAAAAGTTACCAAATGTTTCCTGGAAGGAAAATTCACCCCTGGATGAAAACTGCTATTCCTTTTAGCAATTCTACTCCTAGATATTGGCAAAAAAAAAAAAAAAAAAAAAAAAAAACACATACATTTGTGTTAGGAAGCATATGAATCAGAGTAGTATTGTTATAAAACAGAAAAGTAGTTATAATTTTAGAAAATATGTGAGTATAACATGATACATTAGCACAATGAAATATTATATAATTTCAATATTGCATAGCAGTAAAAAAAAAGCAAACTACTGTTACATGCAATAACTAAGCAACTTACACACAATGTTGAAAAAATAACAGCACATAAGAATACTTGAATTTGACTCTGTAAAATCTGAAAAGATGCCAAACTCAAAAATCAAAATATATATATATATATTTCTGGGGCTACCTACTCCCTAAAACTATAATGAAAAGAAAGAGAATAAAAAGGAAAATATTTGAAATAGTGACTACTTGTTGAGGTGAGGATTAGGCAAAAAGGGACTGAAACAAAAGTCACATGGTAAACTTCAAAAGTATCAGTAACATTTGATTTCTTTAGCTTGGCAGTTAGGACATTGGTGTCCATTTTAATATTACCTTTCACATTATTTTCATTCTTTTACATATTATTGAAATATAAAAATTTAATCATTACCCATATACAGATGATTTGATTTGCTGGTGGTATTCTTTTGTCTGCTGAAGGTTTCTTTCTCTTTCTAGAAATATTCTCCCCCAACTTCTATTTATTTGTAGAACTGGTTGTTCCTTTTTTTTTTTTTTTTTTTTAAACTATTTATTCTTGTCACCACTACAGCTATGCCTCTCTGGTGGGAACTAGTAGTTACAGCATTTTGTTCCCATTCCTATAGGGAAAGTCAGGGATCATAGCCAATTGTGGAACTTGTATGAGTTTGCTCCTGCAAAGGAGGAGATGTGGGTTCAATCCCTTGGTTGGGAAGATCCCCTGGAGCAAGAAATGTTAACCCACTCCAGTATTTTTGCTTGGGAAATCTCATGTACAGAGGATACTGGTGAGCTACAGTCCATGGGTCACAAAAGTGAAACTGAAAGTCGCTCAATCATGTCCAACATTTTTGGGACCCTGTCGATTATACAATCCATGGAATTCTCTAGGCCAGAATACTGGAGTAGGTAGCCTTTCCCTTCTCCAGGGCATCTTCCCAACCCAGTGATCAAACCCAGGTCTCTCTAGCTGAACCACAAAGGAAGCCAGTCAGACATGATTTAGTATCACATGTATGCACACACAAACACACACACGCACATGAGTTTGCTAGGATTCCCATAACAAAATAGCACATACTGTGTGACTTAAACAAAACAAATTTATTTTCACCTTGATCTGGAGGCTGACAGTCCAAGGACAAGATGTCAAAAATTTGGTTTCATCTGAGACCTCTCTTTGAGACCCCATGGATTGCAGTATGCCAGGCTTCACTTTCCTCCACCACCTCCTGGAATTTGCTCAAACTCATATCCATTGAGTCAGTGATGTCATACAACAATCTTGTCCTCTGTTGTCCCCTTCTCCTGCCTTCAGTCTTTCCCAGCATTAGGGTCTTTTCTAATGAGTCAGCTCTTTGCAACAGGTGGCCAAAGTATTGGAGCTTCAGCTTCAGCATCAGCCCTTCCAATGAATATTCAGGGTTGATTTCCTTTAGGATGGACTGGTTTGATCTCCTAGCAGTCCAAGAGACTCTCAAGAGTCTTCTCTAACACCACAGTTCAAAAGCATCAATTCTTCAGCACTCAGCTTTCTTTATGGTCCAACTCTCACATCCATACGTGACTACTGGAAAAACCATAGCTTTGACTATACGGACCTTTCAAAGGATACCAGTCATATAACAGAAGGGCCCAACCTAATGGTCTCATTTTAACTTATTCACTTCTGTAAAGGTCCTATCTACAAAGGCCCTCCCATTCTATGGGATTAAGAGGGCTTTGGGAGAAAGGCTTTTAAGAAATTGGAAGAAGGATACAATTCAGATGTGACAGTACTCATGACTTCTAACTTCCAGTGAAAGTTCATTCCCAGGACTTTTGAGCTCAAGCTTTAAGCCTCATTATTCCAAGACTGGGAGGATGTCATTTTGTAAGTGACTTAAACTACACCCTCCTCCACACAGACAAAACTGGTCTATTTCCTGAAGGCAATAAAGAAGACCTACAGAGGGAAGCAGAGATAGAGAATGAGTTTTGTAACTTTCAAATCTATTTTCAGTCATCTATGAGCTTCTTAAAATCTGGCTACATGCGCTAAACCAAGACCCTTTATTACATAAATTGATCAATTTGTAATTATCTCATTTGCAGTCAAAGAATCAGACGTGACTCAAGGAGTAGGACACGATGAAGAAACTGAACAGAACTGAACTGGATCAAAGAATACTGAATAATGCTTTTTTTTTTTTTTTTTGATAAAGTTTCAGTGTCAAATTTATAAATTAAGTTTGAAAACCTTGCTTGCAAAATAAGGAGTAAAATTTCCAAATTTTATTTGGAAATAAAATTACCTCTTTCTCTTATGTTTAAGAACAAGAAAATATTAATAGTTTCATATGATTTTATTCTACTTTTTGTTACTGTTCAGTTGCTAGGTCGTGTGTGACTCTTTGCCACCCCATGGACTGCAGCAGGTCAGCCTTCCCTGTCCTTCACTATCTCCTGGAGTTTGCTCAAACTCATGTCCATTGAATTGGTGATGCCATCCAACCATATCATCCTCTGTCACCCCCGTCTCCTCTTGTACCCAGGTTTTCCACTTTGATTACTAATATGGTATTGATGGATTTTTTTCCCCTTACTGATGATCTAATTTAGCTCATCTTAGTCATACTTTTTGATGATTATTCTGCCTAAAACGTGAAATAACAACTCAGATGCTATCAGTATTAGGAGTACAGGTAGCTGCAGCATTAAGTCTTCTTTTCTGAATTCTGTGACTGTATCTGTTAGAGTTGCAATATGTCTATAAAAATAAGACCATAAGTTACTCATTACCATCACATATGGTTAACAGTAGCTGCATTAAAATTTATAAGATCTGACAATCTCAACTTATTAATATATGCTTTTTTAATACTTAACAGCAGAGCTGAACAGTGGGAATGAACAAATGAACAGTGGGGCAGTGGGAATGAACAAATCTTATGGAAAACAAAAAACATACATTTTAAAAAATAATTTATTTTTAAATAATTTAGAAATTATTTTTTTAAATTTTCAATTAACACCTTAAACTAGAATTGATTTCATTCTAATTGTATAGAATAAGCTCTTTTTGCTATCTTTGTCACTGTTGGATTAAAGATTTTTCTCTGACTGGCAACAGATGAAAAGTGATCTGCGTATTGTGTCCAGCAAGCACCAAAGGCATCTAGTTGTCTAGGTTACATCATAGTGTGGACTCTTCATACTGATTACTTTGAGGAAAATTTTTTGGAATAATTCTATAAAATGTTTCACTATTTCAGTAGCATTCTTACTCCATTCTCCTTATCCTATGTTTAGTTAATTTTAACATTACTATGAGACTTTTTGGGAGCATATTCATCTATTTTTGTGCAATAAATGTAATGCTAACACAATAAGAAATCTTAAAAAATAAATATGACCAGATCATATTTACTGAATTGATATCCAAATTCATACAGAAAAAGAAAATGCACTTCTTTTTAATAATAACAGACTGAACACATAGATTTATCTCTATTACCTCTTGAAATTCTCATAAAAGGGCAGTAAGCTAATTGAGAAAGTATAATGCCCCCAAGTTAATGAAAATAGTATAAGAACCACAACATGCCAACAGAATTTGGAAAGTACATTTTATGATGGTAGCAGATTTATCAGATTAGAGAAAACAAATTTAAAGTCAAAGTGGTTCACGTCACAGAACCTAAATGAGTTTTAGGATCTGGAGACACAAGAGTCTAGGATCTGGAGACACAAGAGTCCCTCAAGGGGGGTTGAGAGTGGGACTGGCTGGAAGTCTGTGTAAGGTGTATTACTGTGCTGAGATACCTCTTGGTTGTGCAGTGCTAGGCTTAGTTGCTCAGTCATGTCCAATTTTTTTCAAAACCATGGACTGCAGCCTGTCAGGCCCCTCTGTCCATGGGGATTCTCCAGGCAAGAATACTGGAGTGGGTAGCCCAGCCCTCCTCCAGGATCTCTTGGTTAGCACATTATATAATTAATCCTCTGCCAACTTGGCAGAAAATAAGAGATCAGTCCACAGTAACATGAAGGAAAAATGATCTGAATGAGTGGAAACCAGGATTAGCTGATGCTGGGAAAGTTGTCATAATAAAAAAACAGAATGAGGAAACTGAGGTTTGCACCCTGAAATGTGAATGTTCTCTTGCCCCTCACCCTTGGCTCCCAGAACAATGGTGGGCAGGTTTATGGGTTTTTGGAAGAAACCTGAAAAAAATCCCTCTGCAGAGGAACTGAGTAGTTCTACAAATACAGTTTATGAGACTAGTATGTGAATAAACAGCAATAGAAAGTTAAAGAGTAATAGAGACAACAAACCTAGGTTTCATGGTAAATCAACAGCTTTATTGATGAGCCAATACAAAAGAAAGTTAGTCCTTCAGGTTGCATGGCAGAGAGCCACAGTCATCTTCTGAATGCCTCACGAAATGGTTCATAGGTTTCAATAATAGTGCCTGAGTGAGTGAGGTTCATCTCAGAACTCCAAGAAGTGCATTCATCTCTCTCTGAACTCCATCATTGCAGCCTGTGCACAGAGACCATCTCCTCTGAATGAATATACCTCTTAACTCTGCAAAACAAATGCTACATAATATGGTTGTAAGGTACTGTATAATCTGAACAAAGCTACTTCCCCCCATTAACATCTGACTTTCCCCCAACTGTAGCTTTTTCTGTACAATGAAACCAAAGTTTGCTCAGAAATACTGAGAATCATAATAACTAGAGCCATTAGGATTGTAATGGTCATCCTTCATGAGATTCTGTAAGACAAAAAAAGAAAAACAAATTCCTTCCAGGTAAACCCATGAGCAATATGCCATGGAATACACAGTATTTGTTATTGCCATTTTAGTTCCTTAGTAGCAAATGTGAATGGTGAACCAAGGTCCTCAGAGATTTGAGGAAAGCCTGAAATAAAAAAATAATAATAATAAGCAAACAAAAAAGTGGAAATCAGAAGTCTCTGTGCTAAGAGGAAAGAAGAAACTCTGAAATAAACCTTAACATCTTAAAGATGAAAGATTTGCCTGCCACACACACACAAAAATAACATAATGCTTGTTTCAAAGGAGTTTAAAAGTGTAAGAAATATGTTTCCTAAATTAAAAATAAAATAGTAGATCATATACATATGTATAGCTGATCCACTTTGCTGTAGAGCAGAAACTAATACAACACTGTAAAACAACGGTGTGTGTGTGTATGCTCAGTCACTCAGTTGTGTCCAATTCATTGTGACCCCATAGACTGCAATTGCCAGGCTCCTCTGTCCATGGAATTTTCCAAGCAAGAATACTGGAAGTGGGTTCCATTTCCTCGTTGGTGGTTCAGTGGTAAAGAAATGAAGTCTTTCAGTCGTGTCCGACTCTTTGCGACCCCGTGGACTGTAGCTCTCCAGGCTCCTCTGTCCATGGGATTGTCTAGGCAAGAACACTGGAGTGGGTTGCCATAACCCGCCTGCCAATTCAGGAGACAGGAGATACGGGTTCGATCCCTGGGTCACAAAGATCTCCTGGAGAAGGAAATGGCAATCCATGGGCTACGGTCTACGGGGTTCCAAAGAGTTGGACACGACTGAGAGACTAAAGATCCTGGAGGAGATCTTCCCGACCCAGGGACCGAACTTGTGTCGCATGTCTCATGCATTGGTAGGTGAATTCTTTATCACTGTGCCACTACATAAGTAAAAATTAATCTTAAAAAAAGAAATCACAAATCAATTAATTAAAAAATAGAATTTTAAAAATCCAATGGGAAATTTGGAAGATGACGTTAAAGAAGTTCACAAAAATATAAAGCACAACAAAACATGAATAAAAAAAAAATATATATATATATACATGAGTGTTTTATCAACTTCCCTGGTGGCTCAGCAGTAAAGAATCTGTCTGCAATGCAGGAGACCCAGGTTTGATCCCTAGGTGGGAAAGATCCTCTGGAAAAGGAAATGGCAATGCAATCCAGGATTCTTGCCTGGAGAATCCCATGGACAGAGGAGCCTGGAGGGCTACAGTCCCTGGGGTCACAAAGAGTCAGACACGACCGAGCAACTAGCACACATGCCTCCCCAAGTGGTTGCAGGTGAGAATGATATCACCCGCAGCAGGGAGACCAGGGAAGACAGGATTGGGGAACTCATTCCCACACACTAACCAGCTCCTGCAAGGGCTGCTTAGCCTCTAGGGGTGACCCAGGTACAGGCCCAGTAGGGGCTCCTTCCCTGCCCCCAGTTCTGCATTCAGGCAGCTCAGGCACTTAGCTCTCCTCTAGGCTGTCCAGAAAGGCAAATCCCTCCTTTAGATGGAGGGCTGTTGAAACTGTGTGGCTGAGATCAGGCCTGGGAAATACTATTCTGTGATCCCAGTGACTCACAGAGCCCACCCAGATGCACTTGGTGGCCCAGGGAAGGGCCTCCATCACACGGGGAATCCAAAGGAGGTTTGCCACCACACAGAAGGCAGAGAACTGCTCAGCCCTCTGTGGGGCTGACCGCCTAACCATTCCAGGCCCTGGGCCCTGGAAAAGTGCACTTCACTGGGCCAGAGACATCAGCAGAAATCCAGTTGGGAGTCCAGTGAGACCAGAAATTCTCTGAAAAGCCTCTGAAAATGAAACTGTGGGTTGACACCCCTTGTTTACAGATGAGAGAATTAACATCAGAGAGGCTTAGAGTTTTGCCTGGGACAATTATGCAATATCATTTCCAGGTTTCAGTCCACTTTTGGCTACTGCTAGTAACTCTTCTTTCCATTAAAGCTTAATATTTTTAATAAAAAAGTTGAAGAGACACTCAATGAAGCTTCTGATAAATAGGGAAGGAAATGTTGTTAGATAACAAATCAAATGTCTACAACGATTTTCAATTATTTAACCAAGGACAAAATAGAGAAACTAATCTGTTTAGAAGGTCTGGGAAAAATTTAAGGGGCAAATAATACATAAAGATAAATGGGGTTGCCATGAAGAGACAGATGCAACTAGAGTATTTACAGCATTACTGAATCTACTAAAATATGAAGCAGCATAGCTTACATATCCTCTCTTACTTTTGTCACAGTTTAAGACTGCACTGAAAATTATAAAGAGCTACTTTTCTAGTGAATACAATATTTCTAGTGAATATAATAATTAGCAATTAAAATTTATTCATAAGTTGTTGTTTAGTCTCTAAGTCGTGTCTGACTCTTCTGCAAATCCATGGACTGTAGCCAACCAGGCTTCCCTGTCCATAGACTTTTCCAGGCAAGAGTACTAGAGTGGGATGCCATTTCTTTTTCCAATGGGATCTTCCTGACCCAGGGATCAAACTGCATTGGCAGGCGGGTTCTTTACCACTGAGCCACCAGGGAAGCCCATTCATAGGTTATTTATATCTTAATTAAAACATTTGTATTTTTTTTATGTATAGATTAATTTTTTTCCCCACTGTGTCTATTTCTGTAAGCTGAAAAACCCATCCAAGTCAATCTCACTAATGTTATGCTTAATGCTGCTAGAGTTTCTGTCTGGGAATTAATAGTCAAGAGCATTCTATTTCTAAGAAGTATCTCCATCCTTCAATTACATAAACTTTTTAGTACATTTTACAACATTCATTCTTGAACTGATTAAACCCTTTGGTCCTTTATAAGTGCAAATTTAACATTTCCTTTTGAAAGGAACTATGAAATTCTAATAACTTTGTCTTCTCCTGTGTAAAAGAAATTTACAAAAATGCATATGCATAAATCAGACAAATAAAGGTATATCAACAATCCTCATAGGTAATTAACATGAAAGGTAGCTTTTGCTGGGTGAAATAATCTGCCCGTTTTCCCATAAAATATTTACAGTTGTTTATGTGTTAGCACCAGTACTTACTGAATGAATTCTCCAGATTGTTTGCCATCTATAAATTAAGACATTGTTTTATTGCTATTCCCCCTTGCAGTAAACTCTCAGTTCTATATAACAGCATTAGAAACATTTCCTACTCCCTATGATATTTCTTAATTAAAGATGATTAATGTCACAAACTCCAGTATCCCATTTTCAAAAGTTATACATCTTTAGAAGTACATTAATTACAATGTTAGCCTCAATAATTAAATATCAAATATCAATCTTTATTTCTAACTCAAAAACATCCATATTAGCATCACCTGGAGAGAGTTTTAGATCCTGACCTCCAGGTCACACACTAGTCAAAATAAATAGGAATCTTTAGTGATATAACAAAGATATTAGAATTTTTTAATCTCCAGAAAGTTAAAGTATGCATGCATGCTCAGTTTTATCTAACTCTCCATGACCCCCGGGGACTGTAGCCTGCCAGGTTCCTTTGTCCATGGAATTTCCCAGGCAAGAATACTGGAGTGTTACCATTTCCTTCTCTAGGGTGATCTTCCTGACCAAGGGATGGAACTCACGTCCCCTGCATCTCCTTCACTGGCAGGCAGATTCTTCACCACTGGGAAGCCCAAGTTAAAATGACGTGCAGCCAATTCTGAGAATCAGTAAGGGCGTATGAATGTGAACAGGTTTGGTAAATATTGATATACCTGAATTCTTCTCAAGCTCTGTCATCATAGTTCTTCTGTAATTTCGCAGCTGAGGAAAGGCCAACACTTACCAAGACTGAATAAAAACAAAACCATGAATCAAAACCAAAAGGAAGAAGTCAAAGCTGTGAACAAATAGCACGTTAAACTGAAGATGGAGGGGCAGGACATTTCTGTGATACAGAAGAAGCCTATATCACTTGGAACATATTGAAAGCTATTGCGAATTTGCTCAGGAGACAGATCCAATTCTGAATTGAATGGAAACTAACTGATGAAGCAGGCTCACGTACATAAAGACACTAACATCATGTTCCAGCAATAGGCAGACAGCGGTATCTGATGTTTCCCTTGAAGTTTGGGGTCCATTGATTTTCAGAACTCTCCAATGGAAAATCCCAATTTGGCTTCTCCACTTTCTGACTTCTGTAGTATGGTTTTCTCTTTTCCCTTTACACTTCAATGTCCTCTGTTGTACATAAAGTAACTGGTGAATGTGCATGAGTTATTAGCCAATGCAATTTTTATTTATTTTTTGTTGTTGTTCAGTCACTAAGTCATGTTTGACTCTTTGCAGCTCCATGGGCTGCAGCATGACAGGCTTCCCCGTCCTTCACTATCTCCTGGAGTTTGTTGAAACTCATGTCCATTGAGTCCATGATGCCATCCAACCATCTCTTCTTCCATCACCCTCTTCCCTTCTGCCCTCAGTCTTTCCCAGCATCAGGATTTTTTCCAATGAGTCAGCTCTTCACAACAGGTGGTCGAAGTATTAGAGCTTCAGCTTCAGCATCAATCCTTCCAGTGAATATTAAGGGTTGACTTCCTTTAGGATGGACTGGTTGGATCTCCTTGCTGTCTAAAGGGACTCTCAAGAGTCTTCTTCAGTACCACAGTTCAACAGCATCAATTTTTCAGCACTCTGCCTTCTTTATGGTTCAACTCTCACATCTATATATGACTACCTGAAAAACCAAAACTTTGACTAGATGGACCTTCTAAAGGAAATCAGTCCTGAATATTCATTGGAAAGACTGATGCTGAAGCTGAAACTCCAATACTTTGGCCATCTGATGGGAAGAGATGACTTATTTAAAAAGACCCTGACGCTGGGAAAGATTGAAGGTGGGAGGAGAAGTGGACCACAGAGGATGAGATGGCTGGATGGCATCACTGACTTGATGAACACAAGTTTGAGCAAGCTCTGAGAGTTGGTGATGGACAGGGAAGCCTGGTGTGGTGCAGTCCATGGGGTTGCAAAGAGTCAGACATGACTGAATGACTGAACTGAACTGATATGAACCCTGGTTGGCAACGTGATGCAATTTTTACCTGACAGTGAATAGAACAGAGTAGGGGAAAGGAATGCATAAAAGTATCTGTCCAGTTAACCATGCTCATATGTCCTATATTTTTAAATTCAAATAAGTTACACATATTGAAAAATAAAAACCTTCTATCATTTAACATATTCTCAGCAACAACTAGTTACCCCAAGCTTGTAACATAGTAACTCTGAAAAATATTGCCTCCATAACTATCTGTTACATATCCATAGTTTTGTTAATGTTTATATCCTGTGGATATCTTTGATTCCTTTTAAAATTAGGCCTTTCTCCACAGTATCTGTTGAGTGCATTTTTCCCCTTTTACTCAACATTTATCTTTATCCTGTTTGACTGTATTCATGAGTGAATAAAAGGAGGAAAGGAAACGACAGGAGCTAGGCAAAATTATGAGAGCGAATTTAATAAGAGAAAGTTTACTTAGCACAAAAGTCATTCAACTTTCACAGTAATGAGGAGGACCTACTTATAATTTAAATAAGGGGCTTCCCTTGTGGTTCAGCTGGTAAAGAATCTGCCCACAATGCAGGAGACCTGGATTCAATCCTGGGTTGGGAAGATCACCTGGAGATGGAAAAGGCTGCCCACTCCAGTATTCCGGCCTGGAGAATTCCATGGACTGTATAGTCCATGGGGTCGCAAAGAGTCAGATATGACTGAGTGACTTTCACTTTCACTTAAAATTTAAATGCCACTTTGTTTTAAAAATAAGTTAAAACAAAGATTTTAAGTTGGGTACTTAAAAAGAATGCTGCTTTCCCCGCCACCCCCCCCCCCCATATAATACCTTTATTATACATGTTTTTTTCTCTAGAATTGTTGATATTTCTAAAGCCAAACTAGGGTGTTTGAATGAATCATACAACATTGTGATTTATTTATTTACTACTTCAACATTTATTTCTTAGCATTTGTTTTTCTTCTTCAGTCGCTAGGTCGTGTTCAGCTCTTTGCAACCCCATGGATTGGCAGCATGCCAGGCTTCCCTGCCCTTGCCATCTCCCAGTTTGATCAAACTCACGTCTGTTGTATCAGTGATGCCATGAACATTTCGTATGTGCCAAATATATTTCATGGGCACTGAGAAGTCCATGGCAAAACAAGCTAAAAAATGACTGTCAAAGCCTGTTGATGCCCTCAAAGAGTTTACAATCCAGTGAGAAAAAGAGAGAGGGGATCAAATAAAATTGACATGAAACAAATAATATCTAAAAATAAATAACATCAAAGTGTCCTAGTAGGAGTATCATACTATTGAGACACAACTTAAGGGATTGAAAAGCTGCCTCTTAGAAAATTGAAGGGAGTTCTGAAGTTTCTCCCAGGTGGTGCGGTGGTAAAGAATCCACCTGCCAGTGGAGGAGACCTGGGTCGGGAAGATCCCCTGGAGAAGGAAATGGCAACCCACTCCAGTATTCTTGCCTGGAAAATCCCATAGATAGAGGACCTTGGTGGGCTGTAGTCCATGGGGTCACAAAAGAATTGGATACGACTTAGCAACTAAACAAGAAAAACTGAAAGTTGAATCATTTTGAAGAAAGGAAGTTGGAGGGATAGAAATATGGAAAACTGAGGAACGTAGGAAACATTCTAGTGAGGAAATACATAGAACTTTGGCTGGCATGAGAGAGCAGGAAAATGAAGGTGAGGAAGTAAGCCTGCTGAGGCTGTGTGATGAGTGCCCGGCATCTCCCGGAACACAGTAAGAAGTCAGTGACAAGAGACTGATGTTTCAAAAACTTCACTTTGCTCATATCCATATTCTCATATTACAGCATATTCAATATTGTGACAAACTAGGTGTAATGGAGCAAGACTGAAGACACGAGACAAGTTAATGAGACCCATGTAGTAATGCAAGTGACATAAGTTAGTAGTAGTTTCATGTTAATATTTTATTAGCTAATTTGCATCACTGAGAGCCATCATAGTTTGGAAGTCTACACTTTTTTAGCTATGGAATGATGCTATCTTACTTTCTGTTAAATAAAATGGATTCTTTATTAAACTTGTATTAAAATGGAAATCTTTATGCCAGCATTCATTAAAATAGCACAAGAGAAAAAAACAATTTGCAAGATTACAGGGATAAAAATAGAAATAGAGACTATGAGAACAAATGTTGATTGACTCCAGTATTAGTCAGTGTGACATGAATTTTTGCTTAAATTATTCATTTTATTTCCTAAACCAAACTTTGACTTCTACAGGAGGCTGTGTAATCATTCTAATGCCAGTATTTTAATGATTCTAATCAATTTTAATTTCTCTCATATGATAAATTTTAACCTGAAAATGGGAAATCCGGGTGGTACTCTAATATGCATTACACGGAAATATAGGAATTGTAGTCCTTAAGGAAAAAAAGAAGGGGATGTTGGATGCTGTGGTAAGCACTTTCTCCAGAGCAACAGAACAAAGATGACTGACTGGTGGATTGATTGATTTGTAATAAGAAATTAACTCACACTATTGTGGAGGCTTGCTAGTCCAAAATCTGCAGAGCCAGTGCCTCACATTGCATCCAAACACGGAAGCTGCTGTAGAACATGGAAAAACCCATATCTTAGTTCAAAGGCCACCATGCAGAGTGGAAATTTTTCAGTAGTGAAGAGTCAGCTTTTTGTTCTATTTAGGCCTGAACTGATTGGATAAGGTCCAGTTACTTCATGCAGCACCATCTGCTTTACTTAGTTGACTTCATCTGAAAGCATTCTCATGGAAACATCCAGAAGAATGGATTACAAAATATCTGGCACCTAATGGACCACTCAAGTGGACACATAAACTTGACCATCATAGATGAGTTTAGGAAGGATGCAGCTAAAAGAAAGAAAACTATGCATAAATTAAAAATAGTAAAATCTAATATCTTATTTTTATTTGTCAACCTAATTTTCAATTTCTTTTTTTTATCACAAGATGACTGTTCTTTGTGTGGGAGAGCAAAATTGAAGTCAACCTTAAATTTATTTATATTGGATGAAATGCCATATCTATCCAATTTTTTTAAAAAGAAACTTAGATATAAGGAGATTTGTTTTGGCTTATTAATTAGAAAGCAACTAGCTTTAGATATTAATGCTAACAATTAAGTGAGATCAATATAAGAGAAGTAAGATCAATATAAGAAATAATGGCATATTCCCACAAAAATTCAAGTTTTCTTTTGCTTTTGTACTAATCAGAAAAGAAAGTCTTTATGAATAAGAATACCTTCTTTTTCCTAAGTAATATGTGGAAGTCAGAATACGGGAATATTTCATATACATTTAAAATTTCAGTGTCAGTTCAGTCATTCAGTTCAGTATTGACTCTTTCTCTTTGCAACCCCATGATTCACAGCACACCAGGCCTCCCTATCCATCACAAACACCCGGAGTTTACTCAACTTCATGCCCATCGAGTCGGTGATGCCATCCAGCCATCTCATCCTCTGTCATCCCCTTCTCCTCCTGCCCCCAATCCCTCCCAGCATCAGGGTATTTTGCAATGAGTCAACTCTTCACATGAGGTGGCCAAAGTATTGGAGTTTCAGCTTCAGCATCAGTCCTTCCAATGAACACCCAGGACTGATCTCCTTTAGGATGGACTGGTTGGATCTCCTTGCAGTCCAAGGGACTCTCAAGAGTCTTCTCCAACACAACACTTCAAAAGCATCAATTTTTCGGCCCTCAGCTTTCTTCCCAGTCCAACTCTCACATCCATACATGACCACTGGACAAACCATAGCCTTGACCAGATGGACCTTTGTTGGCAAAGTGATGTCTCTGCTTTTTAATATGCTGTCTAGGTTGGTCATAACTTTCCTTCCAAGGAGTAAGCGTCTTTTAATTTCATGGCTGCAATCACCATCTGCAATGATTTTGGAGCCCCAAAAAATAAAGTCTGACACTGTTTCCACTGTCTCCCCATTTATTTCCCATGCGGTGATGGGACCAGATGCCATGATCTTACTTTTCTGAATGTTAAGCTTTAAGCCAACCTTTTCACTCTCCTCTTTCACTTTCATCAAGAGGCTCTTTAGTTCCTTTTCACTTTCTGCCATAAGGGTGGTGTCATCTGCATATCTGAGGTTATCGATATTTCTCCTGGCATTCTTGATTCCAGCTTGTGCTTCTTCCAGCCCAGCATTTCTCATGATGTACTCTGCATATAAGTTAAAAAAGGAGGGTGACAATATACAGCCTTGACGTACTCCTTTTCCTATTTGGAACAAGTCTGTTGTTCCATGTCCAGTTCTAACTGTTGCTTCCTGACTTGCATGCAGGTTTCTCAAGAGGCAGGTCAGGTGGTCTGGTATTCCCATCTCTTTCAGAATTTTCCACAGTTTATTTTGATCCACAAAGTTGAAGGCTTTGGCATAGTCAATAAAGCAGAAATAGATGTTTTTCTGGAATTCTCTTGCTTTTTTGATGATCCAGTGTATATTGACAATTTGATCTCTGGTTCCTCTGCCTTTTCTAAAACCAGCTTGAACATCTGGAAGTTCACGGTTCATGTATTGCTGAAGTCTGACTTGGAGAATTTTGAGCATTACTTTACTAGCCTGCAAAATTTCAGTGTACTACTGTGTAAATTGGCTGCCATAAACTGTTTTCCAACTGAATGTATACTTTTAATTTATAGAAGAAATGCAGATAAAATTTTTTCAATGGATTTTAAATAACTGATATTGAAATTTAAAGTTATAGGACAAGATTATTGTGACTTTTCAAGCAAAATAATAAAAAAGGTAACAAGTTAGGAGCTTTCGACTGAGTTGTCTCCCTTCAAAATTCATAAGTTGAAGACCTAAATATCTATAAGCTACTGTGCCTATAAAGAAATGATTCAATACTTGTTCACCTGGGGAAAGAGCATTCTATACAGTGTTAGAAGCAATTGCAAATGACCTTAGGTAGGAATGTGCCTGATATTTTCGCATAATAGTGGGCAGTCAGTGTGGGTAAAGCAGAGTGAATGGGCACATGCAGGAATGGGGTAGTTAGAACTAAGGAACATGGCCAGAGAGGTAGTAGGAAGTCAGAACAATGAAGACACTGTATGTAATCGTGAAGCCTCTTGCTTTCACCCTGAGCAAAATGGGGAGCCATTGGAGAATTTTGCACAGAGGAGTGTCATAATCTGATTCAATAATAACAGGATTACTAAGGCTTCTGTATTACCATGAGACTAAAGAAGGCTAAAGGCAAGAACAAGCAGCCGGTTGGGAGGTTATAATGAGCCAAGCAAGAAATGATTGTTGCTTGAGAGATGGGATGAACTTTTCTTGGTGTCAGTCAGTCTCAGTTCCAGTCCTCAGGTATCTAACTGATCATTATTCTAGGTGATCCTGTGAAGGGGCTTTAGATGTAATCAAAGTCCCTAATCAGTTGACTTTAAGCAAGGGACGTTCTCCTGGATAATCTGGGTAGGCCCGACTTTATCACTTGGAAAGCATTAAAAATAGGGCTGAATTTTCCATGTAGATGGAGACAAAGCTCTGTTCCTGAACTTTGGTCATGCCCGAGAATTCCAGCTTGCTTTTCATCTTCCTTTCTAGCTATCTTGCACTGCAGATTTCAGATATGCTTAACCAGTCCCCAGTCATAGAAGACATGCCTTTGAAATCTCTCTCAATATACACACACATACACACATTCACTTTATATAAAAACAAATATATATTTATATATGTATATACACATATATGTAGTAATAACTGGTAGAGGAGGTAAAAATTGGTAAAACTGTGACTGCAAGTCTTTATCTGGAGATCTGTATCTGCACCACATAGCTATGCATCAATATACCAAATAAATAAAAAATATTTTATCTAAAAATTCTGTGATATGTCATAAGAATTGATTAATAAATCAGCATAGATCTGTACTATCATTTTGATGACTGTTTCCTTTTACTATATGGAAATTATTATTATTTAATTAAACTTGGCTTATTTCCTATTTTAGAATTACAAATAATTTTGATTTGAACTCTTGTGTATGTGGGTGTTTGTCACATTTAAAGATAATTTTATAACTAATTTTGCAGTGATATCCCACTATGCAGCACTCAAAAAATAAAGTATTTCAGAGATTAAAATTTTATTGCTAAATGAAATATAAGGTGATAATCTCCTAATACATTAATTTGGTAAAATTGTGTCTTTAAAAGCCCTGGGTTCTTAAAGTATATGTTGTTGATTATATTAAATTTAATTATGTTTTAAGTACTTAAATCCATACTTAGATGCATGCAGGTTATAAAATTGCACTATAGGTGCTTTGTAAAATCATAAATAGAAAGATTCTAAACATTATATGCCAAATAATGAATTTTGCTCCCCAAAGAGCATTCTAAGATTAATCCAGAGTCCATTCTGTTTTAAAGAAAATTAAATGACCCTATTTTTCTCTTGTTTGTTCATTATTTATGCAATAATCCCTATATGATTTAATGGCTTATTTCCAAGTGGGTGGTATAAAGTTTTCTGCAAATGAAAATAGTACAAACTGAAAACAGGCTAGCTGGTGGGCTTTTGAAAATACAAACACACTTGTCCCACCACCGTGAACTCCACATTTCATTTGTGACTTACTGCTCTTTCTGTGTGCAAGGCAATTTTATGAATTCAGGGTATTTATAGTAAGATAGAGTCATTCTCTACATATTAAATATTTCTGCAAGTTGACATTTCAGAAAAGGACAGATAATAAAGGAGGACTGGGGGGTGTAGGGGTGTGTTGTTCCTTGTTCTCACAGCTGTGAGGACTGTTATTAGTGAAAGACACTCTAAGAATATATTTCATTTAAACAAGCAATCTCTGTCAAATGATGGCATGTCAGCATTTGGTGATATTTAAAGAGAATGTCAGGTGCAGTCGAGGAAAGAATCACTAGTTTAGTGGCTGGTTAAAACAATGCATTCCATTTGATTTCTGAATATATTTGATTTCATCAAAACTAAAAGCTTAATTTCTTCTCATTCTCAAAGCATGTTTTCTCTATTTTGGGGTTGGGAAGAAGAAAAAAGAAAACAGTTTGGTGTCAATCTATACTTGCTCTTCCCTGCATCTATTTGCAATTACAAGTACAGCAGAAATATTTTAAACTAGCAGTTGATGTTTTACTGATCTGAACCTCTCGTGTAGGATTCCCTGCAGTCTGACACATGTGGGATGGCAATCTTTTAGCTGTTTCGTGTATGTAAAATCCTATATTTTTAAAACTCCCCTAATATGAGCTGTGTTTTCTTTTGTGCTGAGGAAAGCAGCAGTACTTTTATCCTCATCTAAAACAAACCACTCAATTAAAAAATAAATGAATAATGCAACAAACCACTAAACGTATAATGAGAAGAGGAATTCTCACCTTGCCATCTACTAACGACACACTAGTGTTGCCTGATCTGTGGTTTTGCATTTCACTGTTTCAGTTACCTGTGTTCAATCATGGTTTGAATATATTCAAAGGAAATTTTTAGAAATAAACAGTTCATAATTTTTAAGTTTTCCTGAGTACTAAGGTAATGAAATCTCACACCCTCGCACTCTGACCAATCCGAGATGCCCAGTCGGTTCCTGCCTTCCAGCCGTCTGGATGGTCATGGCTCAATGACCCAGGATATTCTGAAGCAAATAATCCTTCTTCTCACGTCTTGTCAGAAGGTCAGCAGTAGCCTAACCTTACATCACAATATGGTCATTCACCTGACTCCATCTCATCCCCTGGGCATTTTTTCATCTCACATAATCACAGGAATAAAGAGGAGTACTGTACAATATGATGTCTTGAGAGAAAGAGGGAGAGAGGCCATATCCACATAACTTTTATTACAGTATATTGTTATAATTGTTCTATTTTATTCTTAGTTACTGTTAATCTCTTACTGTGCATCTTTGATAAATTAAACTCTGTCATAGGTATGTATATATAGGAAAAAACATAGTATATTTAGGGTTTGGTACTCTGTACAGTTTTAGGCATCTTTTGGGGGTCTCGGAAGTCTGTGGATAAGGTAGGACAGCTACTCTGTAAATTAGATAACTTGGACATGTTACTGTGTGTTTATTTGTGTATTTGTGCACGTTTACGCATACCTGTTTTTTGTTCTTTAATGGAGATAATATAGGACCTACCTCACTGATGTGGATTCAGTGAGTCACTGTGAAGCCCTTACAACATTGCCTGATAGTAGTAAGTGTAGAGTAAATGTAGGCTTCTCTTATGCATTATGTGCCAGTTGGAGTACCATACGGCATTTAAAGGTGGTACTGCAGGCTCTCATTATTGAAACTGATTTTATAAATTAATAGTAGCCAATAGTACAAAATGAATCCCTTAAGCATGGAGCCTGCAATTTAAAAATGCACTTGGTCTAAAAAGTAATTGTTTTATAAGAAAACTCATTTCAATAGGAGATTCCAGTGCCTACTCCATTTCTAGATGGATACATGACCTCGGGCAAGTCACTGATATTTATAACATCCTAGGCATTCGAACCTGTATTTGAAGCTAGTAAATTTGAACTAATTGTAATTAGAGAAATTGAAATCAGAAATCACACAGCTAATTGGTGATGAAATTTGAACTCCCTGTGCAGTGTTATTTAATTTTACTGCATTAATGCAGTCAGCAAATATTTATTAGCAACCATGCTAAGCCAGTCAATCAATGTCAACATCTATAAACTGAGATTGGGTAGCACCTTATGTGATGGACTTTCAGACTCTCAAATCTTCTTTCTCTCTGAAACAAAATTAAGAATCATTCTAACCACTTAATTGATTCATTACATGTTTCAGAAGTGTGAATTAAACTTGGAGACAATTTTCTTAAGGCATGGAGAATTCAGAAGCCCTGGCATCTACGGGCTTGGGGGAAAGAAGGCAGTTTCTGTGAGTTCCAGAGTTTTCAGCTGAAGAGCTGGGATAATACGTAAGTAGGCTATGATATATAAAAGAGCCAGTGTGACTTGGCTCTACAAATTATAGCTTCTCACCATTTCTACCCCTGGAAGCTGGTGGGTGTATAGAAAGATTAACACCAAGTTTGTGAGGTTCAGTATGTAAGGTAGTCACTCTTTAGATGTCAAAAGTTTCTCTCTCTAAACTACTTTGTAACATTGTCACTACATTTCCTTCTTTATAATAGCAAAATGAAGTGCTGTATGAGATCCAATCCTCAAATTTTGCTAGAGGAAATGGAGAGACGGAAGTCTACATAGCTGGCTGTTTGCAACACTGGAAGTATATCTCACTTCTTTTGAACTCTGTTTCCTGAGTTGGTGTGAGTGATATGGCATACCTACTTTTTCATACATTGCTAGGTGCTTTAACACGGATCACCTTGAAACAAATATCACTATATTGTTTTATATTTTTGAGGTTATGTAGTATCTTTGGATTTAATATTTTTATGTCTTACTTGAGAATTGATGCCTTCATCACTCTGAAATGTCCACATTAATCCCTAGTAACAACTCGACTTAAATTGGCTCTGCATGATATTAATATAACTGCAGAAATTGGGATTTACATGGTATAAGTTCACCCTTTCAGTTTTAATCTTTCCATTTCCTAATGTTTTAGGGGATTCTTCTAAATAACATATATGGTGAGGTTATAAAAAGATCTTTCATTACAATACTGTATTTTTAACTTTAAAAATTAGTCTAATTATATCTAATGTGATTATCGATAAATTGGATCCATAACTACCACACAATTTGCTTTCTCTTAGACCCTCATGTTTTAAGTTATTTTGTCTCTTCTTTCTTACATACTTTTGGGATATGTAACATTTCTAACATTCTATTTTTCTCTTTATTAATTTGCTTTTTATACTTACAGATACTGTTGTGCACTATTGAATGTATTAATTTATCCTAAATATTACTTCCTGCCTGACAGACTTATTCTAGTCTAGTTTAAATTATGACTTTTACAAAATTCTTGACTGTATTGGGACCTGTTGTTCAGTCAGTAAATCATGTCTGACTCTTTGTGACCTCATGGATTGCAGCACGCCAGGCTCCTCTGCCCTCTCCTATTTCCCAGAATTTGCTCAAATTTCGTGTCCATTGAGCCAGTGATGCTACCTAACCATCTCATCCTCTGTCACCATCTTCTTCTTTTGCCTTCAAGTTTTCCCAGGGTCTTTTCCAGTAAGTCAGCTCTTCACATCAGGTGACCAAAGTATGGGAGCTTTGGAGCTCCAGCTTCAGCACCAGGGCTTCCAATGAATATTCAGGGTTGATTTCCTTCAGGATTGACTGGTTTGATCTTGCAGTCCAAGGGACTCTTAAGAGTCTTCTCCAGTGCCACAATTTAAAAAAATAAATTCTTTGGCGCTCAGCCTTCTTTATGGCCCAACCCTCATATCTGTACATGACTACTTGGAAAACCAGAGCTTTGACTATTTAGACCTTTATCAGCAAAGTAATATCTCTGCTTTTTAATACACTGCCTAAGTTTGTCATAGCTTTACTTCCAAGGAACAAGCATCTTTTAATTTCATGACTTCAATCACCATCTGCTGTGATTTTGGAACCCAGGAAAATAAAATCTTTCATTGCTTCCACTTCTCCCCCTGCTACTTGCCATGAAGTGTTGAGATCAGATGCCAGGATCTTAGTTTTTTGAATGGTGAGTTTTAAGCTAGCTTTTTCACTCTCAGTTTTCACACTCATCAAGAGAGTTTTTAGTTCCTCTTCACTTTCTGCCATTAGGTGGTATCATCTGCATATCTGAGGTTGATAATATTTCTCCCCACAATTTTCATTTTAGCTTGTGATTACATCCAGCCTGGCATTTTGCATGATGTACTCTGCATACAAGTTAAATAAGCAGAGCCCTATTGTACTCCTTTCCCAGAGAAAAATTTAACTATTTTAGCTATTTAACTATTCCTACCCTTTGTGTTTTTATTGTTATGAATCTTAGTTCTTGTTTTGGTTAAATGCCACATGACAGTTTTATTACTGCTTTACTACTCTTTTGACAGACAGTTCTCTGGTCTGGTAGGGATTACAGTTGCCCTTTTTCCTCATAAAAGTATCCTACAGTCCTGGGACTTCCCTGGTGGCCCAGTAGTTATGACTTTGCCTTCTAGTGCAGGAGGTATGGGTTTGATCCCTGGTTTGAAGGCTCTGCTCCCACATGTCTCAGCCAAAGAACCAGAACTTAAAACAGAAACAATATTGTAACAACTTCAATAAAGACTTTAAAAATGGTCCACATAAAAATGTAGTCTCTTTTTCTGTCTTGCATATAGGGTTATCATTACCATCTTTCTAAATTCTGTGTGTATGCATTAGTATACTGAATTGATGTTTTTCTTTCTGGCTTACTTCACTCTGTATAATAGGCTCCATTTCACAGATGTATAGAACAGACTTTTGGACTCTGTGGGAGAAGGCGAGGGTGGGATGATCTGAGAGAACAGCATCGAAACATGTATATTATCAAGTGTGAAACAAATCGCCAGTCCAGGTTGGATGCATGAGACAGGTGCTCGGGACTGGTGCACTGGGATGACCCAGAGGGACGGGATGGGGAGGGAGGTGGGAGGGGGGTTCAGGATGGGAAGCACATGTAAATCCATGGCTGATTCATGTCAATGTATGACAAAAACCACTACAATATCGTAAAGTAATTAGCCTCCAACTAATAAAAATAATTGGGGGGAAAAAAAGTAGTCTATAGTCCTGGCACTATCATTTGATATGTTCTTCTTTTTCTAACTTAAATTAAAAGCTTAGATTATTGATTTTATATGTATTTCTTCTTTCCTAATCTTTAAAGTTTAGCTGCAACTCCCAAATACTTTTATTTGGGAGTTTAAAATTAATTAATTTAATTATCATTCTTTTAACATATTTATATTTGCCTTTTGATTTTTCTTAGACTAATAGGTTCTTCTGAGGTGTCTTTACTTATTTTTTTCTGCTAGATAGCTTAATGTCATTATTTCTACTTTCATTTTGTCAGTGAGCATGTTCCATATGATTTCAGTCCTCTGAAGTATATTGAGACATGTGTTACAGACTGGTATATAATCTGTCTTAGGGAACATCTCTGTGCAGTAGGAAAAAAGTAAATTTTTTGATGATTGGATATACTTTTTTATAAATGTCAATCATGTCAAGTTAATTGACTGTGGTTTTCAAATATCCTATATATTTGTTGTTGTTGTTTTCCTTGACTTGTTCCATCAGTCACTGAGAGGAGTATTAAAATCCTCAACCTCACTTATTGTTTTGCCCGTTTTTGAATTCTGTCAGATTTTACTTAATGCATTTAAAGCTCTGTTCTGAAAGAAATAAGCATTTTGAAGTTCATCTTGATAAACTGATGCTTTTGTCATTGCAAAACATCCTTCTTTGTTTCTTTACTCTGAAGTCTACCTTAATTATAGTCAAATCATTTTCTTGTTCTTGGTGTTTATATCCTTTATCTCATTTAAAAAAAATATTTTTATTTAAAATTAAAATTGTATCTATATGGAATTTAGATATAATTCTAAAAGTAGAATTATAACATGTCACACAATGACTGATGTGTCTCTATGATTCCTTCATCTTTTGAAACACTATTTGAGCTAGGTTGTATCTTTAAAGTATTTATCATGAACAATGTATCACTGAATTTTCCTTTTTTAAATATCCACTTTGATAATCTCTCTTATCATTGCAGTGTTTAGTCCATTTATGGAAAACTTTCTTGCCTTTAAATTTCCTGTAATCATTTCAAAATCCAACTATCTAATGTAGACTAGAGACATGTATTTACTTAGGCAGAAAAAGGTCCCCTGAAGACAGGTGAGCTGCTATGGCAGGGCCAATAGAGAGGCAGGTATTCTCTTTTGCAGGCAGAGGGATAGCCTTTTTGCAAAATGTGCATGAGTTGACAAATAATATCTACCCCTGTAGAAACCACGTCAGCTGCTGCTGAGGAGGGCTGGTTGTCTAAATGTCTCCTGCACAACTGTGGAGAATGATTCTTAAAGCTCCTACCACAAAACCTCAGCAAGGCTTAGTGATTGAGAAGTACGTGATTGTCTTAGTGATAAAAAGATAATATCTTAGTGATAAAAAGGTAGGTAACCCAGGACTTAGTTATACCTCTGTTATAAGTTAAAACACGTTAAACAGAATATGGCTCCACAATGGGGCTTTCAGCTTCCCAGTTCCCCAGAGTTGGTGTCAAGGTTCAAGTAGAATACAACTACCGTTATACTTTCTGAAATTCTGTATAAACTATAATATTTTGTCAGTGTTAATGGAACTTGAAGTGCCCTCTCAAAACAATTACAGCAATGCTATGTGTAAAATATATTAAATAAACTATGCAAACTTATATTTTTCATTACATTTATTTTCATTTTTTCTTGTTTTTTTTTTGCCTAGGGATGAACTTAAAAATAAGTTTGTTTCTTAATTAAGATGCTATGCATGAAGCTCCTGAATAATTTAAGACAATTGTTCTTTTAAACGGTTGTTAATTATACCCTCCTGGCACAATTATTGTATTATTACTACACTTAGGAAAAATATGCTGTGCTATTTGGTCTCAAAAATATTTCTGACATTTTAATGAACACACCACTTAGTTATATTTTATGGAGCTTTCCAGTGAACCACAAAGGATTAAAAAATGTCATTCAAGGGTTGTGGATAATTAAACTGACTGCATATAAGATGCTTCATATGGAAATGAAAATTATGTGTGAATTTTGTTAAGCTGGAAATGTGCTTTACTAAATGACTTTAGATTTGTTAATTTTAAGTACAAGGCGAAGAGAATCAAGGGGATACCTTGTTCTCACCTCAATTTGTTCCATTTGCATAAGCTATTTTATCTTTCAGTAGCCATTTTGATTTTTCATTCTGGCCCTTGAATAAATTAAGCACCATTTTAAATACATAAATGTTAACTTTGAGGTGCTATCAAATATATTCATTATAACACACCTGATGGGAAATTGGTGCAAATCAGTCTCAGAAGAACTCAAAGATCAGGGTTCCAGTCAGATGTTCATAGAAATAAATTTTAGATAGATATGGTTTTCAGAGGAGAAAAAGAATGCTTGTCAGTTCCAAAATGATGATTTTACTTGCTGTTCTGCACAGCTGACCTATCTCTACAGTGTCATAGTCCTCTAAGTACCTCTGCTACAATTATAACTTCCTACATCTACAAATTTGATTATTGTTCTATTTCCATGGATCATTAAAATTTTCTATTGCAGCAGATATCCCTGTAGTGAAGTTCCTGAGGGATCTCTGCTTGTTATTTTCCATTTCAACCATGTGCATTTTACATTTACTGTTAAAGGTTTGAATAACGACACGTTCTCCAAGTGGCTGTTTAAGTTTGATTGTAATAAAACTCTCTGGAGAATTCTGTGAGTTTTTCACATCTGGTTGAAAACTCCAATGAGAACATCTCTAATGAAGAATCCCTGAAACAAGAAATTACAGATTATCTGTTTTTCAGAACACATGATAAGCTAGTGAATGCCCACATTTTTTGTTTTTTGTTTGTTTGTTTGTTTGCTTTTTTCAGATAAACAATCAACTTCTCAATTCAGTAAGTATTTCCAAACGAATTGTTGCTTTATCGATGTTAATTGATCAAGTATTTCCATTACATTAGCTATTTCTGTCTCGAAAACATCATGACATAAAACTGTTTCAAAATGTACAGTACTAACATGATCATGTATGCCTTTACTTAAAGCATGAAATTTTTCTATTCTAGCTGATATCCCTTTAGTCAAGTTTGTATTGACTACAAGTTCATTATTTCATAATTCAAGTATCATTAACATATTTTATCAAACTTATACTGCTTTTTTCTATTTGAGAAAATAAAATTCTTAATATTTACTAAATTTTATCAAAGTAGTTAATTAAAATGAAAAAATTTTTTAATACAGTTCCATAAAGGCAATATTTTCTAGCTATTGCTTTTGATGAGATTAGCAGTCTAAATCTGTGGAAAAGACAATGACAAATATGTGTTTTGCAGTCATACCTAGAATGTGTTTATAAAGGGTTATAAACTATTGCACATAAATTATGCACCCACTCCAGTATCATGTCTGTAAAATTCCACGCACAGCAGAGCCTGGCAGGGTAGTCCGTGGGGTCGCAAAAAATCGGACACAACTCAGCACACAGACATATTCTTGAAAAAGCGATTATTTCTTACTTCAGTTCAGTTCAGTTCAGTTGAGTTCAGTCACTCAGTCGTGTCCGACTCTTTGTGGCCCCATGAACTGCAGCATGCCAGCCCCCCGTATCCATCACCAACTCCTGGAGTTTACTTAAACTCATGTTCATTGAGTCGGTGATGCCATCCAACCATCTCATCCTCTGTCGTCCCCTTCTCCTCCTGCCCTCAATCTTTCCCAGCAGCAGGGTCTTTTCAAGAGTCAGCTCTTTGCATCAGGTGACCAAAGTATTGGAGTTCCCTAAATTTCAAGTTGGGCTAACAGAGTATTTTCTTCTAAGTCAGAACTTTTTTCCAGGGGAAGTCACTAAAATACCATCATTAAATTCAAATTCTTTACCAGTTCTTGATTTGAACACTGTTCTTAGAAACTTAAGAGTGAGAAACACTTTGCATTTGCCCTTCACAGACTCGGAAACACTCCAGTAAACATCTGGAAATGTTCGTGACTTTACGGAAGACACATTTACTCCATCTCACCATACACGTCTTGCCTGGGTCAGCAAGACCTCCGGGCAAGCTGATGCAGAATCTGCATGGCAACTGAGCTCTGTGCTATATTCTCGTTTCTCACCACTGCAGAAGAGGAGGCCTCACGGGAAGTAAAACTTAGAAACTTTACCTCCTCTGGCAAGAATTGGTATGGGTCACTTTTGTTCATATTTCATTGACCAAAACTAGTGACATGAGTGTGCTTAACTGTAAGGGTGCCAGGAAATGTGGGTGTGAGTTTGGGGAGGATAAAATATTTGGTACACGACACTGAGCCTGCCATCATTGACACCCCTGGCTGTCGCAATGTAGGAACAAAAATGCAAGTCCCCCAGGCAAAAGTCATACATTAGAAAATAGAAACTGAAAACTTGAGAACAGATGATTTTTCTCCTATAGAATACCCAATACTTATTTCACAGAAATAATCTGAAAATTTAATAAAATAGGAAAAAGATCATTTTACTTATAGAAATGGCATATCAATTTGTTTTTTTCATTTTGAATGTGAGTTGCAACTTCCTGATAAAATATGCGCTTCATTTTTCTTACCTCTTTCCTTTCTTCCTTTTGGAGAGTTACATGGACAGAGGAGCCTGGTGGTCTACAGTCCATGACATCACAGAGTCAGACATGACTGAGTAACTAACACTTTTACTTTCTCTTTCTTTCTTTTTCCCTGATGTGAATTTAACAGAGCCTTTTAGATTTGAAATAGACTGAAATTAAACTAAAATTTACACATATTAAATATGTGTGGAAGGTTGAAAAGCCAGTTATATACAAACAACATGCAAAGAAGAGTACAAGAAAGGCAGATTTTGACTCATGTGAATTAGTTTTTGTTTTTTTTTTTTTTTTTATCTTTTGTGAATACTGTAACACAATACCACATTCCTGGTAGCTTAAAACAACAGAAACTTATCCTCTCACAGTTCTGGAGACTGGATGTTTCCTTTAGAGGCATTAAGAGGGAGTCCCACTCTGTCTATTGCAGTCCCTGGTGAAAAAGGGAAGTGAAAGTGAAAGTCGCTCAGTTATGTCCCCATGTGAAAGTCACTCAATTGTGTCACTTTTTGTGATCCCATGGACTATACAGTCCATGGAATTTTCCAGGACAGAATACTGGAGTGGGTAGCGTTTCCCTCTCCAGGGGATCTCCCCAACCCAGGGATCCAATCCAGATCTTCCACATTGCAGGTGGATTGTTTCCCAATTGAGCCACAAGGGAAGCCCAAGAATGCTGGAGTGGGTAACCTATCCCTTCTCCAGCAGATCTTCCCAACCCAGGATTCGAGCCGGAGTCTCCTGCATTGCAGGTGGATTCTTTACCAGCTGCCTGCCAGCATGTCTTAGTTTCACTCAGCCTTCAAGTCCAGCACCTTATGCGTCAAATACACATGTGTCAAATGTGGCAAATCTCCCTCTGCCTTGCTCTTTCAAGCACAGTTGCTATGGCACTTAGAGTCCACCAAGATCACCCAAGATAATCTTCCCATCTCAGAATTTAAAACTTAATCGCATCTGAAATGATGCTTTTCATAAATTATTGATCGATTGGGCCGCACTGACTCTTAGCTACAGTATGTGAGGTCTAGTTTCCTGACTAGGGATAAAACCCAGGACCCCTGGTTTGGGAGCTTGTGTTCTTGCCCACTGGGCCACTGGGGAAGTCCCTGAAATGATACTTTTGAACATAAGGTAATGTTTACAAGTTCCACGTATGAGGACCAGATCGCTTTGGTAATCATTATTTAGCTTACTGCATCAAGGGAAAAGTTTCTCCAATTTCTTCCTAAAGAAATCTGGATAGACAGAAGGTGATTCAAAATGAGGACATCTTTAAATTAAATAATCTAGGAAGCATGAAAGCCCAGCTGGCCTTATGCCTGGGGACCCTGCAGCTTTCTTTGCAGTATCAGTTCAGGGTTATTGAGAAATCTGTCTGATTGAAGGTAAATATTAATGCCTTCCTAAGCTTATTACTTTCCCAGATTCACTCCAGGTGGAAAGGGAGCACAAGAAGAATACCAGTAAATGGGAAATACTGTAAGTAACTGATGAAAATGGTGAAGATGGTATTACTTGATTTTTTATTTCTTCCATGATGAGTGGTTTCATCTGGCTTCCAGACAAAAAGGAAAGAGAGAGATTTGGAAGTCATGGCATTACTGAAGCATCATGGATTTTTAGTAAAAACTTTCAAAGGGGGCACACTTATTATTATTAATCTACCAGACCTACAAAAGAGTGTTTTATGTTATGTTCATGTTGAGAGAAGGAACCAGCAAGCCATGGCCTCTTGACCCTACAACTTTATGCTTTATATATTCTCTCATTGGAAGGACTGATGCTGAAGCTGAAACTCCAATACTTTGGCCACTGGATGTGAAGAGCTGACTCATTGGAAAAGACCCTGTTGCTGGGAAAGATTGAAGACTGGAGCACAAGGGGACGACAGAGGATGAGATGGTTGGATGGCATCACCGATGCGACAGAGATGAGTTTGAGCAAGCTCCGGAAGTTGGTGATGGACAGGGAAGCCTGGCGTGTTGCAGTCCATGGGGTTGCAAAGAGGGGTTGGACACAACTGAGTGACTGAACTGAACTGATACTCTCCCATGTAATCTCTTATGGTGTTGGAGTGGACTCTTAAGAGTCCCTTGGACTGCAAGGAGATCCAACCAGTCCATCCTAAAGGAGATCAGTCCTGGGTGTTCACTGGAAGGACTGATGCTGAAACTGAAACTCCAATATTTTGGCCACCTCATGTGAAGAGCTGACTCATTTGAAAAGACCCTGATGCTAGGAAAGATTCAAGGCAGGAGAAGGGGACGACAGAGGATGAGATGGTTGGATGGCATCACCGATTCAATGGACATGAGTTTGGGTAGACTCCGGGAGTTGGTGATGGGCAGGGAGGTCTGGTGTGCTGTGGTTCATGGGGTCGCAAAGAGTTGGAAATGACTGAGCGACTGAACTGAAAGAGAGTGAAAACTCCATTTATGTAGATTTCATTCAAATTATGACTTAGATGAAAATAAAACAGAGATAGGGGAGGTGAGTGGAGAGTAAGAAAAAGATGTGGTGACTGGTGGTATATGTGTTACACGTGTATCAGACCATGCTGCTCTCTGACCCCAGTTTGCAGCAGACAAGACTGTGCCTGATTCGTGGATGACACGCCTCCAGACACTGTTGGATAGATTCGCCACCAAAGAATGTATGGCTGTTAACAACAAATTCTGCACCATGCTATCTCTTAATTTGTATATGAATGAGCTGTTCTAAATGTTGCTGTCCCTTTTCTGTCCTCATTATATCTTTTGGCCAAACAGAAAGCATATGTTCCCACTATCTCTGCTCCTTGCCACTTTGGAATCTTGGCACAGCCTAGTCTAATACATCTACAGCATGTACTATTCAGTGAATTAATTTGTCGACTGAGTCTTTTATTTCAAGTGGTAGAAACCCCACTACCATAAAAACTTAGGTAAATTGGAAAATTCAAAGGCTAAAACTAGAGTACCATTCATGCCCACTGTTACCCCGGAGTATGTGCTTCTAGGGAGAGACATTCCCAGGATCGCTTTACTTCTCATCCCAGCTTCTCTTTCTTGTGTGTGTGCGTCTGTCTCTCTGTTCAGTCGTGTCTGGCTCTTTGCAACCCTATGGACTGTAGCTCATCAGGCTCCTCTGTCCATGGGATTCTCCAGGCAAGAATGCTGGAGTGGGTTGCCATTTGCCACTCCGGGGGATCTTTCTGACCCAGGGCTCAAACTCATGTGTCTCCTGCGTTGGCAGGTGGATCCTTTACAACTGCATCACCTGGGAAGCCCCTACTTCTCTCTTACTCCAGATTGTCTTCTTTTCTTTGAGAAGGAACATAAAGCCGTTATGTGTCATGGACTTAGAACCACCAGGAAGGAAAGGATTTGTACACACCAGCTTAAGAAATCCCACAAAAGACATCAGTTTGGGTGAGGTGCTGCTCCAGGTGGAGCTAGTGATAAAGAACCCATCTGCTAATGTAGGAGATGGAAGAGATGCAGGTTCGATCCCTGGGTCGGGAAGATCCCCTGGAGGAGGGCATGGCAACCCACTCCAGTATGCTTGCCTGGGGAATCCCGTGGACAGAGGCGCCTGGTGGGCTACAGTCCATGGAGCCACAAACAGTTAATATGAGTAAAGTGACTTAGCATGCAAGCTGCCCAGGGAACTCCCAACTGGCTACAGGACAGAGTCATCATATGGGGAAAGCACCCTTTCTACTGGGTCACCCTTTGTACAGGATCCTTCCTAGAAGATGGGGGAGTCTTGTTAGAAAGGTAACCCTCCATTTTATATATACCTCCATTTTTATTACCAACCACTATAAAAATGCCTCCTCAACAGCTGACCATTCAGACACATCCCTGCCATTCCCATATTACATAATATCAACCCATCCTCATTTCCAGGTCCTCCAACCAGGCCTTATTCTGCATTTGAATTTGTGTTTTCTTTGTCTGGAATGACCACTCTCCTTCAAGCTCCCCTAACACAGAAAAGTTTGACTTAAACCTCAGGTCTTGGCTTCACTGTCCTTTCCCCCAGAAATCATCCCTGCCGGCCACTTCAAACCATGCACTGTGCTAAGTTGTCCCCCAGGACCTCTGCTCCCTGATCACGTTCTCTTTAACTGTCTCCCAATTCGAGTGTATGTGGTTTCAGGGCAATGGCTGTGTTTTGTTGCCAGGTAATACAGTGCCAGCATCATCCAGATGCTTAACAAAATATTAACTCACTTCCTAAAAAATGCTTCCTTGTTATGTAACCTCCTTGTGCCCCACTCTTCACATTTCCAAAACAGAGATATGCATCCAACCTACTATGTGAGCAAAGCAAGAAAATACACACAAAACACAGCCAGTACCTAAGCCAATAACCATGGGTAAAAGGACAGTCTTGGTCATGTTTTGAAAATATTTCATAGCCTATATGTTCTTAGTTGCTCAGTTGTGTCCAGCTCTTTGGGAAAAAAAACCCTTTGGACTGTAGCCTGCCAGGCTCATCTGTCCATGTGGTTTTTCAGGCAAGAACACTAAAGTGGGTTGCATTTCCTTCTCCAGGGGATCTTCCCAACCCAGGGATCAAACCCACATCTCCTGTGCCTCCTGCATTGCAGGCAGATCTTTTCCTGCTGAGCCATTGGGAAAACCCTTAAAATATGGAAAATGTGCACTAATATTATTACTGTGCATTGATGAGAGAAGTAAATAATGGTCCAGGTTACTCTGAATTTTATAACTTATGTAAGTTATTTTATTCATCATCAGGTTATATATATATGTTTGAAAAATAATGTTATATTTATTTGGTATTTAAATTATGCTCAGTGTACTTTTGGGTTTTAGGGCCATATGAATATCTTCTTGAATATGAATACATTCAGGAGATTACAATACAGTGTAGTTTATTATACCACATCATTAGTCTTGGACTAGTCTTTTCTACCTCCCCCAATACTTCATTCATGTAGTCATTTATTTATGGAGAAAACATTTATTGAATACATCTTATGTACAGGGCACCCAGCTAGGTGATAGTCTCATTTATATTAACTCTGGATCCCAATTCTAGTTACAATTATGTTGCACCCAGATCACTTCCATAGCATAGGATATTTCAGGAAGGTTAACTCACCCTTCAACAAACCTATAGCTAAATCCTCTTATTTGCTATATTACGGAAATTGTAACATCATTCAGTTCAGACCACATTGCAAAATTATGAATCTGATACCACAGTAGAGGAAATTCAACAACAAGTTTAAATAATACTGCAGGAGAGAAAGAAAAAAGCTCTTTTACGAGCTAGGTAAAAGAACATTGTATATCTGATACACAGACTTTTCAGATAGCTTGATTCTGGTATGTCTGGTGCAACAAGACAGAAGATTGATACGATTTTCCTCTGTAAAATGATAGTCCACAAGAAATAAATTTTCATGGATCATATTCATACTTGAGCAAAATTTTCCTCATCTCCTCAAACTGCTGTTCATTGAACTCCAGGCTATAAAGGGATTTTCATCTGCTTTATCTTCTTGGCTTTTCCTGCTGTTTTTAATTAAAGTTTAAAGAATTAAATGAACCAGGGATGCTGGGGTTACACCACAATGAGAAAAGATCAGCCGCCAAATCCACTGAGGTGTAATGGGTCACAGGCTGATTCTGAAATTATCATTCATGATGCTTTTTTTTTTTTTCCTTTTCCCTCCAGTCTAATGACTAAGCATTAATGTCCTTAAAAACTAGACAGATTATGGAGATCAGAGTTACAGGTCAGTTTCACAGAGTAATACTATCTTGGAAAAGACATGCTTTTAAAATACTTTAAAAAAGTATTTTGAGGCTAATTTATGCATCATCCCTCTCAATTTTGGCTGTCAATGAATAATACAATTTTCAGTTTCTCACAATGGCAGTTTGGGAAATTTAAATGGATGTTCATACTTATAAAACTAAAATCTATGAAAATAATGTAGTGCTGAATATGGTTTTTGGCATTTTTGAATATTTAGTTCGGTAAAAATACAAATCGCTGGTGGACATGCTCACTGCAGGTAGGAGTGATCAGATGGGAACAGAGCAGGAATATCTGTGGCCAGCAGGGGGAGCCACAGGGCCCTGACCACCTAGACCCCCATGCCTGGGACTTGGAGATCATGGCTTCTGCTTTTTAAACCTGGCCTCCTTTTTAAACTGAAGCATAGTTGCTGTATAATATCATGTAAGTTACAAGTGCATAACATGTGATTCACAATTTTAAAAGTCATACTCCATTTATGGTTATTATAAAATATTGGCTGTATTCCCCATGTTGTACAATTTGTCATTGTAGTTTATTTTATACCTAATAGTTTGCACCTCTTAATCCCCTCCCCCATATTGGTCACCACTAGCTTGTCCTCTGTATCTGTGAGACTACTTCTTTTTTGTTATATTCACTGATCTGTTGTATTTTGATTCTACATATAAGTGATATGATGGAGTATTTGTCTTTCTCCGTCCGACTTATTTCACTTAGCAGAACGCCCTCCAAGGCCATGCACACTGTTGCAAATGGTGCTTTGTTCCCTTACGGACTTGCACCCACAGACTGACTCTGCATGTGCCCAGGCTGAGATGGGGCGGTGGGGAAATGTCCCTGGAGATGGGCTCCAGGCTGCTGCAGAAACACAAGTACAAGGGCAGAAGTCTGCCCCTGCTAGCCACAGGCTGTGCATCACCCCCACCAACCGTCCTGTGCCTGGATGGTGACCCCACTGTGTAATGCCGGAGCAGCTGTAGGGTCTGCCTGACGCAGCAGGTGTTAGGAGGTCCCCGGGGGAGGCAGGGGAGGATGGGAGAAGGAGAGGGGGTGACAGGGACTGATCAAAATAAACGCTGCCACTGATTTTTAGTCCTCCATCCTCAAAGCTAATCCCTGGCTGTTCCCAGACCCAGCAGCACTGATGTGACCACTTGCTTGTCCTCAGAGACTAAGGACAGGCTTTCCATTGCTTGCCCCAGGCCCCCAGCCCTGCTTTCATCTTCAAAAGACAAGTCCCTTCTTTCTGGGCCTCAGTTTCCCTAGATGCAGAGGAAGTGACTGGGCTCCTCAACCCTTGCATCAGGTTCAGCTGTGGCTGTAACCTTCCCTTCTGCCTGTTCCCTTTGGCTGTTTGGTGACACTCTGTTCCAACCATTTTTTTATTTCCGTGTTTTCCGCAAGTGAGTTAGCTGGAGTTTCCAGATCTCTTTGGAAACCTGCTGCTCCAGGCTTCTCTGAGCCCTTTAGTCTCAATCTTCATTGTGCTATGCACCCCTCAACACCCCAGCCCAACTCCTTATAGCTGGTGTAGTTTCGCAATATGAAGAATGGAGTCTAGCGAACCTCCATGTCTTGAAGACAGTCTTCTTTGCTGGGAAGTCACCCCTCTGCCCTTACCTGGAGACCCATGGCACCTTGTTTGGTCCCTACATCTCACTTTGACTTACACTGGATACAGATTGCTGACATCCAAGTGTTCTGACTCCTCTTCCAGAGGGGTCTTTCCATGAGGGCAGGCCTGGGTCTCCTCCTCTGTGTGTCCTGACTCAAAGCAAGATGAGATGAGAAATAACCACTCCAGTGGCCCTGATTCTGCTCTGAACAATTTCTCCAGTGATGATTCCTATAAATCTGGAGAGGCCATGTCTTGCTCAACACCCCAAACTGAGGAGGATCTGAGCAGGAATTCAGGATTCTTCAAGCCACTGTAAGCTTCCAGACTTGAAGAAATGATATTAAAAAAGAAATAATTAGTGAAGCCTGAAGTCATTAGGGAAAGAATCACTTTCCTCCATTCATTCCCATTATGTATTTAGAGATGTGTTGCTAAATGTGTAACTATGTAGCAACTAAATATTAATATATATGTAAAGATGTATATGTGTCTAGGATGTATTACTATAGGACTGTCTCAGTCTGTTACAGCTGCTATAACAAAACACCATACACTGGCTAGATAATAAACAGCATCAATTTATATCCCACAGTTCTAGAGGCTAGAAGTCCAAGATCATGGCCCAGAACATTCAGGTTTTCCAGGCTGCAGACCCCTGACATTTTACCTCTTCACAAGGCAGAGAACAGGAGGACTGAAGCAATCTTTCTCCTTACTTGGAGGAGCAGGAATCCCATTCATGAGTGCTCCGCCCTATGATGTCATCTAATTACCTCCCAAAGGCCCCACCTTCTAATACCATCCCACTAGTTCAGTTCAGTCTCTCAGTCCTGTATGACTCTTTGCAACCCCATGAACTGCAGCACATCAGGCCTCCTGTCCATCACCAACTCCCAGAGCTTACTCAAACTCATGTCCATTGAGTCAGTGCTGCCATCCAACCATCTCATCCTCCATCATCCCCTTCTCCTCCCCCCCTCAATCTTTCTCAGCATCAGGGTTTTTTCAAATGGGTCAGCTCTTCACATCAGGTGACCAGAGTATTGGAGTTTCAGCTTCAGCATCAGTCCTTCCAATGAACACCCAGGACTGATCTCCTTTAGGATGGACTGGTTGGATCTCCTTGCAGTCCACAGGACTCTCCAGAGTCTTCTCCAACACCACAGTTCATAAATATCAATTCTTTGGTGTTCAGCTTTCTTTATAGTCCAACTCTCACATCCATACATGACTACTGAAAAATAATAGCCTTGATTAGACAGAGCTTTGTTGACAAAGTAGTGTCTCTACTTTTTAATATGCTGTCTAAGTTGGTCTTAACTTTCCTTCTAAGGAGTAAGCGTCTTTTCATTTCATGACTGCAATCACCATCTGCAGTGATTTTGGAGCCCCCCAAAATAAAATCTGACACTGTTTTCACTGTTTCTCCATCTATTTGTCATAAAATGATGGGACCAGATACCATGATCTTAGTTTTCTGAATGTTGAGCTTTAAGCCAACTTCTTCACTCTCCTCTTTCACTTTCATCAAGAGGTTCTTTAGTTCTTCACTTTCTGCCATAAGGGTGGTGTCATCTGCATATCTGAGGTTATTGATATTTCTCCCTGGCTATCTTGATTTCAGCTTGTGTTTCATCCAGTCCAGCATTTCTCATAATGTACTGTGCATATAAGTTAAATAAGCAGGGTGACAATATACAGCCTTGACATCCTCCTTTTCCTATCTGGAACCAGTCTGTTGTTCCATGCCCAGTTCTAACTGTTGCTTCCTGACCTGCATGCATGTTTCTCAAGAGGCAGGTCAGGTGGTCTGACCTCTTTCAGAATTTTCCACAGTTTATTGTGATCTACACAGTCAAAGGCTTTGGCATAGTCAATAAAGCAGAAATCATGTTTTACTGGAACTCTCTTGCTTTTTCGATGATCCAGCAGATGTTGACAATTTGATCTCTGGTTCCTCTGCCTTTTCTAAAACCAGGTTGAACATCTGGAAGTTCATGGTTCACATATTGATGAAGCCTGGCTTGGAGAATTTTGAGCATTACTTTACTAGCGTGTGAGATGAGTGTAATTGTGCAGTAGTTTGACCATTCTTTGGCATTTCCTTTTTTGGGGATTGGAGTTCAGTATATGCATTTAGGAGAACACAATCCATTATAAGGGCTTCCCTGTGGCTCAGATGGAAAAGCGTCTACCTGCAATATGGGAGAATCAGGTTCAATCTCTGGGTTGGGAATCCCTGGGGAAGGAAATGGCAACCCACTCCAGTACTCTTGCCTGGAAAATTCAAGGAACATGAAGACAAAATTCTCGTATTAGTATCTGTAGGGATTCTATCTCCTAGTTTGATTTGTTGCTGTTCAGTTGTTAAGTCGCGTCTTACTCTTTGCAGTCACATGGACCACAGTATGCCAGGCTCCCTGGTCCTTCACTGTCTCTTGGCGTTTGCTCATATTCATGTCTATTGAGTTGGTGATGCTCTCTAACCATCTCATCCTCTGTCACCCCCTGTCCCTACTGCTCTCAACTTTCCCAGCATCAGTCTTTTCCAATGAATCAACTCTTCTCATCAGGTGGCCAAAGTATTGGAGCTTCAGCATCAGTCCTTCCAATGAACATTCAGAGTTGATTTCCTATAGGATTGACTTGTTTGATCCCCTTACAGTCCAGGAGACTCCCAAGAATCTTCTCCAGCACCACAGTTCAAAAGAATCAATTCTTCAGTGCTCAGCGTTTTTTATCTTTCAACTCTCACAGTTTATCTCCTAGTAAAAAAGACCTTCTGGATCTTTGATTTTTCTCTATCTCCTACATTCTCCTGTAAAAGATGTAATAAAATATGTAAAGTTTTGAAAAGTTACAGCTTTACAAGCTGATGGTGACACTTTCATTTTAGGCGTGATGTTTTCTGTACTCCTGTGTGCCTTTCTTCCTGCAATAGTAATGCACAGAATATTATTATGTTCTGAAGTTCAAGTAAATTTTTTGAAACAAGAAGAAAAAAATATAATCAATTTTAATAGATGTCTAATCCATCACTTGGTGATTTCATGAACAGTTTATGAAATGTTAAAATCTATTTTTATTTACTGAATACTCTTTAGTTGAGCAGGCATTTTATTGAGCAGGCACTGATTTAATCACAAAGTTTACATTCAGTTTAATTAACTGAATGTAAATCTGGTATATTTTCTGGTAAATCTAAATCTGGTATATTTTCTTAGGCTTCAGGACTTCTTGCTTTTGGGTCATGATAGTTTCAATTTATTTATTTATTTTAGGAATCAGAATAATGTCCTGTTTGTGTAGTAACTAATAAATGTAGACCATGTCTGCTTATGTTTCATCAATTAAAAGAAAAGTACTCTGAGTTAGGAAGGTAAGTTTTTATTGTTCCAATTCCCAACATTAGGAAATAGAATCACTTAACCATGCCAATAGTTGGCTTGCACCCATTTGCCCTCATCTCTGGCCACCAACTATTCCAGAACAGCAGGAAAACTTCTGTTTGCATTTTTCTATGCCATTCAATTACAATGGCATAGAAAATATGCAGACCCTTATAGACCAAGTTGTCATCAGTGGTTGTATCTGGGAAGTTATTTTGGAGATGAGGTGGAAAGGCAAGTGTTATTTCTATTTTTATTTGACCCATACTCTACTGTCTGCATCTTTTTAACAGGCACATGCTCCTTATAGAAAAGAAAAATTGGTTCCTCTACAGTGTCCCTACATGGCTGAGACCACTATGCTATCAGTCATAAAAGTCACTTTTCCATATATTCTTGGTCATTGATGGTGCTCTTAAAACTATACCACTATGTTCTACTTAGCGCATTTTTACTAGTATGCTAACGATTCAGTTAGTAAACAGTCATTTACTGCACATCAGCAAAATACACCATAATGCACTAAGTACCACTGAGAACCATAGCAAGCCCATATATTTTTAATGGCACTCACAACTTCCTGTAGAAAAATATGAAGACTGGAACATTTCTTTGTAACATGACTGACCAAATAAAGGTGCACTGACTTCTCTGCTTTATCCCATTGATGTCCTGAGCACAGCTGCATAAGGAACCAAACCCCTACCAGGTTCAAACATTAACTTAATGCAGTTATTCTACCTTGGGGAAAGAAAAATGAAAATAAAATCATTAATATTTATGGACAGTGTGTTTTTTTTCAGCTATTTTATTTTAATTGGAGGATAACTACTTTGCCGTATTATGATGGGCATTGCCATATATCAATATGAATTGGCCACAGGGATACATGTGTACCCCCCATCCTGAATCCCCTTCCCACCTTCCTCCCCACCCTATCCCTCTGGGTTGTCCCAGAGCACCAGCTTTGGGGCAGCTTGTGTCAGCTACATCATGCATCAAACTTGCTCTAGTCATCTGTTTTACATATGGTCATATACATGTTTCAGTGCTGTTCTCTCAATCATCTCACCCCTGCTTTCTCCGACTGAGTCCAAAAGTCTGTTCCCTACATCTGTGTCTCCTTTTCTGCACTGCACATAGGATCATCAGTACCATCTTTCTAAATTCAGTATTTGTCTTTCTCTTTCTGACTTACTTCACTCTGTATGATAGGCTCCAGTTCATCCACCTCATTAGAACTGACTCAAATGCTTTTTATAGCTGATTAATATTCCATTGTATATGTGTACCACAACTTCCAAATCCATTCACCTGCCAATGGAGAACTAGGTTGCTTCCACATCCTAACTATTGTAAATAGGCTACAGTGAATATTGGGATACATGTGTCTCTTTCAGTTCTGATTTCCTCAGGATGTATATCCAGCAGTGGGATTGCTGGGTCGTATGGCAGTTCTATTTCCGGGTTTTTAAGGAATCTCCACACTGTTCTCCATAGTGGCTGTACCAGTTTGCATTCCCAACAGTGGGTCCTTTTTCTCCACACCCTCTCCAGCATTTATTGTTTGCAGAGTTTCTGATGATCGCCTTTCTGACCGGTGTGAGACAATACCTCATTGTGGTTTTGATTTGCGTTTCTCTAATAATGAGTGAAGTTGAGCATCTTTTCATGTATTTATGAGCCATCTGTATCTTATTTTGAGAATGTCTGTTTAGGTCTTTTGCCCATTTTTTGAGTGGGTTGTTCATTTTTCTGTTATTGGGCTGTATGAACTGCTTGTATATTTATTTTGGAAATTAATTCTTCGTCAGTTGTTTCATTGGTTATCATTATCTCTATTCTTATCCTTAGCTGTATGAGGGCTGTCTTATCATGTAATACCTATCAGATTTTAAACAAATAGAACATATTTGAAAAATATTCACATTCCCTTAAAGCTACTTATTTCTGTAATGTAGTATAAATACTCATGCATTTTGAAACTTTAAATTTCATGCAACTGCTTTAATCAAAATCACATGCATGTGTTTTAATAGGTGCAAGTAGGATGAATCAGGATGTGAGTTTTGTGGGTTTGGTCTTCTTCCTCTCACTGTTTTCCTCAACCTCACGTATCCACCTCTTCTCTACATCATATAGACAAAGCATTGAATTGTAGAATCTTAGATCCAGTAGTACTCTTGTTGTCAATTATTCACTAGTCATGTCTGACTCTTTTGCAACCCCATGGACTATAGTCTGCCAGACTCCTCTGTCCATGGAATTTCCCAGGCAAGAATACTGGAGTGGGTTGCCATTTCCTTCTCCAGGAGATGTTCCCAACCCAGGGATCAAACCCAAGTCTTTTGCATTTATAGACAGATTCTTTACCACTGAGCCCCTAGGGGCTTCCCAAATTATTTATTTATTAGGCTTTTCCAGGTCTTAGTTGCAGCACTTGAATCCTTGGTTGTGCATGTGGGATGTAGTTCCCTGACCGGGGATTGAACCCAGGCCCCTTGCGTTGGCAGTGTGTAGTCTTAGCCACTGGGCCACTGTGGAAGTCATGTGAAAATGTTAGTCTCTCAATTGTGTCTTACTCTTTGCAACTCAGTGAACTGTAGCCCGCCAGGCTCCTCTGTACATGGAATTCTCTAGGTAAGAATAGAGGAGTGAGTAGACATTTTCTTCTCCAGGGATCTTCCCGAGCCATGGTTCGAACCCTGGTCTCCTGAATTTAAGTCATATTCTTTGCCATCTGAGCCACCAGAGAAATCTGAAGGGCCCTTAGAGGCCTAATTTTCTCATTTTTCACAAAGAGGAGACAGGGTTAGAGAGGTGATTGGTGCCTTGGATGACATGTGGTAATTTCAACACTAATTTTCATAACCTTCTTTCTCTCTCTTCACCCAGAACTGAAGATAGTCCCTTTGGTGTTGACAAAGAAAGCTAGAGTTGAAACTGTCACACATTTTTCAAATAAGGCAACCTAAACACAAATCATGTTTTGAGCAAGCTGCATTCACTATTGACATGTAGCTTTTTTAAAAATAAAATTTATTCATTTTTAAATTGAAGGATAATTGCATTACAGTATTGTGTTGGTTTCTGCCAGACATCAACATAAATCAGTCATAGGTGTACCTATGTCCGCCCGCCATGAGCCTCTCTCCCATATCCCTCCCTAGCCCATCCCTCTAGGTTGTTACAGAGCCCTATTTTGAGTTCCCTGAGTCATACAACAAATTCCCATTAGTTATCTATTTTACATATGGTAATATGTGTTTCCAAGTTACTCTCCCATACATCCCACCCTCTCTAGCCCACCCCCCACCCAAAGTGTCCATAAGTCTGTTCTCTATGTCTGGGTCTCCATTGCTTCCCTGCAAGTACAATGTGCATTGCAGCAATATTTACAATAGCTAGGCCATGGAAACAAGCTAGACATCCCTCATCGGATGATTGGATAAAGAACCTGTGGTACATATATACAAGGGAATGTTACACGCATAGCTTTCAATTTACTAAAAGTTTCCGTTTACTTACACGTGCTGCTTTTAACTGAAATAATCTCTATTTCACCTGAGTGTCCATGTGTGCATATGTTTGTATGTGCAGGTGTGAACATATACATATTTGTGTCTTTAGCTTCATTTCAGTGAGTTCAAATTATTTTTTTTTTCAAATTATTTTTTTAATTAATTAATTTATTTTAATTGGAGTCTTATTACTTTACAATATTGTAGTGGTTTTTGCCATACATTGACATGAATCAGTCATGGGTGTACATGTGTCCCACATCCTGAACCCCCCTCTCACCTCCTTCCCCATCCCATCCCTCTGGGCTGTCCCAGTGCACTGGCTTTGAGTGCCCTGTTTGATGCATCGAACTTGGACTGGCCATCTATTTCACATATGATAATATACATGTTTCAATGCTGTTCTCTCAAATCATCCCACCCTCCCCTTCTCCCACAGAGTCCAAAAGTCCGTTCCTTATATCTGTGTCTCTTTTGCTGTCTTGCATATAGGGTCATCATTACCATCTTGATAAATTCCATATATATGCATTAATATAATGTATTGGTGTTTTTCTTTCTGACTTACTTCACTCTGTATAATAGACTCCAGTTTCACCCACCTCATTAGAACTGATTCAAATGCGTTCTTTTTAATAGCTGAGTAGCTGTGCGGGTGCAGGAAGGCTGAGAGGAGCTACTCCACGTTCAAGGTCAGGAGGGGCAGGCGTGAGGAGATACCCATCGTCCAAGGTAAGAGAAACGCAAGTTAGACGGTAGGTGTTGCAAGGGGTCATCAAAGGGCAGGCACACTGAAACCATAATCACAGAAAACTAGCCAATCTGATCACAGGACCACAGTCTTGTCTAACTCAATGAAACTAAGCCATGCCGTGTGGGGCCACCCAAGATGTATTGGTCTTGGTGCAGAGGTCCACAGAATGTGGTCCACTGGAGAAGGGAATGGCAAACCACTTCAGCATTCTTGCCTTGAGAACCCCATGAACAGTATGAAAAGGCAAAATGATAGGATACTGAAAGAGGAACTCCCCAGGTAGGTAGGTGCCCAATATGCTACTGGAGATCAGTGGAGAAATAACTCCAGAAAGAATGAAGGGATGGAGTCAAAGCAAAAACAATACCTAGCTCTGGATGGGACTGGTGATAGAAGTCCGATGCTATAAAAAGCAATATTGCATAGGAACCTGGAATGTTAGGTCCATGAATCAAGGCAAATTGGAAGTGGTCAAACAGGAGATGGCAAGAGTGAACATCGACATTCTAGGAATCAGCAAACTAAAATGGACTGGAATGGGTGAATTTAACTCAGATGACCATTATATCTACTACTATAGGCAGGAATCCCTTAGAAGAAATGGAGTAGACATCATGGTCAACAAAAGAGTCCAAAATGCAGTACTTGGATGCAGTCTCAAAAATGACAGAATGATCTCTGTTTGTTTCCAAGGCAAACCATTCAATATCATCGAAAAAGCAAGAAAGTTCCAGAAAAACATCTATTTCTGCTTTATTGACTATGCCAAAGTCTTTGACTGTGTGGATCACAATAAACTGGAAATTTTTGAAAGAAATGGGAATACCAGACCACCTGACCCACCTCTTGAGAAACCTATATGCAGGTCAGGGAGCAACAGTTAGAACTGGACATGGACCAACAGACTGGTTCCAAATAGCAAAAGGAGGATGTTAAGGCTGTGTATTGTCACCCTGCTTATTTAACTTATATGCAGAGTACATCATGAGAAATACTGGGCTGGAAGAAGCACAAGCTGGAATCAAGATTGCCAGGAGAAATATCAATAAGCCCAGATATGCAAATGATACCACCCTTATGGCAGAGAGTAAAGAGGAGCTAAAAAGCCTCTTGATGAAAGTGAAAGAGGAGAGTGAAAAAGTTGGCTTAAAGCTCAGCATTCAGAAAACTAAGATCATGGCATCTGGTCCCATCACTTCATGGGAAATAGATGGGGAGACAGTGGAAACAGTGTCAGACTTTATTTTGGGGGGCTCCAAAATCACTGCACATGGTGATTGCAGCCTTAAAATTAAAAGATGCTTACTCCTTGGAAGGAAAGTTATGACCAACCTAGATAGCATATTAAAAAGCAGAGACATTACTTGGCCAACAAAGGTCCATCTGGTCAAGGCTATGCTGTTTCCAGTGATCATGTATGGTTGTGAGAGTTGAACTGTGACAAAAGCTGAGCACTGAAGAATTGATGCTTTTGAACTGTGGTGTTGGAGAAGACTCTTGAGAGTCCCTTGGACTGCCGGAGATCCAACCAGTCCATCCTAAAGGAGATCAGTCCTGGGTGTTCATTGGAAGGACTAATGCTAAAGCTGAAACTCCAATACTTTGGCCACCTGATTCAAAGAACTGACTCATTGGAAAATACTCTGATGCTGGGAGGGATTGGGGGCAGGAGGAGAAGGGGATAACAGAAGATCAGATGGCTAGATGGCATCACCGACTCAATGGACATGACTTTGGGTAGGCTCCGGGAGTTGGTGATGGACAGGGAGGCCTGTAGTGCTGCAATTCATGGGGTCGGACACGACTGAGCGACTGAAGTGAACTGAATATTCCTTTGTGTATATGTACCGCAGCTTTCTTATCCATTCATCTGCTGATGGGCATCTAGGTTGCTTCCTGGCTATCGTAAACAGTGCTGCGATGAACATTGCGGTACATGTATCTTTCAATTCTGGTTTCCTTGATGTGTATGCCCAGCAGTGGGATTGCTGGGTCGAATGGCAGTTCTATTTCCAGTTTTTTAAGGAATCTCCACACTGTTCTCCATAGTGGCTGTACTAGTTTGCATTCCCACCAACAGTGTAAGAGAGTTCCCTTTTGTCCACACCCTCTCCAGCATTTATTGCTTGTAGACTTTTGGATAGCAGCCATTCTGACTGGCATGAGATGGTACCTCATTGTGGTTTTGATTTGCATTTCTCTGATAATGAGTGATGTTGAGCATCTTTTCATGTGCTTGTTAGCCATCTGTATGTCTTCTTTGGAGAAATGTTTGTTTAGTTCCTTGGCTCATTTTTTGATTGGATCATTTATTTTTCTGGAGTTGAGCTGCATGAGCTGCTTGTATATTTTTGAGATTAATTCTTTGTCAGTTGCTTCATTTTCTATTATTTTCTCCCATTCTGATTTCTGTCTTTTCACCTTGCTTATAGTTTCCTTTGTTGTGCAAAAGCTTTTAAGTTTAATTAGGTCCCGTTTGTTTATTTTTGCTTTTATTTCCATTACTCTGGGAGGTGGATCATAGAGGATCATTCTGTGATTTATGTCATAGAGTGTTTTGCCTATGTTTTCCTCTAGGATTTTTATAGTTTCTGGTCTTGCATTTAGAAGCGAACTGCTAGATATCAAAGCTAGAAAGAGAAATTGGGCATGACTGACTCTTTTTGTCCAGCTATGTACTGACAGATGTCATCTTATACTTTGCTTTACTGAGCTTCAAAATACTGCGTGTTTTTTTTTTTAACAAATTCAGAGTTTGTAGCAACGCTGTTTTCAGATGATAGCATTTAAAAAAATGTATTGGAGGATAGTTGATTTACAATGTTGTGTTAGTTTCAAGTATACAGCAAAAAGAACCAGTTATGCATGTACATGTATCACCTCTTTTTAGATTCTTTCCTCACATAGATCTTTACAGCGTATTGAGTATAGCTCCCAGTGTTGTAAATTAGGTTTTTATTAGTTATCTATTGTATCTATCACACGTGATCAAGCATGTGTGCTCCATCATATCTGACTCTTTGTGACTCTATGGACTGTAACCTGCCAGGCTTCTCTATCCATAGGAGTTCCTGGGCAAGAATATTAAAGTGGGTTGACATTTCCTACTCCAGAGAATCTTCCCGACCCAGAGATCAAATCTGTGTCTCTTCTGTCTCCTGCATTGGCAGGCAGATTCTTTACCACTGAGCTACCCGACGTGTATATGTCAATCCCAATCTCCCAATTTATCCCTCCCCCACTTCTCCCTAGTAGATGGTTAGCACTTTCTGACAATGAATTATTTTTTAATCTAAGTATGAACATCATTTTAAACAAATTGCTATAGCACACTTAATAGACTGTAGTAAAGTATAAACGGGCTTCCCTGGTGGCTCGGATGGTAAAGAATCTGCTTGCAATGTGGGAGACTAGGGCTTGACCCCTGGGTTGGGAATATCCCCTGGCAGAGGGCATGGCAACTCACTCCAGTATTCCTGCCTGGAGAATTTCCATGGACAGAGGAGCCTGGCGAGCTACGGTCCATGGGGTTGCTAGAGTCGGACACGACTGAGTGACTAAGCACAGCACACAGTATAAACATAACTTTTATATATACTGAGAAACCAAATATTTTGTGTGACTCACTTTGTTGGGATATTTGATTCCTTGCAGCGGCCTGGAACTATGCCCACAAAATCTCTGAGGTATGCCACAGCTTGGTGTTAGACACATACATGTGATAATTTAATATGCCTGTTTAAAACTGTGGGAGAGGTATATTTGGATTGCAGTGAGAGTACCCAACTCCATCTGATGTATTCTTTGATGGTTGTCAGTTTACAACCTGTTAGAAGAAATAATGTCATACATATGTTGGTCTCTTGATGGATGAGATCAGTGATGTAGAAAAGAAAGGAAAAAAGAAATTGTGTCAGTGCAGACCACATAGTTTTGATGTTTGTGGAGAGCTGCATGGAATCCTGTATCTGTGGAGTGTGAAGTTTAATTCTGAAAGTGGTGTTGGGGCAGGTAATACAGTTAAAGAACGAGGCAGTAAAGAGGACATGAAGAGCCATAGAGCCTGGACCTTACTTTTCAAGCTGTGCCAACACCTGAAGTATGTTGAGCCAGTAAAGATGGTCAGTGTTTCATTTTCCATCCTGTAGTCAGGAGTTTGGAGAATGGGTTTAAGGACAGCAGACTGGGAATCAATGAAGATTTTGCCTCATTCCACAATATAGGCAGTAGGCAAGTGGAGTGCCCTTGTCTTACTGAGAACGGAGAGGGGGAAGGGTTGATAGATATTTGAAATCAACAGGATTTGCTGTTTAGCAAACTAGAGAATGACAAGGCTGGCAGGTTTCTTCTTCTTTTTAAAAAATTAACTTATAGTTGATTTAGAATGCTGTGTTAGTTTCAAGTGTACAGCCAAGTTCAGTTGTACACAAACACACACACACACACACACACAGCTGTAAGCCTGCAGTCATTTGAGCCAACTTCACAAGTCCGTCCCTGGTGATCCTTCCCTCCCAAATAAATGCCTTTACTGATTACAATTAGATAATTATTACACACATGCTGTAAATATTCTCTCATTTGATACTGATAGTTCTTTAATAAATTTATTTTTATTTATAATATATATAATATATAATATAATATAATAAATTTAATCATTTTAAATAGTTATATTTTAAATTGCCCACTAGCCTTAATATGTATTGTATGTCTATGAAATGAGGAATCGGGTGGAGAGGGAGGTGGGAGGGGGGATCGGGATGGGGAATACGTGTAACTCTATGGCTGATTCATATGACAAAACCCACTGAAAAAAAAAATTAAAAAAAAAATGCCAAGTCCTTAAATCCCTAGAGTGAAATGATAGGATCTGGTAAAGGAAACCCATTTCTGTCACCAGCACTGAAATAGACTTAGGGTTGAATGTTTTGATCAGCCTTACACCCATGTCCTGAGTTGTGATTAGTGAATCAGGATAGTGATGATGATGATCATTCATGTTAACTTTTCAAACACAGAATATATTTTTAAGTTGTATAACATTTAATGACATTAACTGGGTTGAATGGTTGAGATGTTTACTTAGTTAGATTCACATGTCTTCAGTTCAGCTCAGTTCAGTTCAGTCGCTCAGTCGTGTCCGACTCTTTGTGACCCCATGAACTGCAGCACTCCAGGGCTCCCTGTCCATCACCAACTCCCGGAGTTGACTCAAACTCATGTCCATCGAGTCGGTGATGCCATCCAGCCATCTCATTGTCTGTCGTCCCCTTCTCCTCCTGCTCCCAATCCCTCCCAGCATCAGGGTCTTTTCCAATTAGTCAACTCTTCACATGAGGTGGCCAAGTACTGGAGCTTCAGCATCAGTCCTTCCAGTGAACACCCAGGACTGATCTCCTTTAGGATAGACTGGTTGGATCTCCTTGCAGTCCAAGGGACTCTCAAGAGTCTCCTCCAACACCATAGTTCAAAAGCATCAATTCTTCGGCGCTCAGCTGTCCTCACAGTCCAACTCTTACATCCATACATAACCACTGGAAAAACCATAGCCTTGACTAGATGGACCGTTGTTGGCAAAGTAATGTCTCTGCTTTTTAGTATGCTATCTAGGTTGGTCATAACTTTCCTTCCAAGGAGTAAGCGTCTTTTAATTTCATGGCTGCAGTCACCATCTGCAGTGATTTTGGAGCCCGGAAAATAAAGTCTGACACTGTTTCCACTGTCTCCCCATCTATTTCCCATGAAGTGATGGGACCAGATGCCATGATCTTAGTTTTCTGAATGTTGAGCTTTAAGCCAACTTTTTCACTCTCCTCTTTCACTTTCATCAAGAGGCTTTTTAGTTCCTCTTCACTTTCTGCCATAAGGGTGGTGTCATCTGCATATCTGAGGTTATTATTTGCCCCGGCAATCTTGATTCTAGCTTGTGCAGCTCATATGTCCTAAACACATGATAAATCAGCAAAAAAGTAGATTTTTTTCCATAGCATACTTGGAGTATTTCTGTCTCTGCTTTTGAAATATAAATGCATTATTTTCCTGTAAAAATGCCATCCATGTACACCAGATTTTTTTGTTCATGATGTATTTCAAAGTCAGAGTCAAAATAACTTGAATTTAATTATTATTCTCAAATTGCACTAAATCATTAATTTGACATATGCTATTAGTTGATACATTATTCAGTATTTTTTCATTAGTAAGACATTTCATTACTATAAATTAGTGCTAATTATAAAATAATTACTTAAGAAAAAGCCATATCAACCAAAAGAATTAACAGTTCTTTACTAGTCACTGAGATATTATCTATTAAACACATAAAACATTAATTTATACTAGTTAAGAATGAGATTTCAATTTCAAACAATTATACTTTGCTTTTGGTGTGGGTTTAAACCTGATCAAAGTAATAAGACAATGTATTCTCACTATAAAGTTAGACACTAGTCAATGATTCTTTATCTGTTTACTTAATATTAAGATAAATTGACTCAGATCATGTACTAGTGGATGGAAGAAGCAGGCTATGGGCATAAGCTAAGAATCAGAAGAACCAGTTCAGGAAACAAATCATCCCACATAGTTTACACACCCTGAGAAATGGAAAAACCGTAAAAATATGTCTCAGCCACATGTAATGGCTTATGGTGGTCAGTGTTGGGTTCATGGCCTCAGAAGGAGAAGATTTCACCCTGAGACAAAAGACACAGTCTCCGTCACTCAGAGCTTTGTGTAGGAGAGATTTTATTAAAGTGAAAGGATAGGGAAGGCTTCTGACATAGACATCAGCAGGGGGTAGAAAGAGTATCCACCCTAACTAGTTTGAGCAGGGCATTATATACTTTTCAGCTGGCTGCTGAAAACAGGTAAAAAGCAACTGGCTGCTCAAGGTTGTAAAAGTTCCAACAGACCCTTTCCCAAGGCATATATCTTGAGATAACTTTAGTACAAGATTAGCCAGAAGAAGCCAGTTCTAATCAATGTGTCTCTAGGCAAGATATATTGTTGCTGAGAAAACAGGTTCTCAGGCAAAATTTGTTACAATTATAATTATTAACATGAGTTCAGTTCAGTTCAGTTGCTCAGACGTGTCTGACTCTTTGAGACCCCATAAATTGCAGCACGCCAGGCCTCCCTATCCATCACAAACTCCCGGAGTCTACCCAAATCCATGCCCATCGAGTCGGTGATGCCATCCAGCCATATCATTGTCTGTCGCCCACTTCTTCTCCTGCCCCCAATACCTCCCAGCATCAGGGTCTTTTCCAATGAGTCAACTCTTCACATCAGGTGGCCAAATTACTGGAGCTTCAGCTTCAGCATCAGTCCTTCCAATGAACACCCAGGACTTATCTCCTTTAGGATGGACTGGTTGGATCTCCTTGCAGTCCAAGGGACTCTCAAGAGTCTTCTCCAACACCACAGTTCAAAAGCATCAATTCTTCGGCGCTCAGCTGTCCTCACAGTCCAACTCTCACATCCATACATGACCACTGGAAAAACCATAGCCTTGACTAGACGGACCGTTGTTGGCAAAGTAATGTCTCTGTTTTTTTTTTTTTAATTTTTTATTTTTTCCATTTATTTTTATTAGTTGGAGGCTAATTACTTCACAATATTGCAGTGGGTTTTGTCATACATTGACATGAATCAGCCATGGAGTTACACGTATTCCCCATCCCGATTCCCCCTCCCACCTCCTTTTCCAACCGATTCCTCTGGGACCATGTCTCTGCTTTTTAATATGCTGTCTAGGTTAGTCATAAGTTTCCTTCCAAGGAGTAAGTGTCTTTTAATTTCATGACTGTAATCACCATCTACAATGATTTTGGAGCCCCCCAAAATAAAGTCTGACACTGTTTCCACTGTCTCCCCATCTATTTCCCATGAAGTGATGGGACCAGATGCCATGATCTTGGTTTTCTGAATGTTGAGCTTAAGCCGTTTCACTCTCCTCTTTCACTTTCATCAAGAGGTTTTTTTAGTTCCTCTTCACTTTCTGCCATAAGGGTGGTGTCATTTGCATATCTGAGGTTGTTGATTATTAACATAGAGCCTAAGAAATGCATACCCATGAGTAAGATGTATTATTGTGCTGTGTAATCATTAGTTCCAAACCTATAAGAAAGGCCAGGTCTCAAGCAAGATACATTGCTGCAGTATCAGTACAGGGTGTAAAAGAAACATGTCCTAAGGCAAAAGAATGTATAAAATAATATTTGCCTCCTCCTCCTTTAAAGGCCTTGGATTGCCTATCAACTTGCATAAGCTTTACCTCTCTCAAATGGAACAGAAGAATTATTATCAAGAGATTTGCAAAACAGCTCCATAACTCAAGGATTTACCCCAGCATGAAAGAATAAATGTGAGAAACACAGAAGAGTTGAAGAAAGAGCTTCCTGTCCAAGCAAATTTCCACCAAATACTTTCTTGAAATATCCAAAGATGACCCAGACTACTATGGATGGGTCCAACAGGAAGGCCAAAGTGCTGGTGGCAGAATCCATCTTCTGGACAATATGGTGGTTTTGTTGATTCAGACCTTCTTGGACCAAGTGGCAAGGGTTATTGGAATACTATCTACCAAGATGAATGGCCAGAGAAGGAGTTCAGACAATCATTTGTAAAATGTGGCAACTGATCTTTTCATCCATGTTTTTACCTTCTAAATTTGTCTACCTGTTTTAGTCTCCTGAACTTGATATTTATGTTTAAAAGTGTTAAAAGCATATATACATATATGAAAGTGAAGTGAAAGTGTTAGCTGCTCAGCCATGTCCAACTCTTTGCAACCCCATGAACTGTAGTCTGGCAGCCTCCTATATCCATGGAATACTCCAGGCAAGAATATTGGAGTGGATTATCATTTCTTCTTCCAGGGGATCTTCCTGACCCAGGGATCAAAGCTAGGTTTCCTGTATTACAGGCAGATTATCATCTGAGCCACTAGGGAAACCTGTGTGTGTGTGTGTGTGTGTGTGTGTGTGTAATGTATTTGGAAAATTACTAAATTGAGAGTATTGACTGTGAAAGAGGAGGCAAAAAATTTACTTTGTCTTGAGAAGGAAAAAATAGTTTGATACACTGTGTTTACAGTTTTGTTCCTCAACTTTATTATTTCTTCTAAGCTTTAACAGTTAGTAGTAAGATGAAAGTTGATGTAGGATATTTCCTTTCCATATTTCAAGTACCTTGTCCTTTAGAAACTAGCAGATTTAGAAACTGCATTTTTAAAAAGTTCCTACTGTGAATTGTTTTCTGTGTTATCAGATATCCTGAATATTTGCTTGAAAAGGCTATCTCTAATAAAAGTCCCCAATTATGATGCTTATAAAAAGATTAGTTTGAGAATTTGGGCTGTGAAAAATATCTCAGATATATATTTTGAATGCATATTGTTTTCATTTAAGGAAAAAGAAAGTTATCTATTTTTAGGGTTACCAGTGGGCAAGAAAAACAAGATATCCACTGAGGAGAAAATAATTCTGGAGGTTGGGAAGTTTGGGTATATAAAGTTGGATTGAGTGTATCTTTACACCTATTTTCATGATTACCTTGCTTTCAAAGTAGCTAAAAGATTCTGCTGTTTCATCCTCACACAGTAGCATTTTGACAGGCCAGTATCAGTTTGTTACCTGGTGACAAGATTTTGAAAACTGCTAAAGGAGAAATGAGAAATAAAGTCAAGCAGATGAAGCTGCTGCTGCTGCTGCTGCTGCTAAGTCGCTTCAGTCGTATCCGACTCTGTGCAACCTCACAGACGGCAGCCCACCAGGCTCCCCCGTCCCTGGGATTCTCCAGGCAAGAACACTGGAGTGGGTTGCCATTTCCTTTTCCAATGCATGAAAGTGAAAAGTGAAAGTTAAGTTGCTCAGTCATGCCTGACTCTTAGCAACCTCATGGACTACAGCCTACCAGGCTCCTCCATCCATGGAATTTTCCAGGCAAGAGTACTGGAGGGGGTTGCCATTGCCTTCTCCTGTCCTAACCTACTCAATTCTATTCTTTCATTTAAAAGGGCTGACTGGGGCCCGCTGAATTCAAACTGAAGTCTGAAAAGTATGACCTACTCTCTTATCCATGGCAAATGTCGACATTTTCATTACCTTTCTTGCCCTCAAAAATATTTGCAGTTTTGAATCCCTAAATAAAGGAAGAAAAATTTGCTCTAAAATCTGGAGAGAACAGTTTTCAAAACTGGCCAGCTGACCAGAGTGAGAGTAATAATGCAGGGAGGAGCAGAATCTTAGATTCAGGAAGAAAATATCAATATTTTAAATATCACTATTTATAATTAAGCAGCATGATAGCCAGTGAAGATTTTCCTCTTGCTTTTAACTGCAGGAGTAGAAAACCCCAAAACAAAGTACATTAAACAGTAAGGGTATAAACTAAAAGCATACTGGATTAAGCAATAAAGATATTTATTGTCTCCTATGTCTAGTAGTCCAGAGGTTGGGTGACTTTCTGCATGATGGTTTGACATATTAACAAGCAGCCAACTTTTTTTTTTTCCCATCTTAGCATTTTACTATTTTGCATACTTGATTAATCCCAAGGCTTGTTCTCCCTGCCAGATAACTGCCAGTGATAACAGCATGCTTTGTTGGTCACAGAACAAAAGGAAAAATCTATCCTCTAGGCATGGAGTACATGCTTCAAGGATATATTGACTGGGTTGATTTAGATCATTTGCTCACCATTGGACTAATAACAACCTTCAGGAGATTGCCATCAATTGATTGGCTTCAACTAATTCAGACATCTTCCTAGAAACGAGAATGAGTTAATCTTCCCCTAGTCACAGACTTCCCTCATAGCTCAGTCGGTAAAGAATCCACAATGCAGGAGACACCCAGTTCAATTCCTGGATCGGGAAGATCCGCTGAGGAAGGGATAGGCTACCCACTCCAATATTATCGGGTTTCCCTTGTGGCTCAACCAGTAAAGAATCCGCCCACAATGTGGGAGACCTGAGTTCGATCCCCGGGTTGGGAAGATCCCCTGGAGAAGGGAAAGGCTACCCACTCCAGTATTCTGGCCTGGAGAATTCCATGGACTATACATTCCTTGGGATTGCAAAGACTTTCACTTTCATACAGCTAAGGAGTAGACTTTGCATCAAATCCAGGATTCTGTTAGAACGAGAAACAGTGAAGGTGGGGGCTAGATAGTAAGTGCTGGCAAGGCAGATCCATGTTTTTGTTTTTAGCACTTCTCACTTTGGGACCATCTTGTTTCATGGTTTCCACATTCTTCAAGGGCCTATAGCTGAAGAGTTCAACCCTCTTGGTGAAGTTCACCTTTATCCTAGGATCTGGGATCCATACCATGCTTAATCATGTATCAGAGGAGAGGTAAGTTAGCTCTGTTTTATACTAAGTTTGCTTAACATTAAATATCTTCATTTGTATGATTTTTCTAACCATTTACTATACTCATCATTGTTTTACTACCAAGTCCTTCCCCTATTTTATTTTTCATTCCCTTGTATTTCAGTATGTATGATGAAAATAATATATAATTCCTTATCATATTTAAGACTTTAGCCCTGTCTTGTTTGAGCCAGTCTGATTGCCTAGGGGTTTGAGTCTTCCCCTGATACCAAATTTTTTATTTGCATAAGACCATGTTTCCTGATGAAAGACATCTCTTTGCTTATTTGAACTTCTAAATATCACCTAGCCCTTTATTTCCAGTGCCATGGTTCTGGGTACATTGTTGATTTCTGCTGAGTTTATTTAATAATAACTGCTTTTCTTTGAATCTTCATACATCTTGCTGCAATTTCTAAGAACTACTATCTGATCCACTAGAATTCTTTTTATAATGTTTCAGATTTTCTCCAAAATTTATTGATGCTTTCTATATTTTTTAAATTGAAGTATAGTTGATTAGTAGTGTTGTGTTAATTTCTGCTGTATAGCAAAATGAATCAGTTACACACACACACACACACACACATACATACATATATATATATATATATATATATACATACATACATACACACATACACACACACAGACACACACACACACACACACACACATATATATATATAGTGGTTGTTGTTGTCCTGTAGCATGCCAGGCTTCCCTGTCCTTCACCATATTGCAGAGCTTTCTCAGCCTCACGTCCATTGGGTTGGTGATGCCCCCAGCTATCTCATCTACTGTCATCCCCTTCTCCTCCTGCCTTCAATTATTCCCAGCATCAGGGGCTTATCTAATGAGTCAGCCCTTTGCATCAAGTGGCCAAATTATTCGAGTTTCATCTTCAACATCAGTCCTTCCTATGAATATTTAGATTATTCGCTCACCATTGGACTAATAACTAAGTTAATTTTATTTAGGATTGTCTGGTTTGATCTGCTTGCTATCCAGGGGACTCTCAAAAGTCTTGTCCAACATCACAATTCAAAAGCATCAATTCTTTGGTGCTCAGCCTTCTTTATGGTCCAGCTCTCACATCCATACATGATTAATGGAAAAAACCATAGCTTTGACTATATGGACTTTTGTCTGCAAAGTAATGTCTCTGCTTTTGAATACACTGTCTAGGTATGTCATAGTTTTTCTTCCAAGGAGCAAGTATCTTTTAATTTCATGGCTGCAGTCACCATCTGCAGTGATTTTGGAGCCCAGGAAAGTAAAGTCTGTCCTTGTTTCCCTTGTTTTTCCCATCTATTTTCCATGAAGTGATGGGACTGGATGCTGTGATCTTAATTTTTTGAATGATGAATTTTAAGCCAGTGTTATTCACTTTCCTCTTTCACTCCCCTCAAGAGACTTTTTAGTTCTTTGTTTCTGCCACTGGAGTGGTAATATCTGCATATTTGAAGTTGCTGATATTTCTCCCAGCAATCTTGATTTCAGCTTGCATTTCATTCAGCCTGGAATTTTGCATGATGTACTCTGGATAGAAATTAAATAAGCAGGGTGACAATATACAACCTTGACATACTTCCTTCTCAATTTTGTACAAGTTCCTTAATGGTATTTAAGAATCTTGAGACTGGGATTATAGTTCATGAATTTCTTTTACCCCACTAACTGCCACAGAATTTATCCTTGAGACTGAAAGACATTCAATCAATATATATTCAATGAATGCATGAAGCAATAAGTCTATTGAGCATCTAGCTTCATTTTGCTCTGCAAATATCTTTTGGTACCTGTAAGTCTCTTTCCACTGTTCCTAACATTCTTCACTGTCTCTGGACAACTCTACTGTTGAGAGACCTGGATGGTGAAAAAATGGATGCATTGTACTGCTGGAGGAACCTGCATAATACTTAAATGGTGCTGATGTATCCAACCCTGCTACTCTTTATTGAAGAATATCCAATCCCGAAGTCATGGCCCTGGTAGAACCCTGTTATTCACGGAATTACCACTTTCTAAAGTACATGAAAATATTACTTCTGGGACTTCCCTTGTGGTCCAGTGCTTAAGACTCCATGCTTCCAATGCAGGGGACTTGGGTCCAAGTCTCTGGTTGGGGAGCTATGATCCCACAGGTTGTGTGGCATAACCAAAAAATAAAATTAAGTTGAAAAAATAAAATACAATTATTTTTTAATATGGATGTTGGAAAATATCCTTTAAAATACTATTTCTGAGATCAATTCTAGTCAGTATAACATTGAGTAACTTCCTTAAATGAATGGATTGAGGGACTTCCTTCAAGGCTAATTGACATGCTAACATGATATAGAGCTTGAAACAGTTAAACAAACAAACAAAGATAGGACTACAGATGTTATCTGAACTTGATCCAAAATCATATGTTTTAGATTAAATCACAGAAATATTTAACACATCTTCATCGTATACCTAATATACATAGACTGGAAGTGAGGAAAAAGTTTATAAATTTATGACCATTTTTAGGAATAGTATGTGAACTAAAACTACAAATTCGTTTTCATGGAAGGATTTAAATCTCTATGTGGACATTCAGGAAAGGGCTTGGAAAGATTCTGTTTACTTGTATACATATTCAGAGTACACTTAAGCATTATACTTTTCATTCAATGGGGATGTAAGTGGAATATCACTTCTATAAAAGTCTCTTGCTTGTATTATTTTGATTTCTAACAGAAGGATAATTCCATGACAGTAGACCTTTATGGGAGGCACAGCAAAGGAAAATAAATTACAAGATTGACAGAGAGATCCTCATTTTAATAGGCAGTAGCACAAGCTGGAAAATTGTTGAAACCAAACAAAGTATGTTTAGAATTCATGCCTTTCATGGTCATGTTTAGCTGATACTACCAAGACTGAAGAAAACATAAGGTAAAAAAATGCATTTTAGGTCCTCTGCCTATTTTTTGATTGAGTTTTTTTAAATTGAGCTATCATTTCATTATCATTTCATTATCACGAGCTATCATTTCTCCAAACAAGACACATAGATGGCCAAAAGCTCATGAAAAGATGCTCAATATCACTAAATATTAGAGAAATGCAAAGCAAAACCACAATGAGGGGTATCATCCACACTGGTTAGAATGGCCATCATCAAAAAGTCTGCAAGTAAATGCTGGAGAAGATATGGAGAAAAGGGAACCTTCCTACACTGTTGCTAGAATGTAAATTGGTACAGTGGCTATGGAGAACAGTGTGGAGATTCCTTATAAAACTAAAAATAGAACTACCACATGACCCAGCAATCCCACTCCTGGGCACAAACTCAGCGAAAATCAAAACTGAAAAAGAAACATGCACCCCAATGTTCATTGCAACACTATTTACAATAGCAGGACATGGAAGCAACCTATATGTCCAGCAATAGAGTGATGGATAAAGAAGCGGTACATGTATACAACGGAACACTATTTAGCCATAAAAGGAAAGAAATTGTGCGTTTTGCAAAGATGTGGATGGTTCTATAGGCTGTCATATAGAGTAAAATAAGTCAGAAAGAGACAAAATACATATTGTTTAATATTACTTATATATGGAATGAGAGATATGGTACAGATGAACTTATTTTCAAAGCAGAAATAGGGACACAGATGTAGAGAACAAACATATGGATACCAAGTGCAGGAAAGGGGGTGGATGAATCGGGAGATTTGGGTTGCAAATATACACTGCTATGTATTAAACAGATAACTAGTGGGAACCTAGTGAATACCACAGGGTTCTCTGCTCAGTGCTCTCTGGAGAACTAAATGGGAAGGAAATCCAAAAAAGAGGGAATCTATGTTTATGTATAACCAATTCAATTTGCTGTACAATAGAAACTAACACAGTATTGTAAAGCAAATATACCCCAATAAAAATTAATTAAAACACATTTTGCCTCTTAAAACAGTACTAGTTTGGGAGATTTAAATGCACCCTTTTCCATCTCAAAAGATCTGAATATAGGTAATATTTTCATTAAATCTTGGCAGATAATCAAATGCAATAAAATTTGTAACAACTAAATATTTTAAATAAGAGAATCTTAATTGCAAATGTTGTATCACCTCTAAATATATTTATACCTATCAGTTCATAGTTCTGATTTATATTTTGGATTTGCCAAAATGTTCATTTGGATTTCCCATAAATCTTATGAACTTTTTGGCCAACCCAATACTATTAAAACACATTCACTCTGCCAGTGATGACAGTAATCACAAAGGCATGTACTTTATTTTTATAAGCATGATCTTGCTTTGGAATCTTCCCATTTAAAACAAAATTTTCTTCTATTCTCCTTCAACTACATTTCTCCACTAAGAATTAAGAAGTATTGCTAGCACTTGTTATAATAAGAAATGCCAAACTTCTAATTTTAAGGCAGTTCCAACCTGAATTTCATTTTAGAATATCAAGTATTAAAGAAGTGATATATTGTGAAATTACCATTCTATGCATTCATAATTATATTTTTTGCTTTTTTGTAGGTTCCAGCTTCAGAGAGAAAACTTTCATAATCCATCCTAATGAATTATCCCAAAACCAACAGTCTACATTGTAACAAAGTAACTTTTAGGGAATGAAAAACTCAACTCGAACAAATTTTTAATAAAATAAGGTATGACCAAAAAAACTGCCTTCCTTGCTAAATATAAATGCAAATGTTATAAATAATTTAAAATCAAATTAATTTATATATGTAACTAGAGATGGCATTTCATTTTACATTTACTTGTTCATGCAGTAAGGAACAATGTGTATTGGAAATCAATATTGTTAGGAAAAAAGAAAAAAATGCCCAGATTTTGTTAATTTTGCACCTTTAATCAAATCAAAAGGGGAAGTATAGAATTAGGAGAGACAGTACAAGCAGTTAAGGTTAGCACGTTGACTCTAAGTACATTCAGAATTGTTTTCCAATACTAGCTGTGTCACTCTGAACTGTCAGAAAGTTGGAAACCTTGTAAACAGGTTGTTAGACTAAAAAGAATTACTGTATCTAAAGTTCTTAGACATTTAAAATATAAATATAGTTATTTTATTATTATTACCTACACAGTCTACAGAATAGCATCTATATGATAGGCGTACAGAATTAATCAGGCATACAGAATGAAAAAGCCACATTGAAAGGTTGTCAGTAACTTTGACTTTTGGCATTCAGCAGAAAGCTTTTCTGCAGAGGAGTTTCATGTGTTTAACTAAACTCTTGGAAAAGGAAAAAGGATATGAGCAAAGTAGAAATTAGTATATCCATTCATTATCCTGGTATAATATTTTATTTATTTTTCCTATAGATTTTTAAAATGTAATGCTTACATGCAATCTGTCTTATAGAAGGTGAAAGTTAGTATTGTATTTATTTTTTTTTCTTTCTTCATTTATTTTTATTAGCTGGAGGCTATTATATTTCTTGTTCTGTACTTTGTTTCTCTTTGGGTAGAAACCTCTTTAAGGGAAAAAATGACATACTAAATATTTTTGTTTTGTAATTATCTTAAAGTATGTAGTAAAATATATACATATCAAAATATAATAAAATTTAAAAATTGTAACCCTGAATTTTAGAATGTCTTCAATATAGTATATTCTATATCACTATGAAATGGAAATCATTTTTAGTTATGTGACAAAAAAATCTCATAATATCTAGCTTCTAAAATTATTTCTAAACCAGTTGGTTTTCCTTGAAAGGGGATACTGAAGTATCCTAGGATAAAAAAGAAACTCTAACCTTTTAATCCTTGACTATTTGAGCCATTCTGATAAAATAAGAGACATTTTAAACTAGCCAAAAGAGAAAAACAAAGCAACAAGAACAACTAAAGCTTCTAATATCGGCTAAAGCAGAAGGTTCTAATTCATTGAAACTTATTTATTATATGCTTGAGAGAGTCTTTGAGCTGCAAGAAGCTGGATATTAATACATGGACAAGCACAAGACAGACAAGGCAGATGCTGCATTAACCAAAACTCTCTGGAATTGGTGAGCAGCTGTGAAGTTTGCAGTGGCCATTATGGCACATAATAAAAGCAAGGACCAAAAATGATGCTACTCTATGTTAAAAAAATATATGTGTATGCACAAGAAAGTAAAGAATTTAAGGAGGAAAAAAAAAAAAAAACTAAATTGCATTGTAAGACGTGGCTAAAATCAAATTATAACCCCCTAACAATGGAGTAGTAGTCAATCATACTTTATGAGGATTAAGGTTTTCCCCAGGCAATAAACCCTAAATTCCCAGAGTCAATTGAAATGTAAATCACCTAGCCATCATTTTAAAATCTAATGTATCTTCATTAATCTAAAACTATAGCTAGCCAATGCTGGGCCCATCTCAATCATAATTCAGAATTGTGCTGTTAATTCACCAATTACTTCTCAATTCTCATCTGTCAAGAAATTTAAGGCCCTGACAGCTCTAAAATTCTGTATGGTAGGCTGCATGCTGTACCTGAAAGAGAATCTGACAGAATCAGATACTCTTGATATCATTATTTAATAGTAAAATTTTGGTCAGCAGTAAACTTTTTCTAAATGTCCTGACCCTCAATTCCCCCAACTCTATTGGAATATCTCTAGTTGTTATGTCCTTTGTCTTCCTCCCTTCCCTTTTGAACCCGTACTTACCAATCTTTCATTTCTATCACTCCATTGAGAGAACTCATGCCCAAGTCACGAATAAACTCTATCATTACTAAATCTGATGATCAGGGCACCATCCGTATTTCACTCCATTGCCAGGAACATTTCATGGAGTAAAATTCATTTAACTTGACTTTCTATAGTCCCATTTTCTTTCAGTAAAACTCTTATTTTATTGGCTATTCTTTCTCAGTCTCTATTACAAATTATCTTCTTCATTTTAAAATAAACAATACAAAGAAACTTAAGGTGAATGTAAAAATATATATTGCTTTATATTTCAAGAACATGCACAGGATCTGAGTGTCTTATTGTTTGCAAATTAATTATTCAGTTCAGTTCAGTTCAGTTGCTCAGTCGTGTCCAAGTCTTTGCGACCACATGGATTGCAGCACGTCAGGCCTCCCTGTCCATCAGCAACTCTCAGAGCTTGCTGAAACACATGTCCATTGAGTTGGTGATGTCATCCAACCATCTCATCCTCTGTCATCCCCTTCTCCTCCGGCCTTCAATCTTTCCCAGCCTCAGGATATTTTCCAATGAGTCAGTTCTTCGCATCAGGTGGCCAAAGTATTGGAGTTTCAGCTCAGCATCAGTTCTTCCAATGAATATTCAGGACTGATTTCCTTTAGAATTCACTGGTTTGATCTCTTTGCAGTTCAAGGGACTTCCAAGAGTCTTCTCTAACACCACAGTTCAAAATTCTTTGGCACTCAGCATTCTTTATAGTCCAATTCTCACATCCATACATGACTACTGGAAAAACCATAGCTTTGACTATATAGACCTTTGTTGACAAAGTAATGTCTCTGCTTTTTAATATGCAGTCTAGGTTTGTCATAGCTTTTCCTCCAAGGAGCAAGCATCTTTTGATTTCATGGCTACAGTCACCATCTACAGTGATTTTGGAGACCCAAAAAATAAAGTTTCTCACTGTTTCTATTGTTACCTAATCTATTTTCCATGAAGTGATGGGACTGGAAGCCACAATCTTAGTTTTGTGAATGTTGAGCTTTAAGCCAACTATTTCACTCTCTTATTTCACTTTCATCAAGAGGCTCTTTAGTTCCTCTTCATTTTCTGCCATAAAGGTGGTGTCATCTGCGTATCTGAGGTTATTGATATTTCTCCTGGCCGTCTTGGTTCCAGATTATGCTTCATCAAGCCTGGCATTTCACATGACTTCCCTGGTGGGTCAGACGGTAAAAGCATCTGCCTACAACTCAGGAGACCCGGGTTTGATCCCTGGGTCAAGAAGATCTCCTGGAGAAGGAAATGGCGACCCACTCCAGTACTCTTGCCTTGACAATCCCATGGACAGAGAAGTCTGGTAGGCTGCAGTCCATGGGGTCGCAAAGAGTTGGACACGACTGAGTGACTTCAATTTCACTTTCACTTTTACTCTGTGTATGTTAAATAAGCAGGGTGACAATATACAGTCTTGACAAACTCCTTTCCCAATTTGGAACTAGTCTGTTGTTCCATGTCCAGCTCTAACTGTTTCTTCTTGACATACAGATTTCTCAGGAGGCAGGTCAGGTGGTCTGGTATTCCCATCTCTTGAAGAATTTTCCATGGATTGTTGTGATCCATACAATCAAAGGCTTTGGCATAGTCAATAAACCAGAAGTAGATGTTTTCCTGGAACTCTCTTGCTTTTTTGATGATCCAACAGATGTTGGCAGTTTGATCTCTGGTTCCTCTGACTTTTCTGAATCCAGCTTGAACATCTGGACATTCACGGTTCATATACAGTTGAAGCCTGGCTTGGGGAATTTTGAGCATTACTTTGCTAGCATGTGAGATGAGTGCAATTGTGTGATAGTTTGAACATTCTTTGGCATTGCCTTTCTTTGGGATTGAAGTGAAAACTGACCTTTTCCAGTCTTGTGACCACTGTGGAGTTTTCCAAACTTGCTGGCATGTTGAGTACAGCACTTTCACAACATCAGTTTTTAAGATTTTAAATAGTTCACTTGGAATTCCATCAGCTCCACTATCTTTGTTAGTAGCAATTCTTCCGAAGCTCTGCTTGACTTCACATTTCAGGATATCTGGCTCAAGGTGAGTGACCACACTACTGTGATTATTAAGTGGGTCATTAAGTTCTTTTTCTGTATAGTTTTCTGTGTTTCTTGTCACCTCTTTTTAAAAAATAATTAGTTTATTTTAATTGGAGTATAATTACTTTACAGTATTGTGATGATTTTTGCATACATCAACATGAATTAGCCACAGGTATACATGTGTCCCCTCCACTTTTTGTAGTTTATATGGAACTTTTTTGTATAGTTCTGTGTATTTTTGCCACCTCTTCTTAATGTCTTCTGCTTCTCTTAAGTTCTTACTGTTTCTGTCCTTTATCATGCCCATCCTTGCATGAAATGTTCCCTTGATATCCTCCAGTTTTCTTGAAGAGATCTCTAGTCTTTCCCATTCTATTATTTTCCTCTATTTCATTTCATTTTTCATTTAAGACTTTCTTAAATCTCCTTGGCATTCCCTTGCCAGTATATATTTTGGCAGAAGATGTGAGTATCCAGGGTAAGAGATAAAAGACAGTTTATTACTCACAGCAACAGCAGTAGCCAGAGTAACACTATTGTGTCAGTTAACCCAGCCCCTAATCCTCCGAGACTGAAATGATGGGATCTTGTTGCTGCCTGTGTGCACAGTAGACAGCATTGCAGGGGAGGAATCCTGATACTTAATTAATCTTTGAGTGCTTAGTCATGTCCTACTCTTGGCGACCCCATAGACTAGAGCCCACTAGGCTCCTCTCTCCCTGGGATTATCCCAAGAAAAATATTGGGATGAGTTGCCATTTTCTCCTCCAGGAGATCTTCCTGATCCAGGGATCGAACTTGCATTCCTTGTAGCTCCTGCATTGGGTGGTCGATTCTTTACCTCTGATCCATGGATACTAGGAAGGCCCAATCTTATAAAGGAGGCTGTTGGCAAATCTGCTCACTGTTTTGTCTAAAGAAAGACATTATCTTTATTACTCTGTAATATTTTGAATAAGCACATATGCAAGGTTTGAGGGAGATGTTCTTCTTATCATCCTGAAATGAAAGAAAATCTACTAGGGGTAGGAGAGAGAAAGAATCTTTGGGGTGGGATACATCCCTGTCTCCTTTGATAGCTTACTTTTACAAAGATGCTTGAAAATGCCATTTTGAGCAAATTGGTCATCAATGCCTTTATATGCATTTGTCTACATACGCAGTTGTCTCCCAACACATAAACTTAATACCTTGTTAAATGATGAAACTGTTATCTGCTTACTCTGATTTGACTTTGCCATTAAAATTAATCACTTTTGATAAGTCTCTGATTGCATGTTGGACAATTCCATGCTAATATGCACATTTTCTTCTTTGCAATTTTTCTTCTAAGGTAGTTACAAAGAATGAAGCCTCTAGTGAATATTCAAACCCTAGAAAACACCAGTGGACATTATTAGGCAGATTTTGAATAATGTAACATTTGGATCGCCTAGCAAGTTTAATAACATTATATAAAATTACTTGCTGAAATTGCGGATTTACAGACATATTATTCTCACCAAATATATTAATTCTTGGAACACCACTCGTAGGGATTTCAAAAAGTACACTGTGCACTTAAACTTATTAAAAATTGTTACTTGCAACAATGAATCATTGTTAGCATCAGATAGAACCACAAACTCACACATAAAACATGGTAACTGCCATAAACCTGTGGGAAGCACTTACCATGCTTCCAGTACTTGCCATGGAGACTCCTTCTCACATGCTTTTGACCAGTTTATGCAAATTGTGGCTTTAAACTTCACACCCATGTGTTACTGTCTTCTGTATTATCTCTCAATTTGATATTAGTGGATTTATTCATTTTATCTTTATGTTGACTGGAAAAATTTAGTACCTAGAGAATTACAAATTTTTTCACATTTTTCTAGTTCCTCAACTGTTTTGTCTTAATTTTTGTATTTGGGAAAAAGCCATAAACTTCCTAAGGATTACTAACAAAGAAACCCTGTACAGAAATTCTACCTGACACCAAAGCTGAGAAGTTTTTCTCTTACATTTTCATCTAGAACTTGCATAGTATTGAGGCTTATAATTTACTTTTTTTTAATGCAACACATTTACTACCGTACAGGTTTGGTGGTCAAAGTCCAAAACGGGTCTCATTGAGCTAAAATCTAGGTGTTGTTAAGATTTCATTCCTTTGTGCTGTCTCTAGAGGAGAATCCATTTTCTTACCCTTCTGGCTTCTGGAGGCTGCCCACCGTCCTCGGTTCATGGCTTCATTCCATGTTCAAAGGTGTCAATAGCAAGTGGAGCCTTTCTCATGTTGCGTCCTTCTGATGTGAACTCTTCTGCTTCCATATGCCAATGTAGGGAGGCTGGTGGTTACACTGGTCTGACCCATATACTCCAAGATAGTCCCTTTATTTTAAGATCAGCAGACAATTAAGTTGATTTTAAGTTAATAATTGGGCCTTTCTGGTGGCTCAGACAGTAAAGAATCTGCCTGCAATGTAGGAGACCCAGGCTTGAACCCTGGGTCAGGAAGATGCCCTGGAGAAGGGAATGGCTATCCACTCTACTATTCTTGCCTAGAGAATTCCATGGACAGAGGAGACTGGTGGGCTACAGTCCATGGGGTCTCAAAGAGTGGGACCCAACTGAGTGACTGATACTTTTAGTTTCAGGTTAATAATTGAGTTAAATTTTGTATGAAGCATGAGACAAGGGTTGATGTTGATTTCTTTCCACACAAATATACAATATTTAAGTACCATCTACATATATATATATATATATATATATATATATATATATATATATATATATAAAGTAAAACTTATGCAAATCTTACAAATAGCTGTGAAAAGAAGAGAAGCAAAAAGCAAAGGAGAAAAGGAAAGATATTTCCATTTGAATGCAGAGTTCCAAAGACTAGCAAGGAGAGATAAGAAAGCCTTCCTCAGTGATCGATGCAAAGAAATAGAAGAAAACAATAGAATGAGAAAGACTAGAGATCTCTTCAAGAAAATTAGAGATACCAAGGGAACATTTCATGCAAAGATGGGCTCAACAAAGGACAGAAATGGTATGGACCTAACAGAAGCAGAAGATATTAAGAAGAGGTGGCAAGAATACACAAAAGAACTGTACAAAAAATATCTTCGTGACCCAGATAATCACGATGGTGTGATCACTCACCTAGAGTCAGACATCCTGGAATATGAAGTCAAGTGGGCCGTAGGAAGCATCACTATGAAAAAAGCTAGTGGAAGTGATACAATTCCAGTTGAGTTATTTCAAATCCTAAAATAGAATGCTGTGAAAGTGCTGCATTCAATATGCCAGCAAGTTTGGAAAACTCAGCAGTGGCCATAGGACTGGAAAGGGTCAGTTTTCATTCCAATCCCAAAGAAAGGCAATGTCAAAGAAGGCTCAAACTACTGCACAATTTCACTCATCTCACATGCTAGCAAAGTAATGCTCAACATTCTCCAAGCCAGGCTTCAGCAATACGTGAACCGTGAACTTCCAGATGTTCAAGTTGGTTTAGAAAAGGGAGAGGAAGCAAAGATCAAATTGCCAACATGCGCTGGATCATTGAAAAGGCAAGAGAGTTCCAGAAAAACATCTACTTTTGGTTTATTGACTATGCCAAAGCCTTTGACTGTGTGGATCACAATAAACTGTGCAAAATTCTGAAAGAGATGGGCATGAGAGACCACCTGACCTGCCTCTTGAGAAACCTGTATGCAGGTCAGGAAGCAACAGTTAGAACTGGACATGGAACAACAAACTGGTTCCAAATAGGAAAAGGAGTATGTCAAGGCTGTATATTGTCACCCTGCTTATTTAACTTATATGCAGAGTACGTCATGAGAAACGCTGGGCTGGAAGAAGCACAAGCTGGGATCAAGATTTCAGGGAGAAATATCAATAACCTCAGATATGCAGATGACACCACCCTTATGGCAGAAAGTGAAGAAGCACTAAAGAACCTCCTGATGAAAGTGAAAGAGGAGACTGAAAAAGTTGGCTTAAAGCTCAACATTTGGAAAACTAAGATTGTGGCATCTGGTCCCATAACTTCATGGAAAATAGATGAAGACACAGTGGAAACAGTGGCAGACTTTATTTTGGGGGCTCCAAAACATTGCAGATGGTGACTGCAGCTATGAAATTAAAAGAAGCGTACTCTTTGGGAGAAAAGTTATGCCCAAACTAGACAGTATATTCAAAAGCAGAGACATTACTTTGTCAACAAAGGTTCGTGTAGTCAAGGCTATGGTTTTTCCAGCAGTCAAGTATGGATGTGAGAGTTGGACTACAAAGAAAGCTGAGCACTGAAGAATTGATGATTTTGAACTGTGGTGTTGGAGGACTCTTGAGAGTCCCTTTGACTACAAGGAGATCCAACCAACCCATCCTAAAGGAAATCAGTCCTGAATATTTATTGGAAGGACTGATGTTGAAGCTGAAACTCCAATATTTTGGCCACCTGATACGAACAGCTGACTCATTGGAAAAGACCCTGATGTTGGGAAAGATTGAAGGCAAGAGAAGTGGACGACAGAGGAGGAGATGGTTGGATGGCATCACCGACTCAATGGACATGAGTTTGAGTAAATTTCAGGAGTTGGTGATGGACAGGGAAAGACTGGCATGCTGCAGTCCATGGAGTTTTAAAGAGTCGGAAACGACTGAGTGACTGAGCTGAACAGAACTGATGGAAATCTTGGACTTCCCAAGTGGCTAGAATCTGCCTGCCAGATCAGGAGACACAGGGGATGAAGTTTTGATCCCTGGGTTGGGAAGATCTTCTGGAGGAAGAAATGGCAACTAGTTCCAGTATTCTTGCCTGGTAAATCCTATGGACAGAGGAGCCTGGCAGACACAGTTCATGGAGTTAAAGACCTGGACACGACTTAGCAACTAAACAACAAAAGCATAAATATTAAAATTTTTGTTTTTCCATTACCATTATACCTTTATTGAAAGTCAGTTGTCAGTGTACATGTACGTTGATTTTTGGATTTTTTTAAATTTTGCTAATCTAAATTTTATCATTTCATTAATTGAATACTCTCTTGATTACCACAGCTTTAAACAAAATTTTGAAATCAGTTTAAGTCCTCAAATTCTTTCTTTTGTTTTGCAACTGTTTTGGTATTCTAAATTGAATTTTTATGTAAATTTTTGAATCAGTTTTGGCTTCCCAGGTGGCACTAGTGGTAAAGAACCCACCTGACAATGCAGGAGACATAGGAGATGTGAGTTTGATCCCTGGGCTGGGAAGATTATCTGGAGGAGCACATGGCAACCCACTATAGTTCTTGCCTGGAGAATCCTATTGACAGAGGAGCTGGTGGGCTACAGTCCATAGCATCACAAAGAGTCAAACAGACTGAAATAACTTAGCACACAAAACAGAATCAATTTGTTAATTTCACAAAAAAGTTCAAGTTTTTAGTGGTATTGAATTTTATTGATAGGTCAATTTGCACAGTATTTATTCTTTAATGTATTGATTCTTGCAATTGAGGAACATGGCCTCTCTTTATTTTAGGTCTTCTTCAGTTTCTCTTAGCAGAGTTTTCTACTGTTCAGTTAAAAGATTTACCACTAGGATTGTTAAATATATTTCTAAGTATGTTATGCTCTTGAAGCCAATGTAAGACAGATGACTTAAGATTTTATTTTATAATTGTTTGATTCTTATACACAAAAGCAATCAATTTTTATATATTAAACATTACATGTTCTGCTAAATTCACATGAGTTCTGTTAGGCTTTTTTCAATATATAGATTTCTTAAGAGTTTCTGTCTAAGCAATTATGTCATCTGCAAATAGACAATATTTTACTTTCTACTTTTCAACTGTTATAGCTTTTCTTTCTTCTTTTCTCTTTTTAGCTTTATTACAGTGGCTTGATCCTCTACTGGGGCTTCCTGGGTGGTGCTAGTGGTAAAGAACCTGACTGCCAATGCAGGAGACATAAGCGTAGATTCGATCCTTCAGTCAGGAAGATCCCCTGGAGGAAAAATTTGCAACTCCAGTATTCTTTCCTGAGGAATCCCATGGACAGAGTAGACTTGCAGGCTACAGTCCATGGGGTGGTGAAGAGTTGGACGCTACTGAAGAACTTGATATTGAATAAAGTTCAATATCTTTATTGAACTTTATTGAACATCTTTATTCAATATTCAATATTGAATAAAGTTCAATTGAATAAAGTTCTAGCTTGATATTGAATAAAATGAGTTATATCAGACATCTTGCCTTGTTCAAAATCTCTGGGGAAGGAGAATGTTTAATAGACATCATTGTATATTTTATAAATGTCCTTTATCAGACTGTAGAAGTTCCTTTCTTTTCCCTGTTTGTTTAGAATTTTAATAATGAATAGATGTGAAATTTTTTGAAAAACCTTTCTGCATTCTCTGAATTTGGCTTTCGTGTTTTCTGATAAAATCTCCACACCTGTTTGCTTTAGTATTCCCTTTATATAATGTGAATTTTTTCCCTGTTATTTTAGAATTTTTATCTTTATAATTGAAATAATATCTTTATTTCAGCAGTTTGACTATGGGATACCTAGACATGTATTTTCTTGCATTTATTCTAATTATTGTTAGCTAAGCTTTCTAAATCTGTAGATTCACTCCATTGTTTTTCAGATATTTATCTCTGCCTAATTCTCTGTTTTATTTCCTTCAGGGTCTCCAAATACTCACAGGTCAGACCTTTCAGTTATTGTTTCATAGGATTCTGAGACTTTGTTCAAATTTTAAATATTTTTGCTCTCTCTCTTTCCAGTTGCATTATTTCTGTTGCTTTATCCTCAAAGTCACTAGCTTTTTTCCTCTGTCATTTGCATTTTCTTTTTGTTCAGACTATCAAATTAATTTTTCTTTAAGTTTTGTTTTCAATTTCAAAACTTTCAGTTCCAACATTTTTATATACTTTATTTTCATTTCTAGATGCATGTTTTTCTAATAAGAATTTTCATGCTTTTATTTATTAGCAGTATATTTGCTTTTCTGTCACTGAGCATAGCTATAAAATCTTCTTTAAAATCCCTATTTGATGGTTTCAACATTTGGATCATTTCTAGGTTGATATCTGTTTGTCTTTTTCCTTGAGGGTGGAGTAACTTCTCCTGAATCATGACAATCTGATTTTTTTTTTCTTTTTGGTATCCTAGACATTGTGAATGCATGTAGTAGAGATTGTGTATATAAATAGAAATAAATATGTTTATTTTATAAATTAAGGTTTTTATTTTTTATAAAAATAAATATATAAATATTATTTATATTCGTCTAAGGCTAACCATTTCATTTTAGCAGTTGATTAACTGGTTACATTTTAACAATAACTCTGTAAGGCCTATGATGGACAGTAACTCACACTTCAATTTCATTTTTAGTTTTTTCCAGAAATGGAACAGTTTGGTGTCTTGCCATGAATATGGTAGGCATGTGTGTGTGTGTGTGTGTGTGTGTGTGTGTGTGTGTGTGTGTGTGTGATCAACCAACTGTGTTCGACTCTTTGCAACCCCATGCACTGTAGACCTCCGGGCTACTCTGTCCATGGAATCTTCCAGGCGAGAATACTGGTGTGGGTTGTCATTTCCTACTCCAGGTGATCTTCCTGACCCAAGGATTGAACCCTGGTCTCTTGCATCTCCTGCACTGGCAGGCAGATTCTTTATTACTTTGCCACCTGGGAATCCTAGGTGGTGGGCATAAATGACATCAACTTACATGTAGAAAACTCTAAAAATACTAAAATTAAGTTCTCAAGAATGTTTCATAATCCAAAATCAACACAAAAAGATTTAGTCATGCTTCCAGCAATCAGACTAGAAAAAAAAAAAAAAAAGGCATCAAAATTGGAAGGGAAGGAATAAAACTGTCACTATTTGCAGATGACATGGCATTATTCATGGCTCAGACATTAAAGAACCTGCCTGCAATGCAGGAGACCTGGGCTTGATCCTGGAGTGGGGAAGATCCCCTGGTGAAGGGAATGGCTACCCACTCCAGGATTCTTGGGGCTACAGTCCATGAGGGTACAGAGGGACATGACTCAGCAACACTTTCACTCTTTTGCATAGGAAACCCTATAATTGCCACAGAAAGATATTTGTACTAATAAATAAATTCAATAAAGTTACAACATACAAGATTAATACACAAAAAAATCTGTTCCTTTCCTATATCCTAGTAATGAATTTTCAGAAAGAGAAATTAAGGAAATAATCCCATTTACAATCAATCAATTAGGATAAAATACTTAGGAATGAATTTATTCAAGAAGTAAAAGACCTATTCCTGAAAACTATAAAATGTTAACGAAGTAATTTGAAAATTATACAAAGAAATGGAAAGATAATCTATATTCTTGGATTGAAAGAATTGATATTGTTAATATGGCCATACTACCCAAAGTAACCTACAAACTCAATACAATCCTTATCAGAATATGCTGTGCTTATTTGCTCAGTCAATTCCATCACCTTGCAACTGCATGTACATAGGAGCCCACCGGGCTCCTATGCCCATGGGTATTCTCCAGGCAAGAATACTGGAATGGGTTACCATGTCCTCCTCCAGGGGATTTTCCCAATCCAGGGATTGAACCCAGGTCTCCTGCATTGCAAGTGGATTCTTTACTATCTGAGCCACCAGGGAAGCCCAAGAATACTAGAGTGTGTAACTTATCCCTTCTCCAGGGAAACTACATGACCCAGGAATGGCCATGACATTTTACAGTACTAGACCATATACTAATATTCATATGAAACTACAGAAGACTTCAAATTGCCAAGCAGTCTTGAGAAAAAAGAACAAAACTGGAGGTCTCGTGCTCTCTGACTTCAGACCACACCCCAAAGCTGCAGTCTTCAACATAGCAGGCTGATCATGTCACTTTCTGTTCAAAACAATCCAGTGAGTACCCATTTCACTCAAGGTAAAAGTCAAAGCCCTGTGTTGATGTACAGCAGAAACCAACACAATATTGTAAAGCAATTATGCTTCAATTAAAGATAAATTTTAAAAAGGTCAAAGTCAAAAACTCTATATGATTTGTACTCAATCCTAAATACCTATCTCTCTGACCTCATCACCCACAATTTCATCCATGTTTTCCTACTTCACCTACTGGCTCCCTGCTATATCTGACACACATCAAGAACTTCCCTAACTCCTGGCTTTGTCCTTGTTCTTCTTCCCATCATGGTCTCTTTCAGAGAATCCCACAACATGCTCTCTCACTTCTTTCAGGACTCTGCTCAAATATCCCCTTAGCAGTGCCATCTCCCTGATTCCCTTGTATAAATAGCAAACCCCTATTTGCAAACTCTTGTTTCATCACTTACTGCTACTTAAAATGCTATGTATTATACAGTTTATTACTTGTCTCTTCCCAAGTGGAATAGCTGAGAAAATAAAAGAAGTGAAAGGTAAAGGAGAAAAGGAAAGATATACCCATTGAATGCAGAGTTTCAAAGAATAGCAAGGAGAGATAAGAAAGCCTTCCTCAGTGATCAATGCAAAGAAATAGAGGAAAACAATAGAATGGGAAAGACTACAGATCTCTTCAAGAAAATTAGAGATACCAAGGGAATACTTCATGGAAAGATGGGCACAATAAAGGAAAGAAATGGTATGGATCTAAGAGAAGAAGATATTAAGAAGAGGTGGCAAGTATACACAGAGGAACTATACAAATATGACCTTCATGTCCCAGATAACCACAATGGTGTGATCACTCACCTAGAGCCAGACATCCTGGAATATGAAGTCAAGTGGGCCTTAGGAAGAATCACTATGAACAAAGCTAGTGGAGGTGATGGAATTCCAGTTGAGCTATTTCAAATCCTAAAAGAGGTTGCTGTGAAGGTGCTGCACTCAATATGCCAGCAAATTTGGAAAGCTTAGCAGTGGCCACAGGACTGGAAAAGGTCAGTTTTCATTCCAATTCCAAAGAAAGGCAATGCCAAAGAATGTTCAAACTACCGCACAATTGCATTCATCTCACATGCACCCAAAATAATGCTCAAAATTCCCCAAGCCAGTCTTCAACCGTACATAAACTGTGAACATCCAGATGTTCAGGTTGGATTCAGAAAAGCCAGAGGAACCAGAGATCAAACTGCCAACATCCGTTGGATCATTGAAAAAGCAAGAGAATTTCAGAAAAACATCTTCTGCTTTATTGACTATGCCAAAGCCGTTGACTGTGTGGATCACAACAAACTGTGGAAAATTTCTTCAAGAGATGGGCATACCAGACCGCCTGACCTGCCTCCTGAGAAATCTGTACGCAGGTCAAGAAGCAACAGTTAGAACTGGACATGGGACAACAGACTGGTTCCAAATTGGGAAAGGAGTACATCAAGGCTGTATGTTGTCACCCTGCTTATTGAACTTACATGCAGAGTACATCATGTGAAATGCCAGGGTGAAGCACATCCTGGATGAAACACAAGCTGGAATCAAGATTTAAGGGAGAAATATCAATAACCTCAGATATGCAGATGACACCACCCTTATGGCAGAAAATGAAGAGGAACTAAAGAGCCTCTTGATGAAAGTGAAAGAAGAGAGTGAATAAGTTGGCTTAAAAGTCAATATTCAGAAAGCTAAGATCATGGCATCCAGTCCCATCACTTCATGGCAAATAGATGGGGAAACAATGGAAACAGTGACAGACTTTATTTTTTGCGTCTCCAAAATCACTGCAGATGGTGACCACAGCTGTGATATCAAAAGACGCTTGCTTCTTGGAGAAAACGCTATGACCAACCTAGACAGCATATCAAACAGCAGAGGCATTACTTTGTCAACAGAGGTCCATCTAGTCAAAGCTATGATTTTTCCAGTAGTCATGTATGGATGTGAAAGTTGGACTATAAAGAAAGCTGAGTGCCAATGAATTGATGCTTTTGAATTGTGGTATTGGAGAAGACCCTTGAGAGTCCCTTGGACTGCAAGGAGATCCAACCAGTCCATCCTAAAGGACATGTGTGTCAGTTGCTCAGTCGTGTCCAGCTCTGTGACCCCATGGACTATAGCCCACCAGGCTCCTCTTTCCAAGAGATTCTCCAGGCAAGAGCACTGGAGTGAATTGCCTTGCCCTCCTCTAATCTTCCCAACCCAGAGATCAAACCTCCATCTCCTGCATTAGCAAATCGGTTCCTTACCACTGACACCACCTGAGAAGCCCTGTACATTAATGTAAAAATGAACAAAAGGGACCCGTTTATCTTGAGCCCTGTTTCTAATGTTTTCCTGAAATATTGTTACTCTTCAATAAAACAACAAAAACATTTTCAATTGAAATATAAGTTTGTTAGTGGATATCTTTCTACTTTAGATATAAGTGTCTGAGGTACTTATAATTTCACAGTAATTATTTCTTCAAGGATTTTAAGTTTTATTTTTTAAAATCATGTCAGTCATCTCCTTTTATCTACCAACTTGATTTTGTTTTAATAAGGAAAGAAGAGAAAAATCAAGAAACATGAGGAAAATACTTAGACTTCTTTGAATGTTTTATTGCTGCAATTTTATATCCAGGAAAAGTATTTTAGATGTTTATGAAGGATCATCAATCCTTTTCCACCAAAAAAAAATTTTCATTGTGCCAGATATTATCCATATAGAATATTCTGACACTAAAGTGGCTAAGTAGTATGAGGTAGAACAAAGTTTTAAAAAACACATTTCCTGTCTTAGAATAAATTAAATATGAAAAGAATTTTTAAAAGCAACAAAATTTAGTATCAACACATCTGAGTTAATTTTGTATGAGCTCTGTCCATCTGTGAAGAGGAAGCAGAGTATAGGAACAGTTGCTTCTGGGTGCTTTTTTTCCCCAGGCATGTCCCAGAGTGCTTGGAAGGGTGCCCAGTTTGTACTAGGAGCTCCCTGAATATCTGCAGAATATAAAAATGACTGCATAAAGGGTAATAGAAACACAAGAAAATTTCCTTTCTACCCCTTTCCTCTCTCTTTCCCCCTCCTCTTTTGACTGCACTAAACATAAATAAGTTTTATATATATATGTTTTATGAAACGTATTGAAAATTTCATTATGAAAGTAGTTGTTTAGTGTTGCATACTCCTTAAGCTTTACTATCAAGAGTGTCCCCCTAGTTTGCAAACAATATTTAATATCTTATTGTCAACCTAGTAAAGGTGAATGCCACAGTGAAATGAGAGAAATAGTTATGTTTTTAATTCCCTAAACACATATACTAAGATATCTTTTATACAATTACCCTTTCCAGGGATTATAAGATGATGAGTTTACAATGGTTTTCCAAATGTTTACTATTAACACTGCTGAAGGAAGATACATTATGTTATATATGATATAATGTAATATAACCTATATGTATATATCCATATCAAGGAAATATGTTACTCATTGGAAAAGATCCTGATGCTGGAAAGATTTAAGGCTGAAGAAGGGGCTACAGGGGATGAGATGCTTGGATGGCGTCATCGACTCAATAGACGTGAGTTTGAGCAAACTCCAGGAGATAGTATAGGACAGGGAAGGCTGTTGTGCTGCAGTTCATGGGGTTGCAAAGACTTGGACATGACTGAGCGACTAAACAATGAATAACTATATATAGAATATATATGTATTTGTGTGTGAATGTGTATATATCTATCTACATCTGTACCTACCTATTTATTTAATCATATTTTTCAAAGTGGGCACTGATTGTTGCTGATACAGTAGTTCCTTTTGATCACAGCTTGCCTGATTTGCTTTCAGTTACTACAAACTTTTAGAACTTTCCACTTTCCTCCAACCAAAGCAATTATTTTCTTTCTGAAACAGAATAAGTCATTTTTTAAAACCAGCATCTTTAAAGTTTTTTTTTTTTCTCATTTGTTGTTGTTAGATGTACATTTCTTCTTGGAAAAAGGAAAATGTGTCATGACTAAACTACCTTAATTGAAGAGAAGGAGTGAGAAGGAAGAGCAAGAGAGAAAGAAGATTTAAGATGTTCTAATCATTGGTTCACATAACCATAATGAACAATGAAAACTGTTCATTTTCTCTGAGTTTCTGTATTACACATCAAGTACAGCACCTGGATCCTATCTCAAGAGACAGTTTGTCACTGTGTTTAATTGCCTTGCAGCATAGCAGACTCAAATGATTCTTTACATTGGTTTTCGGGAAGAAACAAAAATAGTCAAAGATTTCCTTCCATTTCCACCTTTGTAAGGAAATCAGTGGTTGCTCTTCAGTGAAACTGGAGACGAATTGACTCTCACTGGACACAGGTGAGGATGTGCATACCTGTCCTTGTTTGATCACCTTCTGACTGCTCATCCCCCTAGAGCTGGAGAGTTATTCATTGAGGTATCACAACGTGGACAATAAGAAATCATCAACACCAAGTTTTAAAAATACTTCTAATGTACAGAGTTTATACAACACTCCAAGTTTGCATAGCCCCCATGGATTTCAAGTAGCACTGTTGTAATTATAATCTAATTATAAAAACAGACTTGTAACCCAGATAAAGGTCTAAAATATATAAATGAAAGCAAAAAAGTAAACACCCTCTGTAATTTCACATTCAGTATTAATGAGAGCAGCAGTGGGCAAGAGTGCCCACGCAGTAGACCCAGTGGCTGATCTAGGCAGGGAGGGTGGAGACCCAGGCAAGGCAGGGGGAGTTTGTGGAGGCTGGGTTGACAGGCACTGGAAAGGGAGGTTCTGGTAGCTGGGTTCTAGGACCCCTGAACTCTGCCCTTCACATGCCCTACAGTACACCCCTGAGTATTTCTCCCCAGGGCCAGGACCTCAATCCTTATTTCCACCATCAGCACTGCTACAGAGCGCTATTGAATCACAAGGGTTAAGTATGAGCTGAGTGAGGGAAGTTGGTCCTGCCAGAAGCATAAACACAAAGAGCTGACCCTACTGTTAGCTTAAAATTGTTCCTAGCAATTTTCTATTAGGGCAATTTGTCACATAATTTTTCATGACTATTAACAAGTTTATTTTGTAACACAATAATAATATAATAATGTAAATTTACATGAAATTATTTAAGTGTCTCATTCAAGGATTTGTTTTCCATTTTTGATTTTCAGCTTGCTTTCAATTTTTGAAATAAAAGAATCCTAAAATCAGTATTTTGGACAGAGATGTTTGTCTGAATGCTAGTAAATCAGGATAGATTACCACCAGTTAAATTACTGGGTTAATATTTTAGAAATTTCTTGATACATATTGTCAGATATTTTTCTTACACCCTGCAGATATTAACAATGTGATCTATTTTACTCTAAAAAAATAGTAACAACATTTGACAATAGCTTCTGAGTGTTAAATGAAAATAAATTCTTATCATTGCACTAATTTGACCACCTTTCTTGATTAATGAGGATAAACATTTTTCCTATTTTTGACAATCATTTTTACTATTTAGGTACATTGTTTAGGTAGAGTTGCTGTTCTTAAAAGGATATTTCAGTGTTTTCATTGTTGATTGAAAAGATTAATCAATATTAGGAGTATTAATTGTTTCCTTCATCATTGCAAATAATTTTTATAAACTAGGTTTCTAGGTCTTGTTTCTTTTATTTAGCTTTTAGTAATTAAAAATTTATTGCAGTGTAGTTGATTTACAAAGTTGTATTAGTTCTAAGTGTAGAGCTAAGTGATTCACTTATACATATACATGTGTTCATTCTTTTTCAGATATTTTTACCCACATAGGTTATTGCAGAATCCTGAGTAGAGTTCCCTATGGTATACAGTAGGCCCTTGCTGATTTTCTATTCCATGTGTAGTAGTCTGTGTATGTTAATCCCAAGATCTTAATTCATTACCCACCTCAACATTTCCCCTTTGGTGGTGATAAGTTTCTTTTTGAAATCTCTTGAGTCTGCTTTGTTTTTTAAATAAGTTCATTTGTACCATTTTTTTTTTCAGACTCCATATAGGATATGTGTCTTTCTCAGTATAACTTACTTTACTCAGTACGCCAGTCTCTAGGTCCCTCCATGCTGTGGCAAATGGCATTATTTTGTTCTTTTTATAGCTGAGTAATGCTCCATTGTGAAGAAACCTGAGCACCAAAAAACTGATGCTTTTGAACTATGGTGTTGGAGAAGACACTTGAGAGTCCTTTGGACTGCAAGGAGATCCAACCAGTCCATCCTGAGATCAGTCCTGGGTGTTCATTGGAAGGACTGATGCTGAAGCTGAAACTTCAGTACTTTGGAGTTTGGCCACCTCATGTGAAGAGTTGACTCTTTGGAAAAGACCCTGATGCTGCGAGGGATTGAGGGCAGGAGGAGAAGGGGACAACAGAGGATGAGATGGCTGGATGGCATCACTGACTCGATGGGCATGAGTTTGAGCAAACTCCGGGAGTTTGTGATGGACAGGGAGGCCTGGTGTGCTGTGATTCATGGGGTCGCAAAGAGTCGGACATGACTGAGTGACTGAACTAACTAACTAACGCTCCGTTGTATATATGTACCACATCTTTATCCATTCCTCTCTCAATGGACATTATGTTGCTTCATGTCTTGGCTATTGTAAATAGTGTTGCAATGAACACTGGGGTGCATCTATCTTTTTGAAATAGGGTTTTCTCCAGATATGTGCCCAGGAGTGGGATTGCTGGGTTATATGGTAGTTCCATTTTTCATTTTATAAGGAAAATTCATACTGTTCTCCATAGTGGTTGTACCAATTTATATTCTTACCCATAGTGTAGGGGTAGGAGGATTCCCTTTTCTTCATACCCTCTCAAGCATTTGTCGTTTGTAGACTAGATTTTAGTAATTCTTCCTGGGAAGAAATTTTGTCTTTTATATCTACATTTCTATTGACTTTTTTTGTAATTTCTTCCTATTATTTAGTACTTAAAATGCCACCCAACTTAGATTACAACATCTTTATTTTCTTCTAGTTCCACTTTATGTAACTTAAACTCTTTAATTTGCCTCCAAGTGACTGTACTTTTTCTATTACAGGTAATTCATTTTCTTGCTTTGTGTACTAACTGTAGTAGTAATAATAATAGAACAGTAATAATAGCAGTGGTAGTTAATGTGTGTCTACTATGTGCAAAGCATACTACTTAGTGAATTACTTGTTTTACTTTGTTGGATCCAACAATACACAGGGAAGTTTATTAGTACTATTTTACAAGTGAAAATTGTTCTTACACTAGTTAGAACCATATGCTACAAGGACTAAGAATGAAAACTCAAATTCCAGTTGTTCTCATCCTCCTAATGGCACAGTTTTATTTGAGACATTTTGAAAACACACATGCAAGCATGCACCTATCAGTGAATGAATACTTATTAGCCATTACATGAATATTTTTAGAGCATAGGCTTCTCAAATTAGTATCAGCCAAGCCACTGGCAAGTGGCATATATGCAGATGGATCACAGGAGCCTCACCAGATGTGTATGTCAGTCACTTAAGCAAGTCTGACACTTGTGAGACAGATGGTGGAAAGACTATTTTAAATATATATTCTGGATTTTTTAAGCTGCCATAACACTGTCTATTTTGTCAGTGCCACAATTGGCATATCTTGCTTGTCATTCATCTGACTTTAAAAAATATAGCAAGATACTCTACACAATCCTACCTTAATTTTATGGTCACTCTTCAAGGTGGTTCAAAGTCTGTCTACTTAAAAGATAACTATCTGAGTAATTTATATCTTTTCTGACAACCTCACCATCAACCTAGCTAGGCTATACTATCCTGAGGAATTGATGGATTCTATTCTGCTCTAAAAGGAGAGATGGAAGTGTTATGGTGCATTAAAAGAGCATGAGTTTTGTGCCAGGAAAATTTAAAGTTGGATTATAGCTGTGAAACTATCTAACTGTGGAAGTATAAGCAAATTACCTAAATTCTCTCCCCCCTTGCTTCCTTATAAATTCAAAATAAATAATAACATCTGCTTGTAGTATTGATGACTATGAACATATTATGTCGCTAATAATGGTGAAAATAGTAAAATAGTAAATACATTATATATATGATAATATTTTATAATATATAAAATTTATATATATAAATTATGACTGGCAGTGTGCTGATGGCTAGATTCTACGCTAAGTATTTCAAATATACTGCTGTTGTTGTTTGGTTGCTAAGCTGTGTCTGATTCATTTACGACCACATGGACTATAACCCACAAGGCTCCTCTCTCCATGGGATTTCCCAGGCAAGTACATTGGAGTGGGTTGCCATTTCCTTCTCCAGGGGGTCTTCCTGACCCAGGGATCAAGACTGTCTCCTACTTGGCAGGCACATTCTTCACCACTAAGTCACCTGGGAAGCCCTCCAAATGTACTATCTTTCACAGTATTTCCAACAATTCTTCATGGTGAGTACTCTTAATAGCCCCATTTTACAGATGAAGAAATTGCAGTTCATAATGTCTTAAAAAATCAGCGTCAATATTAAATGAATGTTTAGCTGAGAAACCAGAATTCAAATCCTGGCCTGAAAAAGAGAAAGCTAAATTCTTCAATAGATCTTTTATTTTTTCCATAGATCCTTTATTTTTTCTTACTACATATTGAGCCTGTTTTATTCTTGTTCAGCAGCTGCCACCATTCCTTATATCATTTGGCATTTTTTCCCCTGAATCTATGATTCAGAATTTCCACCACAGTTAATGATGTACCAGAAGCCAAAGAAGACAAGTAAAAAGCATTTTTCATGGCATAGATTTTTGTTATATTTTTTCTTGAGAAATAAAAGATTGGATTTTTTTTTTTAAAGAGAGAACATACATATTGTGATTTTAAGTTTTCTGGAACCATAGGTAGTTTTTCTTATAATGTTATATTGGGTTGGCCAAAAGTTTGTTTGGGTTTTTCTGTGTCAACTTTTTTGCCAACCCAATATAAAGTCTCCATATTTGTATCATGAACAAGTCCCATTTGGGATTCCAACGACTCCTAAAAGTCTTTGAAAAAAATTAGCAACCTTTGCTGGAAAATAATAACCATCTTACTATATACCAGCTGGAAGCACTGTTGACAAACATTAAATTTCATAAAATGAAATTCACATTGAAAATTGTACAATGAAGAAAACAGCTTTATAGAATGAGTTAAAATATTATGTGACACTATGTGTCAATAAATAAGTCATTTTTTTCAATACATTTAGTTTATGTCTTGGACCATAGGATTACTTTGGCAAAATCTGTAACACTGTGTGCATAGAATATTGTTTCTAAAAGCTGCCAGTCCCTAGGAATGTGAGTTCTTAAAATTTCTAGTTAGAAATTAAACTATAAGAATATAGCAGACTTTTACAATAACATCTGTCTAGAAACAAATAAGTTTTCTAGGTTATGGACAATAGAGTATGTGAAAATATGCTGAACCCCATATTTGAAAGTGGGCATTTTATGTTTGTGTATTTTTAGGGGTTTATCTAACAATACTAGTTGCTGTGTCCCATGTTTTCAAGTGTTCTGAGCCCATAGTTTTAAACTTTACCCTGCTCTATCAACCACAGCCTAATTGCAGAACCATAAAATTTATGAACTGATCATTTCTTTCCTCATTAGAAGTTACTCCTTTTAAAGTTTTATGGTTCAATTTATAGTTTTATGGTGTCAAGTTACCATATATGTTCTGAGAGAACCTGAATTTGCACGATGGCCATTATTCTCCAAATTTTCTATAACTTTCATACATGGAAATACCTTTGTCAAATACCAAGGACTTATCTTTTCATTAAAAAAGGCAGATAAAAATTAGTGAGTCCTTGAAAATGTCCCCTGTGAGTGAACAAAATATGTCATTATTGTATGAGGTATATTTGTTTACAAATTCATGGTTCTAATTTGCTGTATATTATTCTTAGTACAACTTTTTGAGGTTTTTGCCCATATCATTGGAGCTACTAATTTGGCACAATGTGAAATTATGAACTGCTGTGATTCATTACATTCACGTTGTGTCAGCAATTTATATAATTGTGATTTCTTCTCGGTTCAAAACTTTAGCACCCATACCTCTACTTGACCTTGTTGGACACAAAACTTAATTTGTTTACAAATAACATTTTCTAATAATGAATATAACATTCATTATATAATGATGTATTTTATGCTGATTATTTCTAATTTTTCATAAAAGGTATTTTTTATCCATTCTCACTGCCTTTATTTGGGCAAATATCTAGTTTTTTCATAACTAAGCAGTCTCTTCTCCAGCTGTATTAGATACCTAATGCTATGTAATAAATCACCTGTAAATATTAGCAAATTAGAACAATAAAATTTTATTGTTTCACAAGTATTTCATGGGCTGGGAACCAGGAAACTGCAAAACTGTGTGCCTTTGGCATATGGTGTCTCTAGAGATTGTAGTAAAGATGTCAACCAAAGCTGTCATCCCATCTGAAGGTTTAACTGGTGGAGGGTTCCCTTTCAACATCACTCACATGGTGCTTCTATTGATCTCAGTATTTTCTTAGCTATTTTTGAGTGACTTTGGTTCCTCTCACATCAATTCAGTGCAGTGCAGTTCAGTCGCTCAGTTGTGTCTGACTCTTTGCGACCCTGTGGGCTGCAGAATGCCAGGCTTCCTTGTCCATCACCAACTCCCAGAGCTTACTCAAACTAATGTCCATAGAGTCGGTGATGCTATCTGACAATCTCATCTTCTATTGTCCCCTTCTCCTGCCTTCAATCTTTCCCAGCATCAGGGTCTTTTCCAATGAGTTAGTTCTTCCCATCAGATGGCCAAAGTATTGGAGTTTCAGCTTCAGCATCATTCCTTCCAATGAATATTCAGGACTGATTGCCTTTAGGATGGACTAGTTGGATCTCCTTGCAGACCAAGGGATTATCAAGAGTCTTGTCCAATACCACAGTACAAAGTCTCAATTCTTCCATGCTCAGCTTTCTTTACATTCCTACTCTCACATCAATACATGACTACTGGTAAAACCATAGCTTTGACTAGACGGACCTTTGTTGGCAAAGTAATGTCTCTGCTTTTTAATATGCTGTCTAGGTTGGTCATAACTTTTCTTCCAAGGAGCAAGTGTCTTTTCATTTTCTGGATGCAGTCACCATCTGCAGTGATTTTGGAGCCCCCCAAAATAAAGGTTTTTTTTTTTAAAGTTTGCATAAGTCAATCTCACTGTTTCCATTGTTTCCCCATCTATTTGCATGAAGTGACAGAACCAGATGCCATGATCTTAGTTTTCTGAATGTTGAGTTTCAAGCCAACTTTTTCACTCTTCTCTTTCACTTTCATCAAGAGGCTCTTTTGTTCTTCACTTTCTACCATAAGGGTGGTGTCATCTGCATATATGAGGTTATTGATATTTCTCCCAGAAGTCTTGATTCCAGCTTGTGCTTCTTCCAGCCCAGTATTTCTCATGATGTACTCTGCATATAATTTAAATAAGCAGGGTGACAATATACAGCCTTGATGTACTCCTTTCCTGATTTGGAACCAGTCTGTTGCTCCATGTCCAGTTTTAACTGTTACTTCCTTATCTCCATACAGATTTCTCAAGAGTCAGGTCAAGGGGTCTGGTATTCCCATCTATTGAAGAATTTTCCACAGTCTGTTGTGATCCACACAGTCAAACGCTTTGGCATTGTCAATAAAGCAGAGGTAGATGTTTTTCTGGAACTCTCTTGCTTTTTTGATGTTTCAACGGATGTTGTTAATTTGATCTCTGGTTCCTCTGCCTTTTCTAAATCCAGTTTAAGCATCTGGAATTTCACAGTTCATGTACTGTTGAAGCCTGACTTGGAGAATTTTGATGGACCTGTCCAAAGTCTACCTGTCATGACATGGTTGCTGGCTTCCCCAGCATAAGTGATCCAATAAAAAGTGATTGAACTCCGACTGGACGCTGCAATGTTTGCATAAGTCATTCTCAGAAGTGGCGTATATAGTCACTTCAACTATATTCTATTCATTAAAAATGATTCACTTAATTCAGACCTCACTCAAGAGGAGGGAATTTATTTTTCATCTCTTGAATCAAGGCATATTACTGTGTTTGTCAGCACCTCTTTGGGCTTCCCAGGTAACTCATCTGTAAAGAATCCAGAATCTGCCTGCAATACAGGAGACCCCAGTTCAATTCCCTGGGTTGGGAAGGTCCCCTGGAGAAGGTATCAGCTATCCACGCCAGTATTCTTGGGTTTCCCAGGTGGCTCAGACACTAAAGAATCTGCCTGCAATGCAGGAGACCTGGGTTCAATCATTGGGTTGGGAAGATTCCCTGGAGGAGGGCATGGCAACCCACTCCAGTAGCTTTGCCTAGAGAATCCCCATGGACAGAGGAGCCTGGCGGGCTACAGTCCATGGGGCCACAACGAGTTGGACATGACTGAATGACTAAGCACAGCACACAGCACAGCGCCTCGTTAAAACCTCCATACCTATTCTGAACATTATAGTCACAGTGTTCATCTATAAAGGCTACTAGGCTGACCATTCCGAGGTATCTTGTTTTCCTAGTATATCAAATCTTACCTGTATTCAGCCTGTACCTAGAAAAATACATATCATTCAAACTAGAGAAGGAAAGTAACTTAAATTTTGTATTTCTTATGAAATTAGATGTTTGTGTATAAAGAAACCAACCACCACATTATTCAAGTACAGTATCATAGCAGGGAATCTAGGAAAACACACACCTCTTCAGGGGGAGTTTTTATTCTGGCACTGCGTAGTAATGATAACATATTCAGTTTCTTATTATCTGCCGGTCATTTTTCTGAACACTTTAGGTACTTTATTTTTCTAAACCTAGGTTTAGAAAGGCTAAGTAAATTGCCCTGTCTTAGCTAATAAGGAGAGATACAAGGATTAAAATACTGTCTTATCTCCTAATCAAAAAGTTCTTCCTTCCTGAATAGTACCAAGGGATGGATTGGTACTGGATCCATGGCTGGATTTTCCATACATCAGGAGAGTTTCTTTTATCACTGCTAGACCTGTATTACTCTTGATTAACTTGCATAAATCATAAATATCCTCAATAAGTTGTCTTGTAGTGAACCCTCATAGGTCACCAAATTAAACACTCTTTTAAAATCACGATGTTACAAAAGTTAATAAAGGTGTCCATTGGGTTTGAGGAATAAAAAGAAAGCATAGAAATTATTAACTAACCCTAACAACAAGGAAGGAGAATGGGATAAGTAATAAGAAGTCTTGAATTTGAACAAGCTCCAGGAGTTAGTGATAGACAGGGAAGCCTGGTGTGCTGTAGTCCATGAGGTCACAGAGTCGGAAATGACTGAGCAACTGAACTGAATAAGAAGTCTAGAAACAAGAAAACTTTTTCACATGGTTGGGGAATCATGTAACATTAATAGTGTTAACTCTGTGGAATCTCTTTCTTAACCTGGAATTGGGAATTTGACCATCCTTGCTTACAGATATAAAGACAAAACATAGGACATAAATGTCAGATGAATGTGCAAAACACATAGATGGGAGAATCTTATTTGAATCCTCCCTTATTTACATGAGTGTACATTTCACATCAGCTCTAAACTCTTTGATCTTGGAAATGCCTGTTCATGTCTTATAAGCTGAACCTGAGATATATTAAACAACTTGCTCAAAGGTTTCTTAGCTAAGATGTAGCAGACTCAGAAATAAAATCCTTGTTTTTTAACTTCAAAGTCGATGTTATTTCACTGTATCAAGCTTATCTTTCTAAAAATAAGATTAAAAGATTGTTATGTTCTCTCAGAAGAAGAAGGATGGACTGTGCTTGGACCCCAAATTTGATCTCGTTGGCAAGACTGATGATGCCACACATGCACCAAAAGGATATGAAAAGATTTATTACTTATATGACTAGGATTTCATAGAAGAACAAGGCTAGCCTCTAAAACTAGTCTGAACATGGCTTGACAGAGTAGAAAAAAAAGATTGGCTGGAGTTTTGATGGTGTTTAGGGAGTGAGGATGCAGTCAGGGTTCCCGCACGGGCATGGACTTGTGTGAATTTAAACTTCTGCCGTCACTAAAAGGGGGAAAGTTCAAGATTTCTTATCTGCTTGCTAAGATGTTCAGCAAAAGGGAAAGACAGAGGCATGAAGCTTCAAAGATGGCAGCACTCAAACTTCAAAAATGGAATCAGACTCTTATTAGCCACTCCTGATGTTTGATTGAAGATTAGCATGTACTGTGTTTTATTTAATTGAGTAGAAACTTTTTAAGTAGGTCACTATTGTGCTTTTAAAGCATATGGCCAGAGGCTAGTAAGAGAGGTAAAAGTTCTGTTCAAAAGCCCAGCAATGTGGATTTGGAAAGTGAAGTGAGTCACTATTGATAATAGGTGGAATGCCAAATAGTGTAAAAAGTGTCTTGATGAGGTCTTATTTCATGCCTTAATATGTACAGAGATATATGTAGCTTTAATGTATATTTTGAAGATGTCTAAGGCAAGAAATTCCTAGAATTCTTCACCTTAGAGTGGGCAACCTTGGACAAGGAATTGTCCTGATGCTACTGGCCAGACCAGACAGCTAGATTATTGACAAATAACCAAGAGTTAGTGAAAGTGTGCAGTTGAAGCTGCCTATTGGCCAGAAGGTCAGTACTAAGATGACTACCTAAAATTTGGTCAGTTGTGCTAGCCGTTGTGCTTATCCTTTATCAGGGTCATCCTGGATGAGATATCTAAAGCAACAGCTCTCCAGTGAGCCTGGTGGTGATATCGTCATTAGAGTGTTGGAATTCTTATCTCTGCTCATCCAGTTTATCCCAAAGGACCATCCAGGTATACAAGGGGCTAAGGAGGGGTGGCTTCTTCTGACCATATGGGGACCTTAATAGTTTGGGCCATAGTATTACAGTTGTAGTTGTCTACTGTGAGTCATTATTCTTTCCAAGTTAAATTTCTAAACCAGTCAGTTAAATGGAGAATTAGTGAGTATAATCACCCCTTTCCTTAATAGGTCTTGTATTGTTTTCATTGGTTTCAAGTACTATTTTTACTTTACTTTGAATTGTATTAACTATTTTTAATGGAAACCAATGGGGTAAGTAGGTTCATGGAGTCTGATTTGTCTAGTCAGTTTATAAGCTGCCAAACACTGACTTCGATTTCAATTTATTACTCATTTCAGTACAGTGCCCACATCTACTGGGCAGTATTTTAGGGCTATGGATGTGATGATCATGGGAATTTAGGCAAGACCATGGTTCCAGTGGCTATGATGAGGCATAATTGTTTGTCCTTTGTTTTGTATTTAGGAACTCCTCAAGATTATAGGTGGCACCTAGTTTAAATGTAATGCAATCTCAATATAACTGTAATTTGTGCCCCAACAGTGATTAAACCATGAAGTTTTTCCAGTGGGTGTATTTCAGCAGATTTAACATCTTAATTCAGAAACTATTTTGTTGATGTACACAATTCAATCGTTGCCCTTTCATTTTTTTGTTGTAGAAATTACATTAGCAAATTTTGGATTTCTGATTCAATCCATTTGTGGATCTCTGTTTCAGGTTTATTTTTTGTTTTTTTTAAATTTCTTCCTTTGTTTATGCTGGTTTCTGTTTTTATTTCCTCTCTCTCCCCTTTTCTGTCTTCTTTTTTATTTTACTTAGGTGGTTTCTGGATGAACTTTGAGGAGATTGCTTTTTTCCTGCTATTATTTATAAGTCCCTTCTTGCGGAGAGTCTCAAATCAATATCATCAGGTTTAAGTGTTTCCTCCAAGGAAATATTTAACCCTTTGATTGTGCCCCAGAGGTCTCATAGATGTCTCTCCCTAAAACACTGAGGACAAGGATGCTTTCTGAAATGAGAGGTATGGGTATCAGTAGCAGCAAAATCCTAATGAGACATCAGCCTTTAGTAGCACAGGCTTTGGTAATTCAAATCTTCACATGATTGCTCCTCAAACAGTGCTCTCTCCTTCCACAGGAACAACTATAGAGTGGGTCTGCATATTGGATGGAGCAGTTTGAAACAGGGGCCAAGGCCTGGTGAAACACATAGGAAGGGTCTTTCCTCTGAGTCTCCACTTATGTTGAAATCAAGACACATGGTTCAATCTAAGACACACAGATATGTCTGGGGATAGACACATGATCTGGAGCCACAATAAGGAGAATCCAACCCTATACTCCTTTCCCTAAATGTGAATTATTAAAAATTCCAACTTCAGCCATTTGAATTTGAGAACAGAGGCTTGGTGGAACCCAGCAAATGCAGCACACGCAGCACAACTCCCAATGCTTGATCATCAGCAGACAGCAGAGTCAGTCAGCGGCCAAGGAGGAAAGAAAGGCCACGGTGGTGACTTGACTGCTGTCGTTTGGATAATCTTGCTCACAATGCCAGCCACTGTGGCTGCTGTTAAGATAGAACATGGGCCTCCGCTCACAATTTGGTTCAGCTGTCAAAACTAATGGATCCTTCCCTAATCTCACCCGCTCCCTGCAACCAAACACATGTGCACCAAGAAAATAGAAAAAAAGTTGATTACTTATATAATGAAGATCTATAGATACAGCAGGGCAGCCCTCCCAATTGGTCCAAAATGATTTGAGAAAGTAGAGAAAAGTGACTGGCTTGGGGTGTTTATGGTGTTTAGGGTGCGGGAACAAGGTTGAAAGCTCCCATGTCCGTAGAGATTTGTGTGGCTTAAATTCCTATCGGCACCAGAGAAGAGAGCACCTAGGTTTTCTTGTCAACTTTGCCAGATGTGAGAGAGAGGAGGAAGAGAGAGGAGTGAGAATTAAATACTGCTGACAATCAAATGCCAAAGACTGGAGTCAGAATTTGTATTACCAAGATAAAGGTATTCCCTTATTTTAAGAGTCTAGAGTACAGTGGTCCATACTGACCTGTAAGCACCATCATGGTGAGCTCACAGAACCAGGGAACAAAATAAGGTGTCTAAAATTGTTGACTGGAACTTCTCAACTTGGATACTGCTGCTAAATGACCAGCAAAGTCTTTATGGTAGAGCTTTTGTGAAGGTGATGGCAACTTGTCTATCACGTGTGCTTGTTTTCAATGTGATTTCTTTGCCTCCTTGCTTCATATACATACAGAGTCTATTTCCTTTTATCCTTGAACCTGTGTTGACTCACTCATGACCACTAGAAGGCAAAAGTGACCACATGTTACTGCCAAGACTAGATATTTTCCCTTGCTAGAACTCAAAACTGTCATGCTCGACAGAAGTCTAGTCTAGTCTATTGTAGGGTAAGAGGGCCTGTGAAGGAAAATAAGGACACTCAAGGTGACAGCTGGCACTAACTGCCTGACATGTGAGTGAGGCTTCTAGCCAAGATCTAGCCATCAGATTGCAGCCACATGAGTGATTCTGAAAAAAACCAGATGAAGAGATTCCCAGATGGACAACTAACTCACAGAGGTATAAGAAATAATAAATCATGTCTGCTGTAAGCCACTACATTTAGATGGGTTGTGATGCAGAACAATAGCTAACTAATGCATTCTTTAAAATAAATTGTAAGGAAGGAAAGGCACAGAAGGCTTATTTGTGAATGAGGGGTGGGTGGCTAAAGCCTGAGATTCCAGGGCCTAGAGGTGGGAGATAGAGCAAGAGGAGAGATATGGCAGCTGGAATGGGGAGTAGTATTTTGAAAATACCTTCATTTTCCTAAGAAATCTCCAGCAATATTTTGCATTATTTTTTAACATTTCTGAAATCAAATCTAATTCTTGGATGTGAAAACATGCTGGAGTAGGTGCCAAACTGAATGGAATTCAGATTGGGGAGTGACAGTTAAGAACTGGATCCCAAGAAGATGCATAGGATAATCTCATTAGTGTGAAAAATAATGAAATCTGTGCCAGCAGATGTATAGAAAAGAAAAATGAAGAGAGCAATGCACATTGTACCTTGAGAAGGGATCTCTTCGTAGGATGACAAGAGGGTGGAATTGTGAGGAAATGAACATCTGTATCTATCGATCTGTTTGTATTTCTGCAGAGTCTGGATTGTGTAAGTTCAAGATGAATGAAGTTTCTAGTCAGAAAAAGAAAACAGCAGAGATGGCACATGGTAAATATTAGACACATCGTTTTGGTTGTACAGGGAGGGAATGCCAGCATCCTTAAGAAATTCAGGGAGACGCCTCTGGGCTGGAGTGTTGAGAGAGATGGTATGTAGTCTGTTAAGTAAAATGTCCTGAACATTGTATCTGGCACAGGTATTATGTCATTGGATTTAATCCTTAAGGCAAATCTATGCAGCAGGTATTATCATCTCCCTGTTATGGATAAGAAATATGACATTGGGAGGATGAACTACTTGTTGAAGTGTCAGAACTGGGATTTGAACCTGATGCTGATTCTTCCCAGAGCCTGACATTAAATAGCTTCACTCTATGCTTCCTCATGAAATTTATGAATATTTCATGAATGAAGTCAGATATATTATAAAGGAACAATTAATGGTGGTAGATTAATTAGAGTTGCAAAGATCCATGCTAAAAAGAGTAAATTACATGTGCTCTAACCTTAATTTATCATGTTAATTTACAGAGTTGCTTATTCTAATTAAAACTTCTTGAATTAATATGACTTCATCATTTTACATTTTCCCTTCTTTTTCTTCTTTCATTAAAGGCTAACTACTAAGGTAAATTTGGGTGCATTATACTATATAATAATTAATGTGTTTTTAAGTTGCTGATACCTTTTTTTTTGCAAGAGTGTGTTAAAAAGAATGCAACAAAATATTGTCAGATAATTTTCTTATGCATCATTTCAAGCCTGCATGCAATGCTTGCTCTTAACGTCTAGATGGCAGCAGAGGCACAATTATAAATATTTAGCACATTATTGACAATTTGCTCATGAAAAACAAAAAGTTTAAAAAATTTTGAAGTCTGATGAAGAAATTACGTAAGGTAAAAATTGACAAGTGATTTATTTGTGTTTTAGAGTATGTTTGATAATCATTTTATATTATTTATGGTATACATCTTTAAACATAGTTTCAGTTACAAGGGACTGCACTTCAATATCAGTAAGTTTTGTGTGTGTGTGTGTGTGTGTGTGTGTGTGTGTTAGTGTTTGTCTCTTTATAACCCCACCTGCAGTAGCCTGCAAATTCCTTTGTCCATGGAATTCTCTAGGCAAGAATACCGGAGTGGGTTGCCATTTCCTTCTTCAGGGGATCTTCCCAACCCAGGGACTGAACCCAGGTCTCCCACATTGCAGGCAGATTTTTTACTGTCAGCCACTGGGTTGGGGAGCTCATAAATAAGTTAATGATACTTTAATATATAATACATTTACTGAACTAAATTTTTTTCACTTTTATCAATCTCTAGATTTGTGAACACCTTTAAACTCTTGTAAGAAAAACATAAATAGGGTGAGTTTGAGTGACAAAAAGGCTTTTGAGACCTTATGAATTAAGAAATGGTAACATGAATTCTGCCCCCTTAGATTTCTCAGAGTAACCTGCAATTACATTTAGGATATTAAAAGCATCAACTCTAGCAGATGAATATCTTTAAAAGGTATTGTTAAGATAGTCCCTCACTAATTACTCATTGATTGTACCATCTATTTAAGGCACTGTCACATTGAATATAAAGGAACAGGTAAAATGAGATAGCATATTATCATAAAGTACATATTCCAACCAAGTAATGTTGACTTTTAGATTTGGTCTTGCTAAGAATAGACTGTTCCCTTCACATCCATTTAACTGCTGCTTGCGTGTCTGGCAGGTGTGGTAGGCAGGCTTAGAATGGGATGATGATGGCTAACAAGGGAGAGATGTATGAAGGTGTGGGCAAGGCATGGACAGTACCTCAAGTAGGGGAACAATAGCCAGGCGTGTTACCAGCTTGACTTGGAGGGGCCAGTGGAGTGAGATTTGGGACCCTGAGCCAGAGGTTGACAATGCGATTGAGGGCTGCTGGATAGCAGCTGATGTTTTTAAGGAGGGTTGACGCCTGAAGGCATCTAGTCAGAAGAAGCCAGGAGAGTAATGGCCATATCTTACTCTCCTCCCGGCTGCAGACCCTCTGCTAAGGCTTCCCTTTCACTGAAGCCAGCTTGAAGCTATTGCTAGGGGAGACCACTGATCAGAGTTCATAAATATCAGCTTCCATAGACCAGGAGGAGGGTAGAAGTTGGACTAGAAGGGGTAAATAGAGAATATCTTGTATAAGCATTGCATTAGTCTAGAAGGCTTGCCAAAACAGAAGACCTCAGACAAAGTTATTCATCACAACAGAAACTTGTCTCACAGCTCTAGAGGCTGGAAGTCCAAAATCAAGGTGTCATCGGGTTTGGTTCCAAATGAAGCCTCTCTTTTTGGCTTGTGATAGCTGCCCTTGTGGCTGTGTCCACCTGTTGGTCATCTCTCTGTGTTCTAATTACCTCTTTATTGGACTGGAGCCCACCCTAAAGACATCATTTAACTTAATTCTTTAAAGACCTTATATTCAGTACAGTCACAGTCTATGGTGCTAGGGATTAGGACTTCAACACAGAATTTGGTGAGGCACAATTCACTCCATAACAACCACCAACTATGTGATGACATGAAACAAAGGAATATTTGTGGTAGTTGTGGTGTTGAGAAGACTATAATGGGAAAGTAATAAAAACTGAGAAACAAAGATTATAAAAGCTGTGACTTAACCATCTTAATTTTCCAAGTCTTTGAATTTTACTTTAAAATGTTTATAATTTATTTATTATTACTAAATATCTATTACATAAGCATTATATCAAAATGTTAAAACACAGAAGTGTGATTAACACAAATACTATTAAATCACATAGAGAAAACTGCTGAATTCTTTGATTTCAACAAATCAGTATCTGTTCAAATGTCCTTCTAAATACAAATAGTTCCAGGTGGCATCAGAAGGCTCCATACATTGATTTAAAATGTTTTTTTCTGACCATGTTCTGCTCAGCATATACCCAACAAAACTGTATCCTGGGCCAGGGCTTGAATCTCCATCAATATTGGGGTCTTCATATTCTCTCCACTGTCCCTTCTTTGAAACCCGTTATGGAAATATTTGACAAATAGAGTTTATACTTAGTAAAATGGTACAGTTTAATGTGTTATCTCATTTACATTTCAACAGGGGACAGTGCCTTAAAGGAGACTGTCCCAAACTCTTATTTCAAAATACCAATATTCTAAGAGACATATGCTGTGCTGTGCTATTCTTAGTCACTCAGTTGTGTCCGACTTTTTGCAACTCCAGGCAATGTAACCCACCAGGCTCCTCTGTCCATGGGGATTCTCCAGGGAAGAATACTGGAGTGGGTTGCCATGCCCTCCTCCAGAGGATCTTCCCAACCCTGGGATCGAACCCAGGTCTCCCGCATTGCAGGCGGATTCTTTATTATCTGAGCCACCAGGGAAGATCAAGGAATACTGGAGTGGGTAGTTATCACTTCTCCAGGGGAACGTCTCCAGCCAGGAATCTAACTGAGGTCTCCTGCATTGCAGGTGTATTCTTTACCAGCTGAGCTACCATGGAAGCCCAAGACATTATATGCCCTTTTAAAAAAAGGAAAAAAGCATTCTGTGTGAATAAGATACAGTTAAAAAATAATGAAGTATAGGGAATTGAACAAAATGCATATTTTTAGAGTTTCTCAAAGCATGTTTTTTCTATTTATGGTTCTGATAATACAGAAACTTTCATAACCTTGACTTAAAGTAAATGATCAAATAAAATCAAGCACATCAGCCATAAGTAGGCAAGCGGTGGAGGAATGGGTTTTTCCTGGCTGTAATATTGTAGTAGAACCTTCTGTCAAGTTCTTGTAACCCCAGGCAAGTGCTATGGTTGGTAAACACGAGCCCAGCCAGGTGAGCAAGGCCCCTTTATGCTGTGCTGAAGAAGGCAGGGAAAGAGTATACTTGACATCAGGGAACACCTGCCTTCTAAGAATTCAACAAGAACAACAAAACATTTTACAAAAGAGCAACTTCTGACTTAGATGACAATTAAAAAGGATCTTTGTTGAATTCAGGAATGTGACTTGATAATAAAACCCATTCTTTCTGGAAATGCACTGAAAATCTCACTGATTGGAACATTTCTCGGATCTCTTTCTGTCACCCGGCAACCTGGCAGTCACTGAGAACACTCTGGTGCACTTAATAGTGTCAATTCAGTGTAGCAAATTCAAATTTCAGTAATAAAATCACATAATAATAAATGCAGACGACACTAAAAAGTCAATCCTGAAATAATGGCCTCAGTTTTCTCATTAATTTAACTATCTCAGTCTGATCTTTCTGGACAATAATATGACAATAATATGACTGCCATGTTAAAGGAAGGATATGGAAGAAAGAGAAGGTAGTGTAAGTTCTCTGGTTCTAGTGAGAGTTGTAGTTTCTAATAGCTACACACACACATGCACGAACACACACAAACACCCATTCACAGTAACATATACTCACACAAACTCACACACTAGGCCACACATATAACAACTTCTGAATTCACATGTATATCTCATGGATTTCAGTCGCTCAGCTGTGTCTGACTTTTGCAGCCCCATGGACTGCAGCAGGCCAGGCTTCCCTGTCCTTCACCATCTCCTGGGGTTTGCTTAAACTCATATCCATTGAGTCCATGTGATAGCTTATGGTGAACAATGTCGGATTCATGATATCCAAAGAAGAAGATTTAGCTTCAAGACCAGAGACCAGGCTTAACCACTCAGGGCTCTTGTGTGGCAGAAATTTTACTACAGTGAAAAGAGACAGAGAAACCTCCTGACACAGACATCAGAGAGGGGCAGAGAGTGCCCCACTTGCTAGTCTTAGGAAGGGAGCTATACACTTTTTAAATTGTTTATTACAATAAATTAAAAGAATGTCTCAAGGTTGTAAAGATCTTACTAGACCCACTCTCACAATCTACATTTTAAGATGACAGGATTAGAACTAACAATAGAAAGATCTTACCAGACCCACTCCCATAATATACATTTTAAAATGACAGGATTAGTCAGTAGGGTTTCAGGAAGGATACATTGTTGCTATATAATCCTCAGTATAGAGTTTAAGCTGAGTTGTTTTGTTGTGTAATCATCAGGTCCAGGCTTAAAGGAAAAAAAAAAAAAGTTTTATGTGACTAAGACTAAGGAATGTAGAAGAAAAAACATTTGTCCTTTTCTCTTCCTTGAGAACTCCTGACCCCTATGTCCTCTTAAAGAGACCCAGACACCTCTCTGCTCCTTGGGGACCCCAACTTCTTATCAATCTGCCTAGAAATTGACTCTCTCATTCTTGTGGAGTCCGAACTCACAGAGCAGACCTGGGAGGACACTCAGGATAGCGGAGAACAGTTTATTACGCCAGCAGGTCCAAGGGGTGTCGGTTGCCAACAAGGCCCCCGATGACTACAGAAGACACAGCTTTATATCCCCTGCTACATGAGTGCTTACATGTCAGCTACATTACTCAGTTTTTCAGCTATGTTACCCAGTTCTACAATATACAAGTGCAGAAAGAATTAATATTTAGAATTGTAAGGGGCTATATGTCAAAGGGATATTGCTGTCATTCATCTAACAAGAGCAAACTGACCTCAAATTCCAATCTGTTAGTTATCAGTGAGAAGGCGGTCTCCAAGGAGACCTAGTTTTTCTTTAACTGTGGTTCCCTCATTCCTGAGCAAAGTTCAGGCCCAGCTCACACCCTGCCTTAAGAGGACTCACAGGTTTTAACATGGAGTTTCTCTTGTTCCCCCATTCAGCAGCCCCAACATGTATGCGATGCCATCCACGATGTCCTCTGTCGTTCCCTTCTCCAGGATCACAGCCTAGTTATAGTCAATTTTCCTTCAAAGTTTTTTCCAAGCAGAGGAACATTCTAAATCTTCTTTTAGCTTCTCCAGGGACAGATATGACAGGCCACAAAGAGGTCTAGTCTATACTCTTTTGGCGTCTTTGAGGTAATCTCCATGGACGAATCCACTAGTCCATGGCATCATTGTTAACAAAGGATAAGTCAGAAATATTTACTCCTGGAGCTTTACCAAACCACCTGTTCCCTTTGGTGCAGAAGTGACATTTAAACATCTGAGAAAACTGCTTAGTAATTTTGTTATGATGTATTTGAGAGAAATATTTAATAGTCACAATACATTATACTTTTATGAGAAAGAAAAATATGAACACACTATGAGCATTTAGGATCATTAGGCCTGTAAATGGGAATTTGACCAAACATTTCCTGCAATGAATTCATTGTTATAACATCTTATAAATTACACATATATATGTAATTTAATGATATAATCTTGAGCAAATACTTATTCTCTATAATTATTACATCTAGAGATATTACCTGGATACAACTAAAAGGACCACCAACATACAAATATATAGCCCCACATTTTGGTACAGAAATGAAAAGGAAGAAAAGCTTAAAATTCATGTTAATAATGTTTATGCTCCAAGCAAACATGAGACGTAATCCAATGTGTAGGAAAGGCTTCAGTTTCCTCCACGGGTCTTTCCTCAGAGGAGCTATAGGAGGAGACAGCTCCACTGAGGTTCTGACATGATGATTAGGTACTTCTGCACATGAAGAGACACGTGGCCTCATTTTACAGGTCAAATACATGTGTGCCAAGATACAAAAAAGGAAATGAATGTACTTTAACTGTACAGGACAGAAAAACTATATACACATTAGTTGTGGATTTCACTATTTCTATGCATGCATGTCTATTAAAGATATACTATACACAGTCCAGCTTTAACTTTTAAACAATATGTCTATGATCCCTATTTTCTTTCCATGCACAATACTATTCTGTTGAGAAAATTATGAACCCCTCAGGAAGAGAAATACTATGCATTTTCTTTTTATAGCAGATGTTTTTCAACATATACTCTCTGCTCTATGTCTGCGTGCTAAGTCACTTCCGTGCTGCCTGACTCTTTGCAACCCTCTGGACTGTGACCCACCAGCCTCCTCCGTTCAAGGGATTCTCCAGGCGAGGATACTGGAAATGGGTTGCCATGCCCTTCTCCAGGAAAATCTTCCCAAGGCCGGGATGGAACCTGCATCTCTTTACATCTCCTGCCTTGGCAGGCGAGTTCTTTACCACTAGCACCACCTGGGAATCCCTCTTTGTGTCTAGTATCTCCTAATCTACAAACCATTTGTTTCTTAAGAGACTTCCATCCATCAGACTACAGCTAGTGTCAGATTATTCCTACAGAGAAAGCAGCTTATATGCATAATTTAAATACGCCATTCCATTCTACACCAGGTGGGCAGTGCAATGTTGTGATGCTGTTTTCACAGACGTTACTCGTGTAAGCACTGAACATTGTGGCGTGCTGAACAACAATGGTCCTGATTTAGCCCTGGACTCCTAAAGAGCTTTTTCATGCCATGTATAGGTAATACAGATTAGAACTACTTGATGCCTGCTGTAGCTTTGGGAGGGTTGATAAGAATCTATTATTAATCTCATTACCTAGCATCAAAGAGTTCTAGACTACTGGAGTTGACTAATTAATATACTGCTGAGAAAGTAATTGCAATGTAGCAAGCAACTGCAGGGTAATATTCATCTTTCATGCTCACAAGGAGAATCTGCAAAAAAATCTTTTTATCTACAAGAAGATTTATTATGTTTTTATATTCTGGATGGATCTATAAAAGGCAGAATGTTTTAAACAATGGTGGATGCCTGTGCTCTCTAAAGTTAGGGAGTCAAAATATGAGAACTTGAAAAGAATCAGATATCATGTATTTTGAATTTGTCAGTAATTTTTAATATCTTATCCTTTAAACGGAAGCATTTAAAGGGGGAGAAGAGAGGACCAAATAGTCTGGGCTGCCTGCCCCATCCACCCCAATACCCCCTCTCCTATTTCAGCATTGACTTGCTTTATGTATCAGGATTCCACTTGAGCAGATGTTCGGATAACACTTTTGCTGCTAAAGAAATCTGACAGCCTTTGGCATCTTGGGTAAAAGCAGTGACTCAGGGGAGACATTGTATTTGTTCAGTTGCTAAGTCATGTCCAACTCTGTGACCCCAAGTACTGCAGCCTGCCAGCCCTCCCTGTTCCTATCTCCCTAGTTTATCTAACCTAGTTCATGTCCACAAAATCAGTATGTTCTCCAAATGTCTCATCATGCCTGCGTACAAACTATCACTTTCAAGCCATGGGATAACCCCTTTCTCCATAATTTCCTCAACTGAAAAACTGCAATAATAAAAGTGGCCCTTCCCCAGGGCTTTCAAGGTGATTCAGTCTGTTACTATGCATAAACTGCTGAGAATATTGTCACATGATAAATGCTATATGTTAAGTCTCATCTAGTCATTACATACACAAACAGAGCTTATGCATTTGGAATTGCAGAGCTGGACAAGAGTTTACAGATCATTTACTGAGATCTAAGAACAGTGTTTCTATTCACAAGGCTAAGTAATAGCTGAGACAATGTCAGAACCTACATCCTCCATATATTTCACAATAATGCTTGTTAATAAAAGTACTTCTAGTTACCAAGAAGAGGTTAAACATATTTAGTCTAGGTGTGGGATGCTGGTAGTCCATGTTTTAAAAGTTCTACTTCAAATTTTTAAGTTTGAAAGTTTTCATTCTTTAAAAGCTTTCACTTTTTTCTAGAAATGCATTTCTAGATGGAATGTATATAGATTTCACGATGGCGTGCTACTCTACCACAAGCTAGTCGGTAGGATCACACATCCTTTCCAGTTTCAGTCTGACCCATGCTCTTAACTTTGAAGTGTGGTTTTATCTGAGCAACCTATGGATTAGCAAAGCACAATATCTGGAACAGGTAAGGTGTCCAATGTGTATTTCTGAATAAACAAATGACCGAAGACTGAAGCTCTTCTTTCTGTTGATCTCATTTATAGGAGTAGTGCATGAGGCAGGTATCTGGATTGCCCATGGCTGGATAGGTGGTGAGCCTGAAACACCATTGCAAGGATCCAGGTGGGCTCTGGAATCATCCTTGTCCAACTGCAGCAGAGGTAGGTCCATGCCGAGGGAGGGACTGTTTCTTTTTGCCTTGCATAAAGATGCCACTCCCATGAGGCATCCACGGAATTGTTTCTGCAGAGAGGAGGCTCAGTTTGCCCTTTCCTACAAAGGCGTCTTTTAGGCAAGCAGTTCCCAATATAGCCTCCAGTAAGAGACACTCACTGGAAGGGCTGATGCTGAAGCTCCAATACTTTGGCCACCTGAAACAAAGGACTGACTCATTAGGAAAGACCCTGATTCTGGGAAAGACCGAAGGAAGGAGAAGAGGGTGACAGAGGATGAGATGGTTGGATGGCATCACGGACTCAACGGACAGGAGTCTGAGCAAACTCCGAGAGATACTGAAGGACAGGAAAGCCTGGCTTGCCAACTTGGTGACTGAACAACAAGCAGACACTCCAAAACCCTGTTGGAAAAGCTCAGGCAGCAGATCCAAACCGGGACTGATGGTCGTCAATCTGCACCTGCCACCTCAAAAGTGATTCAGGACGGTGGGCGCCCTCCAACATGGCGGCTCTTCCGTGTTGGGCCGAAGGGACGCGAAATGCGCATGCGCCTGCCGTGCCGCAGTGGGAAGCCCGGTCACAGCAGCGGGCATTAGGGGTTCAAGGGGTGGGCCTAATCGCAGCCTAGACTAAGCAGGGGGGAATGTCTTCCCTAAAGGCAAAATTCAAGGTCATTCAACGGTCTCCAGTAAAAAACACCTGGGAACCTCATGTAACTGAAGGAGCTCGGCATCTCACCGGAAGTAAGTTCGAATGGGGGCTGGAGGGTATTTTGGTGCTAACCACTCAGAGTGATATTCAGCGGGTTGGCTCTCTCATCCTGGAGGCTGTGCTGGCATTTCAAGCATGTACTTGGCTTCAAAGGCTCGGAGCACCAGGTTGACCAAAGGCCTGCTGTAGCTGCCAAGGCCGGCTCACAAGGTGTGTATCCGCGCATCCTGTGGCAAGCAGGGTCTGGGCCTGGAGAGGCCGGCGCAGAGGAGCAGCGGATTGAGGGTGCCAAACCCTAAGGAGCATAATCGTCCTCAAGGCAGAGCAGGTGGGTGCAGTACTACCTTGATGGAGAACACCTGGCCAGGTGCCCCAGAGACTGCTGAAAGTGGGAGCGAGCACTGGTTTCTGAAACCCAGGGCCGGATCCCTGCAGGAGGTTCAGATGAGGACTGGAGATTGTCAATTAGCATATGATGCCTGAGTTTTGGCTGGGCTTCCCTCTACACTAGAAGCTCTGCAGGAGTTTGGGGCCAGAACCTAGCTCAGAATCCTGGAAAGCCTTGTGAAGCAGCGCTTTAGGCCCATGAGCGTGGAGCAGGTTTAGGGTAGCTGGAGGCCTGGAACAGATGTCAGAGAACCGGGTCACCGAAGCGGGTCTTAGAGAATATTTCCCCTCCTGGCAAAACACAAGGTTACTCAGCTACATTTTCAGGCCTCGGCCTCGCAGGCTCGCCAGTTTGCCTAATCAAAGACTCCTGGGAACCCTGGTTCCAAGAGAGGCCGAGGCGCTCATCTCACAGGAAGTTGGAACGGAAACTGTCGGTCGTCAGTTTGCATCTGCAGCCTCAGAATGATTTTTAGGATGCTGGGGCCCTTCCCCGTGGTGGCTCTGCTGGTGTTCGGAGCCCGGACCCAGCTCCGCAGGCCTGGAAGACCTCGGTGCCGGAGGACTGCTAACCAGGTAAGTCCTGCGGAAGCGCCGGCGGGCGGGGCAAGTGTGGGGGAGATGCTGTGTTCCAGGGGCAGGCTTTGGGGAACAAGACGCTTGTGTAACCCCGAGCTTAAATTTGCACACTGGGGTGTATTCCTCTTAAGGCAAAACGCAAGGGAACTTGACCTCTTTGTCAGGGCGGGGCCAGGCTTTGCAACTTCCCAGAAGGGCCTGGATGCCAAAGGCCTCGGGGCGAGGTGCTTACTGCGCGTGTTCGTTTCTTGGTACCCAGGAACTTGGAACACAGTAAGCATCAGAAGCTGAGTCCCTGACGGGTTTTTACTAGAAAAGTCATAAGCATAATTGCAAAGCCTAATCTCCCCAACGGGGAATGGTCCCCCAGAAGCAAAAACGCCGGGTTCCTCCAGTGCGCGGGAAGGGCTGGGGTGGGTGTGCTGATCATGCTGTGTTATCTGGGAGCCACTCAGGCAGCGAGTTCAAATGGGACTTACGGCTGCAAATTTGTATCTGCCGCTTCAGAGTAATTTCAGGGGAAAGGGCACCCTCCACCCTGCGGGCTGGAAAGGTGTGCGCCGCGACCACAGGCCTGGATCAGGGCCCTGTCCACCAAGGACCGCTGAAGGAGCTGTGTACTGCGCTGAGCGAGCTGTGCAGTTGGGAGCAGCTTAGGACCTGCAAGCTGCAAAGGCTGGGAGATGCTGGGTCAGCAGGACAAGGCATTTGCCTAATCACAGGACCTGGTTTTCCCAGGGGTTCTATTCCCTCTGATGCCTTTTCAGGGTGGGGGCTGGCGTAACGTGGTATTCCGTTAGATGCTCCTGGTTGTTGAGGTCTGGGACCTGATCAGGCAGCCAGTCCAAGTTGGGATGACCATGGGCAATTTGTTACTTCTGCTTCTAAGTGATTTTAAGGGTGTGCGTTCCCTTACCCCTTTATTGTACCTTGATCTGTCCTCAGCCTGTTTGGTATATCATAATTTAATCAGCTTTAACTGCACCTTTACTGGCTGCCTGACCCATCCAGCTCACATCTCTATTCTATTCCCTTATCAAATAAGATACCTTGACTTGCACCTATACTGCCTCAGACAATCTTATCCTGACATTCCTTTTTCAAATTCTAGCCCTGTTTCATTCTGCTTTTCTATTTAAATTCATAATCCCTTCAACCTTTTTGGCTTCCATTCCCAAATGCAGATCTCTAAGAAACACTGTCACCTGCTTCTTCTGAATTGCACCTCTGTATCTCCACCTGACCCTCCAGCTATCATTAGAATCTCTAGAAATGAATGCAGCTTTCCAGTCTGTGCAATCCCATAGCAAGCCAAATTCTGATTCTAATATCTGGCTCATATCTACACAGTTTTATTTGTACTGTAGGGAAAGTAATTTTTGACATACCATTTTACTCACTGAAATCTTAAAAAAAAACACAAGCACATACAATAATGTTTTTCCATAACACCATTTTTTAACAGAGGTTTCAATTACTTTAAAAAAAACAATAATTTTGAGTCCAGTTGGAAACTTAGCTACTGAGAAGGTGTCAACCATATCTCCTGTTTACAATCACTATCTTTGCTTTGAGAGCTTAAGTAGGGCTCTAAATTTCTATACTGGGCAGAAAATATCTATCTGAAATATTCAAAATTTTTGTTTTACTGTTCTGATACTGAATGTGTATGTAAAATGTGGAACTGTAAAAGAAATAAACTATATGTATATTGTGTTTATATGTTGTATGAACTTTTTTTATCAGATAAATGTGGTGAGTGTGAATTTTTAGTCTTTTATAGTGTCAGGAAGCCTTGAAAGGACAAAATCTGTTTTCTTAAGGAAATACTTACTTTCCTTCTTTTTACTCCTATAACGCAGATATTCAGCATTCACTATTAACTTTTGGTTAGCAGCATTTTCTTCACAAAAGAATCATAATTAAAGAAAACCATTTAAAAAACTTCACAAGCTCTTAAAGGTTCTGAGCAATTAGGCTAGGTAATTAGAAACATGATAAAAGAGAAGCTTGGGAAAAGGATTTAAACCCCTATTGAACATTTGTATCAAAAATGATTAAGGAATAGAGAAAATTAAAAGCACAGTTTATATCTGGTGGGCAAAGGATAAAGCCAATTATTCTGAAACATGCTTATTTACCTAGGTTTAGTTATTCATAATATGTAGGGAAATCAGATGTGCTGGAAGAAGAAGAAAACCAATTGTTCCTTTTCATCTTGCAGGCAGTGAAACATGCCTGCACAGGGAAAGGATTTTCTGCCTTGCAATATTTTTGCTTTTTAGTTCATCTAACTATAAATTAAAGAGAAAATCAATGTGTTTCTGAATTTAACCAGGTCAAATTATCTGCTCTTCAAATTGGAAGATAAGTTTGAAGAAAAGGGCAGTAGCTCTACATGCAGAGACTTTTCTGGAGCAGACAGTACTGACATTGCCAAAGAAAGCCATCCACATTTCCTCAAATGAACAGAATGCTTCAGTGGTGCCTTATTTAGTGACTTGGCAGAGTGGATGTTCACAAACTTGAGATGAGCAGGAAAAGGAAAAGAAAAAAAAAATCTGGAAAGATTTGTAAACGGAAAGATCACCTTGGAAGCGCTATCTGTAATCTAACAGGAAGAAAACAAAAACAAATACTCCCTGTTACTAAGAGGAGGGAAATAGTTTTCTGTTTTAAGTTTTTTCCCTAAGAATCTGAAAGACAGTGAAATCCAGTATGTCAGAAACAGTTCATGTTGTACATTTTTTTTTTAGCATTTTCAAATTTCCTAGCTATTAATGTAATTCTCCCTTTAAAAATGTGATAATATTGATATACTGTTTTTTAGCCATTTTTAAGGGTAAACTCAGCTGCATTAAGTATATTCACGTGGTTTTGCAACCATGACCACCATCCATCTCCAAACTTTCCGCATCTTCCCCAATTAGAAACTCTGTGTCCATTAAACATAATTTCCCATTCCTCCCCACCCCACTCCCTGGATGACCCCAATTCTGTCTTCTGTCTCTATGATTTGAACTATTTTAAGAGCATAAAAAGTTCTTTAATAACTGGTTTATTTTGTTTTTGCATGTTCTCAAAGGCAGCATCCTGTTTTCCATAGTTACTGCACCATTTTGCATTTCCCTCAGAGTGTACAGGGTTCCAACTTCTCTGCATCTTCACCAACACTTGCTTTTTATGTTTCATTTGGTTTTAACAGCAGTCATCCTGGTAGGTATGAAGTGATATCTTATTGTGGTTGTATTTCTCCTTTTTAGTAGGATTTACACTCAACAGCAACAATCTAGAAAGAATAGACTAAAACCAAGGTTATGATTCATTCTCTACCCTTTTTCACCCTAAGTTTTGTGTTTGCATATATTTATTTCTAGAGTTAGAATTCAGGAGATCTATATAGTCATAAACAGAGATGGAGTTCCCACTTGATAGTGAGCAAAACAAGCCTTGTTATTGGGGATTAAACATAGCTGACAGGTGTAGCTCTGAACTGCGAAGGTATTATGCTATGATCTATCATGGGCATTGTGGAAATTCATTTTGAAAAATACATGAATTTCTAACATAGTATTCTTTCTCAATAGGGGGCCTTTTAAATAAAATATCATAATTTTGACAATTAATTATGAATCAGAAATATGTAGATTAACATGACTCTGGACATCAGGAAAGCATGTGGTGTGTTTTATATGAAAGGAGTCCTACATGAGTCCGTCTGTTTCATGAGCAAATTAGTCAAAAGATGAATGACTTAATTTTTCTCCTTTCCTGCCTCAGGCTTATTTTAAATATCTCAGGTGGTCTAATGTAATTGGACAATAGAATGACGTTTAATAGAATTTTATTTGCCTGGTCACCACTCTTAGTGTAACTGACACATGATTTAAAAGTACAGAATAAGATTTTGTTCCCATTGCGTCAAAGATCACTTACATTTTTTTGTTTTCTCACTAAGTCCAGAGTCCTAATAATCTCCATTTTATAACTGCAGGTTAAAATTGATAAATTCATCAATGTTGATTACTTAGCAAGTAATCAGATGATTTTTCTGATTTTGTTTGTATTTTGAATATTTGGAATAATCAATTTTAAAAATGTATTTTCAAATATTTTACACCAATACCTTATTTTAGCAATTTAATTTCACTATTTTTACTCCCTGAAGTTACATAATTTTAGAATATATGGACTAAGATGAAACAAAGAATTTAATCAGATCAACCTGTGTAGTAATTCTGAAGATGATAAAATTGATCCCTAGACAAAGAGAACTTTCTTAGGAGCCTCTCTGTTTAATCCATGCAGGCTTGAATTAAATTTCCTGGTGAGAAGGTAGTAATTAGTCAGTTATTGGCTTTACATCAACAGCATCACCAGAGTCCCAATGCAAGAAAGACTACAGGAAGTAGTTTGTTTAATTGCTAAGTCATGTCCGATTCTTTTGTGACCCCATGGACTACAGCCCGCCTGGCTCCTCTTCCCATGGGATTTCCCAGGCAAGAATACCGGAGTGGGTTACCATTTCCTATTCCAGATCTTTCTCAAAAGTATTGGAATTCTTGTCATTCTTAATTGGTGTACAAAGAACACGTAATTTTATGTGTTTGTTGTCACTCTGGAAGAAAAGGAAGGTGGTGTCAGTAACCTAAAACAAAACAGAAAAAAATACCATTATTTACAAGAATGTGATTTCAGAAATTGGAAAAGGAAATGGGAAACCCCTCCAGTATTCTTGCCTGGAAATTTCATGGACAGAGGAGCCTGGCAGGTTACAGTCCATTAGGTGGCAAAGAGTTGGCCACAACTGAGAGACAGAGCACACAGATTCAGAAATAATGTGCACTTTGCAGACTCTTCTGTCCCTGAACTTTACTGGTTCATTTCCACAAACCTTTCTATAGACCTCTTAGCACAGGGACATATTCTTGAAACATATGGACACAGATGGCTCTGAATGTGCTGCCTCACAACAGGATGGATGCCTGACCTCAGCGGCAGGCTTTCCATATGCTTCCTCTGAAGGATGCCCAGCTTCCTGGTCTCTTAGCACCTCGGGTGGTTCAGATGCTCTGAAATTAGTAGGCTGGGCTGGTCCCATTCCTCCCTGATGGTAGCAGTGCTTCATGGGACTGAGCTTAGATACTTCGTTAGATCACACATGTAATTCACAAACTCTGAGGCCCACCAGTCAACATCCAAGTACATTGCTCTGGGGAAACACAATTGTAAAATACCAGAAACAGTATTTGTTCTATTTATTTTAAAACTTGATGATTCCAAGCCCAGTGTAAGAGATAAGTACTAGCATTCTGCAAATAAAGCAGTGTGACTCCTGTCATGCATACTTACAAAGAGTGACAAGCCCAAGTATTCAAAGAAACCAAATCCATAGAGTTATGAACCCTAATTCTATGAAAGTCACCTTAATATTCCATTCTGACCAAGACTCTGGAGCTCACTATCTTAATCTTCATTGTGGTGGTAATAATAACTGAGAATTCAGAAAAACCTAGGGGAAATAAATAATCCTCCAAATGAAAACTATTAAAATTATCCTACTTAGTACTACATTTTAAAGTGAGAGAGACAACTACACTGTATTTTTTGTTTTCAATCTAATACCACATTTCTCCCAAACTTCAAGATAGCCATCTTGACTACTAATTCAGATCTTTACAAGTGCACCAAACACTGAACTACTTATGGAGTTTCATTTTATAAAGAATTTCATTAAGAATAATATCCAATATAGTGTTAGTTTTCTATTGCTGTGTGATTTTAGATAAATTGTTGCATGTCTCCTAACCTCAGTTTACTTATTTGTAAAATGGATTAAGTATACTCATACATGAATTAGGATGTTATTAACTGTGTAGGGTAAGGGAGTCAGGAAGGCAAGGTTTGGAAAAAGAATAAGACTGGCCCTTTGCAGGAACAGATCACCTTTAATGAGGTGAGAAGGGGCAGCAGTCAGATTAGTGAGCTGCTGCACTAATCCAAGAAAAGAGTAAGTATATATAGGCGTATATGTGGAAATCTACAGTCTTAAGGGGGTCCATTCTTCTCTGAGGTTGTTCGGATTAGTTATCTTTTTACCCTGGGGCAAAGAATTCTGGAGATCTGCCAGAGGCTGGGACCAGCTGGGAGCTGGGTGTAATCAACCTTAATATCCATTTTTTCCTTTGGGTGAGAGAGTTCTTTGTTTTGCATAGAATCATGGGGAGGACCTGGAGGGGAGTTTTAACTCCAGGCTATTTTGAGCCATGTAACTTTCCTTCAAACTGCAGGTAAAGACCAATTTAGAGTAAAATAAAAAATAATATACAATATTCCAATGACATGTTGATGCTGAATATTTATTTTACTTTATACAAAAAAGTGCCCATAGTAGGATTTTTTTGTAATAAATATGAACTATATCATCATTTCTCTCAGGGTAGAGACAATATTTTATTTTATACATAAATGCACACAGTATGGCTAAATGGTGAGGGACTGGCTCCGGGTAGTAGGCACATTTGATTCTCATCAGGCCAGAGTGGAACCAGTATTTTTTAGGGGTTGGGAAGTGGAGGAGTATCTGCCACAAATAAATATATTTAAAAAATATTCTTGTGTCAGGATTTTTAATAGACTCCTCTGCTTAAACATGTTAAAATCTTATTAACTTATACATTTATTCATAATGTATTGACCCCCGAATTCCATCCTCAGTGGTCCATGAAAATCCACATACATTAAGAACTCATGTTCTAAATGTATTCATTGAATCAAACTGGTACTTAATACAGATGAATATTTGAGCCATGTTGTTTTAACTCCCTTTAGAGTTGCTTTTATCTGCCTTTAATTTTTTTCTAGCATTACTTAAAAATGATAGGCATTGGAAATAATACCTAGTCAAAACATTGTTGTGTATATATTAAGGATTTTTTTCCCTTCATTTATTTGAAGAACATTTTTTGAGCACCTCTTCCATGATAGGGACAGTTCAAAGCTCTAGTGATATAGTGGTGAAAAAATACAAAAATTCTGCTGTTACAAAGCATACTTTCCAGTTGTTGTGGGATATAAATAATAAATGATAACAAAAATAAGTGGCAGGTAATACAGGGTAATAAATCTTTTGGAGAGAGTAAATGAAGAATGAATTAAAATAAGGATCTTTGAAATTTTAGAGTAGTCAGCGAAAGTCTCCATGACAAGGTGACCTTTAGTCAGAAATTTAAAGAGAGTGAAGAAGTACACCATCTGGATATTCAGTAAAGAGCATTTGAAGAAGAACAATCAGCGAGTGCAGATGTCCTGAGGCACTGAAGTGCTTAGTGTGTTAAAGTGAAATTGTTAGTCACTCAGATGTGTCCGACTCTTTGTAACTCCACGGACCCCCCAAAACCCACTACACTCTGCTGTCCATGGGAATTCTCCAGGGAAGAATACTGGAGTGGGTAGCTATTCCCTTTCCAGGGTATCTTCCCAACCCAGGGATCGAACCCGGGTCTCCAGCGTTGCAGGAGGATTCTTTTATCATCTGAGCCACCAGGGAAGTGGTGGCTTCCTAGTGTGTTAAGTAAGTGTTAGTTGCTCAGTCGTGTCTGACTCTTTGTGACCCCATGGACTGTAGCCTGCCAGGCTTCTTTATGCATGGAATTCTCCAGGCAAGAATACTGGAGTGGGTTGCCATTTCCTTCTCCAGGGGATTTTCCCGACCTGGGGCTCGAACCTGAGTCTTCTGCATTGCAGGCAGATTCTTTACCACCTGAGACACCAGGGAAGCCTGGCCAAAAGGTCAGAGTGTTGGAGGGGAGAAAGTGGTTTGCTTTAACTAGAAATCAGGAGGAAAAAGTGTTTTAATTTCAGTATTACTGCTCATTAACTATGAAATTTTAAGCAGGCCACTTAACACTCCTACATTTTAAGTTTCTGTTATCTACTTCCCTATAAATGTAGCTTCTTGATTCCTGGTGTAACATATAATAGAAGACAGAAATAACTTGGTAGATTTAATCAGTTCATGAAATCAGTATGCTAGAGGCTAAGCTTCATCCCAAATCAGAGTTCAGAGAGAGTTTTTCAGGGAGAACCAGATTTTAAAAGCTTCAAAGCACTAATAATTTCTCAAATCATCTCTAAGCTATTTTTCACCTCAAATGCAAGAGATGCTCATTGCCAAACTGCCCTATCTCTATCCCCTCCTTCACTGACCAACTTGTAGAGAGTTTTATATGCTTGCCGTCTCTCTGTCTGGCAAGCCTACCCACTCTAATGAGACTCTTCCTGTTAAGATCATTGTTGACCTATTTGTGACTAGATCTTGTTTTACTTAATCTCTCAACAGCATTAAAACAAACTGAGGCTTTCTTATTGCAGGTGCTTTGCTATGAAGTGAATTGTGTCCCCTGCAAATTCCTATGTTTAATGTCTAAATCCCTAATGTGAAACTGTTTGGAGATGGGGTCTTTGGAAGGTAATTAGGGGAAGATAATATCATGACAGTAGGGCTCTCATAATGGGAATGGTGGCTTTGTAAGGAGAGGAAGAACCACTCTGTCTCTGCCGTGTGAGAATATAGCAAGAAGGCTACTGTCTGCAAGCAAGGAAGAAGGCCCTGAAACCAATCACATAGGCACTCTGGCTTTGGACTTCAGCCTCCAGAACCATGAGAAAATAAATTTATGTTGTTGAAGCCAACCAGTCCATAATATTTTGTTATGATGGCCTGAGCTAAAATACTCTCCTCATTTTCAGCTGGGCTTCTAATTCTAGCCTGCATATTCTTTTTCAACTCTGGCTGTTCCTGCTTTACTTTTTTTTTTAAATTAATTCTTTAACTGGAAGAAAATTGCTTTACAATGTTCTGTTGGTTTCTGCCATACAACACCACAATTCAGCCATAACTATATATAAATCACCTCCCTCTTGAGTCTCCTTCTCCTTCTCCCATCCTACCCCTCTACATCATCATAGCGTGCCAGGCTGGGCTCCCTGTGTTGTATAGCAACTTCTCACTAGCTATCTCTTTTAGACATGGTAGTATATGTGTCGATGCTACTTTCTCCATTCATCCCCCTGTGTCCACAAGTCCATTTTCTATATCTGCATCTCCATTCCTTCCTTGCAAATAGATTTATCAATACCATTTTCTAGATCCCATATATATGCATTAAAATACAATATTTGTTTGTCTCCTTCTGACTTATTTCACTTTGTCTAACAGACTCTAGGTTTATTCAACTCACTAGACTTGACTCAAATCTGTTCTTTTTTATGGTTGAATAATATTCCATTGCATGTATGTACCACAATTTCTTTATCCATTCATTCGCTGGTGGACATCTAGGTGCCCTAGCTATTGGACATAGTGCTGCTATGAACACTGGGGTACATGTGTCTTCTTCAGTTGTGGTTTTCTCATGGTATATGTCCAGTAGTAGGATTTCTGGATCATAAGGTAGTTTTATTCCTAATTTTTTAAGGAATCTCTGTACTGTTCTCCATAGTGGCTCTGTCAGTTTACATTCCCACCAACAGTGCAAGAGGGTTACTGTTCATCCACATTATCTCCAGCATTTATTGTTTGTAGATTTTTTGCTGATGGGCATTCTGACTGGTGTGAGGTGATACCTCATTGTAGTTTTCATTTGCATTTCTCCAATAATGAGTAATGCTGAGCATCTTGTGTTTGTTGGCTATCTGTATGTCTTCTTTGGAGAAATGTCTGTTTAAGTCTTCTTCTCATTTTTTGACTGGGCTGTTTATTTTTCTGATATTTCATTATTGAGCTGGATAAGCTGCTTATGTATTTTAAAGATTAACTCTTTGTCAATTATTTTGTTTGCAATTTTTTCTCCCATTCTGAGGGTTGTCTTTTAATCCTGTTTATTGTTTCTTTTGCTGTGGAAAAGCTTTTAAGTTTAATTAGGTACCATTTGTTTATCTTTACATCCATTACTCTAGGCGGTGGGTCAAAGAGGATCTTGCTGTGGTTTATGTCAAAGTGTGTACTGCCTCTGTTTTCCTCTAAGAGCTTTATATTTTCTGATCTTAGACTTAAGTCTTCAATCCATTTTAATTTTATTTCTGTGTATGGTGTTAGAAAATGTTCTAGTTTCATTCTTTTACATGTAGCTATACAGTTTTCTCAGCACCACCTATCAAAGAGAATGCCTTTTCTTCATTGTATATTCTTGGCTCCTTGGCCATGGGTGCTTGCGTTTATCTCTGGGCTTTTTATCTTGTTCCATTGATCTATATTTCTGTTTTTGTACCAGTATCATGCTGTAGCTTTGTAGTATGTCTGAAATCAGGAACATTGATTCCTTCAGGTCCATTTTTTTTTTTTTCTAAGATTGCTTTGGCTATTTGGGGTCTTCTGTGTTTCCATACAAAATTTAAATTTTTTGTTCTAGTATTATGAAAAATACCACTGGTAGTTTGATAAAGATTGCATTGAATCTGTACATTATTTTGGGTCGTATAATCATTTTCACAATATTGATTCCTCTGATCCAAGAACATGGTACATCTTTCCATCTGTATCTGATTTCTTTCTTTGATGTCTTATAATTTTCTGCATGTTGTTCTTTTATCTCTTTAGGTTGATTTATTCCTAGGTATTTTATTCTTTCTGTTTTAGTGCGAATGGGATTGTTTCCTTCATTTCTCTTTCTGCTTTTTCATTGTTAGTGTATAGGAATGCAAGGGAATTCTGTGTTTTAATCTTATGTCCTGCAACTTTACTATATTCATTAATTAGTTCTGGTAATTTTCTGGTGGCATCTTTAGGGTTTTCTATGTATAGTATCATGCCATCTGCAAACAGTGAGAGTTTTACTACTTCTTTTCCAATCTGGATTCCCTTTATTTCTTTTTCTTCCCTGGTTGCTGTGGCATGGACTTCCAAAGCTATGTTGAACAAGGTGGCAAGAGTGGCCACTCTTGCTTTACTTCTTTTTAGGTTGTAATTTTCTTCTGACCGCTAAGAGACTAAATTTCCTCAAAGCTCAGATACAGTCCTTTGTTTCTTCTCACTGTCTGCTCCTCCACAAATATGATCCATGATTATGGCTTTAATGGCCATCTTGCTAATGTATTTGTGTGTATCTCTAGTTTATAATTTCTTTGATATCCAAAACCATATACCCAACCACCTGCTTTGATTTATACTTGTATTTCTTCATGATCTCCAAATTAATGTGTCCAAAACTGAACTCATGATTTTAGTGAATGATACAATTATTCTAGATTGCAATATAGTGGTCATCTATAAAACTTTTTTACCTTTAACTATTTGCTATCAAATCTGCACCCAAATCCTGTAAATTTTACTGTCTATACACCATCCATCAGTTCAGATCAGTTCAGTCACTCAGTCGTGTCTGACTCTTTGCAACCCCATGGACTGCAGCATGCCAGGCCTTCCTGTCCATCACCAATTCCGAGAGCTTACTCAAACTCATGTTCATTGAGTTGGTGATTCCATCCAACCATTTCTTCCTCTGTTGTCTCCTTCTCCTCCTGCCTTCAATTGTGTCTAGCATCAGGGTCCTTTCAAATGAGTCAGCTCTTCGCATGAGGTGGCCAAAGTATTGGAGTTTCAGCTTCAGCATCAGTCCTTCAAATGAATACCTAAGACTGATCTTCTTTTGGATGATTGCCTTTAGGATTTCCTCCTTGCAGTCCAAGGGACTCTCAAGTGTCTTTTTCAACACCACAGTTCAAAAGCATCAATTCTTCAGTGCTCAGCTTTCTTTATAGTCCAACTCTCACATCCATACATGACTGCTGGAAAAACCATAGCCTTGACTAGATTGACCTTTGTTGACAAAGTAGTGTCTCTGCTTGTTAATATGCTGTCTAGGTTGGGCATAACTTTCCTTCCAAGGAGCAAGTGTGTTTTAATTTCATGGCTGAAGTCACCATCTGCAGTGATTTTGAATCCCCCCAAAACAAAGTCTGACACTGTTTCCACTGTTTCTCCATCTATTTGCCATGAAGTGATGGGACCAGATGCCATGATCTTAGTTTTCTGAATGTTAAGTTTTAAGTCAACTTTTTCACTGTCATTTTTCAGTTTCATCAAGAGACTCTTTAGTTCTTCTTTGCTTTCTGCCATAAGTGTGGTGTCATCTGCATATTTGAGGTTGTTGATGCTTCTCCTAACAATCTTGATTCCAGCTTGTGCTTCATCCAGTCCAATGTACATTGATGATATACTCTGCATATAAGTTAAATAGGCAGGGTGTCAATATAGAGCCTTGATGTACTCCTTTCACTATTTTGAACCAGTCTGTTGTTCCATGTCCAGTTTTAACTGTTGCTTCCAGACCTACATACAGATTTCTCAAGAGGCAGGTCAGGTGGTCTGGTATTTCCATCTCTTTTAGAATTTTCGACAGTTTGTTGTGATCCATATAGTCAAAGGCTTTGGCGTAGTCAATATAGCAGAAGTAGATATTTTTTCTGGAACTTGCTTGTTTTTTCGATGATCTAACAGATTTGGCAATTTGAACTCTGGTTTCTCTGCCTTTTCTATGCTTCCAGTGTATTCCTCTTTCCTTCTTTATTGATCTCTACCTACTCCTATTATTTCTCCTAGTTTGTAGTAACTTGCTAACTAGTCACTCTGAAACTACTCTGCCTTTCTTCTTCACACTGCATTCAAAGTAGTCAGTGGTAAGACCCAAGCAGTTTTTTATTCTCTTACCCTAAAAACACTTCTTGTGGATGACTTCTAGAGACTAGTCCCTGTTTATATCCCTTGCCTTCTTGTGTTCTCCCTTGCATTCTGATTTCTAGCCATACTGGCTTTATTTCTCTTCTTGGAGCATGACCTGAATTATTTAATCATAGAGCCTTTTTTATTACTCTTTTTGTTGGACTTTTACTTCCTCCTTCACCTGATTAACCCTCTCATTGAATATCTGCTCATTCCTCCTTTTTCTTATAGGCTCTTGTTGACTACAACTGCTTACTGCAATTTACAAAATTTCTCCCAATCACCTTGTCTTCAATATCATTTACTACAACTGTTGCTTTCCATTTATTATGCATTCATATGGGTTTTTGATCAATATTTGAATCCTCCAGTTGACTGTAAACTTCATGAAGGTAGGGAATACGTCTGCATTTTGTTGTTGTTTTTGTTGTTTAGCTTTTGCTTGCTAGTATTTGTCCATCACATCATGGCAAATAGAAAGGGAAAAGGTGGAAGCAATGACAGATTTCCCATTTTGGGGCTGTAAAATCACTGTGGTTGGTGACTGCAGCCATGAAATCAGAAGACTATTGCTTCTTGGCAGGACACCTATGAAAGACCCAGACGGTGTGTTGAAAAGCAAAGACATCACTTTGCTGACGAAGGTCCATATAGTCAAGGCTTTGTGTGGTCTTTTCAGTGGTCACGTACCATTGTGAGAGCTGGACTGTAAAGAAAGCAGAGTGCTGAAGTGTTGATGCCTTCAAACTGTGGTGCTAGAGAAGACTCTTTAGAGCCCCTTGGACAGCAAGAAGATCAAGACAGTCAGTTTTAAAGGAAATCACCCCTGAATACTTGGAAGGGTTGATGCTGAAGCTGAAGCTCCAGTATTTTGGTCACCTGATGTGAACAGACGACTCATTGGAAAAGATCCTGATGCTGGGAAAGGTTGCAGGCAGGAGGCGAAGAGAGCATCAGAGGATGAGCTGGCTGGATGGCATCACTGATACAGGGACATGATTTGGGCAAACTCCAGGAGATGGTGAGGGACAAGGAGCCTTGGCATGCTGCAGTCCATGGGGTCACACAGAGTTAGATACAACTGGGCAGCTGAATAACAAAAACTACAAATATGCCGAGAACTTAAGTCAGTGCTTGTTAAATGATAAATGCTCAATAAATACTACCTGAGTTTTGCATGAAAGAAACCTAAAACACCAGTGGGGTATGGTGGGTAAGTACTTGTCAGAGCAAAACAAAATAAAAATTAAACCTTTGAACTGTTTTACTCTTTCCATAACCAATGGGAATATAGGAATATTTGAGTTTTCAGATCCCAAGTTTTCTTCTGTGCACAAGTGGATTGTCTAAACTTATTTCAGAGATGATAAAATCTATAATCAAAAAGTTGTGGGAAGGAGTAATGATAGTTTTTAATTAATTGACTAAAAACAACAGACATGTAGTTATCTGGACATCCAAGAACTTCTGCCTTTAGACAAATTCAGATAAAATGAGATATTTCAGATAATTTTTAAGATTAATCTTTGCATTCAGTATCATTTCTGATACTGTTGCTTGACAAAAGTCTCTTTATATTTAGCTGCAAGGTTGCAATCACATGAAATGCATTTACAAGTGATATTAAAATATTCTTTAATTTCCTGAAGAGTTGGAGTAATATCTGGGCAGCAGTGATAATCTTGATTGATGAGAAGGTTAGTAGTATTACCTTATGGTTATATATTCATATTAAACCAGGAGTTCCTTACAGGAAAATAATTGTTGTTGTTATTGTGTACTCACTAAATTGTGTCTAACTCTTTGCAACCCCATGAACTGTAGCCCTCCAGGCTCCTTCTGTCCATGGAATTTCTAAGGCAAGAATACTGGAATAGGTTTCCATTTCCTTCTCCAGGAGATCTTCCTGACCCAGGAATTGAACCTGTGTCTCCTGCTTGACAGGTGGATTCTTTACCACTGAGCCACCTAGGAAGCCCCAAGGGCAAATAGTACAGCTTATCTTTTCAACAATAATCTATAGCATGTGCCAGGCATTTTGTTAACATTTATTCTGATTCAACTATTTTATGAATTCTGTTTTATTTAAAATCAAGCTTGGGGACTTCCTTGATGATTAACTGATTAAGATATTCCACATTTTCAATGCAAGGGGCCTGGGTTCAATCCCTAGTCAGAGGACTAAGATGCCACATGCAACATGATACAGCCAAAAATTTTTGTTAATTTTAAATAAGTAAATTCAAGCTTGATATTAACCATAACATAATGTAGTTTCATTACCTGTTGTACTAATAAACTTACATGCATATGAGAGATATTCCACATGCTTCCAATTTAAGTAGCATTTGGCAAACTGTTCATTTCTTGTACAGATATATTTAATAACTGTATTAGTTAACCTGTGAAAAATTTCATGGGTCTCCTCGGGCAGTTGGTTTCATACAAAATTGCCTCGTGAAATACACTCCTTATCTAACTTTCCTGGGTCAATCCAAAATAAGCTCTTTCAGAACCAAGTTAAACCAGAAAATATCCTATAAGATACCTATGAAACAATACATTCTTAGGCAACTTCAGCCTGAAATTTCAATCACCTTGCCCTCTTGGGTTAATGTTTTAATCGTTTTCATCCTTCTGGAGGAAGATGGGAAGCGTTTCGAGGCTCTTGTGCATCTGCAGTTAGCCTCCCAATCTTCACTGAGCCTCTGCCTTACTTCTCTCTCCTGTCCTGTGTGAACCATAGGTTATAGCAAGTGCCAGGCTGTGAAAATTGGAGTCTGGCAGAAAACTCCCCCTCTGATTTGCATCATCAAATGTTTTAACTTTGGAAAATATGTGGAACTTTTGTTCTGCTCACTGACCAGCCCTCCTGTTCTCCTTCTGATTGTATTTTATGACCTAATTGTCACAAAACAAAAAGTTTGTGAGACACCCTCTGAAAAATCACCAAAAGATGGTTCTGTTAATAATTCTTCATCTATGCTACTACTCCCATTCATCTTGCCTGCAATTAATTTTCTGTTGCTGGGGCTATTACATACGGTGTTCTAAGTGTCTAGTGCAAAAGGAACTAATTCCTCTGGGGAATGTATATGATTAAAATATTATAGTCTATCTTAATAAGAAAATTCAATTTCCTTATCAAAATATTTTTCCAGTTTTTATGTTAGGTTAAAGTATAATTTTAATTTAGTCTTATTTAATTTGATTGCTAAAATGTAGTAAAAAAAATAGTTTCTGATTTAAGGTTATAAAATAGTATCTAGTATCCTCCATGGAACTTACTACAGACCTGTCTCCATGGGAGAGAGATGAAAGATTATTGCTTTGGATAAATTACCATTTCCAGTTTGCTCTTTTTCAAGTGATTAAAATAGAAAATAAGATCACTATTAATCATAGTTAGAGAAAGCACTAGACACAAATTATGGAAGGCAGAAAAGAAGAAGCAATCTTAATTAAGGCATCTATAGAATACTTATATAAGCAGGAATGGCTGAAGACAATGGCTTCTCATTTATTTCTTCAACAAATCTTCATTGAGTTACAGAATGTGTCAAGATCTGACTGTTACTGCTCTTGGAAATATTTTCAAGGAAAGAGAACTGATCCCTGGCCTCCAGAAGCTAGTATTCTAGTTGAAGAGGAAGGAAGCAAGTAAATATTTAATAGAACCTGGGAGAGTAGAAGTGTTAAGAGGAGAAATGAGACAGGGGAAGAAAACAGACTGGGGTGGTAATGGGCAGGGCTGCTCTTTCAGACAGAGTGGAAAGCACATAACTTGATATTTGAGGAGAAAATTGGATAAAATGAGTGACAGGGGTTGACATTCTGAGGAAAGAGAATCCCTGTCAGAGAAAGCATCAAGTGAACATTCCCCAGAGAACTGAGTTTGGTATTTGGAGGAATAGCCAGAAAATCACTCAGGGCCCAGTGGCAGGAAGCAGGACAGCATGTGACAGGGGATGGAGCTCTAAAGGGAAGGGAAGGCTTCATCATTGTGAGAAATTAAAGTCTATTGAATTTGTTATAGTATTGCTTCTCGTATTTTTTTTTTTTTTTATATTATAGAGTAGCTTAATGTTGTTAGTATTTCTTTTTTTGGATATACATACATATTGTAAAATGATTACCATGATCAAATTAATTAACATATACACATATTCCTGGGGCTTCCCTGGTGGCTTAGAGGGTAAAACATCTGCCTGCAATGCGGGAGACCTGGGTTTGATCCCTGAGTCAGGAAGATCCCCTGGAGAAGGAAATGGCAACCCACTCCAGTGCTCTTGCCTGGAAAATCCCATGGACGGAGGAGCCTGGGGTCCCAGAGAGTCAGACACGACTGAGTGACTTCACTTTCCTTTCCTTCACACATATTCCCTCTCTCTTAAGCCTCCTCCCTACCTCCCTCGCCCATTCCACCCCTCTAGGTCAGCACAGAGCAGGGAGCTGAGCTCCTTGTGTTATCAGCAGCTTCCCACCAGTCATCTGTTTTACACGTGGTGGTGTGTACATGTTAGTGCTACTCTCTCAATTCATCCCACCCTCTTCCTCTGCTGTGTCTATAAGTCCGTTCTCTACCTCTGTGTCTTTTCACATCCTGCAGAGATGTTCATCAGTACCATTTTTCTAGGTTGCATATATATGCATTCTTGTTCAGTCGCCCAGTCGTGTCCAACTCTGCGTGACCCCACAGACTGCAGCACACCAGGCCTCCTGTCCCTCACTATCTCCCAGAGTTTGCCCAAGTTCATGTTCATTGCATTGGTGATGCCATTCAACCATCTCACCCTCTGTCACCCCTTCTCCTCCTGCCATCAAACTTTCCCAGTGTCAGGGTCTTTTCCAATGGGTTGGCTGTTTGTATCAAGTAACCAACATATTGGAGCTTGGGCTTGAGCTTCAGCACCAGTCTTTCCAGGTATTCAGGGTTGATTTCCCTTAAATTAACTAGTTTGATCTCCTTGCTGTCCAAGGGACTCTCAAATCTTCTCCAGCAGCACAGTTCAAAGGCATCAATTCTTTGGCACTCTGCCTTCTTTAAGGTTCAGCTCTTACAAGCACACGTGACCACTGGAAAGACATAGCCTTGACTATCTGGATCTTTGTCAGCAAAGTGATGCCTTTGCTTTTCGATACACTGCCTAGGTTTGTTATAGCTTTCTTGCCAAGAAGCAATTGTCTTCTGATTGCATGGCTATAGTTGCCATCATCTGCAGTGATTTTAGAGCCCAAGAAGAGGAAGTTTGTCACTGCTTCCACACTTTTGCTTGCCATAAAGTGATAGGGCTGGATGACATGATCTTAGTTCTTTTTATTTTTTTTTAATTTATTATTTTATTTTAATTTTTTCCATTTATTTTTATTAGTTGGAGGCTAATTACTTTACAGTATTGTAGTGGTTTTTGCCATACATTGACATGAATCAGCCATGGATTTACATGTGTTCCCCATCCTGAACCCCCCTCCTACCTCCCTTCCCATCCCATCCCTCTGAGACATCCCAGTGCACCAGTCCTGAGCACTTGTCTCATGCATCCAACCTGGACTGGTGATCTGTTTCATCCTTGGTAATATACATGTTTCGATGCTGTCCTCTCAGATCATCCCACCCTCGCCTTCTCCCACAGAGTCCAAAAGTCTGTTCTGTACATCTGTGTCTCTTTTTCTGTTTTGCATATAGGCTTATCGTCACTATTTTTCTAAATTTCATATATATGCATTAGTATACTGTATTGGTGTTTATCTTTCTGGCTTACTTCACTCTGTATAATGGGCTCCAATTTTATCCATCTCATTTGAACTGATTCAAATGTATTCTTTTTAATGGCTGAGTAATATTCCATTGTGTGTATGTACCATAGCTTTCTTATCCATTTGTCTGCTGATGGGCATCTAGGTTGCTTCCATGTCCTGGCTATTATAAACAGTGCTGTGATGAACATTGAGGTACAAGTGTCTCTTTCAGATCTGGTTTCCTTGGTGTGTATGCCCAGCAATGGGATTGCTGGGTCACATGGCAGTTCTATTTCCAGTTTTTTTAAGGGATCTCCACACTGTTCTCCATAGCGGCTATACTAGTTTGCATTTCCACCAACAGTGTAAGAGGGTTCCCTTTTGTCCACACCCTCTCCAGCGTTTATTGCTTGTAGACTTTTGGATAGCAACCATTCTGACTGGTGTGTAATGGTACCTCATTGAGGCTTTGATTTTCATTTCTCTGACAATGAGTGATGTTGAGCATATTTTCATGTGTTTGTTAGCCATCCGTATGTCTTCTTTGGAGAAATGTCTGTTTAGATCTTTGGCCCATTTTTTGATTGGGTCATTTATTTTTCTGGAATTGAGCTGCAGGAGTTGTGAAAAATTGAAAGCATTTCTCTTAAAGTCAGGAACAAGACAAAGGTGCCCACTCTCACCACTACTATTCAACATAGTTTTGGAAGTTTTGGCCACAGCAATCAGAGCAGAAAAAGAAATAAAAGGAATCCAGATAGGAAAAGAAGAAGTGAAACTCTCACTGTTGGCAGATGGCATGATCCTCTGCATAGAAAACCCTAAATACTCTACCAGAAAATTACTAAAGCTAATGAATGAATATAGTAAAGTTGCAGGATATAAAAATAACACACAGAAATCCCTTGCATTCCTATACACTAACAATGAGAAAATAGAAAGATAAATTAAGGAAACAATACCGTTCACCATTGCAACAAAAAGAATAAAATACTTAGCAGTATATCTGCCTAAAGAAACAAAAGACCTATACATATAAAACTATAAAACACTGATGAAAGAAATCAAAGAGGACACAAATAGATGGAGAAATATACTGTGTTCATGGATTGGAAGCATCAATATTGTGAAAATGAGTACACTACCCAAAGCAATCTATAGATTCAATGCAATCCCTATCAAGCTACCAATGGTATTCTTCACAGAACTAGAACAAATAATTTCACAATTTGTATGGGAATACAAAAAACCTCGAATAGCCAAAGCAATCTTGAGAAAGAAGAATGGAACTGGAGGAATCAGCCTGCCTGACTTCAGACTCTACTACAAAGCCACAGTCATCAAGACAGTATGGTACTGGCACAAAGACAGAAATATAGATCGATGGAACAGAATAGAAATCCCAGAGATAAATCCATGAACCTATGGACACCATATCTTCGACAAAGTAGGCAAGAATATACAATGGAAAAAAGACAACCTCTTTAACAAGTGGTGCTAGGAAAACTGGTCAACCACTTGTAAAAGAATGAAACTAGAACACTCTCTAACACCATACACAAAAATAAACCCAAAATGGATTAAAGATCTAAATGTAAGACCAGAAACTATAAAACTCCTAGAGCAGAACATAGGCAAAACACTCTCCGACATAAATCACAGCAGGATCCTCTATGACCCACCTCCCAGAACATTGGAAATAAAAGCAAAAATAAACAAATGGGACCTAATGAAACTTAAAAGCTTTTGCACAACAAAGGAAACTATAAGCAAGGTGAAAAGACAGCCTTCAGAATGGAAGAAAATAATAGCAAACGACGCAACAGACAAAGGGTTAATCTAAAAAATATACGAGTTCTTTTTAATATTTAGTTTTAAGCCGACTTTTAAACTCTCCTCCTTCACCCTCACCAAGAGGTTCTTTAGAGGTTCTTGTGCAAACATATATGCATTATGTTTTGGTTTTTTGGCTGCAAGGCATGTGAGATCTTAGCTCCCCAACCAGATCTTGAACCTGCACTCCCCGCATTGGCAGGTGAAGTTGTAGCCACTGGACCACCAGGGAAATCTATTTTGACAGCCTATCCTTGGCTATTGTGTGGGCAGAATGATTTTCAAGGGATAAGCATGAAAGGCAAATGACACTTCAGAAGCAATTGCTTTATTTTCGGGGCATGGTGGTACTTAGACTATGTTTGTAGCTGTGGTGGTGGTCAGAATAGGATAGATTAAGAATGTATTTAAAAGGCAGAGCCTATAACACTTAACATCTTTTCAGATGTGGAGTGTAAGAGAAATAATGAGTCAGAAATTGCTCCTGGGTTTCATATTTGGGCCAGATGGTGCAATTTACTAAGATGAAGAAACTGGAAAAAGATCAGCTTTGAAGGGGCAAATCTGAAATCATATTATAGATGTGTTAAGCTTAGATTATCTGTAGACCTTCCCAGGATTTGCCTGGTGGCTCAGACAGTAAAGAATCTACCTGCAATGTGGGGGACTTGGCTTTGACGCCTGGGTTGGGAAGATCCCCTGGAGAAGGGATAGGCTACCCACTCCAGTATTCTTGAGCTTCCCTTGTGGTTTAGCTGGTAAGGAATCCACCTGCAATGCAGGAGACCTGGGTTTGATCTTCTGGGTTGGGAATATCCCCTGGAAAAGGGAAAGGCTACCCAACTCCAGTATTCTGGCCTGGAGAATTCCTGCATAGTCCATGGGGTTGCAAAGAGTTGGACACAACTGAGCGGCTTTCACTTTCTTTCACTTTTACCTATCTGGAGCACAGGTGAGAGGTACAGATGGGGTAGTAATGAGGAAATCCTTAGGGTCCTGATGGAATTTAAAAGAGGGGGTCACTGTATGAATGCCAATGGCATATGTGTGAACCATGTTTCTTAGTCTCAGTGCTACTGCCATTCTGAGCCCACTGACGCTCTGCTCTGGGGACTCTCCTGTGTACTGAGGGATGTGGAGCAGCACCCTGGCTTCTGCCCTTCTATCTGTGGCTCACCTGAAAGCCAGGGACACCTCTTCCTGTCTGGTTGCCACGACCAGAAGGGTTTTCAGATATTTTCAGATACTCCCTGGTAGGAAAAGTCACCTGCCAGTTGATAGGCATCAGTGTAAGTAATAGCAAGAAGAAGACCAGAAGACATATAAGAATGAGCCCTGGGCTACCCCTGTGCTTGAGAAAAGGAAAGGCAGTGAAGGAAACCTAGAAGTTGCAATGAATGACATAACAGATCATGGTGGAGAGACTTCTAAGTTGAAAGGTAAAACAATTGAGTTTATCCTTTAGAGTGAGATGATAGCTGTTCTAATAAAGTATATATTCCTAATGGCACAGGAACTAGTAATGTTTGTAGACTACCAAGTGCTGTGATTCTTTTAAAATGAAAATTTCCTGCCCTGTTTAAATATTTCCCATCTCTTTTGAAGCAAAAGCCAATCCTTACACTGGTCCCAAAGTTCGTATATGACTTGTGTCCCCCTCCTCACTCTTCCCTGACTTCATCCTCCTAGGACCCCTAGCTCACTCCGCTCCCCAGTGGCTGACATTCTCCTTTTGTGTGCGGTGCGCACACCCCATATTCAGGGCATTAGCCCTCGCTATTCATTCTGGTAAGCTGTTCCTTCCCCAGTATCCATCCCCAGGACCCCCTGCATGTCTTCCAGTTTCGCTCAAATGTCTTCTCTGCTGAGCTCACATCTTAAAACTGTTGTTCTCCTCCTAACCCATTTTTTAATCTCCCTTAAAAGCATCATAATGTTATGAAATTAGTTGAAATTTGGATCACTTAATTTTCTTGTCAGTATTTTTTGTTTTTCCTTTAATCAGCAAATGCATTGCCTTTAATTGTTCAGCACACACGTTTAATGTTTATTATATGTCAGCTCCTGTGCATGGATGTGGGACTAAAGCAACAGCCGCAATAGGAGAGATACGAGGTGGTCAGCTTTATTAACAGGTGCTGGGTTGGGGATCTGTCCAGGGAGCTGTCGAAGCACAGGCATGGGGGCAACGTGCACATTAGACTGAAGGGTTAGGGAAAGCTTTCTGGAGGAAGTGGTCATTGAACTTTGTTGCAGAAATGATAAGAATTAAACTGGAACAGAATGGGCATAGAGTATCTAAAAAGATGATGTAAATGAACTGATTTATAAAACAGAAATAGACTCATAGACATAGAAGACAAACTTTACGTTACCAAAGGGTAAAGTGGAGGTAGTTGGAGGGGGGTGATAAATTAGGAGTTTGGGATTAACAGGCAGACAACTGTATATACAGGTGATAAGCAACAAGGACTTACTGAGTAGCACAAGGAACTATACTCAATATCTTATAATAACCGGTAGAGAATATTAAAAGGTGTGTGTGTACACACACACTGAATATGTATATAACAGAATCACTTTGCTATACATCTGAAGCTAACACAGCATTGTAAATTAACTGTGTAGTTTTAGTTGTTAAGTCATACCTGACTCTTTTGTGACCCAAAAGACTGTAGCCTGCTAGACTCCTCTGTCCATGGTATTTCCCAGGCAAGAATGCTGGAGTCGGTTGCCATTTCCTTTTCCAGGGGATCTTCCTGACCCTGGAATTGAACCCACCTCTCCTGCATTGGCAGGCATATTCTTTACCACTCAGTCACTTGGGAAGCCCTGCAAAAAATTAACTGTCCTTCAATAAAAAAATGGGCATTCTGGAAAAAGAACAGCATGTGAATAGTGTAAAACAGTATGGGCTATTTAGGAATCTTTAAAAAGATTACGTATTCAAAAGCATGACTAGAAGTGAGGCCTGTGCTCACAAAGAGTTTTCATATTGTAGACCTGTACAAATGAGGCCCTGAGAGGTTTCTCAACTAGAAAATGACAAGATCACATGATCGAATTTTAGCAGTGTCAGCTTGACATATGTTGAAGGTTTGTCATCAAGGAACCAGACTGGCAAGCTGAAGGGTGGCGGTGGAGCCACGACATTTTTTTCCATTAGAGTGCAGACTGTAGAGGGAACAGAGCGGCACTGAGATGAACAAGGAGAACATTCTATATAGAAGGCTTTGTGTATTACTTTACAGTTACTTGGCAATTATTTTTATTTTCTTGAGGTGCATGTTAGGTTGTTAAGAAACCAATGTTAAATGCCACTTGTTTCTTCCTTGTGTCTACTTTCTTTTTCGAAAAATTTTATCCTGTGGGACAATTCGTGTGACTGTATATGGAATGAAAAATGTTCAAGCTTTCAAATGTAACATGTCTAATATTATAAGATAGCATTAGCCACACAGTTGTGTCTGACTCTCTGTGACCACATGGACTGTAGCCTGTCAGGCTTCTCTGTCCATGGGATTCTCCAGGCAAGAATATGGGAGGGGGTAGCCATTCCCTTCTCCAGGGGATCTTCCTAACCCTGGGATTGAACCCAGGTCTCCCAGATTGCTGGCAGATTCTTTATCATCCAAGCCATCATGGAAGCACAACTATTACATGATAAGGTAGGTTCGATCCCTGTGTTGGGATGACCCCTTGGAGAAGAGAACGGTTACCTGCTCCAGAATTCTTGCCTGGAGAATTCCATGGACTGAGCAGCTTGATGGGCTACAGTCTACCTACTCTAGTGCTCTTGGTGGCTCAGATGATAAAGAATCTGCCTGCAATGTAGGAGACCTGGGTTTGATCCCTGGATTGGGAAAGGAAATGGCTACCCACTCCCATATTATTGCCTGGAGAATCCCATGGACAGAGGAGTCTGGCAGGCTAAAGTCCATGTGGTGGCAAAGACTTGGACACCACTGAGTAACTGACACTTTCACACAAGATACAGGGTAAGCTAGGCTTTTTTTTTTTTTTTTTCCATCTTTATACATCCCTTGAGAGTACAGGGTATATATCACAAAAGTTAAATATTCAGAACACTAGGACATATAGTCTGTGTTCTCAAAAGTAATTCAGTGAAAGAGAGAAATCAAAATACATATAAGATACATATCTGTTTTGGTTCATAAATATAGCATGGTTTTGGACTTTTATGGAAAAGTACTTTAATTATCAAGAAAATTGACAGCTCTATTATCTTTTTAAATGGGATCCCTCCAGCCCTTATTTAATGAAAGCTTTTCTGTTGGTTCATGTAAATATTGCCCTTTGATGAGCTTTGAGGTCTGTCAGTTTACAGAGTGCAGCCCTCAGATTAATGGGTGGGCTGGGAACCAGATGTGTGTTTTTAGGGCTGAAAGCCCAATTAAAATAGAGGTCATGAGGGCGGAAGGAAGAGAGAGGGTCAGCTGGAGCTCGTGGGAGCTGGGCATAGCTGGGAGAAATCAGAGGTAGTGTATTCCCTTGACAGACATGTTAAGGAAATCAGTCCATAGATACTTTTATCAAATGTTTTGAAACTCCTGAACCAGATGGGATTCAAGGAGATATTAATCTCCACAAAAATTTCAGGGAGATTTTGCTCTAAGTGTTAATCTCAAAAGTAAAGCTTCTTTTAAAAAAATCCATTAAAGCATATGTATTAGGACAGTTATCAGAAGTATCAGTAACGATTTTTAAACCATATCTGAAGTGTCTTTCTGCCTGGATATAGTAATATTTGAATAACCCATCTATTTATTTACGTCTACCCGGCCAATGTACTAGCACAAAACTTCCTTACTGCTTTCTACTCCTTTTGCCTATCTGCCTGTCATGTTATCTTGAAGAGCACTCCGGGTTAATCTTTCTAAAGCAGTTCTCTAATACGTCAATATTTTTAAAAATCTGAGAACTGTCAACTGGTTACTAAATAAAGTTCAAATTGCTTTTTCTTCTAACCCCAGAATTTGTACAATTTGATCCCATCTTTCTTGCATGAATGTATCCATTTGATAAATATTTATTATGCACTTGCTGTATGCCAGATTTGCATCTAGGTTCTAAAGATATAGCTGTAAATAAACAAGGCCCTCACTGTCATTGAATTCATATTCTGGTAGGAATAATAAAAAAAGGAAAAATACATACACACATGTATACACAGAGGATGAAAATTACTCTGGAAAAAAGCAGCGTAAATATATTTAGAGACTGTTATACTGTTGCATGTGAGGATTGATTTATTTATTTATTTTTGTAAAAGATAACTTAAAACGAGTAACTTTTGATTGGACACTTAGAGAGGTGAGAAATGAATTTTGAAGTATTGAGCAAAGACCATTCCAGGCAAAGGGAACAGTAAACAGTAATCTTGAAGAAATCCCATGCTTGGTAAAGAGCTGGGGAAAACCATGGGCAAGGGGCAGAGTGAGCAAAGAGGCACATAGTAGGTGATGAGGTCAGAAGCAGTAGGGAGGCCAGATCAGGTAGGATATTACAGGGTATCACGATGATGGGAATTTCAGGAATTTTAAGACAAGAGAGACATGATATGGCTTATATTTAAAAGGACCACTCTCGTTCATGTGTTTGAATAGACAATGGGGTAAATTATATATGGATATAGTAAATTTATAGATGATTTTATAGCCATCGAACTTGTGGGTCCTCCAAGGGTGTAGGAGTAACTATAAAGGGGACAGGGTCTGGGAACTGAATAAATTTTGGGTATTCTACTAGGAAAGATGATGGAGGCAGCAGTGAAACTTTAGGAATGGCCCCTGGGCAGGAGGAAAACTTTAAAGAAAAGGGTTATTTCATACAAAGAAAATGAGCAGAGGTTATTTGTTGTTGTTCAGTTGCTAAGTTGTATCCAAATCTTTGTGATTCCATGGAATGCTACTTGTCAGGCTACCCTATCCGCCACTATCTCCCTGAGTTTGCTCAAATTCATGTTCACTGAGTCGGTGATGCTATCTAACCATCTCTATCTCTGTCACCACCTCCTTTTGCCTTCAATCTTTCCCAGCATCAGGGTCTTTTCCAGTGAATCAGCTCTTTGCATCAGATGGCCAGAGTATATTCAGCATCAGTGCTTCCAATGAATATTCAAGGTTGATTTCCTTTGGGACTGATTAATTTGATATCCTCACAGTTCAAGGGACTCTCAAGAGTTTTCTCCAGCACCATAATTTGAAAGCATCAATTCTTCAGCACTCAGCCTTCTTTATGGTCCAGCATGACTGCTGGAAAAACCATTGTTTTGTTATGTGGACTTTTGTCAGCAAAGTGATGTCTCTGCTTTTTAATATGCTCTCTACATTTGCCATAACTTTCCTTCCACAGAGCAAGTGTCTTTTAATTTCATGGCTGCAGGTCACCGTCCACAGTAATTTTGGAGCCTAAGAAAGTAAAATCAGTCACCCCTGCTACTTTTCCCCCATCTATTTTCCATGAAGTGATGAGACTGGGTGCTGTTTCTTAGGTTTTTTCCCCCATATATAAGCAATATCATATGATATTTCCCTTTCTCTATCTGACTTACTTCACTTAGCATGATACTCTCTGGGTCCATCCATGTTGCTGCAAATGGCCAGGAGCATTGTTTCATTCTTTTTTTGTGGATGAGTAATATTCCACCATCTGTTTATGTATGTGTATATATAAGCATATATATACACATATATGTGTGTGTGTGTGGATATATATACACACTACATTGTCTTTATCCATTCATCTGTTGATGGATATTTAAGTTGCTTCTACATTTTGTCTATTGATAATAGTGCTGCAGTGAACATAGGGGTGCATGTATATTTTCAAATTAGTTTTCTCCAGATACACGCCCACGTTTGGGATTACTGGATCATATGGCAATTCTTCTTTTATTTTTCTAAGGAACCTCCATACAGTTTAGATTCCCATCAGCAGTGTAGTAGGGTTACTTTTTCCCACACACTCTCCAGCGTTAATTATTTGTGTACTTTTTAGATACCAATTTCTTTATTTTTTATTGAAGTGTAGTTGATTTACAATGTGTTAATTTGTTCTATGTAACAAAATGATTCAGTTTAACATATACACATTAATTTTTAAATATTCTTTTCCATTATGGTTTATCATAGGATATTGAATATAGCTGTGTGCCATACAGTAGGACCTTGTTGTTTATCCTTTTATAAAAGTTTACTTCTGCTAACCACAACCTCCCACTCCATCTCTCCCGTAAACCCACTCCCTTTGGCAACTACTAGTATGTTCTCTATGTCCATGATTCTGTTTCCTATTTCAACAATAGGGTCCTTTGTGTCATATTTTAGATTATACATGTAAGTGTCATCATATGGTATCTGTTTTTGTGTATCTGACTTACCTCACTTAGTACAGTTCAGTTCATTTGCTCAGTTGTGTCTGACTTTTTGTGATCCCACGGACTATAGCATGCCAGCAGGCTTCCCTGTCCATCACCAACTCCTGAAGCTTGCTCAAACCCATGTCCATCAAGTTGGTGATGCCATCCATCTGTCTCATCCTCTGTCATCCCCTTCTCCTCCTGCCTCAGTCTTTCCCAGCATCAGGGTCTTTTCCAATGAGTCACTTCTTCACATCAGGTGGCCAGAGTATTGGAGCTTCAGCTTCAGCATCAGTCCTTCCAATGAATATTCAGGACTGATTTTCTTTATGATTGACTGGTTGGATCTCCTTGCAGTCAAAGGGACTCTCAAGAGTCTTCTCCAACATCACAGTTCAAAAGCATCAATTCTTTGGTGCTCAGCTTTCTTTATGGTCCAACTCTCACATCCATACATGACCACTGGGAAAACCATATTTTTGACTATATGGACCTTTGTTGGTAAGGTAATGTCTCTGCTTTTTAATATGCTGTCTAGGTTGGTCATAGCTTTTTCTTCCGAGGAGCTAGCATTGTTTAATTTCATGGCTGCAGTCACCATCTATAGTGATTTTAGAGTCTAGGAAAATAAAGTCTGTCTCTGTTTCCATTGTTTTCCCATCTATTTGCCATGAAGTGATGGGGCTGGATGCCATCACTTAGTACATTAATATGTAAGTCCATCCATGTTGCTGCAAATGACATTGTTTTGTTCTCTTATGGTTGAGTAGTAATGTACTGTGTATATGCACCACATTTTCTTTATGCGTTTGTGTGTCATTGGACACTTAGATTGTTGCCATGTGTTGAATATTATGAATAATACTGCTATGAACAGGGATGCATGCAACCTGAATTACCTTTTTGTCTGGATATTTGCTTAGGAGTTGGATTGTTGGATCATATGGTAATTCTGTTTTTAGTTTTCTGAAGAATCTCTATATTGTTTTCCACAGTGACCACACTAACTTACATTCCCACAAACAGTGTAAGAGGATTCCCTTTTCTATACACCCTCTCCAGCATTTTTTATTTCTAGACTTTTTAATGATGGCCATTCTGACTGTTAATGAGATTGTACCTCATTGTAGTTTTTCTTGTATTTCCCTAGTAACTACCGATGTTGAACATCTTTTCGTGTGCCCAATGGCCATCTGATTTGCCTAAACATCTATTTAGGTCTATTTAGAAATGTCATTTTTCAGTTGGGTGGCTTGTTTTTTGTTGTTGAGTTCTTTGAGCTACATATATGTTTTGTAAATTCAGCCTTAATCAGTCACATGGTCTGCAAATATTTTATTCCATCCTATAGGTTATCTTTTGTTTCATTTATGATTTCTTTGCCATACAAAGGTTCAACTCCTGGGTCAGGAAGATCTGCTGGAGAAGGGATAGGCTACCTTAGCCAGTATTCTTGGGCTTCCCTTGGGATTTTTTCAGCGGTAAAGAATCTGCCTGCAATGCGGGAGACCTGGGTTGGATCCCTGGATTGGGAAGATCTCTTGGAGAGTTGAAAGGCTACCCACTCCTGTATTCTGACCTGGAGAATTCCATGGACTACATAATCCACGGTGTCACAAAGAGTCAGACGTGACTGAGCATCTTTCACTTTCACTAGCTGTACAAAAGTTTGCTAAGTTTGATTAGGTCCCATTTGTTTGCTTTTGTGTTTATTTCTATTGCCTTGGGATACTAACCTAAGAAAACATTGCTACGATTTATTTCAGAGGATGTTTTGCCTATGATTTCCTCCAGGAGTTTTGTGGTGCCATGTCTTATATTTAAGTCTTTGACCCATGTTGAGCTTGCTTTTGTGTATGTTGAGTGAGTGTGTCCTAACTTCATTGACTTACAAGTGGCTGTCCAGCTTTCCCAGCAGCACTTGATGAAGAGGTTGTTTTGTTAACATATTCTTGCCTCCTTTTTTCTCCCTATATTTAATTCTTGTACTATCTTGGAATATAGTTGATTTGCCATATTGTGTCCCTCAAAGTGATTCTGTATTATATATACATATATCCATTATTATTCAGGTTCTTTTCCCATATAGGTAATTACAAAATATTGAGTAGAGTTCCCTTTGCTAGAGGGTCAGTGCTTGTTGATTATCTATAATAGTATGTATATGTTAATGCAAAACTCCTAGTTTAGCGCCCCCCCCCACCTTTCCCCTTCAGAATCCATAAGTTTGTTTTCAGAGTTTGTAAGGCTGTTTCTGTTTTGTAAATAAATTCATTTGTATCATTATTTTTGATTCCACATATAAGTGATATCATACGGTATTTCTCTTTCTCTGTCTGACTTATTTCACTTAGTATGATCATCTCTAGGTCCATCTGTTGCTACAAATGGCATTATTTCATGACTTTTTATGGCTGAGTAACATTTCATTGTGTGTGTGTATATATATACTGCCTTTTTATGCATTCATCTACTGATGATTGTTTAGGTTGCTTCTAGGACTTGACTATTGTCAGTAGTGCTGAAATGAATTTTTTTATTGGAGTACAGTTGGTTTACAATATTGTATTTAGTTTCTGCTATGCAGCAGAGTAAATTAGTTATGCCTATACACATATTCCCTCTTTTTTAGATTTCCCATTTAGGTCACTGCCCAGCACCAAGAAGAATTCCCTATACTGTACAGTATGTCCGTTAGTTATCTATTTTATACATAGTAGTGAATTAATGTCAGGCTTCCCTGGTGGCTCAGAGGGTAAAGCGTCTGCCTGCAATGTGGGAGACCTGGATCGATCTCTGGGTTGGGAACATCCCCTGGAGATGGAAATGGCAACCCATTCCAGTGTTCTTGCCTGGAAAATTCCATGAACTGAGGAGACTGGTAGGCTACAGTCCATAGGGTTGCAGAGTCAGACACAACTGAGCTACTTCACTTTCACTTTTACTTTCACTCTCCTAATTCGCCCTCCCCCTGTTCCCTCTTGGTATCAACATATTTGTTCTCTATATCTGTCTCTCTGTTCTGCTTTGCAAATAAGAACACTTATACTATTGATTCCACACATATGCTTTAATATACAATATTTGTTTTTCTTTTTCAGACTTCTTCACTCTGTATGATAGGCTGTAGGTCCATCTACATGTATGCAGATTACTCAGTTTCAACCTTTTTATGTCTGAGTAATATTCCATTGTATATATGTATCATATCTTTTTTACCTATTTCTCTGTTGATGGACATTTAGGTTGATTCCATGTCCTGGCTATTGTAAATAGTGCTGCAGTGAACATTGGGGTGCATATATCTTTTTTATTTTTTCTGAGTATATGTCCGCTGGAATTGCTGGGTCATATGATAGTTTTATTTTTAGGTTTTTAAGGATACTGTTCTCCATAATGGGTATACCAATTTACATTCCCAACAACATTGTAAGAGGGCTCCGTTTTCTCCACACCTTCCCCAGCATTTATTGTTTGTAGATCTTTTGATGATGGCCATTCTGAATGGTGTGAGGTGATATCTCATTGTAGTTTTGATTTGAATTTCTCTAATAATTAGTGATGTTTAGCATCTTTCCACGTGTTTTTTGGCCATCTGTATGTCTTCTTTGGAGAAATGTCTTTTTATGTCTTCTCATTTATTTACTTATATTGAGCTGCAAGAGTTGTCTGTATATTTTGGAGATTCATCCTTTTTACATTGCTTCATTTGCAAATATTTTCTCCCAGTTTGAGGTTTGTCTTTTCATCTTATTATTTTCTTTGCTAGGCAAAGGTTTTTTTTGTTTGTTTAATTGGGTCCATTTGTTTGTTTTTATTTTCTTCAGTCTGGGAGGTGGATCAGAAATGATCTTGCTGAGGTTTATGTCAAAGAGTGTCTGCCTATGTTTTCCTCTTAAGAGGTTTATAGTGTCTGGCCTTATATTTATGTCTTTAATCCATTATGAGTTTATTTTTGTGTTTGGTATTAGGAAGTGTTCTAATTCCATTCTTTTGCCTGTAGCTGTCCAGTTTTCCTGGTGCCATATTTTGAAGAGATTGTCTTTTCTCCATTGTATAGTCTTGCCTCCTTTGTTATAATTAAAGTGACCGTAGGTGCATAGGTTTATCTCTGGGCTTTCTATTCTGTTTCATTGACCTATATTTCTGTTTTTGTGCCAGTATTATACTGTCCTGATTCCTGAATCTCTGTAGTATGGTCTGAAGTCAGAGAGCCTGATTCCTCCAGCTCCATTTTTCTATTTTGTGTTTCCGTACAAATCATCTTTGTTCTCATTCTGTGAAAAATGTCATTGGTAACTTGATAGAATTGCATTGAATTTGTAGATTGCTTTGGGTGGTATAGTCATTTTCACAATATTGATTTTTCCATTCCAAAACATGGTATATCTCTCCATCTGTGTTGTCTTTGATTTCTTTCATCATCTTAAATTTTTCTGTGTGCAGATCTTTTGTCTCCTTAGGTAGATTTCGTCCTCAGCATTTTATTTTTTTTTGTTGAAGTAAATGAGATTCTTTCCTTAATTTGTCTTTCTGATCTTTCATTGTTAGTGTATAGGAACGTAAGATATTTCATTAAATTTTTTTATATTGCCATATTACCAAATTCACTGATTACCTCTAGTAGTTTTCTGGTGGTCTCTTCAGGATTTCCTATGTATAGTATCATGTTATCTGCAAACAGTGAGAGTTTTACCTCTTCTTTTCCAATTTGGATTCCTTTTTTTTTTTTTTTTAAACTCTTCTCTGATTGCCATGGCTAGGACTTCCAAAACCATGGTGATTAGAAGTGGCCCAAGTGGACAGCCTTGTCTTGTGCCTGATCTTGGAGAAAATGCTTTCAGTTTCACCACTGAGAATGGTGTTTGCTGTGGGTTTGTCATATATGGCCTTATTATGTTGAGGTAGGTTCACTCTATGCCCACTCTCTGGACAGTTTTTGTCAAAATGTGTGTTGAATTTTGTCAAAATCTTTTTCTTCATCTATTGAGCTGATTATATGGTTTTTATTTTTCAGTTTGTTAATGTGTATCACATTTTTAATTTGCATATTTGAAGAACCCGTGTATCTTTCAGATAAATCCCACTTGATAATAGTATATTCTTTTAAGGTGTGATTGGGTTGGTTTGCTTGTATTTTCTTGGGGATTTTTTTTCCTGTGTTCATAAGTGATGTTGGCTTGGAAGTTTCTTTCATTGTGATGTATTTGTCCGATTTTAGTATCAGGATGATGGTAGCTTCATAGAATGAGTTTGGGAGTTTCCTTCCTCTGTAGTTTTTTGGAAAAGTTTGAGAAGGTTAGATGTTAACTCTTCTCAAAATATTTGATAGAATTCACCTGTGAAGCCATCCAGCGTTCGACTTTTGTTAGCTGGAAGCTTTTTAATCATATTTTCAGCTTCATTACTTGTGATTTGTCTGTTCATATTTTCTATTTCTTTGTGGTTCAGTCTTGGAAGATTGTACTCTTCTAAGAATTTGTCCATTTCTCCAGGTTGTCCATTTTGTTGGCATATAGTTGCTTGCAGTAGAAGTAGTCTTTTATGATGCTTTCTATATCTGTACTTTTCTTTTTTCATTTCTAATGTTATTTCAGTCCTGTCTTTTTTTCTTGATGAGTCCGGCTAAAGATTTATCAATTTTGCTTATCTTTTCAAAGAACCATCTTTTAGTTTCCTTGATTTTTGTTACTGTTTGTTCTTTTCTATTTAATTTTTTTCTGCTCTGATCCTTATGGTTTCTTTCTTTCTACTAACTTTTTTTGTGGTTGTTGTGGTGGTTGTTCTTTCCCTAGTTCCTTTAGATGTGAGGTTAGTTTGTTAACTTGAGATTTTTCCTGTTTCTTGAGGTAGGATTATGTTGCTATAAACTTCCCTTTTGGAACTGTTTCTGCTGCATCCCATAGGTTTTGGGTCATCATGTTTTCATTGTCATTTGTTTCTAGGTATTTTTTTTTAAATTTCTTCTTTGATGTCTTCAATGATCTCTTGGTTATTTAGTAGCCTGCGTTTGGCCTTCATGTGTTTCTGTTTTTTAGTATTTTTTCATGTAATTAATTTCTAATTGCATAGTATTGTGGTTGGAAGAGATGCTGGATATGATTTCAGTTTTCTTAAATGTACTGAGGCTTCATTTGTGACCAAGATGTGATCTGTCCTAGAGAATGTTTCACGTGCACTTGAGAAGAAAGTGCACGTGATGGAATGCTCTGTAAATATCAGCTAAGTTGATCTTATCTAATGTGTCATTTAAGCCCTATTTTTTTTTTTCTTTTTCAAATTTCTGTTTGGATAATCAGTGCATTGGTGTAAGTGGATTGTTAAAGTCCCCCACTATTATTGTTTTACTGTAGATTTCCCTTTTTATGACTGTTAGCGTTTGCCTTATGTTTTGGGGTGTTCCTGTGTTGGGTGCATCAGTCAGTTCAGTTGCTCAGTTTTGTCCAACTTTTTGTGGCCCCATGGACCATAGAACACCAGGCCACCCTGTCCATCACAAATTCATGTCCATTGAATCACTAATGCTATCAATCCATTTCATCTTCTGTCATCCCCTTCTCCTCCCGCCTTCAATCTTTCCCAGCATCAGGGTCTTTTCAAATGAGTCAGTCCTTCACATCAGGTGGCCAAAGTATTAGAGCTTCAGCTTTAGCATCAGTCCTTCCAATGAATATTCAGGATTGATTTCCTTTAGGATGTGCTGGCTGGATCTCCTTGCTGTCCAAGGGACACTCAAGAGTCTTCCCCAACACCACAGTTCAAAAGCATCAATTCTTCGGTGCTCAGCTTTCTTTATAGTCCAACTCTCACATCCATACATGATCACTGAAAAAACCATAGCTTTGACTATATGGAACTTTGTTGGCAAAGTAATGTCTCTGCTTTTTAATATTCTTTTTAGGTCAGTCATATCTTTTTTTTCCATGGAGCAAGCGTTTTTTAATTTCATGGCTGCAGTCACCATCTGCTGTGATTTTGGAGGCCCCCCAAATAAAGTCTCTCACTGTTTCCACTCTTTCCCGATCTGTTTGCCATGACGTGATGGGACCAGATGCCATGAACTTAGTTTTCTGAATGTTGACTTTTAAGTCAACATTTTCACTCTCCTCTTTCAGTTTTATCAAGAGGCCCTTTAGTTTTTCTTCACTTTTGCCATAAGGGTAGTGTCATCTGCCTATCTGAGGTTATTGATATTTCTCCTGGATATCATGATTCCAGCTTGTGCTTCATCCAGTCCAGCATTTCTCATGATTACTCTGCATACAAGTTAAATGAGCAGGGTAATAATATACAGCTGTGACATACTCCTTTTGCAATTTGGAACCAGTCTCTTATTCCAGTCCAGTTCTAACTGTTGCTTCTTGACCTGCATACAGATTTCTCAGGAGACAGGTCAGATCGTCTGCTATTCCTATCTCTTTGAGAATTTTCCACAATTTGTTATGATCCACACAGTCAAAGGCTTAGGTATAGTCAATAAAGCAGAAGTAGATGTTTAATTCTGGAACTCTCTTGCTCTTTTGATGATCCAGCAGATGTTGCCAATTTGATCTCTGGTTCATCTGACTTTTCTGAATCCAGCTTGAACATCTGGAAGTTCACGGTTAACATATTGCTGAAGCCTGGCTTGGAGAATGTTGACCATTACTTTACTAGTGTGTGAGATGAGTGCAATTGTGTGGTAGTTTACATTCTTTCACATTGCCTTTCTTTGGGATTGGAATGAAAACTGACTTTTTCCAGTCCTGTGGCCACTGCTGAGTTTTCCAAATTTGCTGACATATTGAGTGCAGCACTGTCACAGCATCATCATTTAGGATTTGAAATAGCTCAACTGGAATTTCAACACCTCCACTAGCTTAGTTCGTAGTGATGCTTCCTAAGGTCTACTTGACTTCACATTTAGGATGGCTGGCTCTAGGTGAGTGATCAGACCATTCATGATTATCTGGTTTGTGAAGATCTTTTTTGTACAGTTCTTCTGTGTATTCTTGCCATCTCTTCATAATATCTTCTGCTTCTGTTAGGTCCATACCATTTCTGTCATTTATTGTGCCCATCTTTGCATGAAATGTTCCCTTGGTATCTCTAATTTTCTTGAAGAGATCTCTACTCTTCCCCATTCTTTTTTCTTCCTCTGTTTCTTTGCACTGATCACCAAGGAAGGCTTTCTTATCTGTCCTTGCTATTCTTTGGAACTCTGCATTCAAATGGGTCTATCTTTCCTTTTCTTCTTTGCCTTTTGCATCTCTTCTCTTCGTAGCTGTTTGTAAGGCCTCCTCACACAACCATTTGTCTTTTTCCATTTCTTTTTCTTGGGGATGGTCTTGATAACTGCCTCCTGTATAATGTCACAAACCTCTGTCCATAATTCTTCAGGCACTCTGTCTATCAGATCTAACCCCTTGAATCTATTTGTCACTTCCTCTATATAGTTGTAAGGTATTTGATTTAGGTAATACCTTCATGGTCTAGTGGTTTTCCCTACTTTCTTCAATTTAGAAGTCTGAATTTAACAATAAGGAGTTCATGATCTGAGCCACAGTCAGCTTCTGGTCTTGTTTTTGCTGACTATATAGAGCTTCTCCATTTTTGGCTGCAAAGAATATAATCAATCTGATTTCAGAATTGTTCATCTGGTGATGTCCATATGTAGAGTCTTCTCTAGTGTTGTTTTGCTATGACCAGTGCGTTCTCTTGGCAAAACTCTATTAGTCTTTGCCCTGCTTCATGCTGTACTCCAATGCCAAATTTGCCTGTTACTCCAGGTATTTCTTGACTTCCTACTTTTGTATTCCAGTCCCCCATAATGAAAAGGACATCTTTTTAGGGTGTTAGTTCTAGAAGGTCTTCTAGGTCTTCACAGAACCATTCAGTTTCAGCTTCTTCAGCATTATTGGTCAGAGCATAGACTTCGATAACTGTGATATTGAATGATTTGCTTTGGAAATGAACAGAGATCATTCTGTTGTTTTTGAGATTGCATCCAAGTACTGCATTTTGGATTCTTGTTGAGCATGGTGGCTAGTCCATTTCTTCTTAAGGATTCCTGCCCACAGTAGTAGATACAGTGTTCATCTAAGTTAAATTCACCCATTTCAGTCTATTTTAGTTCACTGATTCCTAAAATGTCGATTGCTTTGATACATGAACCTAACATTCCAGGTTCCTATGCAATATTGCTGTTTACAGCATTGGACTTTTCTTCCATCACCAGTCACATCCACAACTGGGTGTTGTTTTTCTTTGGCCCTATCTTTTCATTCTTTCTGGAGTTTGTTTTCCACTGAAAATTTATGTTGGATACATAAATTTTATAGTTTTATATTTTCTGCTAGGATTAATCCCTTGATTATTATGTAGTGTCCTCTTTTCTCTTGTAAGAGTCTTTTATTTCTAGTCTATTTTATCTGATATGAGTATTACTACTTCACCTTTCTTCTGATATCCATTTGCATAGAATATCTTTTTCCATCCCCTTTCGATCTGTATGTGTCCCTAGGGCTGAGATGGGTCTCTTGTAGACAGCCTATATATGAGTCTTGTTTTTGTATCCATTCAATGAGTCTCTGTCTTTTGGTTGGAGCATTTAATCTATTTATATTTAAGATAATTATCAATATGCATGTTCCTATTACCAATTTAGAGAAGAGTGAAAAAAATAACTTAAAACTTAGCATTCAGAAAACTAACATCATGGCATCCAGTCCTGTCACTTCATGAGAAATAGATGGTGAAAAATGGAAACAGTGGCAGATTTTATTTTCTTGGGCTCTGAAATCACTTCAGATGGTAACTGCAGCCATGAAATTAAAAGCACTTGCTCCTTGGAAGAAAAGCTGTGACAAACCTAGACAGTGCATTACAAAGCAGAGATATCACTTTGCTGACAACGGTCTATATAGTCAAAGCCTTGGTTTTGCAGTAGTCATGTACAGATGTGAGAGTCAGACCATAAAGCAGACTGAGAGCCAAAGAACAGATGCTTTTGAACTGTGGTGTTGGAGAAGGCTCTTGAGAGTCCGTTGGACAGTAAGGAGATCAAACCAGTCAATCCTAAAAGAAATCATCCCTGAATATTAATTGGAAGGACTGATGCTGAAGCTAAAGCTCCAGTATCTTGGCCACCTGATGCAGAGAGTCAGTTCATTCTAGAAGACCCTGATGTTTGAAAAGACTGAAGGCAGGAAGAGAAGGGGATGACAGAATGAGATGCTTGGACAGCACCACTGACTCAGTGGACATGATCTGAGCAAACTTCGGGAGATGGTGTAGGACAGAGAAGCCTGGCCTGCTACAGTTCATGGGGTCTCAAATGGTCAGATATGATTTAGTGACTAAAAAATAGTTACCTGTTTCTTATTTGTTTTGGGTTCATTTTGTAGTTTTTTAAAAAAAATTAATTTATTTATTTTAATTGGAGGCTAATTACTTTGCAGTATTGTAGTGGTTTTTGACATACATTGACATGAATCAGCCATGGGTGTACATGTGTCCTGCATCCTGAATCCCCCTCCCTCCCCATCCCATCCCTCAGGGTCATCCCAGTGCACCAGCCCTGAGCACCCTGTCTCATGTATCAAACCTGGACTGGTGATCTATTTCACTTCTTATTTTTCACTTAGCATTTGTGTATCTTGCCTCCTTTGTTAAAGATTAATTGACTGTAATTTTCTGGGTTTATTTCTGGGCGCTCTCTTCTGTTGCTTTAGTACACATGTCTGTTTTTATGTCAATAGCATGCTGTAGCATTGTAATATTGTCTGGAGTCTGGTAGGATTATGCTTCTTGCTTTGTTCTTTTTTCCCCCTTGCATTGCTCTGGCATTTCTGGGCCTTTTATGGTTCCATATAAATTTTAGTTATTTGTTTTGTTCTGTGAAAAATGTTATGGGTAGTTTTATAGGAATCACATTAAATCAGCAAATTGGATAGTATGCCAATTTTAGCAATATTATTTCTCCAAGATGGTCTTGGCTGGTGGCATGGGTAAATAATTCACCTACTAGTGCAAGACATACAGGTTCAATCCCTGTGCCAGGAAGATCCCCTGGAGTAGGAAATGGCAACCCACTAAAGTATTCTTTCCTGGAATATTCCATGTATGGAGGAGCTTGGCAGGCTACAGTCCTTGGGGTAGCAAAGAGTTGGACATGACTAAGTGACTAAGCATGTACACACAATTTTTCAAGAGCATGGGATATTTTTTCATTTCTTTAAGTTATCTTCAGTCTCATTTATTAATGTTTATAGTTCTTAACATATAACTTTCATCCTTTTTGTCAGGTTTTTTCCCAAGTATTTTTTGGGGCGTATGATTTTAAAAGTTACTGTTTTTCTAATTGCCTTTCTAACATTTTGTTGTTGGTGTAAAGAAATGCAATCTATTTCTGTATGTTAATCTTTTATCTTGCTACCTTGTTGAATTTATCAGTTCTGGTAGTTTCTGTGTGGAGTCTTTAGGTTTTTCTATATATAGTATCATGTCATTTGCATATAATGGCAATTTTACCTTTTCTTTTTAAATTTGGATACCTTTTATTTCTTGTCTGACTGTTGTGGCTGGAACCTCTGATAATATGTTGAAAAGAAGAAATGAGAGTGAACATCCTTGTCTTGTTCCAGATTTTAGTGGGAATGTTTTGAGTTTTTCATCGGCTTTGAGTTTGTTATAAATGTCTTTTATAATATTGAATTAAGTTATTCTACACCCACTTTGGCAAGAGTTTTTTTTTTTTTTTTTATCATGAATGGGTGTTGAATGTTGTCAAATGTTTTTTATGCATCTATTGGGATGATCATGCCATTTTTTCCCTTTTGTTTATGTGTTGTATCATGTTGATTGATTTGCATATGTTGACCCATCCTTATGAATCTTGGATGAGTTTGACTTGATATACAATCTCTTTGATGTGTGGTTGGATTTAGTTGGTTAATATTTTGTCAAGAATTTTTGGATCTATATTAATCAAAGATATTGGCCTTTTGTTTTATTTTTTGGTTAGACCTCTGGTTTTTGGTTTCAGGGTGATTGTGGCTTCATAAAAAGTCTTTGGGAGTGTTCCCCCCTCTTTAATTTAGTTTGGAATGTTTGAAAAGAATCGGTATAAGGTCTTTGTATGTTTGGTAGAATTCGTCTGTGAAGCTGTATTGCTTTTGTTGTTCAGTTAGTAAGTCATGTCCAACTCTTTGCAATCTCCTTGCTGTCAAAGGGACTCTCAAGAGACTTCTCCAACACCACAGTTCAAAAGCTTTAATTCCTCAGTCCTCAGCCTTCTTTATGGCCCAACTCTCATATCCATACTTGACTACTGGAAAAAGCATCTTTGACTACCTGGACCTTTGTCAGCAAAATAATGTCTCTACTTTTTATATGCTGTCTATGTTTGTCATAGCTTTTCTTCCAAGGAGCAAGCATCTTTCAATTTCATGGCTGCAGTCACCATCTGCAATGATTTTGGAGCCTAAGAAAATAAAATCTGCCACTGTTTTCATGGTTTCCCCATCTATTTGCAAAGAAGTGATGGACCAGATGCCATGATCTTAGTTTTTGAATGCCAAGTTTTAAGCTGGCTTTTTAATTCTCCTCTTGCAACTTCATCAAGAATCTCTTTAGTTCTTCTTTGTTTTCTGCCATTAGAATGGTACCATCTGCATATCTGAGGTTGTTGATATTTTTCCTGGCAGTCTTGATTCCAGCTTGTGATTTATCCAGTCAGGCATGGTCTTGCACTTTTGTTATAGGGAGTTTTTTTTAAACTACAGATTCTATCTCACTCCTTGTTATCAGTCTGTTCAAATGATGTATTTCTTCTTTATTAAATTTTGGTGTGCTTGCTGTATGTTTATAGTAACTTGTCCAATTCTTTTAGGCCATCAGATGTGTTAGCATATAATTGTTCATAAGTATTCTCTTATGATTTTCCATATATCAGTTGTTATGTATCTTTTTTCATTTTATTTGTGTTCTCTCTCTTTTCTTCTTGGTATATTTGTATACTTTTTGATAATGGCCATTTGGACCATTGTGAGGTGAGGTAGAGAGACTGTGAATAAGGTAATCATTGGAGTGAAGGTCAAGCATTCAGAGCCAGTGGGTTAGAAAAACTACTTATATATCGATTTAAAACTTATTAAAGTTATGAGAATGATTGTGGAGATTATATTAGAAGCTACAATCTTGAAGGAACAAAGGGAGTGAACTGAAGTCTTCACATGATGCAGCAAAGAAGGACAGTAGGTGAGATAATCTAACAGAGCCTCAAATCTACAGTTTTTTAAAAGTGAGTGTGTGTAAGGTTGGAAGAAATGATGTGAAGCAAGGACACCTTCATCACCTTCAGGCCTAGTAGGATAAGGGATATAGATAAGAAAATTGAGAGAGCTGCAAGGGAAGTCTGGACTTCAGGGAGGAGTCAGGTATCAGAAGTGAATATTCACAGGAACAATAAAAATGATCTGGTAGATTTTTCTAATAATGAACTCTGTGTTCTAGAGTGCAGGGTGAAAGTGTTTAGGGATCAAGAGATAAATATCTGATAAGAGATGAAGGAAGCCAAGGACAATTGTATTTCTCCTGATGACTGATACAGTCAGAAATTGTTTGAGTATAAAATGCAGGAGCAGAAGCTGCGCAGTGCAGTGGCAGCCAAAAAGAGCTACCCCACGTCCAAGGTCAGGGGCGGCAGCTGTGAGGAGATACCCTTCGTCCAAGGTAAGAGAAACCCAAGTAAGATGGTAGATGATGAGAGAGGGCATCAGAGGGGAGACAGGCTGAAGCCACAAACACAGACAACTAGCCGATCTGATCACATGGACCACAGCCTTGTCTAACTCAATGAAACTAAGTCATGCTGTGTGGGGCCACCCAAGATGGATGGGTCATGGTGGAAAGGTCTGACAGAATGTGGTCCACTGGAGAAGGGAATGGCAAACCACTTCAGTATTCCTGCCTTGAGAACCCCATGAACAGTATGAAAAGGCAAAATGATAGGACATTGAAGGAGGAACTCCCCAGCTCATTAGGTGCCCAATATGCTACTGGAGATCAGTGGAGAAATAGAATTTCTCCAGAAAGAATAAACGGATGGAGCCAAAGCAAAAACAACACCCACTTGTGGATGTGATTGGTGATAGAAGCAAGGTCCAATGCTGTAAAGAGCAATATTGCATAGGAACCTGGAATGTTAGGTCCATGAATCAAGGCAAATTGAAAGTGGTTAAACAGGAGATGACAAGAGTGAACGTCAACATTTTAGGAATCAGCGAACTAAGATGGACTGGAATGGGTGAATCTAACTCAGATGACCATTATATCTACTACTGTTGGCAGGAATCCCTTAGAAAAAATGGAGTAGCCATCGTAGTCAACAAAAGATTCTGCAATGCAGTACTTGGATGCAATCTCAAAAACGACAAAGTGATCGCTGTTCATTTCCAAGACAAACCATTCAGTATCATGGTAATCCAAGTCTATGCGCCGACCAATAACACGGAAGAAGCTGAAGTTGAATGGTTCTATGAAGACCTACAAGACCTTTTAGAACTAACACCCAGAAAAGATGTCCTTTTCATTATAGGGGTTTGGAATGCAAAAGTAAGAAGTCAAGAAACTCCAAAAGTAAGAAGTCAAGAAACACCTGGAGTAGCAGGCCAATTTGGCCTTGGAGTACAGAATGAAGCAGGGCAAAGGCTAATAGAGTTTTGCCAAAAGAATGCACTGGTCATAGCAAACACTATCTTCCAACAACACAAGAGAAGACTCTACACATAGATATCACCAGACAGTCAATTCTGAAGTCAGATTGATTATATTCTTTGCAGCCAAAGATGGATAAACTCTATACAGTCAGCAAAAACAAGACTGGGAGCTGACTGGCTCAGATCATGAACTCCTTATTGCCAAATTCAGAATTAAGAAAGTGGGGGAAACCACTAGAACATTCAGGTATGACCTAAATCGTATCCTTTATGATTAAACAGTGGAAGTGAGAAATAGATTTAAGGGACTAGATCTCATAGACAGTGCCTGATGAACTATGGACAGAGGTTCATAACATCTTACAGGAGACAGGGATCAAAACCATCCTCAAAAAAAAGAAATGCAACAGAGAAAATAGCTGTGAAAAGAAGAGAAGTGAAAAGCAAAGGAGAAAAGGAAAGATACACCCTTTTGAATGCAGAGTTCTGAAGAATAACAAGGAGAGATAAGAAAGCCTTCCTCAGTGATCAATGCAAAGAAATAGAGGAAAAGAATAGAATGGGAAAGACTAGAGATCCTTTCAAGAAACTTAGAGATACCAAGGGAACATTTCATGCAAAGATGGGCACAATAAGTGACAGAAATGGTATGGACCTAACAGAAGCAGAAGATATTAAGAAGAGATGGCAAAAATACACAGAGAAATTATACAAAAATTCTTCACAACCCAGATCATCATGATGGTGTGATCACTCACCTAGAGCCAGACATCCTGGAATGTGAAGTCAAGTGGGTCTTAGAAAGCATCACTATGAACAAAGCTAGTGGAGATGACGGAATTCCAGTTGAGCTATTTCAAATCCTAAAAGATGATGCTGTGACAGTGCTGCACTCAATATGTCAACAATTTGGAAAACTCAGCAGTGGCCACAGGACTGGAAAAGGTCAGTTTTCATTCCAATCCCTAAGAAAGGCAATGCCAAAGAGTGCTCAAACTGCCGCACAATTGCACTCATCTCACACACTAGTAAAGCAATGGTCAACATTCTCCAAGGCAGGCTTCAGCAATATGTGAACCGTGAACTTCCAGATGTTCAAGCTGATTTTAGAAAAGGCAGAGGAACCAGAGATCAAACTGCCAACATCCGATGGATCATCGAAAAAGCAAGACAGTTCCAGAAAAACATCTGTTTCTGTTTTATTGACTATGCCAAAGCCTGTGACCGTGTGAATCACAATAAATAGGAAAATTTTTAAAGAGATGGGAATACCAGTCCATCTGACCTGCCTCTTGAGATATCTGTATGCAGATCAGGAAGCAACAGTTAGAACTGGACATGGAACAACAGACTGGTTCCAAATAGGAAAAGGAGGACGTCAAGGCTGTATATTGTCACCCTACTTATATAACTTCTATGCAGAATACATCATGAGAAACCCTGGGCTGGAAGAAGTACAAGCTGTTATCAAGATTGCTGGGAGAAATATCAATAACCTCTGATATGCAGATGACATGACCCTTATGACAGAAAGTGAAGGTCTTGATGTAAGTGAAAGAGGAGAGTGAAAAAGTTGGCTTAAACTGCAACATTCAGAAAACTTAAGATCATGGCATCCAGTCCCATTACTTCATGACACATAGATGGGAAAACAGTGGAAACAGTGGCTGACTTTATTTTGGGGGGCTCCAAAATCACCGCAGATGGTGAATGAAGCCATGAAATTGAAAGACACTTACTACTTGGAAGAAAAGTTTTGACCAACCTGGACATCATATTAAAAAGCAGAGACATTTCTTTGCCAACAAAGGTCTGTCTAATCAAGGCTATGGTTTTTCCAGTAGTCATATATGGATGCATGAGTTAGACTGTAAAGAAATCTGAGTGCCGAAGAATTGCTGCTTTTGAACTGTGGTGTTGGAGAAGACTCTTGAGAGTTCCTTGGACTGCAAGGAGATCCAACCAGTTCATCCTAAAGGAGATCAGTCCCGGGTGTTCATTGGAAGGACTGATGTTGAAATTGAAACTCCAATACTTTGGCCACCAGGTGTGAAGAGTTGACTCATTTGAAAAGAACCTGATGCTGGGAGCCTTTGACTGTGTGGATCACTATAAACTGTGGAAAATTCTTGAAGATATGGGAATACCAGACCACCTGACTTGCCTCTTGAGAAACCTATATGCAGGTCAGGAAGCAACAGTTAAAACTGGACATGGAACAACAGACTGGTTCCAAATAGGAAAAGGAGTACATCAAGGCTATATATTTTCACCTGTTTGTTTAACTTATATGCAGAATACATCATGAGAAATGCTGGGCTGGAGGAAGCACAGGCTGGAATTAAGATTGCTGGGAGAAATATCAATAACCTCAGATATGCAGACGACACCACCCTTATGGCAGAAAGTTAAGAGGAACTAAAAAGTCTCTTGATGAAAGTGAAAGAGGATAGTGAAAATTTGGCTTAAAGCTCAACATTCAGAAAACTAAGATCATGGCATCTGGTCCCATCACTTCATGGGAAATAGACTGGGAAACCGTGGCTGACTTAATTTTTTTGGTCTCCAAAATCACTGCGGATGGTGATTGCAACCATGAAATTAAAAGACGCTCACTCCTTGGAAGGAAAGTTATGACTAACCTAGATAGCTTATTGAGAAGCAGAGACATTACTTTGCCAACAAAGGTCCATCTAGTCAAGGCTATGGTTTTTCCAGTGGTCATGTATGAATGTGAGTATTGATCTGTGAAGAAGGCTGAGCACTGAAGAATTGATGCTTTTGAACTGCGGTGTTGGAGAAGACTCTTGAGAGTCCCTTGGACTGGGAGGAGATCCAACCAGTGCATTCTAAGGGAGATCAGTCCTTTTTGTTCATTGGAAGGACTGATGTTGAAGCTGAAACTCCAATTCTTTGGCCACCTCATGTGAAGAGTTAACTCATTGGAAAAGATTCATGCTGGGAAGGTTTCGGGGCAGGAGCAGAAGGGAGCGACAGAGGATGAAATTGTTGGATGGCATCACTGACTCGATGAACATGAGTTTGGGTAAACTCCAGGAGTTGGTGATGGACAGGGAGGCCTGGCATCCTGTGATTCATGGGGTTGCAAAGAGTTGGACACGACTGAGGGACTGAACTAACTAACTAACTAACTATTATGTAATCAGTGCTCAGCATCTTTAAGCCAGGTTGTACTGAAGAGGGTGTGAATATTGATAGAATAAACAGGGAAGGGGAGGGAGGGTGGATTGCGCAAAGGCACAGATATGAGGAAATGGATGAAGAAGTCATGGATCTTTGGAATCCATTTCAGACGCTGTGTTCTAGCTACAACCACAACCCATAGCTCATTTTAAATTCATTGTTCTTCCCAATGCCTTGTTTTGACCTGTAATGGATAACATTGGGAGTCTTAGCACTTCTCAGAAGCCAGTGGAAGGTATGGTTTTTTATATTTGAAAAGTTAAGATGGCATTTTTATATTTTTTAAACTTTTAACTTTTTACTGTAGAATAGCTGATTAACAGTGTTGTGATCGTTTCAGGTGCATAGCAGAGCAACTCAGCCATACATTTACATGTATCCATTCTCCCCCAAACTGCCCTTCGATCCAGGCTGCCACATAACATTGAGCAGGGTTCTCTGTCACATAACATTGAGCAAGGACCTATACAGTAGGTCCTTGCTGATTGCCCATTTAAAATATAGCAGTGTGTCCATGGGCATCCCAGACACTCTCACTATCCTTTCCGCCTACCAGAGGAAGAGCAATCTTAGCAAGGGCACTGTGGCTTTAGGGGTTTCCTCTTCAGTCTTACTTTCTTTCCCTGGTGGCTCAGAGGTTAAAGCATCTGCCTGCAATGCGGGAGACCTGGGTTCGATCCCTGGGTCGGGAAGATCCCCTGGAGAAGGAAATGGCAACCCGCTCCAGTATTCTTACCTGGAGAATCCCATGGACGGAGGAGCCTGGTGGGCTACAGTCCACGGGGTCACGAAGAGTCGGACATGGCTGAGCGACTTCACTTCACTTCACTTCCTGCTTTTGAAGACATAGAATTTAGAGAGCAGACGGGACAATGATGCTAAGACAAGTGATGTCCTGGGGCTGTTTCTTTTCATTATCTTTCTGACTGTTGCTTATCGCACACATTGTCTTCTCTTTTTCTGTTTCAGTAGTTTCACTCCTTTTCTGTTTTTGTTTATTATATTTTTTGCTATATGGAAAGACATGTATGCACTTTTGAAAAGGTGACTTTCTTCATACCAGTTTTCTTCATGTCCAGGCAGTATCAATTTTTCTCTTCTTCCTTTCTAGATTATCAAATGGCATTATCACTCTCCCAGAGATCACTGGGAATTGTGGTTTATTTGAAAGAAAAGGAAACAAGCAGATAAAAGAGAATTAGAAATTTCAGTGATGTTAGGGATTTCCCTTCTGAGACTCATTTCTCTTATCAGTAATTAATTACAGCTTTGCTGAACATCTCATCAGATGTTGTACGCATAGGACATAGCTGAGATTTATCAACTAGCAAGCACATACACAGTTTTGTCTGTTGTGAGCTCCTCCACTCTGACATAGGCACTCTTCATTTTCGTGTTTTTTTTTTTTTTTTTAGTTCTACCTCTGTTTATTGCTACCAACCCGTTTCCATTCCCCCCCACCCTCGTGCGTGTGTGCCCAGTTATGTGACCTCATGGACTGCAGCCCGCCAGACTCCTCTGTCCGTGAAATTTTCCAGGCAAGAATACCGGAGTCTGCATTTTCAGTAAGTAATCTTTTCTCACTTTGCGGCTGCACACCTGCATCAAGACAATGCTCTCATCCTCAGATGAGCTATCAGAATGGGGTCACTGTGTGTCACTGCATACAGTATTCTATTTATACCTCTTAGTCTCCAATACATTCCTCATGCATTCAATAAATATTCATGAGCGAATGAACACGGAATGAATGTTGGCTTTTAAAATATTGGTAAAATTGTTACATTACGGAGTGAACATAGCTTAGGGACGAACTAGGTAGTGGAAAGATAGATATGAGGTCATTTCCTAGACCACACTAAAAAGAAAAACAAAAACGTAGAATGTCATAAAAAATGCAGAATTCTTAAAAATTAAAGGATTAAGTCAAAAGGCAGACTATAGCCAATTAGGAATTTTAGAGAGTTAAAAAGAAAGAAATTAGAAGGAAATAATTAAAGGAAGTAAAGACATGGGTATTTAGAATTAAGATAGTCAAATATTGAGTAGGTATAAATAATAAAGAGAGGCTCATTTTAATTTTTGTGAAATTTCTGAACTCCAGCGATAAAGTTGAAATTCTCCATGAGTCCATCAAGAAAAAAAACAAAAACTCTTACTTAACAGATTATAAAAATCAGAGAGGCATCAGGTTTCGTATCACTAAAATGGATTCTTAGAAACTCATTAAAAAGACTTAAAATTTTTCTAAAAAACACTTTAAAGCTAGGATTCTATATCTTGACAATGCTGTTTGTAAAGATTTCTTATCAATTGAGTGTAAAAGTATAAATAAATCATGATATAGAAGGCAAAGAATTTAACCAGGCTAATAACAAATATATTGAACTATTCTGCAAATAAAAGCAGAGATTCTCAAACTATTAGAGAAAGTAATAATAAAATATCATTTTGTACCAGTTGGTATAAGATAAATAGCTTTTCTAAAACACCAATAGAAAAAATATACTTTGTTCTAAATTTTTCTTTTTTCCTTTTTTTTTTTTTTGGAAAGCAAGATGAAAATATCTAAAAGGGTTTAAAATACATCAATCCTTCAAGGATTAAGAATATATGTGTGTGTGTGTATTTGTATACAGATTTTCCCATAAAATGGGAAAAATAATGGCTGAATAAATGATTGTATACCTATACTGTTGTGGGTTCATTAAAAAAATGTGAATTGTATATACTAACACACTTGGAGGGATTTTCATATGTCATATTGCATAAGACATGCAATTTGAAATTTATAGTATAATGGGTTTTTATAAGGGGGGAGTTAAAACATGCACTTGTATGTGTACATATGCATATGTATAAGACGCATCTTTCTATATATTGACACATACAAGTAGTGGCTTGTATTTGCTTTTTATTTGTCTAAAAACTTTTAGAAACTATAGGAGAATAAACACCATTTTGTTACAGTCAATGAATAAAGAAATTGATTAGTAGATTTAGGCAAGGAACATCAGTGGTTACTAAAATTATTTGATGGAAGACTAATGGTAAACTTGATATGTTCAAGGCACCAAAACATCATTCCACAATAGCTGCCTGTCCATAAGGGAAAAAAATTATGTAAGGGAAAGTTAAGACTGTCACAGCTTCAGTGTGATCATTTTAGAAAAGCTATTAGAATAACTGAGTATTTTGTACTTAATGACACGATGCTATAGATTAGGAGCATATGTGATATTCTCTTTTCCTTCTAAAACAATTAATTTTAAAATGAACATTGTAAAATTAAAAGTTCACAGATTAATTAATGTTCCCAATTCTGGAGAGTCATGCATTACTAACATCTAGAAACAAAATAGACCACTGTCTGTCCCACAGAATCTGTCCCTCCTCCCAATTTCACTAATCCCACCTTCCCTAAATTTATCACCCTTCTGACTTCCATTGCCAGCTATAAAGTAATCTTTCTATCATATTTAACCTGAATCTGATTCATCTCATAGATCTACATACTTTGTAAAGAATGTATATTAAATTCTCCATATACAAACTACAAAAATGAACTTATTAAATGATAACATGAGTAAACTGCCTGATGAATCCAGAATTGGTACCTTCTAAAGGAAAACTTGCAAGGTCTCTAGAGTGAGAGCTGGAAGTGGAGAAAAGTAATTGTTAAAATTTAAGAGATATAAAAATTACAGTACATTAAATTTATAGTCTTAATTTGATCACAACTGGAACAAAACAGCTGTAAAAGACTATTAGGACAGTTTGGAAAGTTTGAATTTTAATTGGTTATTTATGATAGTAAGGGACTATTTTTAATCTTGTTGGTAGTGAACATTATAGTTTGGCCATGTAGAATTATATTTTTTGAGTTATACATTAAAATATTTAGGGATGAAATTGTTGTAGTATCTGTAATATTTTTAAAATATTTCATAAAATACAGAGGAATAAATATAATAAACTATCACTGTTGCCCAATCTATATTAGAGGGATATGAGCATTAACAATATTATTTTCTCTTCCTTCTATGTGATGGAAAATTGCAATAATATAAAGTATAAAAAAGAACATCAGGGCACACATATATTACATACAGAATATCTACTGTACAATGAGAAAGTATAATTTAAGTAAATACTCCAGTTTTATCAGCATTATATACTTTAAATGCTAACATCAGTTCAGTTCACTCACTCAGTCCTGTCCGACTCTTTGCGACCACGTGAACCACAGCACGCCAGGCCTCCCTGTCCATCACCAACTCCCGGAGCTTACTCAAACTCATGTCCACCGAGTCAGTGATGCCATCTGACCATCTCATCCTCTGTCATCCCCTTCTCCTCCTGCCCTCAATCTTTCCCAGCATCAGGGTCTTTTCAAATGAGTCAGCTCTTTGTATCAGGTGGACAAAGTATTGGAGCTTCAGCTTCAACATCAGTCCTTCCAATGAATATTCAGGACTGATTTCCTTTAGGATGGACTGGTTGGATCTCCTTATAGTCCAAGGGACTCTTCTCCAACACCAAGGGAGTCTTCTCCAACACCACACTTCAAAAGCATCAATTCTTCTGTGCTCACCTTTGTTTATAGCCCAATACTCATGTCCATACATGACTACTGGAAAAACCATAGCCTTGACTAGATGGACCTTTGTCACAAAGTAATGTCTCTGCTTTTTAATATGCTGTCTAGGTTTCATAACTTTCCTTAAAGGAGTAAACGTCTTTTAATTTAATGGCTGCAATCACCATCTGCAGTGATTTTGAAGCCCCCAAATATAAAGTCAGCCACTCTTTTTACTGTTTCCCCATCTATTTGCCATGAAGTGATGGGACCAGATGCCGTGATCTTAGTTTTCTAAATATTGAACTTTAAGCCAACTTTTTCACTCTCCTCTTCCACTTTCATCAAGAGGCTCTTTAGTTCTTCTTTGCTTTCTGCCATAAGGGTGGTGTCATCTACATATCTGAGATTAGTGATATTTATCCTGACAATCTTAATTCCAGCTTGTGTTTCATCCAGCCCAGCATGTTTCTTGATGTACTCTGCATATAAGTTAAATAAGCAGGGTGACAATATACAGCCTTGACGTCCTCCTTTTCCTATTTGGAACCAATCTGTTGTTCCATGTCCAGTTCTAACTGTTGCTTCCTGACCTACATATAGGTTTCTCAAGAGGCAGGTCAGGTGGTCTAGTATTCCCATCTCCTTCAGAATTTTCCACAGTTTGCTGTGATCCACACAGTCAAAGGCTTTGGAATAGTCAATAAAGCAGAAATAGATGTTTTTCTGGAACTCTCTTGCTTTTTCGATGATCTAGCAGATGTTGGCAATTTGATCTCTGGTTCCTCTGCCTTGTCTAAAACCAGTTTGGACATCAGGAAGTTCACAGTTCACATATTGCTGAAGCCTGGCTTGAAGAATGTTGAACATTTCTTTACTAGTGTGTGAGATGAGTGCAAGTGTGCGGTAGTTTGAGCATTCTTTGGCATTGCCTTTCTTAGGGATTGGAATGAAAACTGACCGTATCTAGTCCTGTGGCCACTACTTAGTTTTCCAAATTTGCTGACATATTGAGTGCAGCATTTTCACAGCATCATCTTTCAGGATTTGAAATAGCTCAACTGGAATTCCGTCACCTCCACTAGCTTTGTTCGTAGTGATGCTTCCTAAGGCCCACTTGACTTCGCATTCCAGGATGTCTGGCTCTAGGTGAGTGATCACACCATCGTGGTTATCTGGGTCATGACAACCTTTCTTGTACAGTTATTCTGTGTATTATTGCCATCTCTTCTGCTTCTGTTAGTTCTATACCATTTCTGTCCTTTATTGAGCCTATCTTTGCAATGTTCCCTTGGGATCTCTAATTTTCTTGAAGAGCTCTCTAGTCTTTCCCATTCTCTTGTTTTCCTCTATTTCTTTGCATTGATAGCTGAGGAAGGCTTTCTTATCTCTCCTTGTTATTCTTTGGAACTCTGCATTCAAAAGGGTATATCTTTCCTTTACTCCTTTGCTTTTGGCTTCTCTTCTTTTCACAGCTATTTGTAAGGCCTCCTCAGACAGCCATTTTGCCTTTTTTGCATTTCTTTTTCTTGGGGATGGTCTTTATCCCTGTCTCCTGTACAATGTCACGAACTTCCATCCATAGTTCATCAGGCACTGTGTCTATCAGATCTAGTCCCTTAAATCTATTTCTCACTTCTAGTGTATAATCATAGGGGATTTGATTTAGGTCATACCTGAATGGTCTAGTGGTTTTCCCCACTTTCTTCAATTTAAGTCTGAATTTGGCAATAAGGAGTTCCTGATCTGAGTCACAGTCATGGGTTTGAGCAAGCGCAGGGAGATGATGAAGGACAGGGAAGCTTGGCATGCTGCTGTTCACAGGTTGCAGTCAGACATGACATGGCAATTGAATAACAACAACAATGTTTTAATCAGAGACACTTTTTTCCCTTGACCTTATATGTGTGTTTTATTGATGTTGTTAACAGTCTAAATCTTTCTAGACTTTAATCGAAATTTCCTTACAAAGGAATTCACACTAATGGATATATTTGTTTCAATTTCACTATTACTGGAACTCAGTAGGTTTTTTCCTTCAAGCTTCCATTTTTCTGTGCTCTGTAGAAACTCAATATGAAGTTAGGAAGGGACTGTTAGATAAAATTACAAGAGGTTAACTATGCCTTATGTATTGATATATCTACATATAGTGATGGTAAGTAAGCTTTTTACTTTTTAATTTAAAAATGGAAATTTTTGAAAAAATTTCTTTATATCTGTATTTTTTATTACACAGGTTCTTTTTCATGTTTAACATGGCATTTAACAGAAAAGTATCTGCTTTAACAACAATATCTAACAAATACATGATAAAATACCAAACATAATTGCAAGCAATAAAACCAAAACTGGCAAATGCCAGAAGCACTGCCAGCTATACTTTCAAATATCTAGGATACTATTGAACTGCATCTGAGAAAATTATTGTAAAATCTGCGCTTTGAGAGTGTAGGTCATTTATGGACTAAAGACGGTATAAATGCTAATTATTTAGTTTTCTTAGAGTAAAATCCTTAAAGTGCAATCCTTAAAGTGCAGATTTCATAATCTGTGAGGCTTCCAGTCTTAAGTTAAACTAAATATTATTGATAGTTCACTAGTTAATACAGTATGTACTGAGCTTTCTGTTATAAAAACATTAAAGATTTTATATAGAGCTGTAGTGCAGTTTGAACTAGAGAAATAAAATTTAAAACATATAGTTAAGCAATTTGGTATCTTAGATCATTTTATCCCAATTAGATCCAATTCAAACTCAGAGAATAAGTACAGTTTATTGATTTGTTTATTTAAGATACACACAGTTCCCTTGAAATTTCAATGCTCTTAATTGCACCACTGACTTGTATTTGGTTGCCTGTTATGGAGAGGTCTCCTTGACCTGCTGCTTGTTCTTTTTAGCAAGTGGTGAAGAATTTCAGTTAACTCTCTCTTTGCAAGGAAGTAGAACATTTGTTTCTCTGCACTTGTATGTCTGGAATCAGAAAAGAAGTCTTAGCACAAAATCTACTGACAAAGTTATGGTTTGTTTTTCTCTTCATCGTCCATTCAGAATCTCTATTCATTGGTTTATTTAAATATGAGAATCAATTCATTTACATAATAATATGACAAATTCCTGAATGATAGATATGATATGTATTATGGAACATTTAATCCCAAGTAATAGTCAGATGCAGTCAGTACCTTGTGATAGAACACTGACATGTATCATTTTCCTATTGGTTAGCACAGTTTGCTACAAAGATTTCATTTATAATTAATGAATAAGTTTTCCATGTAGAATCATAAGATATGTACAAATACGTATTTTTGTTTGAATTTTGAAATTTGCAAATTAGTGAAAATCATAAAATCTCTTCTTCTATGCAGCCTCTATGCAAAAAAGTAATAGATTATTTTGTTAAAATAATTGATTCCTTTCCACATTTTGTTGATACTACTAGGTAGTTCAAATCTTGTTTAGTGCTGCAGTGCATAATGTAATGAAACAGTGTTCCTGCCTACAAGAAACTACAGTCTAATAGAAATATTAGAATTAGTCTGAAAATAACAAGGGGCCATACTAGGACAAGAACAAGGTCAGTACTCTAAGACATGTGAAAATACAATATTTCCGACTTGGAACAAAAGCATAAACTCTTCTTGCTTGATGAGGGTACTTGTAGCTGTAGAAAACATATAGTTTTATTTTTTATTTTTATTGGAGTATAGTTGCTTTACAATTGTATGTTAGTTTCTGCTGTAAGCCAAGTGAATCCGCCGCCTGTATGCATATATGCCCTCTTCCTGGATTTCCTTCCCCTTAGGTCACCACAGGGCAATGAGTAGCGTTTCCTGAGCTATCCAGTAGGTTGTCACAAGCTATCCATCTGATAGAGAAAACCTATGGTTTTAAATGGAGGCCTGTACATAGGCCAAGATTATACTAAAAGTGTCCTGAGAAATTTACAACTAAAATAGTAGGTTAGAATTTCAAACTAAATTTGTCACCTAAGAATGAAATCAATGAAAATACATAAGAAAAAATTCGTTCCTTATAACCCTAGACCTTTATGACAATGCAGAAATAATAGTCTCCAGTAAGGTATTGATTCTAATTAATGCTAATTAATTGCTTAACATTAAAAAAGAGAGGGGTGGGGAAACCTGCCAAAATCCTTAAAAAGTCAAAGAGCTGGAATTGAAAGCTGTTTCCAGCCTTGCCTTGAGAAACAGCAAGAGAGGAAAATAATAGTCACCAGAGAGGTGTGTCTTCCTTTTGGAGTCAAGGAAAGCCAGCTCTTTTCTCTGGCCACGGACAGACTAGGCCAGTGCTACCTAAACTCCCATATTCTGCCTTTCATTTTACAGCAGCACAGTATAAATGTGTATTTAATGGACATGACCAGCACTGAGTGAAATATAACTCATTGACATTATGATTTATGGATACATCTTTTGAAGTTATTTAAAATAGATTTCTAAGAGCTAGGTATACTCTAGAATCATTGAAAAAAAAAAAGAAGCTGAACTTCTAATCTTGAGTGCTAGCCTCTTAAAGTAGTTCTTTTGTAATTTTATTTTATATTGGAGTATAGTTGACTAACAATGTTGTGTTAGTTTCAGATATACAGTAAAGTGATTCAGTTATATGTGTATCTATTCTTTTTCAAGTTCTTTTCCCATTTAGGTCATGAAATAATACTGAGCTGAGTTCCATGTGCCATAAAGTAGGTCCTTGTTGGTTATCTATTCTAAATATAGAACTGTGTATATGTCAATCCCAAATTCCCAATTTATCCCTTGGCACACCACCTTTCCCCTTTGGTAATCATAAGTTTATTTTCTTAAATCTGTGAGTCTGTTTCTGTTTTGTCAATAAGTTCATCTGTACCTTTTTTTTTTGTTTTGTTTTTTGATTCTACATAAAAGTGATATACTTGTTTTCCTCTGTTTGGCTTTCATACTAAATGTAGTATGAAAATCTCCATGTCCATCCCTGTTGTTGCAAATGGCATTATTTCATTCTTTTTAATGACTGAGTAATAATCCACTTGATGTATATACCATATCTTTATCCATTCCTTTGTTGATGGACACTTAAGTTGCTTCCATGTCTTGGCTAATGTAAACAGTGCTGCAGCAAACATCGAGCTTGCATGTATCCTTTCGAATTATGGTTTTCTCCGGATATATGTTCAGCAGTAAGATTTCTGGAACATATGGTAGATCTAGCTTTAGTTTTTTAAGGAGACTCCATGCTGTTCTCCGGGCTTCCCACCTGGTGCTAGTGGAAAAGAAACCACCTGCTAATGCAGGAGACATGTGTTTGATCCCTGGGTCGGGAGGATCTCCTGGGCGAGAGCTTGGCAACACACTCTGGTGTTCTTGCCTGGAATATCCCATGGACAGAGGACCTGGCGGGCTACGAACAATAAGGTCACAAAGAGTCAGACATGACTGAAGCAACTTGACACGCATGTACACACACTCTTCTCCATACTGGTTGTATAAATTTACATCCCACTTCATTCCAATCCCTAAGAAAGGCAATCCCAAAGAACGCTCAAACTACCGCACACTTGCACTCATCTCACACACTAGTAAAGTAATGCTCAAAATTCTCCAAGCCAGGCTTCAGCAATTCGTGAACTGAGAACTTCCAGATGTTCAAGCTGGTTTTAGAAAAGTTAGAGGAACCAGGGATCAAATTGCCAACATCCGCTGGATCATCGAAAAAGCAAGAGAGTTCCAGAAAAACATCTATTTCTGCTTTATTGATTATACCAAAGCCTTCAACTGTGTGGATCACAATAAACTGTGGAAAATTCAGAAGGAGATGGGAATACCAGACCACCTGACCTGCCTCTTGAGAAACCTGTGTGCAGGTCAGGAAGCAACAGTTAGAACTGCACATGGAACAACAGACTGGTTCCAAATAGGAAAAGGAGGACGTCAAGGCTGTATATTGTCACCCTGCTTACGTAACTTATATGCAGAGTATATCATGAGAAACACTGGGCTGGAAGAAGCACAAACTGGAATTAAGATTGCCGGGAGAAATATCAATAACCTCAGATATGCAGATGACACCATCCTTATGGCAGAGAGTGAAGAGGAACTAAAAAGCCTCTTGATGAAAGTGGAAGAGGAGAGTGAAAAAGTTGGTTTAAAACTCAACATTCAGAAAACTAAGATCATGACATCTGGTCCCATCACCTCATGGGAAATAGGTGGGGAGACAGTGGAAACAGTATCAGACTTTATTTTTTGGGGCCTCCAAAATCACTGCACATGGTGACTGCAGCCATGATTTTAAAAGAAGCGTACTCTTTGGGAGAAAAGTTATGACCAACCTAGACAGTATATTCAAAAGCAGAGACATTACTTTGCCAACAAGGTCCATCTGGTCAAGGCTATGGTTTTTCCAGTGGTCATGTATGGATGTGAGAGTTGGACTGTGAAGAAAGCTGAGCACTGAAAAATTGATGCTTTTGAACTGTGGTGTTGGAGAAGACTCTTGAGAGTCCCTTGGACTGCAAGGAGATCCAACCAGTCCATCCTAAAGGAGATAAGTCCTGGGTGTTCATTGGAAGGACTGATGCTGAAGCTGAAACTCCAATACTTTGGCCACCTCATGTGAGGAGCTGATTCATTGGAAAAGACCCTGATGCTTGGAGGGATTGGGGGCAGGAGGAGAAGGGGATGACAGAGGATGAGATGGCTGGATGGCATCATCGATTCAATGGGCAGGAGTTTGAGTAAACTCCGGAAGTTGGTGATGGGCAGGGAGGTCTGGAGTGCTGCGATTTATGGGATCATAAAGAGTCAGACACAACTGAGCGACTGAACTGAACTGAACAGTGGGGAAGGGTTTCCTTTTTTCTACTTTCTCTCCAGAATTTATTTTCCTTAGACTTTTTAATTATGGCCACTCTGACTGATGTGAGGTGTTAGCTGATTGTAGTTTTGTTTTCCTTTTTCTAATAATTAGCAATGTTGAGCATCTGTTCATGTGCCTCTTGGCCATCTGTATGTCTTCTTTGGAAAAATATCTGCTTATTTTTTCTGACCATTTTTGATTGGGTTATTTGTTTTGATTTAGAGCTGCATGAGCTATTTGTAAATTTTGAAGATTAATCCTTTGTTCATTGCACTGTTTGCAAATATTTTCTCCCATTGTGTGGGTTGTCTTTTTGCTTTGTTAATGTTTTACTTCATCTTCCAAAAGATTTTGAGTTTAACTAGGTTCCATTTGATTTTATTTCCAGTACTCCAGGAGACAGAGAGAAAAGATATTCTGCAATTTATGTCAAAGTGTGCTGCCTGTATATTGCTCTAAGAGTTTTGTAGCGTCAGGTCTTACATCTAGGTCTTTAATCCATTTTGAGTTTCTTTTTTATATGGTATTAAAGAATGTTATAATTTCATTCTTTCATAGTATCATGCAGCTGTCTGATTTTCCCAACATCATTTCCTGAAGAAACTCTGTTTTCTCCGTTGTGTTGTGTTGCCTCATTTGTCATAGGTTAACTAGCTTTGGGTGTGTGCTTTATTTCTGGAATTTCTGTCCTGCCCTATTGCTCTATATTTCTGTGCCTGTACCATAATCTTTTGATGACTGTAGCTTTTTAGTATTGTCTAAAGTGTGGGAGTCTGATTCCTCCAGCTCTATTTTTCTTCTTCAAGATTGCATTTTGGGGACTTCTGTGACTCCATACAAATTTTTAAAATTTCTGTTCTAGTTCTGTGAAAAAAAAGTGGTATTGATAATTTGAATCTGTAGATGGATTTTGGTCATCTAGTCATTTTGAAAATGTTGGCACTTACAATCCAAGAACATCGTGTTTCTTTCCATCTGTTTGTGTCTTCTGCAATTTCTTTCATCAGCATCTGATAGTTTTCAGAGCACAGGTCTTTTGTTTCCTTAGGCAGATAGAGTCCTAGGTATTTTACTCATTTTGATGCAGTGATAAAAGGGATTGTTTCCTTAATTTCTCTTTCTAATCTTTCTGTGTTAGTGTACAGAAATGCAAGAAATTTGTGTATTGATTTTGTATCCTGCAACTTTGCTGAATTCATTGATATGGTCTAGTAATGTTTTTGGTAGGATCTTCACAATTTTCTAAGTATGGTATCATGTCATCTGCAAACAATGACAGTTCTTAAGTTATTTCTTTTAGGGCCTGTACCAACAGTGAATTGTCCCTCTAAATGCTATTTCTGTCTTGACTTTGTAAGTCAGGAAACATAATTTGTGCAAGGTATGGAAATTCTGTTCTCTTACTTTGCCCAGGTAATTTTTGGGACCTTGATTTGTTAACTAGTGATATAAAATACTCAGGAAATCTCTACCTAGGGTGATTTGCTGAACTAAAAATTCCCTCTCCCTTAGAGAAAATTAAAATTATTTTTGATTTAGCTTTTTTCCCCTCCAACTGTGGAGAAGAAAACCTCTGCTGTATAAATAAAATTTGTGAAGACATTACTGTGGATGGTTAGGATTTTTCTAAATTAGTTTAAACCGAAACTGAAATCTTTTCAGGCAGTGCAAGATGAAAATCTGTGTATTTATGATGCAATCAATGAAATCTTTCTCAGGTCAACTCTTGCCTGAAGCTATTTCTTTATACTTAGGGGACAAGTTTTGCTTTGCCATGATTGATTAAGTTTTAGCTCATGTTTACTTTTGAAATTAATTAGTTAATTGAAAAGAAAATGCATGTGATGCACAAGTAACTCAGGCCCATTCTGGGAGATAAAAGAGGAATTAGCTCATGCACTTATCCATTCATTCATTTGTGGATTTTTTTTTTTTGTATATTCAATAATACATGAATTCTTAATAAGTTATAGGCACTATCCTAAGGGCTGGTCTTACAATATTGAATGAAAGAAAGTGGTCTCAGATCTCATGGATTTAGAAGCTTACATAAATGAATAAATTTGAATGAATTAATAATAAATCATATCATTTTTCTATATGAAAGTATTTAGGGACCAACAGTATTAAATATAATACAGTGAATGGTTGAGAACTTCATCTCTTGCATTTTGAAACTATCATTGTTTTCTAAAAATGAAAGAGCAAAGAATGTTACATAACCAAAGCAGAGTGACCCTTTGTTAGTTAACCTAGCTTATAATGGACTAACCAAATTAGAGGCCCAAGAGTACTGTTAAATTTAAGATCTAAGATTCCAGCTGCCAATACTCTGTCAAGAATCCAGATGGTGCTTTTGGAAGAACACATTTTCAGTAATTTGGCATCATTTAATTCCATCATTAGTGAAGAGAGAGCTTCATAATTTGAGTGGATTGTGTTATACCAAGAGTTTTAATGTATTTATTTTTACCATATTGAAACTATAAAAATAGGAATATGTATATTTAAGATGAAATAACTTTGTTTAGAAAAGTTATTATGTGTTAGTCTTGAAATGACTTCCTTTGAAACTTACTGAATTTCATGAAGGCAAATGTTCCATCATATTGATCACTGTGTCCAGAATTTTGAGCTTCTTTTTTCATTGCTGTTTAACATAGCCAAATATTCTTTCAAAGTAGGTGATCCAGTCCTAGAAATATGGGAGAACTCACTGAGTCAGTACAACTTGGGGTAAAGTCAGTGTAGTCCTTTTGTGATCCTATCCAAGCATCACTCATTGATCTCCCTTTTTTGTTCTCATTGAAATGCCTGAGGCTCTGAATTCCAGCTGGAATTTCTAGTCCTTTCAAGCTGCCTTGATGTTCACAGTGTTCTTCAGAATGTCAAAGGGCTCCCACAAATCTCTAGCTGCCTGTTTTTCATTACTCAATGCTTACTTAATTTTTATTGAAGGATTCCAAACTCCAGAAACTCAATTTTCAATCCACTGTGATACATTCTTTTCCGTGGGTCTGTGTTACTAGTTGAACAATTTTTGTCATGCATCTGAACAATTTTCTAAGAACTCTGTAAATAAATGGCTTGAATGAAGACATGAAAACCATGGTGAGCTCACCTAATAATGGCAGAGGGCATGGTTAGCACTAAGAAGGGAAGATTATTGGCAGAATATGTCAGAACACTTGCAGCTTTCACAGGAAGCAGACTCTGGGATGGAGATCAGTCTGCAGGTGATTTATTAGGGAATGTTTCTGTGGGCTTCCCAGGCGGTGCTAGTGGTAAAGAACCCACTTGCCAGTTCAGGAGACCTAAGAAACACAGGTTTGATCCCTGGGTTGGGAAGATCTCCTGGAGAAGGGCATGGCAACCCACTCCTGTATTCTTGCTTGGAGAATCCCATGGCCAGAGGAGCCTGGCTGGCTGTAGTCCATGGGGTCACAAAGAGTCAGACACAAATGAAGCGACTTAGCAAGCATGCATGCGTCTGCAGTCAATACCAGGGTAGAGAAGAGATGGAAGCAGGAGTGAGCTAAGGGAAAAATTCTGTCATGAACTCTTTTTATTAATTTTTTAAAGTCAATATAATAGACCCTTTTATTCAATCACATCACCGACTCAATGGACATGAGTTTGAGAAAGCTTCAGGAGTTGGTGATGGACAAGGAAGCCTGGAGTGCTGCAGTTCATGGGGTCACAACGAGTCGGACATGACTGAGTGACTAAACTGAACTGAACTGATTCAATCACAATGGATTTGTATATTTACTAAAGGTGGGAACCTCTTAAAACTGCCCTGGTATTTTTTTTTTTAATTGAAGTATAGTTGCTTTACAGTGTTGCGTTTAGTTTCTGCCATGCAGGAATTGAGTCCGCTGTGTGTTTACATATGTGTCCTCCCTCTTGGATCTCCCTCCCGCCCTCCAGCCCACCCATCCAGGTCACCACAGAGCACGGAGCTGAACTCCCTATGCCATACAGAAGCTTCCCACTAACTATTTTACACAAGGTGGTGTAAATATGTCAATGCCACTCTCCCAATTCATCCCCACCTCCCTTCCCTCCTGCCCATGTCCACACATCTGTTCTCTACATCTGCTTCTCTATTCCTGCCCTGCAAAGAGGTTCAACAGTGCCATTTTTCTAGATCCCACAAGTATGCATTAAAGTATGATGCTAGTTTTTCTGACTTCACTCTGTATAACAGACTTTAGGTCCATTCACATTCCTACAAATGATCCAATTTCATTATTTTTAAAGGCTAAGTAATAGTCCATTGTATATGTGCACCATCTTTATCCATTCATCTGCTGATGGACATTTAGATTGCTTCTGGCTGTTGTAAGTAGGGCTGCAGTGAACAGTGGGGTGCATGTGGCTTTCTATTCCAGTATAGTTGCTTTACAATGTTGTGTTGGCTTCTGCTTACAGCAGAGTGAATCTGCTGTAAGTACACATGTATCCTTTCCTTTTTGGATTTCTTTGCCATTTAGATCCCCGGAGAGCACTGAGTTCCCTGTCTGGTATAGCAGCTTTTCATGAGTTACCTGTTTTATGCACAGCAGTGTATACACACCAGTCCCAACACCTTAATCCACCTCACCCCATTGTCCTGCCTTGGTAACCATCGGCCTGTTCTCTACATCTGTGTCATGAACGCTTGATAAAGAGCTTGTGACGTGGGAAGCACATATTAAGAATTATACCCCCTGGGGATGAGGGACCCAGGGGTTCATATCCCCGTGTCTGGCTAGTCGTTGAATGTGACTTGACTGTTGCCTGATGGCTGAGAGCTGAAGCCTTTCTTTAGCAACAGTCCTAGCAATTCTTAGTCCTAAGGGATGGTCTGGTTGATGCCTGGTAGCATCTGTTCCAAACACTCCTTAGACAATATTATCCAGTGAGATATTCTGTTGTACTGTCACCGAGAGTATGCTATAGTGCTCAGAGGGGGAGGAGAAATACACATCGGCATTATTTCACAGGTTTGTTTCATGTGTATGTCTATATGCATGTGTATATATCATTATATATAAATATATATGTCATATTGTTTATCAGTTATAATTGTGATTAATGTGTTCAAATGAACTTATAACTTCATAATCCTGAATGAACAAGTCCATATTTAAGTGACTGTAAGCACTTCATTACTAGTCTTATAAAACTTTAAAGTTGCCTCTTTGTTATGCATCTTTCTTTTTTAATTTTCTAAAAAAATGTTGAAATTACCAACCAGAAATTCTGTGACATTTCTATGGTATCAGACCTTAAAAGTGACATGTAAGCTGCCATGCTCATTTAACAGTGGATTCCAACAATCTTTCAAGCTGATATTTAAACCATCATTGGTCTCAGTTATTTCTAATTTGGTGGCAGTCACTTTTTTAACATGATCTGAATTAGCGAGGGATAAGCAGGACTAATATTACCAATTCTCTTAAGACTGGCCACCAAATAGTAAACAGATGGTAACACCTTTGACTCAATATAAATGTGGGCTAGAAATCAAATAATGACTGGAAGGTAGATATTTCTGTGCTTTTACTGAATTCGCTTAATGCCTGCTGCTTTCTAGGGACATGTTTAAGATATATTTTTTAAGTTTGGAAAATTATTAATGAAACATTAAAATGTGTCTATTTTGTTTATATATAGATATACATGCAGTTATATCATAAAATATATATTATGCATATATATATATTGCCAAAACTTTTAGTTTTTAGAGAAGCTAAAAATAATGATTTTAGATTATGAAGCATACACTTTTGATATTTTGCTCTTCTTAGTGAACTTTTAAATTATTAGTCAACCTAATCTACATAATGTGATTTTGGTATGGGTGAAGTTAATGATGTTAGCTTATTTTGGCTCAGGATTCACAGAGTCTACATATAAACTACTTAATGTGGCATTAGAATGTTTTTTCCATTTGAACAAGGACTTTATTTTCCTGTCCATTGCTATACATTCAGTACCTAGCCCAGTGCTTGTTCAGTTGTAAGCTCAATAAATATTTGTCAAATAAATGAATAGATATATATGTGTCATTTATTAAACTTGTCAATTTACACTGTGTATTTCTTTACATTCTTTTTAGTAATACAAAATTGACTGAAGTAATGTTTGACTCTAGGATGTAGACAGAGGTGAATGTATTAGGAGTATATATTCTCTTGCAAAATTTATCATTTACTGCTGGGCAAACTATAAAACAAATTTTTTTTGAAATGAATTTATATATGTTATGGAACAAATAGGTGCACTCTTTTCCTGGGTTTAAATAAATTTTGAAAATTAGTAGATATCTTTGGATCATTTAAAGGCATTATATTTCTTTAATATTTAAAATACTGTGTTACACGTTAAAGGACACAGCACAATGTCATTGGCAGTGTTCTTCATAATTCTTTTAAAACGTACTAAATGATATTCTATCTGCATCATTAGGTTACTGTACAACACTGTCCTTTGAGAATATGGTTTTGCTATCATTTCTAGTTGTAATTACTTCCCAAAAAACTGTTTGGGCTTATTGAAATGATTTGATGTGTGAAGGTTGAGAAGACAATGCCTATGAACACTGTAAATAACTGCAGCTTGATCGCATGGTGTGTTTGTTTCACATAGGCTCACTCTTATTAAGTGCCATATCTCTGAGTATGATTTTTTAAACCTCTCCAGCATTTATAGTTTCTTCATAAAAGTGTGAAGTTTGAGATTTCTTGTAACTAAAAGTTGCTCAGCCTCAACTCTTTTGCCATTTTGAACCAGATAATTCTTTTCTTTATGGGGGTACATGGTGTTTTAGGATGTCTAGAAACATTTACTAGATGCCAATAGCATCCTCCACCTCAGGTGTGAAAATTAAAAATATCTCCAGATATTGTCAACTGTTGCGTGCTGGCAAAGTCACCCCACGTTGAAACTACTGCATGACTTTCTCTTTACTGCCTATGTGAGTGTGTGTACAGTATGATTTTCAGGGGAATATTAGTGTTTCCAAATTTTGTGAGGCTCAAAATTAAGAATGAAATGTGCACTGTTGCTCAATCTAAAGAGAGGTGCCCTAGAACTACCCAAAATGAGGACCAGGCACCCTGCCCAAGGGCTTTCTTGGAGAACCAGCTCTGCTGCATCACACATCACCCCAGTCATCCTCCCCCCATATACTGGGAACAGGAGAAGAGAATGATCAGGTGGGTGATTTCTGCACTGATGGGAGTGAAGAGTTTGTTGCAAAAGACTTGCTCACTCAGAAAACTTCTGCGGGGAAACCCATGAGAGCTTTTGGACTATCCATTCTTGCATGGGGAGGGAGTTAGTATTGGGTAATAGAATATCCCTGGTGACTCAGATGGTAAAGAATCTGCCTGCAGTGCAGGAGACCCGGGTTTGATTCCTGGGGTCAATAAGCCCTGGAGAAAGGAATGGCAACCCACTCCAGTATTCTTGCCTGGGAAATTTCATGGACAGAGGACCCTGGTGGGCTACAGCCCATGGGGTCACAAAGAGTTTGACACAGTTGAGTGACTGACACACAGACGCACACATACACAATAGGATAATAGTCAAGGTGCTGGACCAGTCACTTACTGTTTCTGATGTTTGGTATGCGTAAGAGTTATTTGAAGAGTCTAATTTAGTGTTTTTGTCTCTTTGCTAGTTTATTTCTGGATGTGTTTGTATGGTTTCTTCTCTTCTGTGACAATACCAAAGAGTTACCTTTCTTGATCAAGAAGCGATAGGTGTATGTTTAACTTTATAGGAGACTGCCAGAGATTTTTTCCAGAAGACATTAAAGCCTGACTTGGTGATGTCACTGTCTTTTTTTCATAAGACAGTGACATCACCTTGTAAAGCTTTGGTTTCCTTCTCTCCTCTGCCTCCAGACACTGGAGCAAGTAAAGCTGTAATGATGGTAGAAGAATATCTGCATGTTTAAAATCAGGTATAAGATTAGAAGTGTTAAAATAGCTCGGACCAAGTTCAGCTAACAAAACTGATCAAAAGTTAGTAAAATCTGTCACAAACAACATTATAGTACAGGAAGTGAAGATTTGACAAGCCAAGGTATTAGGGAAAAATAAAAGCTCTTCTATATTTATGCCTTAAAGAGTTGACTCTATGAGATAACCTTGTTTACACAGATACACACATGCATGTATACTAGTGTATATGTGACAAAGCTCAAGCGTACAGTCAAAATTCAGAAATGCAGAATTAAAATGTATTTTCTTTTTTACAGATCTTAGCTTTGGAACTGCCATTTCTTCTCATGGAGTAAAACCAGAAATGAACAAAACCGCACCTGATAGGCACGGTCCTTGAAATAGTTTTGTCACTTTAGGGTTAAAATTATTACTAATTTTTTTAGATGAAATTAACTCAAATTTAATATTCAACCACAACCAATTTAAGATTAATTTCTTTCTCTCTTCTTGTTTCTTCACTGCCCAGAGTGAAGTAAGTAAAGTGTTGAGCACATCTGCATAGTCCTGATATCAATGAAGGGGCATCCCTTTGGTCCATGGAGGCCATGGGCTGTGGTCACTGCTGTTTGTACAATTGTGCTTAAGGTTTCAGTGCATCCTGCAACCTCAGTCTGTGTACTGCTCAAGTCTCTGCAGCTGGAATATTGCAGGTAACTGAATTCTCAGGGAGCCCAGAGTTGCTTCCCGATAATAACTGTGACCAATACTTCACAGCATCACTGGCAGCTCAGCTCAGCTCTGTCCTCCCCATGGTTCCCTGATTTTAAGCTGTTTATGCAGAACTTCTGATAGAGTGCTGTGCTGTACTTAGTCACTCAGTCGTGTCCGACTCTCTGCGTCCCCAGGACTGTAGCCTGCCCGACTCCTCTGTCCATGGGGATTCTCCAGGCCAGAGTACTGGAGTGGGTAGCCTTTCCCTTCTCCCGGGCATCTTCTCAACCTAGGAGTCAAACCCAGGTCTCCCACATTGCAGACAGATTCTTTACCATCTGAGCCACAGGGAAGCCCCATAAGCATGCAGCATTGGATAAAGTTTTAATTTTCCAACATTTTAACCCAGGCCTTTGTAGCCATGCTTTAATTTAACAAATAGCAGGTAACAACATTTTTTTAGAGTTATTGCTAATGACATTTGCAATTTTTCTCCTATTTGAGCCCCACTTGATAAGTCCCTTACATATATACAACTTTACACATTTTAACCAAATAGTCATACAGACACTTTGAGGATCCATTAAAGTACTATTCCATTATTTGAACTTTCCCCCCAAAGTTTTGTTAAATCTGTCTTCCAGTCAGCACCTAGTTTTGCAATGAAAGAGCATTTAGAAAATGGATTTTACAAAAATCAAGGTAAATGATGCATATAATACACTAGAGTAAGAAAATTATAACATTTATATATGAGAATTACAGCAGTATTAAAAGCAAAGTAATATGTCCTTTATCATGCTACTGTTTTCCTTGAAAAATGATTTTTTAAAGAAATGAAGTATTAGATATAGGAAATGAGGTTAGGACATGATGACTCTAATCATTTTATATTCTTGAAGCACTTATGATAATATAATAATCAACATATAGTCAGCATTCATAATGTTAACTATTCATGAAAACAGCTTTGGCATCCATCCAATTGTAAATGTAATTAGTTTGCTGCTGTTCTTTAAATACAAACTAAAATCCACGTTGTGATGTTTTCCTGAGGAAAAAAATATATTTTAAGTTTTTCCAAAGATAATAATCAACTCGAATTTTCTTTCTACTAAGGTATATGTCAAGTGTTATAAATATTAAAAATAGATTTGTTAATTTTTCAGTCATTTAATAATATCTTTGTGCTTGCTTCAGTACATATACTATTAATAAAATTGAAACAATGCAGAGAAGATTAGCATGGCTTTGTGCAAAAATAATATTCTGTCCTTTTAAGGAAAACAATGCTTCATTGTAATTAGTAAAATTAAATAATTTAACATGTGTTAGAGAACTCTGATTTAAAAATTATAAGACTATATAATTCAGTTAGCTCTCTTGATAATGTTTGGCTTCTTACACTACACAGGTATACCTCGAAGATGTTGTGGTCTGAGTTCCAGACTATTGTAATATAGTGAATATGGCAGTAATTTTTGTTTCCTAGTGCATATAAGAGTTATGTTTATACCATGCAATTGTTTATTATATACAGTAGCATTATGTCTAAAGAAACAATGTACATATTTTAATTAGAATTTATTGCTAACAACTGTAACCATCTGAGCCTTCAGCGAGTCCTCATATTACTATCAAAGATCACTGATCACCGTAACAATAACAAAAGGCTGAAATACTGAGAGAATTACCAAGTATGATATGGAGATAATAAGTAAATGCTGTTGGGAAAATGGCACTTATAGACTTGGTCAACACAGGATTGCCACAGCTTCAGTTTGTAAATTGCAATGTCTATGAGGCACAGTTAAGCAAAGTGCAATAAAACAAGATATTCCTGCAATGTTCTTTTCCATAGTTTTGATTAGTTGAAAGCACTAATTGCTGACTTATTTATATCAGTGTTTGCTGTATAATTGTTGTGACTTCTGTATATATTTGAAATTTTACACCAAACTCTTTGGAAGCCATTTTTGTTTACATTGAGGAACTAATCTGAGTCATTTTTGCTGTGTAATGATATTACCATTAACTTAGCAGTTTAAAACAGTACAAGTTTATTGTTTTGGTGGTGAAGTATCTGGGTATGGTAAAGTATCTGGTATTGGGTTTTCTGTTTCAAGGTCTTACAAATCTGTTATCATGGACATGTTGGTTAGGGCTGTGGTGAAATCTGAGAAAGGTTCCACTTCCAAGTTCATAGGGCTGTTGGCAGGATTCAGTTCCTTAAGGACTGTCATCCTGAAATCTGAAATCTATAGTTACCTGCTGGAAGCCACATTCAGTTCCATGTCACTTGGACCTTCTTGTAGAGCTGCTTAAATGCTGCTAAGGGTGAGAGTTAGCAGAGAGAATTTTCTAGTAAGATGGAAGCTGTGAGTTATGATCTTAACCTGTATTTCTCTTTTGCACCAGTTCCATACTATTTTGATTAGTGTGGTTAGTAGTAAAGTCTGAAGTCAGGGAGCCTGATTTCCTTCAGTTCCATTTTTTCCTTTCTCTTATTGCTTTGGCTATTCAGGGTCACTTTTCTTTCCGTACATACATAATTTTTTCTGTCCTAGCTCTCTGCAAAATAACATTGATAATTTGATAAGGACTGCATTGAATCTTTAGATTGCATTGGGTAGTATAGTCATTTTGACAGTATTGAGTCTTCCATTCAAAGAACATGGTATATGTTTCCATCTGTAACCTATCAATAGCTCTGCCATATTCTTGGATTAGGAACAAGTCATGGGTCCCACCCATGCTTAAGGAGAGGGGATTGCACAGGGCTTGAATACTAGGAAATAAGGAAAATTGAGACTCATGTAACAAACTGTCTCTCAAGCCCAATTAATATTTATTTTTCATTGGTTTTAAAGAATAGACTTTTTAAATTTATTTCAATTGGAGGCTGATTATTTTACAATATTGTAGTGGTTTTTGCCATACATTGACATGAATCAGCCATGGGCATACACTGTGTAATTGTTTGAAGGAATTTCATAGAGTTGTTATGGTTATGTATAACTGATTTCAGCTCCCAGAGTACATATGGTTTGTAGTCTTTGAGTAGTCAATGATATGGTCTATAAGTTCAACTGCACAAAATCCAGTATTTCATCTAGTTTCTGGTTTAAATGGGAAAAAAGATAACTTGCTTTGACTAATAATGATTGCATGTCATACATTGGCAGAGGGATCTTAGTCTTATTTAATCAGTATGGATAGTGCAAAATTTATCTTTTTACATCTGACTAGAAGGAGTCAGCTTGTCAAGACAAAAAGAAATGGGAGTAGGAGAAGAGGTGGCAAGCATACGAAGAAGAACTATACAAAAAAGATCTTCATGACCCAGATAACCATGATGGTGTGATCACTCACCTAGAGCCAGACATCCTGGAATCTGAAGTCAAGTGGGCCTTAGGAAGCATCACTATGAACAAAGCTAGTGGAGGTGATGGAATTCCAGTTGAGCTATTTCAAATCATAAAAGATGATGCTGTGAATGGGCTGTACTTGATATGCCAGCAAATTTGGAAAACTCAACAGTGGCCACAGGACTGGGGAAAGATCAGTTTTCATTCTAATCCCAAAGAAAGGCAATGCCAAAGAATGTTCAAACTACCACACAGTTGAACTCATCTCACACACTAGTAAAGTAGTGCTCAAAATTCTCCAAGTCAGGCTTCAAAAATACATGAACCATAAACTTCCAAATGTTCAAGCTGGATTTAGAAAAGGCAGAGGAAAGAGAGGTCAAATTGCCAACATCCGTTGTATCATTGAAAAGGCAAGAGAGTTCCAGAAAAAAACATCTACTTCTCCTTTATTGACTACACCAAAGCCTTTGACTGGGTGGCTCACAACAAACTGTGGAAATTCTTAAAGAGATGGAAATATTAAACCACCTTATCTGCCTCCTGATAAGTCTGCATGCAGGTCAAGAAGCAACAGCTAGAACTGGACATGGAACAACAGACTGGCCTAATTGGGAAAGGAGTACCTCAAGGATGTATATTGTCACCTGGCTTATTTAACTTATATGCAGAGTACATCATCTGAAATGCTGGGCTAGATGAAGCACAAGCTGGAATCAAAATTGCCAGGAGAAATATCAATAACCTCAGATATGCAGATGACACCACCGTTATGGCAGAGAGTGAAGAAGAACTAAAGATGAAAGTGAAAAAGAAGAGTAAAAAAGTTGGCTTAAAGCTCAACATTCAGAAAACTAAGATCATGGCATCAGGTCCCATCACTTCATGGCAAATAGATGGGGAAACAATGGAGACAGTGAAAGACTTTATTTTGGGGGGCTCCAAAATCACTGCAAATGGTGACTGCAGCCATGAGATTAAAAGGCAGTTGCTTCCTGGAGGAAAAGTTATGACAAACCTAGACAGCATATTAAAAAGCAGAAACATCACTCTGCCAACCAAGGTCCGTCTAGTCAAAGCTATGGTTTTTCCAGTAGTCATGTATGGATGTGAGAGTTGGACTATAAAGAAAGTTGAGCGCCAAAGAATTGATGCATTTGAACTGTGGTGTTGGAGAAGACTCTTGAGAGTCCCATGGACTGCAGGGAGATCCAACAGTCCATCCTAAAGGAAATCAGTCCTGAATATTCATTGGAAAGACTGATGTTGAAACTGAAACTCCAAGATTTTGGCCACCTCATGCAAATTGCTGACTCATTAGAAAAGACCCTGATGCTGGGAATGATTGAAGTCAGGAGGAGAAGGGGACAACAAAGGATGAGATGGTTAGATGGTATCACAGCCTCAATGAACATAAGTTTGAGCAAGCTCTGGGAGTCGATGATTGACAGGAAAGCCTGGTGTGCTGCAATCTATGGGGTCACACAGAGTTGGACACAAGTGAGCAACTGAACTGAACTGAGTTGAGGAGGAGTCAAAATCATGTGTATGTACATGCGTAAGTAAACAAATAAAATATAAATAGGTGCCTGGCTGTGGCGCTAAAAATGTTGGGTAGGATGAAAGAAGGGACTAAAAACAACAAAGAGAAACAGAAAACTTGTAAATTAGTGACATTTGAGGGTTGAAGGCCTTTAAAGTCTAAGGGTTCTTCTAATCTCCCATCATTTGTAAAATCTCTTATACATGTTTTATATGGTATTCAAAATTAAACTACAGAAGATCATAAGTTTACTTTTACATCTGTTGGGTATATTTAGTAAACAATATTTGTGGGAAATGAGAAAAGTGGGAATAAATTTAAATCTAGCAGGAAGAAGAAAAGAGTAACTTGTGTGTGATGAGATGCCAGAAAGTGGGGCAGAAGTAATAGAAGGTTCCCAAATTTCATGGAAATCACAGGAAAGCCTTGGGCATCCTGTAGAGGAGATCCCAAAAGATGAAGTAACTTCCATGAGTCAAGCTCAGATTTACGCTGATTCTATAGATTGGGGGTGGGGATATTTGAGTATCTGTTTTATAATGAAACTTAATCTCAAGGAGAAGCACTTCCCTTGTGACTCAGACGGTAAAGCATCTGCCTACAATGCGGGAGACCAGGGTTCGATCCCTGGGTTGGGAAGATCTCCTAGAGAAGGGAAATGGCAACCCACTCCAGTACTCTTGCCTGGAAAATTCCATGGACGGAGGAGCCTGGTGGGCTACAGTCCATGGGGTCGCAAAGAGTCGGACACGACTGAGTGACTTCAATGTCAATGTCAATCTCAAGGAAGATAGGAAGATAACGATTTACCTAAGATTTCCCCAGTTAGTTAGTGGGGACAGGAGTAGGATTCAGACTCACCCAAGTAGAACTCTACATCAAATGTAGTTTCCACTGCAATCTGGATAGTGCCCCAGATGGAGGGAACTGGAAACAACTGTAACAGTTTGAGGAAGGTTGTGTCTAAATCTCTTATTGTGTATGTGCATGTATGTGTTACTCATGAACAATCAAAATATAAATGGTAGTGAACCAAGCAGTAAATACTTCTGAGGACCAAGCCTTGTTCACAGGGAAGATACAATAACTTAGTATATGCATGCATTTAAACATAATTACTACAGGCATACTATTAATGCAAGAAAGAAGCTAGGTAAAAATAAAGGGATTGCTTGGGCAAAATTCTGCCTTAGCTTGCTGTAGAATGCATTTTCTCTCTTCTTTACAGATGGTAGGTGGGGTGGGAAAATTGTGTTTGTGTTAAATTCTCCTAATTTTGTTACTTATAGGATGAATTCTAGTATTTTAAAGTAGGAAAATTGTTAAAACAGTATTTATTTGTTTTTAGTCTTCTTTTCCAGAATTCCAAATGTTAGAGTGTTCCTTTAAGTTAGAGTATCTCAGAATGTTTATTTGAATAAGGTATTTGTATTAAACTGAAGATTTATAAGATACAGAAATAATTTATTTAGATTAAAATAAGCCATCCCATTGGAAGAAGCCAGACTATCTCACCAAAAAGGTTTGGCAAGAACTGTGCATGCTTTTATGGACAGTATAGGGTAGCGCTGGGAAAAGAAGGTCAACTGGACTATCAGAGTCCACAGGTACTTCTCTATTCAAAAAAAGGCCATGCTGATGCAGTAGTTTGTGATTGTCACTTTCAAAGAAGAGCTTCTTATATAGGACTGATTTATGTCCTATGACTATTACAAACGAATGTAGACCAATGTGAAAAAATGTTTATTTCTGAAGTATAAGGTAGAACTTTGACATTTTTCAACTTATTTTTTAGAATGATATTTCTACCTCTGCTTCTAGAAACAAATATTATTTTGGTGGAAATGAAATGAAAATTACTCTAAAACCTAAGTGTGAAAAAGTGACAGCTCAAACAGTTCAAAGGCTGATTTTGGCATATGATATATGGCTAAAATATTAGAATGAATGTTTTAATAACTGTATTCAGCTATTTAATAGCATAAAATTGAACACTGAATGATGTAATTCTTATACATAAGTAAGTCATAAATGTATTAGATGTTTTATGTCCAGGACAAATTGTGAACTACCATTATGCATTTCTCTTTAGCTCTGTTACAGACTTTTGGCAAATGATATGCAATTATTTTAATAAAGAAAAATTTTAAAGATACCTATTTTCCCAAAATAAACTGTTAGCGAATGGTGTGCTTGTAAAAATAGAAGTTTGAACACCCTTTGAGCAATTAAATGAAATGACTTATTAATTCAGAAGAAAAACTTGCATAAATGTAAACTGGCATGTGGAGAATAATTAAATCGTAATTCGAAAAGGTTAATGTAGCGATTTACTTGTCCTGATTTTTTAATTTAGATAATAGTGCAGATTTTTGCAATATGGCAAATCAATGCATGATTTATTTTCCAGTATATATGGGAATTGTGCATCTGTGCTAAGGTTTTTTTTTTTCTATATTACTCTATAAGTATTTGATATTATTTTTCCATAATGCATGCCAAAGTATATTAGAATTTATTTGGGTTTTAAAAGTTTTACACTATTGTGAGTGCAGTAAAAATTAATTTATATATACATTTGACTGATGAATGTCCCTGTAAAAGAGCAAAAAGTGAATTTATTATACTCCATAATGTAACATATTTAATTTTCCTTACCCCTCAAAGTTCCACTTTATTTGGGTCACAATTTCTCAGGCAAATTTTGCTCATCTTTTGACTTATTTTACATTTTTACTTTTTCCAAATTGACAATAGTATTAATCAGGTTACTAGGAAAAGAATGAAAATTTAAAAAATCAGCTCAAGTGATAAAATAAGTATAATTGTATTCACCATATTAAATTTTCATAATCAAAATTAAAACTTATGTGTTGTCATATTAAAATAACTATATTTTAATTCCCCTTGTGTTTTTGTCATTACCCTATAGTTGAGATTGTTAAATAACTTTTGATTTATTCATCTGTTTCTAAAAGGTAAGCATTCAGTTCAGTTCAGTTGCTCAGTCGTGTCTGACTATGCGACCCCATGAACCACAGCACACCAGGTCTCCCTGTCCATCATCAACTGCCGTAGTCCACCAAAACCCATGTCCATTGAGTCGGTGATGCCATCCAGCCATCTCATCCTCTGTTGTGCCCTTCTCCCCTTGCCCTCAATGTTTCCCAGCATCAGGGTCTTTTCTCATGAGTCAACTGTTCGCATCAGGTGGCCAAAGTATTGGAATTTCAGCTTCAGCATCAGTCCTTCCAATGAACACGCAGGACTGCTCTCCTTTAGGATGGACTGGTTGGATCTCCTTGCAGTCCAAGGGACTCTCAAGAGTCTTCTCCAACACCACAGTTCAAAAGCATCAATTCTTCAGTGTTCAGCTTTCTTCACAATCCAACTCTCACATCTATACACAACCACTGGAAAAACCATAGCCTTGACTAGATGGACCTTTGTTGACAAAGTAATGTCTCTACTTTTTAGTATGCTGTCTAGGTTGGTCATAACTTTCCTTCCAAGGAGTAAGCGTCTTTTAATTTCATGGCTTCAGTCACCATCCGCAGTGATTTTGGAGCCGAAAAAATAAAGTCTGACACTGTTTCTGTTTAAATTTGTACGCTGCCATTTGTTGTTGTTCAGTCACTCAGCCGTGACCAACTTATGCAACCCTGTGGATGGCAGCACGCCAGGTTTCCCTGTCTTTCAGCATATCATCCTCTGTCGTCCCCTTCTCCTTCTGCCCTCAGTCTTTCCCAGCATCAAGGTCTTTTCTGATGAGTCAGCTCTTCGCATCATGTGGACAAAGTATTGGAGCTTTAGCTTCAGCATCAGTCCTTCCAGTGAATATTCAGGGTTGATTTCCTAGTACCTGCATTTGCTTCCAGCCCCTCAGAAGTGGCAGTTGGGCTTTTGTTCTTTATGGCGGTGTTCATAATTTGCCTCAACTGCGTATGTACCCAGTTATTCTTAGTCCCTTATTTTGTTGCTGGAGGAGATGGTTGTCCTGGTACAAGCACTATAGCAAAGGGTCCCAGGTCCCCGCCTGTCTCATTTCCCACCGAGGGATTCAGTGGGAAATGCCTTCTTTCTTAAGGCATAAGGGTGCTGTGCCTCTTCTTCTGAAACTTCCTCTGGATAGGGGCTACGGCCCTAGCTCACCCTAAAAGTGTAGACGTACCTCATTGGCTCTTCCAATGACCGGCAGGGACCTGGGCCACCCTCTGCTGGAGTGGAGTGGATTCCTTGAGTCATCATGAGTCTTACTTGAATCTGCTGGAGCCTAGAAAACACAACCACAACCACAAACAAAGGCTTACACAAACAAGGGCCTAAAGGAGAAGCACAGCTACTAAAGCACCTAAAGGAAAGAACCAGGCTATACTTTGGGAGGCCTTCCTTAACTGTTAACCAGACAGTGGAGACAGTATCATCCTTAGAATTGTGAAGCCATTCTGCTTGGGTGTGTATTTCTTTAATATTAATCTACCTATCCAGTCACATTGATCCAGGTGCAGCAGAAAGTATTACTCACTGCACAAAGTCCACTGTATTCTGCCAGAATGTGATCAAGAGCCAGATGATTGTCAAGAACTGCATTAGCCAAAGAAACAAGAGAGGGCTTGAGTCATGTCCTGTCTGTTCCATCACAAAACGAAGCTGTCTTGTGAGATCTCTGTGTTGCTTTATGATAGCTAAAGCCTCCCCGTGGCGCTGCCAGTCCTGTGGTCAGCCCTGCCCCTTCTAGGATCATTGCTAGTGTTCTCAGGGTTTGGTGGTGAGCCAGAACGGTCCTCTTATATATAAAAATACTTATCACTATACTGCACTCTCCTATTAAGTGGACATTATTAATGCATTGATAGGCTATAGCTTGGTTGAGAAAGGACAGGGCCTAGCCATAATTCTGTAATTTATGATGGTTTAGGTGTCTGCAGAGGAGAACAAACCCTTCAGGGACGCAGACATGAATGTCTCTCTCATGATTATTAAGAGTGCACAGTTTCTTAAGGTTATAAATATTGTTAACTGTTAACTATTATTAGTACTTAAACAGTTAGGGGGCAGCAGATGTTATGCTGAAAATTAAGTGTATAAATCTCTACAACATTTTTAATGAGATGCTCATATGTGATCCTGCTGACATAGTCAGAGAGTCACACTCCTTAGGCGAGATCAGTGTGCCTGGAATCCCATAGGTGGGTTGAATTGGACTGACTGGGAGGAGGGGACATTTCCTTCCTACCACTCACATTCCCCTTCCATGTTGTTTAGGGAGACGGGGCCATTGTTTGAAACAAGTTGTAGGTACAGTTTATCCCTATATAAGAGGCTAAGATATCTCATGTATTTATACCTCAGGGGGTTCTCAGGGCATGTGAAATAAATACTATTTGTACAAATTAATAGAATATGCCCCACACCACAGGTGTATGAGGGAGTCAGGCTCAAGCATAGAAATAGCACCCTGGAAATTTCAAGTGTGACTAGCAGAGGTCAAGGGGGCGGCAACTGTCCCCACTTTAGGTCATTAATTACCATTGAACCTGGCAGGTTTGGGGGAAATGCAGTAGTAGGACCGGCAGACAGCTGGGGGTGGTGATGGCATACCCAGCATTCTTTTAAACATTCCCCTTCAGAAATGATTCTGGAAATACTAAGTGTATTTTCTTGCCATCGTCCCCTAGTTACAGGAACTAGTAAGGTGGACAAAGTCGACAGAAAGAGCATTTCTGTGGTAGAGTGTTTTCCTTAAACCCAGTGTGGAAAAAGCTCCTTTTCTGGTGGTGGTGGCTAAGCAAACCAGAAGAGTCCAAGCAGGAGTACAATAGCAAGGATGGCAGATAGAAGTCCAACCCACCACCTCGTTTTACTTACCTGTCGATAGCACCTGTCTTTTGGATAGGTATCTTGGATTTTTCTACTGGCTCACTGGGATATTGTTTGGTTGTGACCTGCAGGTTCTCTGGAGATAAAGCTTTTAGTCTGGACAAATGTACCCAACTTGATATCCCTTGCAGTTTGACAGAGTAGGGGTGGCTGAAATTACTTTATGGGGGCCTTCCATTTTGCCAGTAGCTGGTCTTCAGGGGACCCCTCTTTCCAGATTTAAAGAACTTGATCCCCAGAATAATAAAGTTTATCTTTATTTGATATGGATAAACTTCAGAAACAATCTTAGAGTGTCTATTTATTAATGCAATGTAAAATTTATGAAAAGGGGCTATCTGGAGAATCTTAATACACATGGAATTTGATATCCACTGAAACAATCTTTTTGTCTCTAAAATACTCTCATATTTACCAAATTACCAAATATTTGGTATTTACCAAATACCAAATATTTACCATATTTACCAAATTACCAAATTTACCAAACATTACAAATTACTCTCATATAGCCAAATTAAAATTACTTTGTTAGCAGATTAAGCATGCTTTCAATACACTTGGGTTGATTACTTATGTAAGTGTAATTGGTCATATAAGTTCTTTTAAATTGGCTGTCATGGAATTTTTTTATAAGGAATCTCAGACTAAACTTTAAAAGGGCTGAACAGGGCCAAGAAAGCAATGCCAAGGGCTTACCACAGATTTTGCTTTGAAGATTTGGATGAGTTCCTCTCTTTTTGAGGTCTCTGAAAAATACCATGAAATTCTTGCACCTCTTAGGAGATGGCTTTTCTTTGTTGTTGTTCAGTTGCCTAGTTGTGTCCGACTCTTTGTGACCACATGGACTACAGCACACCAGGCCTCCCTGGCCCTCACCATCTCCCAAAGTTTGCCCAAGTTCATGTCATTGCATTGGTGATGCCATCTAGCCTTTCTTACTTACCCAGTAAAGCTGCTGGTAATATGAGTTTCCAATTTCTCGAGGAAGCCAGTAGTGGGAAAAGATAGATACTTCAGTTGTATTTAGGTGTGGAAATTTACCAAACTGCTCTAAATTATAAGGAAATGCCTCCTCTCAAGTCAGTTATATCGGGACAACACAGATTAAAAGCAGTACTATTTTAGACAAAACTGAAAAAGTATAACCATATCCATCAGTTTATTCAACCTGTGTAATTAACAGTTTTATAAAGCTATCAGTTTTACCCAGCTCAGTGGTTATGATAGGACAATTACCAAAAACCTGTACTTTTCAAAAAACCCTTTCTATAAATCTTCCTAAAGATGGAGCATCAGGTTTTCTGTCTGTGAATGACACAAGACTTAGAAGGGTACAGTTAAACACCTGATTACAGTACAATTGACAAAGAAACATTGGTATGCTAACTAGAATTATGACTGATAACATTTTATCAGGACGTAGCAGGTTTTTAGGACTTCCATATAATTTTTATACCTGTATTAATAACCCATTTGATAGTAAGGAGATTTAGTACTCTTTTGACATTGATTCCCATGTCATTTAACTCACCAAGTGAACCCAGTTAGTTTAGAATTTCTCTTTGGGATACTGTAGGGACCCTTTGAAGCATCGTGACATTAGCTGAAGGTTAAAATAATTTTAATTAGAATTTTATATTTCGGAAGTCTGTCAAAAAACTGTGGAATTTTTAAAGATTTAAGATAGGAGGATCATTTGTAACCTCACCAAGATGCAACTGCTTTAATTTTTTCTTTTCCAACCCTGATCACAGGCACATATTATTCTATACTGAAATAATAGCAATCATTGATAAAAGATAATTCATTTGTATTTATATTAATGTTATATAATTATTTTTCATAGTTCTGTGTAGTTATCATAACTGTTGCCATATATTAAGTTGGGATACTAGGATTTACTTCCATTCCTATTTGGTGGATCACTGTTGTTTCAAGTATTATTTCCTTACACTTAAGACAAAATATTACATTTCAGTTTTGTCATTTAGACTTTTGTTTCTGTTGAGTTACCTGCACAGCAGATTTCCATAATTGAGATAACTAAGAGCAAGCGTCTGAGTGGTAGCTTGATAGCTATCACTGGGGTGATTCAAAGAAGGCTGCAGAGAAGCTCACCAGTTCTGCAGCAATCTTTGTCAGTATTCAGGGTTTATCATGATTTGCTTTGATTCCTAGTCAAAATGAACAACCATTTGTTATATATCATTAGTTATATTATTCTTGAGCAAAATATGCTTACAGCCTTTGTTCATTTACCGGCTGAGGACTTGATGCTTTCTTACAAATAACACTTTGAAGATACTCTTTAGAATATGCAATTCTGAATTTTCTGTCAAATTTACATACATGTTTTTGTCATCTAATTTGCTTTTTAATTTTAGCTATGGAGGTTTAAATTTGTTTGTATAAATTGGGGCAAAAACTCAATCAAACCAAAACATTCCATGTAACAGACAAGGCAACTCAGAGTTTGGAGTGTTGTATGAATAACCTGTTATGGTGACTTTAATTTTAATTTGATGACTGATTATATATCATAACATTAATAGCAATTTATTATTAGTGACAAAGTTTCTATAGCCCATTTAATTTTCCTTTATCTTCTGACAAAGCTATAATTTGAAATTGAGCAAAAACCTTAAAATCAAGTCACTTCAAGGAAAACTAACCTCTAACATTTTTTCAATATTTTATTAAAATTTAAAATGACAGGATTTTGAAAATAAGTAAATTTCAACTCTAATATCATCACCCAGAAATAATTTGTGCTACATTGAACTACATATTCTCTTTCTTCAAGTGTGTGTGTAACTATATAAAAATTTCAAGAAGTTTTTGATTATACCATTTTGCATCATACTAAAAAAATAACAAAATATTTTAAAGTACCTGATCAGATAGGATCATAGGTCTGTGTAAAACAATATTTATTTATTTAGCCAAAGTGATAATAAAATAAATTCAAGGGCAAATAGGGAAAAGATTATTTAAAGGCAAAGAAATTTGCACAGTCTGCTGTCAAAAGCAGCACTCCAAGAAAACTTTTTTTTTTTAAGAAAGAGAAACCAGCTCACAGCTTTGCAGACTGAGGTGTTGGGCACAGCCATCTTGAATTGAGATGTTGAAAGCGGTTCTTCTGTTCAGGGTAGTGAGTTGGGGTGTCAGTACAGTAGTTCTGTGCTGGGGCTCTAATTAGGTACACTAGGTGCGAGGCCTCCACCCAGCTCCCTATAGCATGCACACACGAGTGCATATGGGCCCACTACAATAGGCCGTCGACTTTGGTTGTTTCTCATAAAAAAGAATCATCACGGTTATTAGGGACTTGCCAAGTTCCATTTAAAGCAAACATCAGAAATAGTGCTTCAGAAATTAAGAGGATAAACCTGTTTCAAAGGGATTGCTTGTAATCTGTAATAAGATCTGTAATGAGCAGTACATGCCTATAGTCTGGAGTCAGGTGTGATCTGTAATGAGCAGTACATGCCTATAGTCTGGAGTCAGGCCCTGGTTCGAGAAACTCCTAATGACTCCAAAGAACCTTCAATAAGAGGTACACCTTTCAAACACAATAGATTTCTCCAATCAATAAACTTCATTAACCTGGTTATTCCTTTATCTCCATGAAAGACACTAAAATATCTCTTTGTGCTATTAGTGTTGATTTAAAGAGTTTGAATGTTAGTTGCTCAGCCATGTCCAACTCTTTGCAACCCCATGGGCTGTAGCCTGCCAGGCTCCTCTGTGCATGGAATTCACCAGGCAAGAATACTGTAGTGGGTTGCTATTTCCTTCTCCATGGGATCTTCCTGACCAAGGGACTGAATCTGGATCTCTTGAACTGCAGGCAGATTCTGTACCATCTGAGTTACTAGGTAACAACACTGAAATTTCTCATTGTGCTGTTAGTGTTGATTTAAAAACAGTTTGATTGCCTATCTGAATCAAGATGATCCTCTTCAAAATGATCTTCCAGAATCTAGAGGTTCTTTGCTATCTATAGACTTGCTTCCAATTTCTACTTCAGGAGATTCTTATGCAAGATCTTCACCTTATTCAGTAGTCTGTAGTTCTAGCAAGTTTATCATGATCAGGCTGTCTTCTGATATCTCCATAGCCTTTCTTTAGGCAGCTCCTGAAATAAAATATTCAACACAACAAACAATACATATGTATTAAACTCTTGGAAGCTAAAATGACTTTTGATATTTTAAGCTATTTAAGTATTTTCAACTAAGTCACTAAACCTATATTTTAATCAATGTGTCTAAGATGCCAATGATTATTGCTCAAGAAGACAAAGGGTGTAGGCATAAGAAACAACAGATCATATCTACAATTTTGGAATAAGCTGTTTGAACATATAAAAAATATTGGCATGTAAAAGTGAATAATATTAAAATCAACAAGGGAAAAGCAACAAAAAACATACTGGATTCCCATAAGGTTATCAGCTGATGTTTTAGAAGAAACTCTTCAGGCTAGAAGGCAGTGATATGATATATTTAAAGTGATGAAAGGGAAAAACCTACAACTGAAAATACTCTGCCAGCAAAACTCTCATTAAGATTTGATGGAGAATTCAAAGCTTTACAGACAAAAGCTAAGAGAATTCAGCACCACAAAACCAGCATTACAACAAATCTTAAAAGAAATTCTCTAGCCAGAAAAAAAAAAAACAAAAAGGCTACAACTAGGAACAAGAAAATTATGAATGGGAAGTGTAAAGGCAAATGTACAGTAAATGTAGGAAATCATCCACACACAAATATTTTATCAAATCTAAGAATCATGAGAGGAGGAGCAAACAAATGCAGGATTTGGGAAATTTATTTAATATTAAGAGAACAGCAACTTAAAACAATATTGTATATATAGAGACACTGCTATAACAAAACCTAATGGTAACTGCAAACCAAAAGTCTACCACATATAAATACACAGAAGAAAAAGGAATCCAAACAACAGTAAAAATAGTTATCAAATAACAAGTTAACAAAAGAAAAAGACCTACAAAAACAAGTACAAAACAAACAAAAAAAACCCACAATAAGAACATAGATTCTGGTAATTACCTTAAATGTGAATGGATAAATGCCCCAACCAAAGAGCAAAGACTGGCTGAATGGATACAAAAACAAGCCATATAGATAGGTCTATAAAGAGACCCACTTCAGATCTAGGGACACATACAGAATGAAAGTGAGGGGACAAAAAATGTTTTTCGTGCAATTTGAAATCAAAAGAGACCTGGAATAGCAGTACTAATAGCAAGCAAAATAGAGTTTAAAATAAACAAAGACTGTTTAAAATAAACAAATAAAATAAGACTGTATCAGGCAACAAAGCCATTACCTGATTATCAAGGGACAGTTCAAGAAAAAAGATACATCGATTGTAAATATTATGCACTTAGCATTGGGGCATTTGCCGTATATATTGAGGTGCTAACAGCCATAACAGTGATACCAGACCACCATGCCTGCCTCCTGAGAAACCTGGATGCAGGTCAAGAAGCAACAGTTAGGACCAGACATGGAACAGTGGACTGGATCAAAATTGGGAAAGGAGTGTGTCAAGGCTGTATATAGTCACCCTGCTTGAAAATAAAGTGAAAGTGATAGTCGCTCAGTTGTTTCTGACTCTTTGCAACCCCATGGACTGTAGCCCGCCAGGCTCCTCTGTCCATGGAATTCTCCAGGCCAGAATACTGGATTGGATAGTCATTTCTTTCTTCAGGGTAACTTCCCAACTTCTCCATGGGATCTTCCCAACCCAGGGATTGAACCCAGGTCTCCCACATTGCAGGCTAGTTGCTTACTGACTGAGCCACCAGGGAAGCCCGAGAATACTGGAGTGGGCAGTCTATCCCTTCTCCAGGGGATCTTCCTGACCCAGGAATCGAACCAGGGTCTCCTGCATTGCAGGCGGATTTTTTATCAGCTGAGCTACCAGGGAAGCCTCCTGAATGCCAGACTGAATGAAGCACAAGCTGGAATCAAGATTGCTGAGAGAAATATCAATAACCTCAGATATGCAGAGGACACCACCTCTCACGGCAGAAAGTGAAAAGGAACTAAAGAGTCTCTTGATGAAAGTGAAACAGGAGAGTGAAAAAGTTGGCTTAAAACTCAACATTCAAAAAACTAAGGTCATGGCATCTGGTCCCATCACTTCATGGCAAATAGATGGGGAAACAGTGACATAATTTATTTTCTTGGGCTCCAGAATCACTGTAAATGGTGACTGCAGCCATGAAATTAAAAGCACTTATAAGAAAAGCTATGACAAACCTAGATAGCATATTCACAACCAGAGACATTGCTGACAAAGGTCCATCTAGTCAAAGCTATAGTTTCTCTAGTAGTCAATGTATGGAAGTGAGAGTTGGTTATAAAGAAAGCTGAGCACCAAAGAATTGATGCTTGTGAACTGTGGTGTTGGAGAAGACTCTTGAGGTTCCCTTGGACTGCCAGGAGATCAAACCAATCAATCCTAAAGGAAATAAATCCTGAGTATTCATTGGAAGGACTGATGCTGAAGCTGAAGCTCCAATAATTTGATCACCTGAATCAAAGTGCTGACTCATTAGAAAAGACCCTGATGCTGGGAAAGATTGAAGGCAGGAGGAGAAGCGGATGACAGAGGATCAAATGGTTGGATGGCATCACTGTATTAATGGCCATGAGTTTGAGCAAGTTCCAGGTGATGGTGAAGGACAGAGAAGTCTGGCGTGCTGCAATTGATGGGGTCGCAAAGAGTCAGACATTACTGAGCAACTGAACAACAAGAGCTGTAAAGAAGAAATCAACAGTAACACAGGAATCCTGGAAGGCTTTGACACCCCAGTTTACATCAGTGGACAGATTATTTCAGGGAGAAAAGTAATAAGGAAACAGAGGCCTCAAATGACACATTAGAGAAGGTGAACTTTAGATTTCTAGAGCCTTCCATCCAAAGGCAGCAGAATTCATTCTTTTCAAGTGCTTGTGGAACCCTCTCCAGGATACATCTCATGATGGACCACAAAGCAAGCCTTGTTAAATTTCAGAAACTTGAAATCATATCAAGCATCTTTTCAGACCACAACACTATGAGATTGCATAATGACTACCAGAAAAAACTGTAAAATGCCGCAAGTTGGTAGATAATAAACAGTACGCTACTAAACAATGCATAGATAATCTATAAGGACCTACAGGGAATTCTAGTCAACTTGCTGTTATAACATATGAATATATGTGAAAAAGGATATATGTTTATATGTATATATATATGTGTGTGTGTGTGTGTAACTAAATCACTTTGCTCTACACTTGAAACTAAGAGAGCACTGTAAATCAACTATACTCCATTATAAAGTAAAAAGAATCCAGATTTATTCTACCATCACCCTTCTTTAATTAAAACCAACTTATGTAGTTAAGTGTAATCCAACTGTATAAAATCCTGTCAATGTACAGATTTATTTTCTCAATGTTCCAGTCCCATAAACATACAGCTTCTGGTATCCATATTATTTTGTGCTGTTTTTATAGTTTTTACCTCCTTGAAACACTTGCTTTCAAACAGGGGAAAGAGCCAAGGCCACTTTGCTTCCGCCTAGAGCCCCTGGTGGTCTAGTGGTTAGGAATCCAAACTCTTGTTTTTGTTGTTGTTTAATCAGTCTATCGTGTCTGACTCTTTTGAGACCCCATGGACCATAGCCTGCCGGGCTCCTCTGTCCATGGGGTTTCCCAGTCACGGATACTGGAGTGGGTTGTCCTTTCCTTCTCCAGGGGATCTTCCCACCCCAGCAATCAAACCCAAATTTCCTGCACTGCCAGGTGAATTCTTCACCACTGGACCACTGGGTCTCCCCTTTCATCCAGCCTCCCAGGTCCAATTCCTGGCCAGGAAACTAAGATCTGTCTTCAGGATCCCTCACTGCTGTCTCTCTGACATCATATCTGTCACCTTTCAAAGTAAGCCACTGCTGGCCAGAGGGAGCATTATCTCCAAACTGAGGGGTGGCGCTATAGCTGCCTGACGTCCACTCTCTTGGAAGGGGGAGACAAAAGTAAGAGAGGACAGAGGGGGAGAGGTGAAGAGACATCAGGAGAGGGGAAGGACGAAGGGAGGAAGATCACTGACTGTATGAGGATCCTGTGGGCCCCTGGAGCCAGGAAGGCAGACTTACAAGGTGTGGTGAGGCTGAAACAAGAGGTCCACCAGCTGTCCCACGGGGAAGCTGCATTCAGTGGTCACAGGTGCCTTAGGTCCTCTTCTGAGAAGGGGACGATGGCCCTTCGTTGATGCCAGGAAGTATGTTACCTACCAGGGTAGTTGGCCTCCTTAATAGAAATTGATACATAACCAGACAAGATTTTCAAGCAAGGCTTTACTGGGACTTGTGCTGTAGAGAAGAAAGTAAAAACAAGTAAGTGCTCTCTTGCTCACTCCCTATGGGGGTGGGTGAGTGTTTCCTTATATGAGGTGAGGATGGGGTGCACCCAGGGATCAGGCCAAAGGGCTGGTGGAGGTGGTCCGCCCACCCCCTTGGTGCTGCTATGTGCAGGGGGTTGTGTGTAACCCCTGCTTTTGCAGCCAGCTTCCCAGCAGTGTCAGTTGGGATTTTGGTCTTTTTGTATCTCGTTCCTAATTTGCCCCAACTACACATGCACACAGCTATTTTTAGTCCCTTATAGTTTTCTTGCATTTTCTTGCTGGAGGAGACATTTGTCTAGGTGCAGGCAATGCAGCAAAGGGCACTAGGTTCTAGTTTGTGTCAGCGCTAAAAAAGAGAACAAACATTAAAAAAAAAAAGGCAGACGCAAGCTTATGTTCACTTGAAAGCTATATGTTTTAAAACAAAATACTAAAGTGTGTTTTCACTAGGGAGCTCTTGTGTTCCCTGCTTCATTTTAGTAATGAAGAGAAGAGTTGCCATCTGGCCATTTCAAATGTATGGAGTTTGTGCTTCTATATATAAATGACAGCATATGGAAAGGGAGCCTTGTGATTAAGTACATATTCCTAGAAATACTTAGATAATTTATTCCTTTCAGAGTGTGTACTATCTAACTTATCAAACACTACTTCTAACTTCTAAAAAAAATTAAGGAAAATATGAAATCATAGTTCAAGAGTGTGCTTTTCAAAATTTAGCCTGTTAAATAGATGCCTTTTAAAATAACTAATCATAAATGTAGCTCAATATAAAAAAAGAAATAATCCCAATAAAAAATGGGCAGGGTTCAGGATGGTAGGACACATGTACACCCGTGACTGATTCATGTAGATGTATGGCAAACCCACTACATATTGTAAAGTAATTAACCTCCAATTAAAATAAATAAATTAGTTTTTTAAAAAAATTTAATTTACGGCAGACAACCTAAATAGACATTTCTCCAAAGAACACACAGAAGTGGCCAAAAAAACACACGAAAAGATGCCCAATATCACCAGTAATTAGACAGATTCAAATTAAGACTACAATGAGTTATCACTTCACACCAGTCAGAATAACTATCATCAAAAGCATCTATAAACATCCTGGAGTTGGACAAAAGCATCTATAAACATGCTAGATTCGGCTGCAAAGAGGCAAGACTGAGTGACTGAACTGAAACATGCTGAAGAGCCAGTCGACAAAAAGTAATCCTCATGCACTATTGGTAAGAGTGTAAATTGATACAACCACTATGGAAAACAGTATAGAGGTTCCTTTAAAAACTAAAAACAGAACTACCATATGACCCAACAGTCCCACTACTGCGCATATACCCAGAGAAAACCATAATTCAGAAAGATACATGCACCTCGGTGTTCATAGTAGTGCTATTTACGATAGGCAAGACATGGAAGCAACCTAAGTGCCCATTGACAGAGGAATGGATAAAGAAGATGTGGCATATGTATGTAAAATGCAGTATTACTCAGCCATAAAAAATGAATGAAATTGGGTCATTTGTATAGACACAGATGGACCTACAGTCTGTCACAGAGAGTGAACTGAGAAAGAGAAAAATAAATACTGTATATTAATGTATATATGTGGAATCTAGAAAAATAGTATAAGTGATCCTATCTGCAAAGCAGAAATAGAGACACAGATGCAGAGAACAAATGTATGGATACCAAGGGAGAACGGGCAATGGAACAAATTAGGATATTGGGATCGGCACATTTACACTATTGATACACGTATAAAATAGATAAGTAATGAGAACATACGGTATAACACAGGGAAATCTACTTGATGCACTGTGATGACCTTAGGAAAAGGAAGTCCAAAACAGAGAGCATGCATATATATATATATGCAGGTGCCCCTGGTGGCTCAGATGGTAACAAATCTGCCTGCAATACAGGAATCCTGGGTTCGATCCCTGGGTCAAGTAGATCCCCTGGAGAAGGGAACAGCTACCCCCTTCAGTATTCTTGCCTTGAGAATTCCATGGACAGAGGAGCCTGGCAGACTACATTCCATGGGGTAGTGAGGGGTCAGACAAGACTGAGCAACTTTCATTCACTTCATATATCTATATGACTGACTTACGTTGCAGTGCAGCAAAAACTAACACATTGTAAAGAAATTATAATCCAATAAAATAAATTTTAAAAAAAACAGATAAACTTGTATCCATTTTTTAACTTCTCCTATGCCAAGAGGTACTGATATTAAATTTTTGAAAGGTATTGTTATCCTAAAAGATGATGTTGTGAAAGTGCTGCACTCAATATGCGCTAGCAAATTTGGAAAACTCGGCAGTGGCCATAGGACTAAAAAAGGTCAGTTTTCATTCCAATCCCAAAGAGAAGCAATGACAAAGAATGTTCAAACTACCACATGATTGTACTCATATTACACACTAGCAAAGTAATGCTCAAAATTCTCCAAACCAGGCTTCAACAGTATGTGTACCATGAACTTCCAGATGTTCTACCTGGATGTAGAAAAGGCAGAGGAACCAGAGATCAAATTGCCAATATCCACTGGATCATTGAAAAAAGCAAGAAAGTTCCAGAAAAACATCTACTTCTGCTTTATTGACTACACCAAAGCCTTTGACTGTATGGATCATGACAAACTGTGGAGAAAGGGATGGAAATACCAGAACACCTTATCTGTCTCCTGAGAAATCTGTATGCAGGTCAAAAGGCAACAGTTAGAACTGGACATATAACAGTGGACTAGTTCCAATTTGGGAAAGGAATATGTCAAGGCTGTATATTGTCACCCTGCTTATTTAACTTATATGAAATGCTTATGCAAAATGCTGGGCTGGATGAAGCACAAGCTGGAATCAAGATTGCAGGGAGAAGTATCAGTAATCTCAGATATGCCACCCTTATGGCAGAAAGCAAAGAATAACCAAAAAGCCTCTTGATGAAAGTGAAAGAGGAACTTGAAAAAGTTGGCTTAAAACTCAACATTCAAAAAACAAAGATCATGGCATCTGGTCCCATCACTTCATGGCAAATACATGGGTAAACAAGGGAAATAGTGACAGATTTTATTTTCTTGGGCTCCAAAATCACTGTAGATGGTGACTGCAATCATGAAATTAAAAGATGCTTGCTCCTTGGAAGAAAAGTTATGACCAACCTAGACAACATATTAAAAAGCAGAGACATTACTTTGCCAACAAAGGTCCATCTAGTCAAAGCAATAGTTTTTCCAGTAGTCGTGTATGGATGTGAGAGTTGGACTATAAAGAAAGCTGAGTACCAAAGAATTGATGCTTTTAAACTGTGGTGTTGGAGAAGACTTTTGAGAGTCCCTTGAACTGCAAGATCAAACCAGTCAATCCTAAAGGAACTCAGTCCTGAATATTCATTGGAAAGACTGATGCTGAAGCTGAAACTCCAATACTTTGGCCACCTGATGCGAAGAACTGACTCATTGGAAAATACACTAATGCTGGGAAAGATTAAAGACAGCAGGAGAAGGGGATGACAGAGGAAGTGATGGACAGGGAAGCCTGGCGTGCTGCAGTCCATGGGGTCTCAGAGAGTGAGACTGAGCACTGAACTGAACTGATAAAATAAATAGTAGATGCAAGACTTCCGTGAATATTTTAAAGCAGAGACATAGATGGGGAAAATGATTTAATAGGTCAAAAGAAGTAACAACTAAAATATAGGAAAAATAAACAAATGTTGAAAGGAGAAACCATTCATCCTACAGAATCCTAAAAAACAAAAACATAAACCAAAAACCTTGACCTTAGAACTTATAGACTGTGGAGAAGGAAATGGCAACCCACTCCATTATTCTTGCCTGGAAAAATTCATGGACAGAGGAGTCTGGCGGGCTGAAGACCATGGGATTACATGACTGAGCATGTGTGCACGAGGGTGGAGGGAGATGGGTTGGTAGCAATAAACTGGTAGAACTAAAAAAAAAAAAAAAAAAAAAAAAAAAAATTTATAGGCTGGATAAGGGAAAAGACTGGAGAATATATTGAAATGTATGGAACAGCTGTTTCCCCTTTCAACTCTGCACATGTGCCTATACACAGGCCAAATAATAGGGATTTATGCTTTAGAGGAGTTACATTGGAGGGAGAAAATTTGGAAACCTGAAAGGTAAGATATTCCCTCTCATCCCAGATATGTTAATAGATCACTTATATCCTCCTTAGTCTGCCAAACAGCCTCCTCAAATATCAATAAACAAATTTGAAAAAAAAATTATGTTAACAGATATAGCACAAGAAACAGTGGGAAAATTTTAAACCCTCAAGGCAATACAACACAACATTACATTTATTAAAAAAAGCAATGGCAATATGCTGTGTGAAAGGGCCTATAACAGTAAAAGAAATTCTCTGAAATTAAAAGTATGGTAGCTAATTTCTAGAGTATATATTAAAATCTAGGTCAGAAAATGCACAGAGAACTATAGTCAACATCTGTAATAACTTAATAAGGGAAATGAATCTTAAAAAAACGTTTATGCATTTATATATATATGAATTTATATGGAGAAGGAAATGGCAGTCCACTCTGGCATTTTTGCCTGGGAAATCTCATGGACAGAGGAGCCTGGTGGGCTACAGTCTGTGAGGCCACAGAGAGTTGGAAACAACTGAGCACGTATTTACGTATAACTGAATCACTTTGCTGTATACCTGAAACTAAGACAACATTGTAAATCAACTATACATCAAATTTTTTAAAAAAGGGAAATACAGTAAAAGAAAAATCACACAAAGAGAAGGAAAATGTAAAAGGTTGAAATTAGGAAAAAAATATTCAAAACACAAATATGAAGGATACAGCATTTCTCTTCTAGCTATTTCAGATAGGAGAAACATTTTTATACAAAATATAATATTTTAGATTATTCCTGAATGAAAGTGTTTCCAGATTAAAGTATATATCAAGTGCCCAGTAGAGTGAATTAAAGGAGGCTTACTCTAAGGGCACAATATACCATAATTTTGAATGTGATAGATAACAGCCAAGAGGATTAAAATCAGAAGCAAAAACTGCAAATATGTATTAGTGAAACTCAGAATGACTCTAGCCTTTTTCCCAATAATACTGAAAAGTAAAAACATTTAGAATGATATCATTAAGGAAATGCATTTTAAGCTAGAAATCTATTTCTAACTAGAGTACCAATCTAGTGTGAGGAGAAAATGATACAAAATGACTAAAAGAAGTATTGGCTTATACTTCATCTCCAGGGAGACTCCTGGAGAATGTCAGACCCACACTAAAGCTTTATTCTGGATAATACCACTTCCCACTCCCTACAAAGCTTTAATTTGATTCTTTCTTTTTCTCTATCCAACTATTTAATTTCTCATTTGGCACTGATACTTATTTTAAAATGGCTTGACTCCATAGGCAAGTTTGACTCAGATACTGTGTCCACAGGATTATTCAGTAAAGAAAGTGCTTGGATCAACCATCTAGAGAAATTCTTTACTCATGGTGGGCATCAGATAGACTCATATATTCACAGTGGACATGCATTAAGTTTAAAGGAAAAAAAAAACATGATATTTAAATCAAAGTACCCTTACCCTGTTTCCATGATCACAGGAGTATTAAGACAAAAATGTAGTTTTGTCTGTGGCTTATAGAAACAGCTATTACAGTCAGCTTTATAATACTACATTTGTTTATAAGCTAACTTATAAGTTAATAAGTTATAAGTTAATAAATTGAAATCCCTGTTTATAAATATGTGAATAAAAACAAACATGAATCACTGATAATTTTTCCAACTATTTTCTCAATTTTTACTTTAAAAAATTTTCAAATGAATAGTTTCAACTCACTGAATTTACATTTTTATCATCCATTATTCACTAAAAAGCAGGGACATTACTTTGCCAACAAAGGTCCATCTAGTCAAAGTTGGTTTTTCCAGTAGTCATGTATGGATGTGAGAGTTGGACTATAAAGAAAGCTGAGCGCCAAAGAATTGATGCTTTTTAAAATGTGGTGTTGGAGAAGACTCTTGAGAGTCCCTTGGATGGCAAGTAGATCCAACCAGTCCATCCTAATACTCACTGTCCTGAATATTCATTGAAAGAACTGATCCTGAAGCTGAAACTCCAATACTTTGGCCACCAGGTGTGAAGAACTGACTCATTGCAAAAGACCCTGATGCTGGGAAAGATTGAAGGTGGGAGGAGAAGGGGATGACAGAGGATGAGATGGATGGCATCACCGACTTGATGGACATGAGTTTGAGCAAACTTCAGGAGTTGGTGATGGACAAGGAAGCCCGGCATGCTGCAATTCATGGGGTTGCAGAGTCGAACAGGACTGAGTGACTGAACTGAATTGATTCACTAAATCCATAGGGTATATCAATCATATTAAATTAAGTTGAATAGGTTTCTTTTAGAGATCTAAATTAGCTTGTAGAATCAAATATACTCATTCCTTTTTCAAAATAAGTTTCAGGTGTACAGTCTTAAAATTCAACACATGTATATACTACAAGTCATCACAAGTCTAGTTACCATTCACTGTTGCACTTTTCACTCCCTTCACCTACTTGGCTCAGCTCCCAACCCTCTTGCTATCTGGTGATCACTAATTGACTCAAAGTATCTATGAATTTGTTTTGTTTAATTTTGTTCATTTTTTAAAAAATTTCATATATGAGTGAAATCATAGTGTTTTTCTTTGACTTATTTTACTTGGCATAATACCCACAAGGTCCGTTCCTATTGTTCCAAATGGCAGAATTTTATTCTTGTTATGGCTGAATAGTATTCCATTGAATATACTTTAACCACATCTTCTTTAATTATTCATCCATCAATGGGTGCTTCTTTTAACATATTTTTTATATTCTAAATAATGCTGTAATGGGCATAAAGATACATATATCTTTTCAAATTAGTGTTTTTTATGTTCTCAGAAGTGAAATAGCTTGGTCATGTGGTAGACCTGAATGTAAAACCTAAAACCATAAAATTCCTAGAAGAAAACATAGGGGGTAGCCTCATTAACATTAGTGTTAGTAGTGTATCTGACTCCAAAGACAGGGGAAACAACAGCAAAAATAAGCAAATAGGACTGTGTCAAACTAAGAAGCTTCTTCTCAACAAAGGAAACCAGTATAAAAATGAAAAATCAACCTACTGAATGGGAGTAGATATTTCCAAATCATGTATTTGATAAAGGGTTAATATCCAAATTATACAGAAAACTCAAATTCAATAACAACAACAACAAAGAAAATCCACTTAAAACATGGGCAGATGATCCAAATAGACATTTTTCCAAAGGAAATATACAGATGATCGACAGGTTCATGAAAAAACTTTCAATGTCACTAATTATTAGGGAAATGCAAATCAAAACCATAATGCGATTCCACCTCACACCTGTTTAAATGGCTATTTTCACAAAGAAAATAAGAAACGGCGGCAAAAACGGTGGCAAAGGAATCCTGGTACATGGTTGGTAGGGATGTAAATTGGTGCAGCCACCATGGAAGACAGTGTGGAATTTCCTAAAAAATTTAAGAACTACTGGAAGGTGAATCAAGACAGTGGACTAGTAGGATATGAAGCTCTTCTCTTCCCATGAATACATCAAAAACACACCTACATGTGCAGTGATGCTCACAGATTATCTACTGAGTATTGGCAGAAAACCTCAGGCTTCTGAAAGGGCAAGAAAATATCCATGTAACTAGGTAGGACAAAAGAAAGAAAAAAAGAGAGAAATCAGGATAGGACTGACACTCCCCAGAGAGCTGTGAAAGAGGAAATGTTCTCTCTCTCTGGAAGGTCTCCTTATCAGAAGGGAGATCAACCTTGACAGAGGGGCTGCTTTGGAGCCACAGAAGAGAGGACAGCAACCAGTTTGTGGCAGCCAAAATGGAGAGAAACCTGCAGAGAACGGTCACTGCCTCTGCCCTGCACTCCCCAACTTGAGACACAGGGTCACTGGTGGAGGAGGGGTCACAGTGCTGAGTCTCAGGCTTCATAGCCCAGACCCAGGGAAAGGACTGGGGTTGCCAGTAAGAAGCAGACTGAAAGGGTTGAAGTCTGGTGTGACCACAACCAATTGTGTAGGCAGAGGAAGTCTGGTTGCCTTTAGAGGAGAAGTGCCATTCTTTGGAGGATGCATGACGGGGGAGGGGCAGGACCCTTCCTTGCAACTTTTTTCCACTGAGCTGGCTCCTGGCAACAGGACACCACCTGCATTAGCTTTGGTAGCAGATGCCAGCCACTGCCATGGACTCCAGGAGCAGTCACGAGCCATGGCCACTGTGGACTCCAGGGATACTCCCACCACCGAGAGCTCTGGAAGTGGGCACCCAGCCGCCACATCTGCACATCTGCAGCAAGGGTAACATGGCCCACACAGACCAAGGAAAGAGGCAGGGGGCACTCACACTAAAACAGGCTTCACACCAAAAACATTAAACCCACACATGCTGCACCCATGCTCAATGTCTGGGTCAGGAAGACCCCCTGGAGGAGGGCACAGCAACCCACTCCAGTGTTCTTGCCTGGAGAATTCCATGGGCAGAGGAGTCTGGTGGGCCACAGTCCATGAGGTCACAAAGAGTAGGACACAATTGAGTAATATTTTCACTTTCACTTTCTTTCCATAAATGTTAGCGATGCTGCCACATATACATAACCCTCAAAGACCACAGTAGACAGTTGCATCTCCTAAATTTACAGAGTAAGAGAAATAAGTAAAATGAAGAAGCAGAGGAACCACTCTCAGTTAAAAGACCAAGAGACTTCCCCTGAAAGAACAAACAACTAACAGACCTCTTCAATCCAATAGGCACTGATTTCACAAAAGAGATAACGAAAATACTGAAGGAATTAAGAAAGTCTATTGACAGGCAGACTACTATAAAAAGAACTATCAATGTAAATTATAAAGAGGAGACAAGAAAAATTAGGAAACTAATTTGTCAAAGTGAAAACTGGGCTAAAAAAAAGAATAACAGAATTAATCATGCAGAAGGATAAATAAGTGATCTGAAAGATATAATAGTGGAAATAACCCAATCAGAACAGCAGACAGGAAATCAGATTTAAAAAATAAAAAGCAATGTATGAGACCTATGGGATAATATAAAGCATACAAATCTACTCATAATAAGGACCCCAGAAGACTAAGAAAGAGAAAAGGAGATAAAAAATGTATTTGAAGAAACTATGGCTGAAAACTCCCCCAAACTAAAGAAGGTGGAAACCTATGTACAGAAAGCACAAATAAATAAATAAAACAAACTCAAACAGACCTACACCAAGACATATTTTAATTAATATGGAAAAACTTAGAGGATTCCCAAGGCAACAAGAGGAAAATAAAGAGTTAATTACAAAGGAACTCTCATAAGTTATCAGCTGACTTCTCTACAGAAATGTTGCATGCCAGAAGGAAGTAGAAAGATATATTTAAAATCCCAAAAGGGAAAAATTGCAACCTAGAATACTCACTATATAGCAATATTATCAGTTAGAATAGGAGAGATAAAAAGAACTCCTCAGACAAGCAGAAACTAAAAGAATTCAGTAATACTAAACCTATCCTAAAAGCAATATTAATAGATTTTATCTAAACTGAAAAGAAGAATCTATAAGAAAGATAAAATCACAACTGGAAAGTAAATCATTTAGATAAGTTCATACACATTTTAAAAATCAATATGTTTTTTGTGAAAACAATGATAATCAAAATGAATGGCAAAAGGATATACATGAAGATGTAAAGGAGGACATCAAAATCATAAAATGGAAGGAGAGTAAGAAAATGTACATTCTATTACGTTTTAAAGTATTTCTAGAAGGTGTTTATGTCTATATGACTATCAGTCTAAAGCAAGTAGCTGTAGGAAGGGGATAGACTACTTGAAAAACAGGGTAACCAGAAATCAGAAACATAAAATAGATTCACAGAAACCACAAAGAAGAAAATACAAGCAGGAAAATGTAAAGAAATCATCAAACCACAAAAAGAAAAACTCCAAGGTACAAAGAAGAAATGCAGAGTCAACAGGAAAACAAGGTTTAAGATGGCAATATATATAATGACATATATCTATCAATAATTACCTTATGTCAATGGGCTAATATTCTAAGTCTCCTGTAAATGTGTTATCATAGTTTCATAATTTAAAAGAAAAGAAAAAGTTAAAATGTCAGTGGGCTAAATGCTCCAATCAAAAGACATATTGTAGAAGACTGGGTTAAAAAAAAAAGAGAGAGAGAGAGCGAGCCTATAATATACCTCCTCCAGAGACCAACTTAAGGGCAAAGACACACACAGAGATTCAAAGCGTGGGAATAGATAAAGATATTTCATATAAACAGAAATGACGAAATGACAACAAAGCAAGAGTCACAATATTCATAATCAGACAAAAGACTTTAAAACAAAGGGCATAGAAAAAGGTAAAGAGGACATAATATAATGGTAAAATAATCAACAAAAGAAGAGAGTTTTACACTCATTAAGGTATACATCCCTAACATCAGTTCAGTATAGGGGCACCCAAATACATAAAATAGTGACAGACGAAAAGGGTAAAATTGACAGGAATACAATAATAGAAGGAGACTTTAACATCCTACTCACATCAATGGACAGATTTTCTAGACAGAAAATCAATAAGGCAAGAGAGATCCTTCATGATAAAATAGGACAGTTAGACTTAATTGATTGAATTTTATGAACAAAAATCTCAGAATATACATTCTTTTCAATTGCACATGAGACATTCCCTAGGATTGATGACATACCAGGGAACAAAAGAAGCCTTAACAAATTTAAGCATATAGAAATTATCTCAAGCATCTTTTCTGACCATAATGGCATGAAACTAGAAATCAACCACAAAAAGAAATGAAGAAAAAAAGAATGTTTAGCTGGAAACTAAGCAACATCCTACTTAAAAAAAAAAAAAATGCATCAGTGATAAAATCAAAGAGGAAATTTAAAAATACTTTGAGGCAAATGACAGTGAAAACACACATATACAGCTATAGTCTGCACTGAAAGCATTCTTGGAAGGAAGTTTATAGTGATACAGACTTTCTTCAAAAGACAAGAAAAATCTCAAATGACCTAACCTACTACTTAAAAGAATTAGACCAAAAAAAAAAAAAAAAAGTAAAATCAGCAGAAGGAAGGAATAATAAAGAGGGGAAATAAAGATTTTTTTTAAAGGAGAAAAAAAAAATCTATAAAACCAAGAACTGGTTCTTTGAAAGAACAAAGAAAATTGACATACCTCTGGCCGGGCTCACCACATATAAGATAGGACCCAAATAAAATAAGAAGTGAAAAAGGAGACATAACAATAAATATTGCAGAAATAGACAACCCAGAAGAAATGGACAAGTTTCTAGAAACATACAGCCCAACAAAATTGAATCAAGAAGAAATAGATAATTTGAACAGACTAAACATAGGAAGCAAAATAGAATATGTAACTTAAAAAAAAAAAAAAAAAGCAAACTCCTTACAAACAAAAGTCTAAGACCATGTGGTTTCACAGGCAAATTCTACCAAACATAAAAAGAACTTATACTGATCCTTCTCAAACAATTCCAAAACACTGGAATACTCCCAACAACATTCTATGAAGCCACCATCAGCCTGACACCAAAACCAAACAAAGACACCACTAAAAAAGGAAATCACAGGCCACTATCTTTAATGAATATAGATGCACAAATTCTCAACAAAGCATTATCAAACCAAATCTGACAACACATAAAAAGATTATATACCACAACCAACCTGTATTTATCCCAGGTCACAAGGATGGTTCACATATGCAAATCAATGTCATACACATCAAAAGTAGACAAAAAGCACATGATCATCTTAACTGATACTGAAAAAGCATTTGAAAAAATTCAACATCCATTAATAACCATTGTTATCAAGGTGGGTATAGAGGTAATATATTTCAACATAATAAACACAATAACAAGCCCACAGCCAGTATTGAATACAATATCCAATAGTATTCAACAGTGAAAAGCTGAAATCTTTCCTGCTAAAGTCTAGAAAAATACCAGAGTCGCTATTCTCCCCTCTTCTATTCAACATGGTGTTGGAAGTCTTAGCCACAGCAGACAGGAAAGAGAAGTAAATGGCATCCAGACTGGAAGAGAAGAGGCAAAATTATCATTAAATGCACATGACATGATGCTATATATAGAGAACCCTAAAGACTCCACACAAAACTACCAGAACTGATAGACAAATTTAGCAAGGTAGCAGGATACAAGATTAATATACATAAATTGGTTGCATTTATTTATACTAACAATGAAATATCCCAAAGGGAAAGTTAAAAAACACAAAAATCTTTTAAAATTGCACACCCCCCCCCAAACTATTTGGGAATAAATCTGACCAAGAAGATGAAAGACATACACTGAGAACTATAAAATTTTAATAAAGGAAATGGAACAATATCCCATGCTCTTAGATTGGTGGAATTAATATTTTTAACATAACCATACTACCCAAAGCAAACTACTGATTTAGTGAAATTTCTATTAAATTACCCATGACATTTTCCACAGAACTAGAATAATCCTAAAATTTAAATGGAAGCTTAAAAGACATAGAAATGAATACAATATTGTAAATCAACTGTATAATCACAAGGGATTTGATTTATGTCATACCTGAATGGCCTAGTGATTTTTCCTACCTTCTTCAGTTTAAGTCTGAATTTTGCAATATGGAGCTCATGATCTGAGCCACAGTCAGTCTCTGTGACTGTACAGAGCTTCTCCATCATCAGATGTAAAGAATATAATCAGTCTGATTTCAGTGTTCCCCATCCAATGATGTCTGCAAGTAGTCATCTCTTGGTGTGCTGGAAGAGAGTGTTTGCTATGACCACTGTGTTCTCTTGGCAAAATTCTTGTTAGCTTTTTCCCTGCTCCATTTTGTACTCCAAGTCTAAACTTGCCTGTTACTCCACGTATCTCCTGACTTCCTTCTTCTGCATTCCAGTCTGCTGTGATGAAAAGGACATCTTTTTTGGTGTTAGTTCTAGAAGGCCTTGTGGGTCTTCATAGAACCATTCAACTTTAGCTTCTTTGGCATTAGTGGTTGGGACATAGACTTAGATTACTGTGATATTGAATGGTTTGCCTTGGAAGCAAACTGAGATCATTCTGTTATTTTTGAGATTGCACCCGAATACTATATTTCAGACTCTTTTGTTGACTATGAGTGCTACTCCATTTCTTCTAAGGGATTCTTGCCCACAGTAGTAGATACAATGGTCATCTGAATTAAATTCACTAATCCCCAACCATTTTAGTTTGCTGATTCCTAAGATGTCTATGTAGAGGTGACAAATAGATTCAAAGGATTATACCTGGTAGATAGAATGCTTGAAGAACTATGGACAGAGGTTCATAACATTATGAAAGAGGTGGTGTCCAAAGCCATACCCAAGGAAAAGAAATGCAAGAAGACAAGATGGTTGTCTGAGGTGACCTTACACATAGCTAAGGAAAGAGAAGCAGAAGGCTAAGTAGAAAGAAAGATATACCCAACTGAATGAAGAGTCCAGAGAATAGCAATAAAAACGTCTTTTTAAGTGAACAGTGCAAAGCAATAGAGGAAAATAGTAGAATGGGAAAGACTAGAGATCTCCTCAAGAAAACTAGAGATACCAAGGGAACATTTCATGCAAAGATGGGCACAATAAAGGACAGAAATGGTATGGACTTGACAGAAACAGAAGATATTAAGAAGTGATGGCAAGAGTATACATAACTATACAAAACAGGTCTCAATGACCTGAAAACCACAATGGTGTGGTCACTCACCTAGTGATATTCTGGAGAGTGAAGTCAAGTGGGCCTTAGGCAGCATTACTATGAACAAAGCTAGTGGAGGTGATGGAATTCCAGCTGAGCTATTTCAAATCCTAAAAGATGATGCTGTGAAACTGCTGCACTCAATATGCCCTAAAATTTGAAAACTCCAGTGGCCACTAGACTGGAAAAGGTCAGTTTTCATTCCAATCCCAAAGAAAGGCCATGCCAAAGAATGTTCAAACTACCACACAATTGCTCTTATTTCACACTTTAGCAAGGTAATGCTCAAAATCCTTCAAGCTAGTCTTCAACAGTACATGAGCCAAGAACCTCCAGAAGTACAAGCTGGATGCCGAAAACGCAGAGGAACCAGAAATCAAATTGCTAACATCTGGATCATAGAAAAAGCAAGGGAATTCCAGAAAAACATCTACTGATTCATTGACTATGCTAAAGCCTTTGACTGTGTGGATCACAACAAACTGAAAAATTCTCAAATAAATGGGAATACCAGACCACCTTAACTGCTTCCTGAGAAACCTGTATCCAGGTCAAGAAGCAACAGTTAGGAGCAAACATGAAACAACAGACTGGTTCAAAATTGGGAAAGGAGTATGTCAAGGCTGTATATTGTCACCCTGCTTATTTAACTTATATGAAGAATACATCATGCAAAATGCCTGTCTGGATGAAGCACAAGCTGACATTAAGATTACCGGGAGAAATATCAACAACCTCAGATATGCAGATGATACCATTTAATGGCAGAAAGCAAAGAGGAACTAAAAGCTTCTTGATGAGGGTGAAAGAAGAGAGTGAGAAAGCTGGCTTAAAATTCAACATTCAAAAATCAAAGATCATGGCATCCAGTCCCATCACTTCATGGCAAACAGAAGGGGAAAACATGGAAACAGTGACAGATTTTATTTTGTTGGGCTCCTAAATCACTTTGGACAGTGACTGCAGCCATGAAATTAAAAGATGCTTGCTCCTTTCAAGAAAAGTTATGACAAGCTTAAACAGTGTATTGAAAATCAGAGACATCACTTTTCTGACAAAGATTCTTTACAGTCAAAGCTATGGCTTTTCCAGTAGTCAGGTACGGGTGTGAGAATTGGACCAGAAATAAGGCTGAGCACAAAGAATTGATATTTTCGAACTGTGGTGCTGAAGAAGACTCTTGAGAATCCTTTTGACAGCAAGGAGATCAAACCAATTAACCATAAAGGAAATGAACCCTAAATATTCATTGGAAGGACTAATACTGAAGCTCCAATACTTTTGCCACCTGATGTGAAGAGCTGACTCATTGGGAAAGACCCTGATGTTGGGAAAGATTGAGGGCAGGAGGAGAAAGGGGTGACAGAGAACAAGATAGTTGGATGGCATAATGAACTCAATGAACTTGAGTTTGAGCAAACTCAGGGAGATAGTGAAGGATAGGGAAGCCTGGTGTGCTGCAGTTCATGCAATCCTAAAGAGACGTGACTTAGCAAGTCAACATCAAGTACACTTCAATAAAAGATCTATTAAAAAAAAAAATTATGTACAGTTAAGTTTGTACTGAGATATACAACAAGCCAAACAGTACTTTTTTTCACCATCTAAATGGCTGTGTTGTATTCCACATTTACTAGTGGCAAGTGAGGCAATTTATTTATTTCTGTAATGCTGTGATGAAATATTTATCAGATTTTTAAAATTTATAATAAGATATTTATTCTCATTATAAATACATATATTTTTGTACTTAATTTTTAATTTATACTTTTGTATTACTATATGTCACTGTATGTGACACTTGAATTGAATTTTAATTTTCTCAATTGGAGTATAGTTGCTCTGGGTCTTCCCTGCTGGCTCACAGGTAAAGAATCTGCACGCCAATGCAGGAGATGTGGGTTCAGTCCCTGGGTCAGGAAGATCCCCTGGAGAAGGAGATGGCAACCCAATCTAGTGTTCTTGCCTGAGAAATCCCATGAACAGTGTAGCCTGGCATGCTGCAGTCTCAAAGAGGTCTCAAAGAGCTGGACATGACGCAGTGACTAAACAACAACAACAAATGGTTGCTTTACAATGCTGTGTTAGTTTCTGCTACATGGTAAAATCAGTCAGCCCCATGTGTACACATATCCCCTCTTCCTTGGATTTCCTCCCCATTTATGTCATCACAGAGTGCTGAGTAGAGTTCCCTGTGTCACACATCAGGTCCTCATTAGTTATCTATTTTACACACAGCCGTGTATATATGTCAGCCCCAGGATCCCAATCCTTCCCATCCACTCCCCTCTTGGCATCCATGCATTTGTTCTCTACGTCTGTCTCTTTCTGCTTATCAAATACATTTATCTATACCATTTTTCTAGATTCCACATATATGCGTTAATATATGTGAACTGAATTTTAAAAGAGAGACAGGAGGCAGCCAGGTTAAGAAGAAAGGAGATGGTACTTCAGGCAGGACTGTGTCTAAGGGCATAGAGGTATGAGACAGAACACTGTCCCTGAACTGTATGTGAAATTGTATACAAGCACATGTCTTTGTCTTTTGAAATGAACGGCTTTACCTTTAGCCTCCTAGGCCTCCCCTCATTCTCAAAAGGCTGGCTCAAGAGTTAATGATTAGGAAATGTGAAGATGTACAAACAAAGAATAACTGGGAACTGGTAACAATTTAGAGTATAATTCTGCCACACATCAGAATCACAGAACACCCAGTTCCCTGAAAGATGTAGATAAAGGCTTGACACACATTCCTAAATTGTTTTTACAGGAAGCAGACCCACACCAGATGAAAACTGCTAACCACAATCACATAGACCCTAGACTGACTGAAACCAGGTGATGATGCTTGAAACGTCACCTTGATGTCAACCAATCTGAGAATTGTATGCAGGCTGATCACACAACCTGCAGTTCCCTCCCTCTTTAAAACCTCTTCTTGGAAAGCTGTTGGGGAGTTTGGGCTTTTCAGCATAAGATGCCCATTCTCCTTGTTTGATATTTGCATAAACACTTTACATTCCTTCACCATAACCATGTGTCAGTTGATTGACTTTACTGCTCACAGGTAGGCTGACAGAGGTTTGGTTCAGTAATGTATGTAGCTCCACATTGCTGAAGTATAACATTTGTCTTTAGTTTTAATATTTAATTTCTGCAGTGGCAGACTTATTATATTAGTATTGTATTAGAATTTTCAAATATTTCAAACAATGGCATTAAAAGCTCCTAAAACTTTGGTGTGGTGCTCACTCAGTTGTGTCCAACAGTTTGCGACCCTATGGACTGCAGCATGCCAGGCTTCCCTGTTCTTTACTATCTCCCAGACTTTGCTCAAATTCCTATCTGTTGAGTTGGTAATACAATCTTAGTTATAGTTTATAATTTTATTTATACTTTTATCAATTATTCTTTGTTATCTGCTGTACACACAGTGCTTAACTCAATTCAGATAATGTAAAGCCTTTGATCCGAAAAATGCATCAAGACAAAGCCTGAGATAATAAATCCGTAGTAAATCTGAAAACATTAATTTTTTAAGGATATTGTTATCTTTTTATCTGTGTTTTTTCTTCTGGCAAAGTTTTGTTTTTTTTTAAACTGCAGATATATCAACTTGAGTTATTTTTTTTTTTCCCCTCTGATTTTTCCCGAGAACTTTCTTAACTGTAACTTTTTTTCATTTCAGTTTTGGTTTTGTGCCCAGATGCTAACTTGTAAAAGTTAAACAAATCAATACAAGGCTTTCTTTGAATAGTCTAACTTGGAGTTATCAAGAAGGAAATAACTAAGATAAGAGCTACTTCTTTGCCCTCCAAAACACAAGTATTTTTTTATGCTGACATCTGTTTTTTCAGTGTTTTATATATTATGTATAGAACCTACTCAGATTTTTTTCTTCAAAGAGTGAAGCTATAGGACTTCATTAAAATTTAACTGATTTTGTCCCATTAGATATTAAAATTGACCATACCTCTTTCTTTTCATGCTTCTTTATTTCTCCATTCCACGTGTTTTGACCTTGAGTTCACTTTTAAAGATACTCCTGCCAGAGATTAAGTGTACATCAAAAAATAGGTTAAATTTTTTAATGGCAATCTCATCACAAATGAATTTCATATTATTCTATCAAGAGTTAAGTGAAAAAATAAAACTTTGATGTTCATATTAGGAAAGATAAGAGTTTTATCTTCCAGTGGTCTCCTGCAGAACATGCTTAAATGAATGCATTTGTAATATGGAGCATAACGTCATCTGTGTTCTGCACAACTGCATCTTGGCTGTAGATGATTGCGCTATGGGACGTGAGAAGGAATTTTGAAACAAGCAGCCTGTTTCCTGCAGATAAGTTTATGTGGCCTCCTTTCATCATGAAAAGAAGTTAAGATAATAGCTATCCTTTAAAAAAAACACAAAATTTCAAATCTACTCTTGGTTCAAATGGCTTTCAGTCTGGATTCAGGATGATCACAATGCATTGTGTGATACACTTTACTAAGCTCAGGCAAACTACTCAGAATGTTTTAAGCAAGATCTATAACTTGTAGTATATTTTCAAATGGTTTTATAATTTGGCATATGCACATAAACACTTAAATAGTTGAGGCTAATATAGATGTCAATATGTGAAAGTCACTCCGTCGTGTCCGACTCTTTATGACTCCATGGAATTCTCTAGGCCAGAGTACTGGAGTGGGTGGCCTTTCCCTTCTCCAGGGGATCTTCCCAACTCAGGGATTGAACCCAGGTCTCCCGCATTGCAGGTGGCTTCTTTACCAGCTGAACCAGAAGGGAAGTCCAAGAATACTGAAGTGGGTAGCCTATCCCTTCCCCTATCCCTTCTCCTTCCTGACCCAGGAATTGAACTGGGGTCTCCTGCATTGCAGTCAGGTTCTTTACCAACTGAACTATCAGGAAAGCCCTGAAGCTATTAGGATATCAAAATAATGAAGGTCAAAATATTCAATTTGAGAAGGTACACAAAATACTTTCCCATCCAACAGTTTTTATGATTAAAATGTTGTGTAGATTTAACAACAACATAGAATATGTGTGTGAGAGATGGAGAGGGTGGGGAGGGTTTAATAACGGGGGAAAAGCCTGGAGCTAAGAGTCAGTTCCACCATCTTTATACTGTAACCAGTCCCACTTATGCATTCAACCTCTTTCTATTCTTAATCATTATGCCCTAAGACTGTCATGCCCTGAGAAATCTTCTTTCTTAAAACATAGTAAAAGAGAAGTTGTTATTGGAGCAGAGTATTGTCTTGATGTGGCGGTCTCCATGACTCAGGTACCATGATTAACTTCCTCTTTAGAACCTTTCTTTCTGTTACTGTTGCTGAACACCTGCCTAAATGTCTGATATTTGAGGTTCTGACTTCCTGAGACCTGGCCCTGCTATTGTCATCTTCTGCCTGTAGTTTCCTGGTGGGAAAATGACAAGTCAGAATTACCCTTTATCCCTTAATGTTTGGTTTGCTTTTGGCTTCCTGCCATACATTGCCTCCCACAATTTTAGACCTCCTGGATCCTAAGAGCTACAGACTTTTTAACCACCTCTTTCTCTGAATGCAAAGACTAATGGATACTTCTCTTTAGTTGCAGTCATTCCAAATAAATTTGGATTTTCCCTACGTCTTTCCTAATCCTACAATCCTCCACATTATAACTACTTTAGCACATCAGGTGATTAAGAATTCACTATACTTTTAGGCAACTCATTCCTATTTTGAACAGTGCCTCCTTACTATAGGAAGTTAATGATTGGATCTATCTAGATGGGCCAGTTGTTATGTCAAATAGTTACATTCTGTGTATTTTCATCCATAGTCAATTTTTATATATATCCATTCTATTATACATATTGAAATGTACATGAAATCCACCTATACTTAGACTTCTCATAAATTGATGTTCTGGAAATTTTGATGGATACCAGGTTTTAGAAGAAAAGTGAACACACTAAAGGGAAAAGATGACTGGAAGTTGGAAAGAATTCAGGAGAGGTGACTATAGATGCCAGGTCAGAAGGCCAGAGTCCCTGCTGGTGGGGACAATGTGAGGCTCTGGGTGAATCACCTAGGTATAGCTCTGTAGCCCTGCACACACTGAGGGACAGAGAGAGCTATATGACAAAACCAAAAGATCTGAGTCGCCAGAGTCACACAAGTACAATGAGGATTTATTTTACAAAAAGACAGGCTTTTAAAAGTGATAGTATGTCCTGAACTGGCCAGAGAGATGAAACATTCTGTATCAAGCGTACTTCAACACCACTACTTGGGCAGCTCAAGTGTAATACCTGGCACACGGCTTATTTGGTTTTGGGTATATGTGTATGTATGTCTGTTTGCTTTTAATTAAAATGGCAGGACTACACAAGTAGATGTTTCAGTAACATCAGCCATCAAGGCATTTCCTTGCTTCTGAACTAAGAATAGGACAGGCCAGTTGTCTGACAGAGAATAAATGTGAGATTGTGAGTGGCAGAAACCAGACAAGACAACCAAGAGCAATAGTGGAGCAAATTGCAAATGTGAATTCTTGCTTATCCTACCTCCAGCAGCTTAGAACCCAAGAACAAAGGAGAAGGCTGAGGTCCTAGTTCAGGGAGATGTGAGTTTTTTATTCAGCTGCCTTATGTACCAATTGTGTGTACACACACATACACACATTTTCTCTCTCCATCCCACATCCCTCTTCTGCTTGAAATCTTCCAACAATTCCCATTTCACTCAAACTATTAATAAAAGGCAACATTGTTCCAATCTCCTACCTGAACTGATCCTAATTACCTCTTTGCCTTTTTTCTATCTGCTCCTCCATCATTGATTCTGATTTCCAGTCCTCCTCCAAGTCTTTTCTCAATTGCTCCCTCCTCATTGAAACCTATCCTGACTCCCTTCTTTAAAATTGCTTTCACTCTACTCCCAGCTCTCCAAACCCCCCTTACCTTGGTTTATCTTTTTTTTTTGTACTTTTGTACTGACCAATTTCCAAAATACTTTCTTATTTGTTTTCTGACTCCCCCTAGGTTGTTAGCTCCAAGACATTTAATGATGTATCCTTCAGACCTTGAACATTGTCTGGCCAGCCTTATGTGTTTTTTTAAAAAAAAAAGCACTTGTTGAATAAATGAATGAAGAAGAGCTAATGTTTTTGCATTTTTTGGTGGCAATATGGGATGTCATACATTTTATTAAAGTCCTTGAGTGGTAAGAGGAACTGTAAATACTGGGCAAGCAGCGTCAGCTGTGGTAGTGGTAGCCCTTAAAACAGAGAGTCCAGAAGTTTCAGGCCAAGTGAGTAGTTGCCGATAGGGAACAGCAGATCTGGAAAGCAGAAGTGTTTTAGGAAGAAAAAAGTCAGTCAAGAGAGGCTGAGGTGGGGAAACAGAGTCTGTTCAGTTGACATGCAGCAAAATTTACTTATCTATTGTGTTTATACTGTTTGCCTCATTGCATTAAAATAAAAGCTTTATTAAGACAGGAATTGTTACTTATGTTGTTCACTAACATATTCCAGCACTAAGAACTGTGTATTTCAGAGGCAGGGTTCATTATGTGTCTTATAAATTAAGATAAATGCTGCTTCACTAATGGAAATTATATTTTTAAATATATGAGCTCATCAAGTTATTGTCATGTGTTAAAGAGAGGAAATGTTTTTCTCTTCTGTTTTAATATAAATGGCTTCTTTAGAGAGAACAGATCGAGCAAAATTAGAAGATGTTTAAGTATTGGATCTACCCCAAATATTGTATCTTTATATATTTGATTTGCATATATGAGTATATATAATCAAAAAATTGATGCTTTTGAACTGTGGTATTGGAGAATACTCTTGAAAATTCCTTCAACTGCAAGGAGATCAAACAAGTCAATCCTAAAGGAAATAAGTCCTGAATTGGAAGGACTGATGCTGAAATTGAAGCTCCACTATTTTGGCTACCTGATGTGAAGAACCCACTCATTGGAAAAGACCCTGATGCTGGGAAAGATTGAAGGCAGGAGGAGAAGGGGATGACAGAGAATGAGATGGTTTGATGGCATCACTGACTCGATGAACATGAGTTTGAGTAAGCTCTGGGAGTTGTTGATGGACAGGGAAGCCAGGCATGCCACAGTCCATGGGGTCAGAAAGAGTCAGACATGACTGAGCGACTGAACTACTCAAAGTAGAATAATTTAGTAAAAATGCTAACTATAAGAACAAAGATCTCCATCTTTTTTCTTTAAATAGCTGAAACTGTTACACATGAAAAAGGAGAAAAGGAAAAAAAGAATTCTATTTCAGGCCCTAGGAGAGAAGTTATGAGTAATTAATGTAGCAAAAAAGATACCACCCAACTCTGCATGCTAGTGCCACAATAGTTCACCACAGCACACAAAAGTTCTGTTTCTCCATCCCCAGAAACTCAGGGAAAAGAAGGCTTTTGGACTTCAAATGTTAAGCTGTTAAAAAATTCTGAACAGAGGCACTATAGAATACCCTTTAATTTAATATCATTTTAGGGAAAGTGACCTTTGTGTGTGTATCTTTAACACATACAAAGACTAGTCAAGAAGAGAAACCTCCTGCTGGGTTGAATAAGATGGTGGATTAGAAACATCCTGAGCTCACCTCCTCTTATGAGCACATCAAAATCACAACTCACTAGACTGGAATCTATGGGGGAGGGGGAAATTAAAAACTTAATGTCCAAAGAGACAAAGAAGAAGTCACAGCAAAATGGTGGTGGTAGGGGGTGTGCTCATGATACAATCAAATTCCATACCACCTGAGTGAGTGACCCTCAACTAGAGAACAATTATATCACAGAATTTCCCCTGAAGGAGTTCTGAGCCCCACGTCAGGCTCCCCAGCCTGGAGGAAGAGCCCCAGAACATTTGGCTTTGAAGGCCAGCAGAGCTTGATTACAGGGACTCCTCAGGACTGGGGAAAAAAGAGACCCTACTCTTAGAGGTCACACACAAGGTCTCACATGCACGAGGACCCATGGCAAAAGCGGTGACTGGGAACTTGCGCCAGACCTGCCTGCTGGTCTCGGAGGGTCTCTTGGGGAAGTAGAGGGCATCTGTAGCTCACCCTGGGGACGTGGACACTGGCGGCAGTGGCAGAGATATCGAGAATGTCATCTACAGGAACTCTTATTGAAGGTAGACATCTTGCTTGGGCCATAAGCACCAAGACTCGGGCCCACCGAATAGCCTGCAGGCCCCAGTGGTGGGATAGCTCAGGCCAAACAAGTCATAGAGGGGGAACATAGCCCCACCTATCAGCAGACAGGCTGCTTAAAGGCTTCCTGACCCCACAGTCACCTCTAGACACAGAGGTGCCATCCTTTAACACAGCCATCCCCACCAGAGGGTCAAACCCAGCTCCACCCACCAGTGGGCAGGCACCACAAGCAAGAAAACTACAATCTTGCAGCCTGTGAAACTGAGTCTGTAAACTCAGGTCAAAACCTACCCTGGGGCCAGGGAACAGCAAGACACTGGCCCTTGCATAACAAGAGGAGACTGTACTGCTGGGACACATAGGGCATCCTCGATAGCAGGCCACATCTCCAAGGCTGAGAAGTGTATCTAACCTACTACATAGATAAAAATGCAAATAGAAATTTAAACAAAATGAGACAGCAAAGGAATATTCTGCAGGCGAAGGAATGAGATAAAACCCTCAAAGAACATTTAGGTGAAGTGGAGATAGTCTACCCAGAAGATTCAGAGTAATGATCATAAAGATGATCCAAGAACTTGGAAATAGGTTGGAGGCACAAAGAGAGAAGTTACAAGAAGTTTTTTTTTTAACAAAGAACAACCAGAGTTGAAGAATATAATAACTGAGATGAAAAATACACTAGAAGGAATAGATAGCACAATAAATGAGGCAGGATGAATTGGTGAGCTGGAAGACAGAATGGAGGAAATCACTGCTGCAGACAGAAGAAAGATAAAAGAATATAAAGAAATGAAGAGTTTAAGAGACTTCTAGACAACATCAAATACACAAAAATTCACATTATAGGGGCCCCAGAAGAAGAGAGAAAGGACCTGAGAAAATATCTGAAGATATATTAGATGAAAACTTTGTTAACATGGGAAAGAAAACTCTGACCCAAGTTCAGGAAGCACAAAGAATCCCATCCAAGGAGGACAATGCCAAGATACACAGTAATCCAACGGACAAATATTAAGGACAAAGAGAAAATATTAAAAGCAACAAGGGGAAAGCAACAGAAAACGTACTAGGGATTCCCCATAAGACTAAGCAGATTTTTCAGCAGAAACTTTGTAGGCCAGAAGGGACTGGCACAATATATTTCAAGTGATGAAAGGAGAAAAACAAACAAACAAACCTACAACCAGGAACATTATACCCGGCAATGCTCTTGTTCAGATTTGATGGAGAAATCAAAAGCTTTACAGGCAAGCAAAAGTTCCAAGAATTCAGCACCACTGAATCAGTTTTACAACAAATGCTAAAGAAATTTCTCTAGGCAGAAAATAAAAGGTCACAACTAGAGATAAGAAAATTACAAAATGGGAAAGCTCCCCAGTAAAGGCAAACATGCAATAAAGGCAGGAGCCATACAAAAATATGATATCAAAACCAGTGATCATGAGAGGAGGAGAGTGCAAGTTCAGGGAATTTAAAATGCATATGAAATTAAGAGATCAGCAAATTAAAACAATCACAAATATATAGACTGCTAAACCAAAAAGTCATAAAACCAAAACTCTATAATAGACATACACACAAAAAAGAAAAAGGAATCCCAAAACAACACTAAAGATAGCAAATCACAAAGAAGAGAATGAAAAAGGAAAGAAAAAAAAAAGTCCAATATAGCTAGTGAATTACTTGTGTTTTTTTGTAAATTGAGGGCCTAGTTGCTTTATATTGTATTAGTTCTTGCTGTACAATGAAATGAATCAGGTCTATATGTACATATATTCTCTCCCTCTTGGTTCTCCATCCCACCCCCTCATCCCACTTGTCTAGGTCACCACAGAGCAGTGACCTAGATATTGGTTCTGTATGCTATATAGGAGGTTCCCACTAGCTGCATATTTTGTACATGGTAGTGTGTGTGTGTGTGTAAAAAAAAAAAAAAAAAAAAATATATATATATATATATATATGTATATATATATATGTCAGTCCCAACCTCCCAGTTCATCTGCACCCCTCCTTTCTCCCCTTGGCATCCATACTTTTGTCCTCTGTGTTTCTTTTCCTGCCCTGTATAGGTTCACCATTTTTCTAGAATGCACATATGTATATGTTAATATAGCATCTTTTTCTCTTTCTGACTTATTTCACTTTGTATGACAGTCTCTAGGTCCATCCACATCTCTACCAATGACCTAAATTCATTGGTTTTCAAAGCTTAGTAATATTCCATTGTATATATGTGCCACATCTTTATCCATCCATCCATCAATGGACATTTAGATTGTTTCCATGTCTTATCTACTGTAGTGTTGCAGTGAACATTTGGGTGCATGTATCTTCTTGAATTGGGGTTTTCTCACAGTATATGCCCAATGGTGGGATTGCTGGGTCATATAGTTTTCTTTTTAGTTTTTTTTAAGGAACATCCATACTGTTGTCCTTAGTGGCTATATCAATTTACATTTCCACCAGCAGTGCAAGAGGGTGCCCTTTTCTGCAAATCCTCTCCAACATTTGTTTGTAGACTAAACCCATGCACCTATGGTTCATTAATTTATGACAAAGGAGGCAAGAATATACAATGAAGACAGTCTTTTCAATAAGTGGTGCTGGGAAAACTGGACAGCTACATGTAAAAACATGAAATTAGAACAGTCCCTAACACCATGTTAGGACTCTTTTGCAACCCCATAGACTCTAGACCACCAGGCTCCTCTGTCCATGGGATTTCCCACACAAGAATACTGGAGTGGGTTGCTCATTTCCTTCTCCAACCCTAACGCCATACACAAAAATAAACTCAAAATGGATTAAAGACCTAAAGATAAGACCAGACACTATAAAACTCTTAGAGGAAAACATAGGCAGAGTACTCTTTGACATAAATCACAGCAAGATCTTTTTGATCCACCTCCTAGAGTAATGAAAATATAAACAAATGGGACCTAATCAAACTTAAAATCTTTTGCATAGCAAAAGAAACCAAACAAGATGAAAAGAAAACACTCATAATGGGAGAAAATATTGGATTGGTCAAAAATTCACTCTGATTTTTCCGTACCATATTATGGAAAAACCTGAATGAAGTTTTTGGCCAATTCAATATTTGCAAATGAAGCAATTAATGAGATTAATCTCAAAAATATAAAAACAGCTCAAGCATTAATATAAAAAATAAAACAACTCACTAACAAATGGACAAAGACCTAAATAGACATCTGTTCAAGGAAGACATATAGATGGATACATGAAAAGAAGTTCAACATCACTGATTATTAGATAAATGCAAATCAAAACTACAGTGAGGTACCACCTCATACCAGTCGAAATAGCATTTATACTTTGAGCATGCCTACTTCCTTCTGCTCATATCCTTGGACAAGGTACAACACTAGCTTCCCAACTGTCTAACCAATTGGGTCTGAATTCAAAGAACCTGGAGCAACCCTGAGGTCCATAGGCTAACATAAGAATAGGATTCCCTCAATAATAAGCATAATAAAAAGTGAAGTGAAAGTTACTCAGTCATGTCTGACTCTTTGTGACACCATGGACTATAGCTCGCCAGGTTCCTCTGTCCATGGGATCCTCCAGGCAAGAATACTGGAGTGGGTAGCCATTTCCTTCTCCAGGGGATCTTCCCGACCCAGGAATAGAACTGGGGTCTCCTACATTACAGCCAGATTCTTTACCATCTAAGCCACCAGGTAAGCCCATGATAATAAACTACCACTTAAGTAAGCATCCATTCTTTAAGTCCTCTATTAAGACACTGGACGTGCATTTTTATTTGCTTGAGAAGACTTTCTGAGGGTAAAGTTACTCAAGGTCACGCAAAGCCCGCTTGGAGTCTAGAACCCATATTCTTTCTGTAGCACTGCTTATGAGTAAGGGCCTGTCCACTGGGTCTCCGGTGAATCTATGTTTCTTCTTTCAGGGACTGTAGTCCTATACGCTATGTAGGCATTCTAGACTGAAGTTCTGTGTATGTCTGACACTCTGTGTATGTCTTATTAGCTTGCTTCCTGCAGTGGTTGGACCTGACTCATGGACTCAGTAACTGGCTGGAGTCCTGCTCCTTCAGGGATGAGTTTCTGGCAAGCAGGCCATTCACTGAACACTGTCCAGACCAGTACTGCTGGCCCCACCTCCGAAGCTCTGGGGTGAAGTTAGTTTACTCAGCCTCATGCACCTTCAACATTTTTTCCACAATAAATGCTGATGAGAATGTCTGGATGGGCACCTACTGTGGACTTGCATTACATTAAGCATCTAGAATTTTTTGTTCAACTTGAGTGGTACTTATCCACCTTGGATCTTCAGGCTGCCTGTCATCCAAGTCCACATAAGATCATGACAAAAATCATGAAGAAATGTTCCTTTGGTATGTTGACAGAGTTGAAAAAACCTTGTGCAAAAGATATGCCAAGAAACAACAAATGTGGGATGTACATAGACTCTGAGTTCCTGCAGAATTATGGGTTTTTGGTTATAGTTGACACTATCAGCAAGAATTCCTGGGACACAGTTTTGTAAAAGCACATCAGTGGTGATAAGGAAGTCAGAAAAAATAGGACTAGTAAAGTTGAGAGTCACAATTAGTGTCAATTAGTCACAATTAGGTGGGAGCAGTTTAACCTATAGGCGCTGTACCATACATCAGTTCTTTACAATGTGCTTGAAAGTCACCTGGGGCTTTTGTTACAACGTGGATTCTAACTCAGTCCATCTGAACTAAGGCCTGAGGCTCTGCATTTCCAATAAACTTTCCTAATCATGCTGAAAGCCACTGATCCTCAGACTGCATTTTGCACAGCAAGTCCACAGATTCATTGACACAGGTTTAAAAAGGAAATAATATAATTGAGTTACTTGAACCTAAGTCCAAGTAGGTAGGTAGAATCAAGTAGGTAGGTACCATTAGAACCTTCCCAGCCAAGGTACATGGTCTTACCAGAAAAGTAATCACTCATGGAGGAAAAAGACTAGGCCAGTACTGAGTTTCAGAACATGAGGGAGATGAGCCTGGGAGTGAGGGGTCAGGAAACACAGATAAAAATCAAGAGAGGGGAAGAATGGGCAGCAGTCATAGAAATCACAACAATAGTGTTCAACTGAGTAAATCACCCCCGTGTTTGACAAGCATAGAAGAAGGTAGCCTGGAGTGTTGGAGGTCAGGCCCGGGAATACCAGGTCCAGAACACTGGACTCACTGGCACAGAAAAGGCAAACTGAAAAGTCTTAATAACAAGCAATGGAAAGAAATCAGCACAGGCAAATCAATGCCGCCAAAGTGAGCAGGGTCACCGATGTCCAGAATGCAACCAGATAGATTCCCAGATGCAGGAAGTGAGCTTACCTGCTCATCTTTAGCTTTCAGAAGGCATGGACCAAGGGAAGTCAAAGTGTCCTAGTCCCAGAGGAAACAGTGTGTCCAGCAAAGAATTTAGTAAGGGATGAAGTGTAGGAGCTGGAAAACTCAGTGAAGGCTAAGCTCTGCTGCCCAGGACAAATCTGCCCTAAAATCACCTCATACTGAACTAATGAAAGGCCCGTATTTCTTTCAACCTGCGTGGTGCAGAATCAGCACGTGTGAGTTAAGTGGCTCTAGCTGTGAAAATTGGCAAACAGCATGAGGTAGGAGGCACAGTGAATCTCACCGTGAGGTCCCAAATCAGCAGTGTCAGCATCACCTGGGAACCTGTAGGAAATGTAAGTTCTCAGCCCCACTCCAAACCTATCAATCAGAAACTGGGGGTAGCGCCCTGCAGCCCCTGTTCCAGGAAGTCCTCCTGGCAGTTCTGCTGCAGGCTGACTGCAGTATTTTACTGAAAGCATGGTGGAGAGACAGGCCCAATGTGGCTAAGGACAGGCATTGTATATAGGCTTGACAAGGCACTTTAAAAGAGCTAGTGAAGACTAAAGCCAGTTTACAAGGAGAATAAAATCCAGTAGAGATATTGTAAAATGATTTTTAATCAAACATAGCCTCATGACCAACAACAATAAAGAAGTTGGATAAATGTGTGCATGCTAAGTCCTTCAGTCAGGTCCAACTCTTTACAACCTTATGGGCTGTAGCATCCCAGGCTCCTTTGTCCATGGGATTCTCCAGGCAAGAATACTGGAGTTGGTTTGCCATGCCCTCCTCCAGGGGATCATCCTGAACCAGAGATGGAACCTGCATCTCTCTATGTCTCCTGCATTGGGAGGCAGGTTCTTTACCACTAGCGCCACCGGGAAAGTTTGGATGAATGTAAATTCTAGGTTAAAAAAAAAAGTGACAATTTAATAACAGGCATTCATAATCTTTGCCTCTTAAGCTTTTTATTTCCCAATCACATAAATACGTCTACTGGTAAGGACACCACTTAGAATTTTCAATAATTCATATATCTCTTTTCAACATATATCTTTAGCAAAGTCAGGGATACCACCTTAGGTAGGTAGCTCTTTTGGCAGGGTGGTCATGTAATATAAAAATATTTAACAGAGTATCCTGAAAAACTGCTAAAAATCCTGAGTCCAAAACATGTTTTCAGAAAGTTACATGAAAATAGCAATGTGAAAAAGAAAAAAAAAAAAAAGACATCTGCCAAATATTTAGTTCCAACCAAGGAAGCCTGGGAGAGATGCTAGATCAAAACATTAAAATGACTCTGCCTCTGCAGTTGTAGGGGCATGTCAGCTTAAGGTTGAAATTCTCAGGAAATTGGTGAGATCTGAAAAAGAAAAATGGAAGAAAAATGTGTAGTCTTGGTATTAAGTAGAGCTATAAAATGGGCTTCCCAGGTGGTACCAGTGGTAAACACCTGCCTGCTAATGCAGGAGATGTAATAGATGTGGGTTTGATCCCTGGGTTGGAAACGATCCCTTAAAGGAGGGCATGGCAACCCACTCCATATTCTTGCCTGGAGAGTCCCATGGACAGAGGAGCCTGGCAGGCTACAGTTCATAGGGTCACAAAGAGTCAGACATGACTAAAGCAACTTAACCCACATGCACACAGAGGTATAAAATAAAGAAATAACAAGCAGTCATAAGAGTTAAGACTTCATAGACACATCTATATGTTTGTATATAACTAAGAGGCTGGAATATTCTGAAGAAATCGACACTCTTATATGTATAAGCAAGATTCAATGGAGATGTTACAGCTTGAATAAGAAGATGCACAAAGACAAATGTATTGATACTGGTTAGCTGTAATATATTTAAATATTTTACTTAATCCAGTAAGCACTAGGCTGAAGAAGACTTTTGGGCATCATTTCTACCCATGTATTGTGACATAAAAGTAAACGCTCACTCTTTGCCCTCCCAAGCACATCACACACAGACACACACATGTGTAACTCATCTCTCTTCTAAAGTTAATATCCCAAAGGCATCTCCAGATTTAAGCCCATCATGTTTAACTGTGGCATTTCTCAGTGCAGAGAAGTGGAAGGAAAGACTGAGGGAGGGAGAGCTCTCCTCCCTGGCGATCATGTGGGATGTGACTGCCTGGAGCCACACACAGTGTTGTCCAAGATAATATTGAGCATAGTCCTGGAGGGCGTTGAGCCTTAGAGTAATAAGTGATTATTATTAAACAGTTACTGATTAGCACAAACAGCTCTGTATTCTCTAAGCCAAATACTTTCTCTGTAGTCATAGAATAGAATAAATTATACCATGCTTAGATAGAGGTAAAGTATCACATTTTGAGAAAATGCATGTAAAAGAGCTATATCTTGCCTGGGAAATCCCATGGACAGAGGAGCCTGATGGGCTATAGTCCATGGGGTCCCAAAGGATCAGACATGACTGAGTGAGCAGCACAGCTGTCAAGAGAGCCACAATTTTCAGAGCTGGATTTGAAGATTTGGTATTACAAGACCCCTGTGGTTGAAGGGTCAAAGAGAAGAAAGCATATATTTCCATGAGGCTCTTTATCTTCCTGAAAATAGGAGTCCTTGATAATTCACAGAAATGTTTAAAGGAGTAGTTTTAAAAATTAATTATCTGGAAGTGCTTGTTGTTGAGAGAGCATCATAGGTTTTGATTAAAGTTTCAAGGAGCAGTAACAGAAAGGCTCCTAAATGCTGGTCTGTCTAGATGACTGTAGCAGAGCCTGACTAGTCCTTTATCACTCATTTTCTCTGGGAAAGGTTATTACACAACTAGACTGCATTCCCCTCCCTCCCTTCCAGTTGGTTAGGGCTCTGTAGCTGAGCTGTAATTAACAGAATGAGAATGGATTAGTGTTTGGCCACTTCCAACCTTGCCCATGAAAACCTCTCATGTTCTGTACATCTGTGTCTGTTTTTCTGTTTTGCATATAGGGTTATCGTTACCATCTTTTTAAATTCCATATATATGTGTTAGTATACTGTATTGGTCTTTATCTTTCTGGCTTACTTCATTCTGTATAATGGGTTCCAGTTTCATCCATCTCATTAGAACTGATTCAAATGGATTATTTTTAATGGCTGAGTAATATTCCATAGTGTATATGTACAGAACAGACTTTTAGACTCTGTGGAAAGGCGAGGGTGGGATGTTCAGAGAGAACAGCATTGAAACAAGTATACTATCAAGGGTGAAACAGATCACCAGCCCAGGTTGGAGGCATGAGATGGGTGCTCAGGGCTGGTGCACTGGGAAGACCCAGAGGGATGGGATGGAGAGGGAGGCAGGAGTGGGAATTGGGATGGGGAACACATGTAAATCCATGGCTGATTCATGTCAATGCATGGCAAAAACCACTACAATATTGTAAAGTAATTAACCTCCAATGAATAAAAATAAGTGGAAAAAAAAGAAAAGAAAGAAAACCTCTCATGTGCTTCTCCACATTCTTTCCCTCATCCTCCCACAAAATGCTAAAGATAGGAGAGAATGCTAACTTTCAGGGATGTCAGAACCACACTTGAAAGGAGCCAGAATGGAAAATCACCCACAATGATGCACTGTAATGTGAGCTAAACATTTCTAATGTGTTAGTTCTCTAGTGCCTGGGATGGTTTTCATAGGTATTAGCCTAATACATGAAATTCGTTCGCCATTGAGCCATGCCATATCTGCGTAAATATATATTAATAGATAGTAAAGCCACTTGTTTGCTTGCTCAGTCATTAAGCTGTGTCTGACTCTTTGCAATCCTATGGACTGTAGCCTGCCAGGCTCCTCTGTCCATGGGATTGCCCAGGCAAGAATACTGGAATGATTGCTGTTTCCTTCTTCAGAGGGGCTTTCAAACCCAGAGATCAAATCTGTGTTTCCTGTACTGGTAGATAGGTTCCTTGCCACTAAGCCACCTGGGACGCCCCAGTGGAACAAGTGATCAGAAAAAAAAAAAAAAAAAAGGTTACCTGACACTTGCTAATCAAATCTCTAACACAAATTATATACTATTAAAGCATATGTTAGAGGTAGACATATTCTGTAGCAGATTGGGGTGAAGAAATGCTCTATTGGGATGAAAAAACAAAGCTAAACTTTTAAGAAGAATGCACACTTTGAAACTTTATAAATAAGAGTTAGGTGGCATCTCAATAGTGATTAAAGGGCTTGGGAGCTTGGGTTGTATAGGAATTTGGCTTGCAAGCATCCTTCATTCTCCACATGCCTATCAGTTGTTAGAACTTACGATTTATGTGCTAAAATGGACAAAGAAGCCTAAAGGATCTTTAGAAAAATCCTAAGGTACAATTCTCATAGACAAGTTTGGGGAATTTATATGGCAACCTGTTCAAAGAGTAAAATTTGAATCTTACTCCAGAGACTATTTGACACCAAATAATCTCTGTCATCTGACTCTTTGGTGCCCGCTGGACTCAACGTGGCAGTGATGGTAATGCTATTAGAAGATCTCTGTTATGGGACAGTGCTTAGCACCGAGGATGGTTCTCATTCTTGTTTCACTAACTAGATGTGGAAGACAGTCTGTACCATGTAGGAACTGCTGAGTGTAGAAGATTGTCATAGAGCAAGTATGTTAAAAGGCTTTATGTGCTGGTCCAAATTGTGACTCTGGGAATATCTATTCTATCTCAGATTAGAAAGCCTAGATTTTCCAGATAGAGAAGATGAGCCTTATCTACAGGGAAATTACAAATTTATTCCTGACTTTAGCATAAACTTCACTGATATAATAAATATTTGACTTGGTCTTGCTATTAGGTATCTCAGTATATTTTCTTATTGTTATCATAATGGCTTTCTTTGAGGGAAATTTCCAAGTTTTTGCAAAAGGACAAATAAGAGGACCAAATACTTCCTCTATGGTTTCTGGAGACGGCATGTGACTTAATGTTTTGCTATTGAACTACTGAAGCAAAGACTGCGGTAATGATGGAATTCAGGTGTCTGGTCTCCAGTCCAACACTCCTGTGATGATGTGAGCTCTGATGAGAGCAGCTCTAAAGCCTCAGAACAGCCCTGATTTTTGTTTCTTCTTTTAAGATATACAGTTACTGTTGTTTATAAGTGAGACGTAACTGACACAACTGATTGAAATAATTCTAGGATTGAGAATTCCCTTGCGGTTCAGTGGTTAGGATTCTGCACTTTCACTGCCAGGGTCCCAGGTTTGATGCCTGTTTGGGAGGTGAAGATCCCACAAGAAAACTGTGTCACTTGGATATTTTCTAGGTACCCCATTTCTGTTAAGTACATATTTGTAAGGGAAAGAATTATTTTAAAAGTGTGTTATTTTAATTCAAAGCTGAATATCCAAAAATTGGCATCAGAGTTTTCACAGCATATGATGAGAAGGCTGTGTATTAAACTATCCTTTTCTTTTGCTACAATATATCCTTTGAAAGCTTCTCAATTCTTGAGAGACAAGTCTTACAAAGAGTTCTTGAACCTTCAGAAAACATCATATACTTTCATCTTACACCTCTGATCAGATAGAAATGTATTTTCTAGAACTGTGTTGTTTTAATAATACATTGTGTGATTTTGGGGGAAAAACACAACGTTAATAGCTGCAAAGGACTACAGAAGTTGTTATGTGTATTTGAAAACTTTCTGCAAGTATACTTCAGAAACAAAAGTCTCAATATAATCAATTGATACGGCTTTTTCTTTTAGTAAATTGCCAAAGTGTATTGTTATACAATATTAAACAAGAGTAGGGAATATGAAGGGATTTATGTTTTATCATTCAGTAAATCACATTTATAATTCTCAAAAATTCTTCAAACAAAATAAAGGATTTTTTAATAGATGAGCTTTATATTTACAGACAGAAAGATGTGTTTATGCCAAAATGGGCTTCCTACAGTCCTTATAGTTTAAATACACCTGCACTCTATGGGGTGCAAAAATCAGCCTCTTTCTCAAACAGTCCTCAAAGAGTTGTTTTGCTTTAAGTAATTACACATAAATAAAGTTGTCATATATAACCCTCAGGTATTCAATATTTCAGGAATATTTATGTAATATAAATTAATATATACTGCAAACACTATTAGTCATAATAAAATGTGTTTTTATAAAACTAATATAAAATTAAGAAAAATGTCCTCATGTATTTGTCTATTTAGCATCTAGAATGTATCTGGCCCTGAATTAGAAGTCAATAATACAAAATAAAATCATCATGTCTTTCACCTAAAAGAACCTAGAGTCTATGCATTCTAAGAGTAAGAAAAGAAAGTTCATATATGCCAATAAAATGGACAACTTGGAAGAAATGGACAAATACTTAAAAAAGTATAACTTTCTAAAACTGAACCAGAAAGAAATAAAAAGTATGAACAGACCAGTCACAAGCATGGAAATTAAAATTGTAATAAAAAAAGTTAAAGCCCAGGACCAGATGGCTTCACAGGTGAATTCCACCAAAAGTTTAGAGAAGAGCTAACATCTATCCTACTCAAACTCTTTCAGAAAATTGCAGAGGAAGAAAAATTCCCAAACTCATTCTATGAGGCCACCATAATTCTGATACCAAAACAAAGATGCCACACACACACATACACACACAAAGAAAGCTACTGACCAATATCACTGATGAACATAGATGCAAAAATCCTCAAGAAAATTCTAGTAAACTACACATCATGATCAAGTGGGCTTTATTTCAAGGTTTCAATGATTCTTTAATGTTCACACATCGATCAATGTGATACACCATATCAACAAACTGAAAAATAAAAACCGTATTATTATTTCAATAGATGCAGAGGAAGCCTTTGAGAAAATTCAACACCCATTGATACCTCAGCTGGTAAAGAATCCGCCTGCAATGCAGGAGACCGTGGTTTGATTCCTGGGTTGGGTAGATCTCCTGGAGAAGGGGACAGATACCCACTCCAGTGTTCTGGCCTGGAGAATTCCATGGACTGTATAGTCCATGGGGTTGCAAAGAGTCAGACACAACTGAGCAACTTTCACTTAGGATAAAACTCTCCAGAAAGTAGGCATAGAAGGAACATACCTCAACATAAAAGCTGTATAAGACAAAGCCACAGTAAACATTGTCCTCAATGGTGAAAAATTGAAAGCCTTTCTTCTAAAATCAGGAACAAGACAAGGGTGCCAACTCTCACCACTACTATTCGGGCACTGTTCAAAGCCCAACTTTGTCACTCTCCTCTTTCACTTTCATCGAGAGGCTCTTTAGTTCTTCTTCGCTTTCTGCCATAAGGGTGATGTCATCTGCGTATCTGAGGTCATTGCTATTTCTCTTGGCAATCTTGATTCCAGCTTGTGCTTTGTCCAGCCCAGAATTTCTCATGATGTACTCTGCATATAAGTTAAGTGAGTAGAGGGTCAATATACAGCCTTGACGTACTCCTTTCCCAATTTGGAACCAGTCTGTTGTTCCATATCCAGTTATAACTGTTGCTTCTTGACCTGCATACATATTTCTCAGGAGGCAGATAAGGTGGTCTGGTATTCCCATCCCTTTTAAAGATGTTCAGTATCACGCATTAATAGAGAAATGCAAATCAAAGCCACAATGAGGTATTGTCTCACACCAATCAGAATGGCCATCATCAAAAAGTCTACAAACAATAAATGCTGGAGAAGGTGTGAAGAAAATGCTTAGACCCCTCTTATACTGTTGGTAGGAATGTAACAGTATAGCTACTATACTGGTATAGCCACTATGGAGAACAGTGTGGAGATTCCTTAAAAAACTGGGAATAGAACTGCCATTAGGATCCAGCAATCACTCTGCTGGGCATACACCCTGAGAAAACTAGAACTGAAAGAGACATATTACCCCAATATTCTTTGCAGCACTAGTTACAATAGCTAGGACATGGAAGCAACCTAAATGTCCCTCGGCAGATGAATGAATAAGTAAGGTGTGATACATACACACAATGGAATATTACTCAGCTATAAAAGGAACATATTTGAGTCAGTTCTAATGAGGTGGATGAAACTGGAGCCTATTATATAGAGTGAAGTAAGTCAGAAAGAGAAAGACAAATATTATATATTAATGCATATTTATGGAATTTAGAAAAGACAGTACTAATGATACTATATGCAGGGGAGCAAAACAGACACAGACATGAAGAACAGACTTTTGGATTCAGTGGGAGAAGGTGAGGGTGGGATGATTTGAAGAAAATACCATTTAAACCTGTATATTACCATATGTAAAATAGATGACCAGTACAAGTTCAATGCATGAAGCAGGGCACCCAAAGCTGATGTACTGGGACAACGCTGAGGGATAGGGTGATGGGGTCTCAGGATGGGGTGTACACATGTATACCTGTGGCTGATTCATGTTGATGTATGGCAAAAACCATCAGAATATTGTAAAGTAATTATTATCCAGTTAAGATAAATTTTAAAAAATAGAATTGTCATGATAATCCAGTTTTAATCCTGACTCTTTTTATCAATTAAAAAAAAGGAAAATTCACACATGAGGCAATAAATAAGATATGCTGTGTCAATGTCTGTCTGTGTGCATTTTTTGGGAGTGTGAGTACATGTGTGTCAGTGAGAGACAGAGACCTATAATTTAAAGGCTTTCTCTGGTGGTACAGTGGTTAAGACTCCATGCTCCCTCAGCAGGAGGCACAGGTTCAATCCCTAGTCAGGGGACTAAAGTCTAGAATGCTGCAAGGTAGGGCCAAAAAAAAAAAAAAAAAGAAAGAGAGAGAAAGCTTAAAAGTTTAATAAAACATGGGAGCATTTTCATCTCTCATTAAGAGTTTGTGGAAGTTTTCTCAGAAAAGTGAATCTTGAATAGAAAATTTCAATTTAAAAAAAAAAAGAAAAAAATTTCAATTTGTTTGGGAGGCATGAAAAAGTGACTATTACAAAAATGGACAAATATGGAAACAGAGTAAACAATCACAAGAAAATAAAATATTGAAATGTGGTGGCAAAAAAGGCTTTGGAGACAGAAGTCAGATCATGAAGACTCAAAAAAGCAGAGGGGACTGTCATACAGAGTGAAGTTTAAGTCAGAAAGAGAAAAACAAATATCGTGTATTAATGCATACATGTGGAATTTAGAAAAAATGGTATAGATGATCTGATTTGCAAAACAGAAATAGAGACACAGACCTGGAGAAAAAACATATGGATGCCAAGGGGGACCTGGGAATGGATAAATTGGGAACTTGGGATTAACATATATTAACATTTATATATACTATGTATAAATTGATAGCTAATGAGAACCTACTGTATAGCACAGGGAACTCAGTGGTCCGTGGTGACCTAAATGGCAATAAAATCCAAAAAAGAGGGAATATTTGTAAATGGATAGCTGACTCACTTTACTGTACAACAGAAATTAATACAACACTGTAAATCAACTATACTTGGATAAAAATTTTTTTAAAAATAATAAGAAAAGGGAGGGGGGATCGGGATGGGGAATATGTGTAACTCAATGGCTGATTCGTGTCAATGTATGACAAAACCCACTGAAATGTTGTGAAGTAATTGGCCTCCAACTAATAAAATAAAATTAAAAAAAAAAAAAAAAAGAAAAGCAGAGTGATTTCATCTTCCAGTTAATGGAGCAGCATGGATTGCTCACTTTTTCTAAACTTTGCATACCCAGTACATTTTTTCAAAATAGAGCCTGTATTCTGCTCTGTGATGCAGCCAGTTGTCAGAAGCCCAACACTGAAATCCTTACCCCAACAACTCTCTCCTCTGGACGACCTGACAGCTCCCTCCCCATCTCGCTGATTTCATTCTGTGCCTTTACACGTCCGCTGGCCACTCACAGCCAACGTCCTCTTCACATTTGTCACGGATCGGTCATCCCTCTGCCCTAAAACCTTCACGGGACAGACATATATACACCGCCATGTGTAAGATAGTTAGTGGGAAGCCACGGGGTAGCACAGAGAGCTCAGCTCGCTGCTCCACGATGACCTGGATGGGGGGATGAGGGGTGGGAGGAGGGAGATCCGAGGGACAAATGTCTACGTACAGTGGACTCACGCTGTTGCCCAGCAGAATCCAACACAACCTTGTAAAGCAACTGTACCTCAATTAAAACCAAACCAGAACAAAAGTCTCCAGGGAACTCTCTTTTCTTGACACACAGTAAAAGTGGAATTCCAGAACAGGCCTTAGAGTTCAATTATCAGGCTCCCAGTAGCCTCCTCAACCTTCTTGACTCCTGCTTTTCTCCATATTCATGCTGATTCAACTGTAGTGGCCCCGGCTACTGCCAGAGCATCTAAAGTAAGTTTCCATCTTCAGATTTATGCTGGCATCCCTTCTGCCTGGCATGCTCCTTTGCCAGAAGCCTTACAAGTCCCTATGCTTCCTCCGGACTCTGTCAATTCCCATCCTCAGAGCCCCCTTCCCTGACCACCTCCTCTAGAAGAGGATCCTCTTGGGTGCTCTGGATGCTCTCCATTTTTTTTTCCTTTATAATGTTTTCACTTCCTGAAATATTGAGTATCTATAAATTATATATCAGTAATATCTATAATTTAACAATATATTGAACATCTTTCTCTGTAGAAAGTCAGCACCGTGAGATCTGGTATGTTAATTTTATTGTTCAGATCCAAGCATGTAGAAAAATGCTTGAGGCATAGTAATAGAAAATCATTAAATATTTTGCTAAATGAATAAATTTGATTGTTGATTCTATGATATGAATGTTGTTATTTAAATATTAAATGTGTGTGTGTGTATATATACATATATCCATGAAATGAAATGATCACAATTCAAACATCATTCTATTAAACCATATCTTAATTACATCATGTCATTATAATAACACAAAGAATCTTACCAGGTGTAAGCAATATTCATATGGAAAATAATCTGTTTTCCTGGTTTTTATTGCTTTTATAAATATGTTATAGGCAAGGACATTCATGTTTTGAGTATTAACTGATGAAGATATATCATAAATAGGATAGGAGAGGGTGAGATGTATGGAAAGAGTAACAGGGAGACTTACATTACCATATGTAAAATAGTCAAGGTGAATTTGCTGTATGGATCAGGAAAATCAAACAGGGGCTCTGTATCAATCTAAAGGGGTGGGATGTGGTGAGAGATGGGAGGGAGGTTCATAGGGAGGTTCCCCTCCCTCTGGCTATGGCTGATTCATGTCGAGGTTTGACAGAAAACAACAAAATTCTATAAAGCAATTATCCTTCAGTAAAAACATAAATTAAAAAAAAAATAGGATAAAATTTAAGTCATTTGAAGTGGAATGAAATTTGCTTTTGTAAATACATTCATCAAAATTTTTGCTTTTAGAAGACTTAAGTTGTAATATTAGCATATGACATTGTTAGGACATAAGTACTTCTAATTTAGTCTTCCTCATTACAAAAACTAATTAATAATAATGGAGAACAGCCCTTGAGTGAGTTCACTGAGTGACATTTACTCAGAGCTCATCTCAGTGATAGTAAATGATGTGCTTGAAAAACTTCAATGTCTGAACTTGAAAGATGATTAAGTAATTTCACTTAATTCTTCCATGTGTTGGCCTGTGCTTTGCATCATTGCTGTTACTAGTGGTGGTACAGTTGCTCAGCTGTGTCCGACTGTTGCAACCCCATAGGCTGTAGCCCACCAGGCTCTTCTGTCCATGGAATTTCCCAGGCCAGACTACTAGAGTGGGTAACCATGTCCTTCTTCATGTCATTGCTGTTATTTTTCCCTTTATTCTGATCAGTTCCCTTTCAAGTGAATTGAATACTAGTTTATCTTCGATTGGCCCATTATTAAAAGATTTTATCTATGTTTAATAAAATCTATAGATGTTTCTACAGATACCTATTGGTTACAGTTTCCTACTTTTTATTAAAAAATATTTTGTTGTAATAAAGTATAGTCTTTAGATATGAGTACATATTTTCTATCCTGTTTCTCTCTGAATACTTCAGTGGCTGACCTGCACTGGATTTAATTAAGACTAAATTAGATATCAATTTTTTTTCAACTTTCCTATGTTTAATGTTTGCAACAAACGGTTCCCTAAGTGGAAATCATCCATCTGCAATTTGTAATCAAATAGAATATTTTCAGGGAAGTATAAATTTTATAGAAATGTTTCTATTTTGACTTTACATAAAAAATAGTAGTGATAATTAAGACCTTTGGAGAGTTTTCTGTGTTTCTGAATTTCTGAGAATTCTTCACAGAATTCTCATTTTGTAGATTACAGAATCAAGATAAAGAATTGAGCAGACAAATAACTTAGTAGAAGAATTTTGATATGAACCCTATTGTGACCTTTGGCAGCATGATCTCAAACCCTGATGTTTTAACCACAACTCACAATCCATGTCCTACTTGGGGGAAATGAACCAGCCAGGCACTAACACCGCAGGGATATTTAAAGGAGGAAAAAAAAAAATAGAGTGATGGGAGCTTCTGAAAATAAATATGTACTTTTGACTGGTAATCACTGTGTAATAAAATGATATCCAAAAGTTACTGATATAGTTATGCCAACTAGCAGGCAGAGAGGATTCCAGATATATTCATTTTAGAGTTAACTACTAGGAAATAAGATCAAAGCTAATATAATGATTTACAGTAGCATGGTCTGTTAAATAGAGATTGTCAATAGACTTCTAAATGCTCTCTCCACCCAACTCTTAGTTACTTCTATCCATTTTAAACAGAGCAGCAAGGGGACTTCCCTGGTGGTCCAGTGGTTGAAAGTCTGTCTTCCAAGGCAGGCAGCGCGGGTTTGATCCCTGGGCGGGGAACTAAATTCCCACCTGCTGCAGGGCAGCAAAGCCCATGCACCACACCACTACTGAGCCTCACACTGTGGAACCTGCGTTCCGCAATAAGACAAGCCCATGAGGCTAAAGGCAGAGCCCATATACCACACAAAGACCAGCGCAGCCAAAAACAAACCAACAAAGGCAACAGAGCAGCAATAGTGATCTTGAAACATCTAAATCTTTAAGATTTATGAAAAATCCTTCAGCAACTTTCTACTGCATTTGAACTAAAATCCACATTTCTTAACCTAGAACACAAGGCCCTGTCTACCTACCTGTAGCCCAAACTTACTCCTGCTGTGGACTTCTTTCTATGTTTCAACTCTCTGGGCTTCTTCCAACGTGGCAAGGAGGTATTTGAACTTGATACTCCATCTTCATATTGTACTTTCCCCTTGCTCTTGCTAACTTCTACTCAGCATGCAAATTTGACTTTAAATGTAGATTTCCTGAATGGAGTTCTACCTGATAGTCTTCTGAAGCACAGTTTTATCTTACACAGACTACCAGAATTTGTAAGTGCATGTTGACTTGTCTTTCTTTGTTTCTTTCTTAAAAAATGTAAGCTTGTATAGGCATAGAGTTTAAGTGTACATGTGTAAGCTTGCAGAGGTCACCACACTCAATAACACTATAAGCACTTCAACCCTTTGATTTATCTTTTGTTTTATAAGTCTTTCTAAACTGGGTCTGTATGCATCAGTAGATAGAATAATTAAACACAGCATAACCTCTCTCTGGCTTCCCTGATAGCTCAATTGGTAAAGAATCCACCCGCAATGCAGGAGACTCTGGTTTGATTCCTGGGTTGGGAAGATCCACTGGAGAAGGGATAGGCTACCCACTCCAGTATTCTTGGGCTTCCCTTGTGGCTCAGCTGGTAAAGAATCTGCCTGCAATGCAGGAGACCTGAGTTTGATCCCTGGGTTGGGACGACCCCTTGGATAAGGGAAAGACTACCCACTCTAGTATTCTGGCCTGGAGAACTCCATGGACTGTAGTCCATGGGGCTGCAAAAAGTCAGACAGGACTGAGCAACTTTCATTTTCACCTCTCTCTCATGATTCACAATATATGCTTCAGTATGGCACTAAAAGTAGTTTTTAAACAGTGAATAAAGAAGCCACTTCAACCACTGACTAGAAAAACTGTCACCATCAATATTATTTGGAATTTTGTTAAACAACTAACAAATAAATGGCCTCCATTTACAATCTACTAAATCACTGTCTCTAGGGGCTAAGGATTGGAAATGTATATTTCAGCTAAGACCTTTAGATGGATCTTATGAATACTAATGTTTGAGAAGCACTACTGTAAACAAATTTAAGTTTTTATGAGCTTACTTATTTATTAATTAAGCCCTGCCCATAATGGGTCATACCTATAATGTTAAGTCATGGTCCATAAGCTTCAGAGTGTACCAGTGAAGATAACTTTTTAGTAAGTTAACATCCAGAAGCCTTTTATTATCTGGCCTCTATCCATACCAAAATGAATAAGGGAACTGGTAAAATGTAAGAAAAACAATTATTTTGCATAATTTCTTCATGTTGCCAGTTGATAGCATCTTTATCATTTCTACATGGGCTCTGTCTTGTGGCCAAGCTCTGATTTTTTCTTTCTTCTAGTAGTTATCTAGATGATTAAATTGTGAGCAGACAAACTGATGCTTTTTCAGAGTTTTATTGCTGAAAACTACTTATAGTCATTCTTCCTTTGTTGATTTTAGTTGTTCCTGTTAATTATTTGGCATCATAATTCAGAAATTAGAAAACAATATGGACAATTGATGCCAGAAACATAGCACAAATTGTTCTTTAGTGTGATAACACTGGGCTCCCAAATGGGTTCTATTGGAATAATCAAATGATAATTCCTCAAATAACTGTGTTTGGGATTGAAGGTTTTCCAGATGGATGTTTTTCTATGAAATAAATTACTTCACCCTGTCTCTCCCTGGAAGGAATGAACAAAGAAAGGAAGGAAGGGAAAGAAAGAATGACTGAATGAAAGGAAGGAAGGAAGAGAAAGGATAAAAGAAATACATAAACGTTTTATATTCTTTATGAGCTGGTTAGTTAGGTGCAGCCATAAAAGGAGACCAAGAGGCTCAGAAAAAAACCAGGTTTATAATACACAGAGCTCCTAAAGACAAGAAGCATAGCATGATGCCATGCAGGGCCTTCAAGGAAAGCACCAGGGTGGTCAGGAGGCAGAAGATGTAGGGCAGGCTGGCTGGGGCCTCTACTGAACATTCATAGGAAAGGCAGAGCAGCGCAGCGTGGGACAGGGAGGACAGGTGAGGATCTGGCTGTTGGAATAATTTTGGAGGGCTTTTGACAAGGGTGGGCCCTAGTTGTTTGGAGCCTGGCCCTGGGGTATTTAAGGCAGAGAAATGTAGCTTCCTGGGTGCAAGGGCCAGACAGGGGAATAGGGGAGGCAAGGCTTTGGACTGGTTAGTTTGTATATCAAAGGTTATGTTCCTGGCTGAGCACTTCATTATCTCTGAAACAGTGAAAGGGTTAGCTGTGGGAAATTCTTTGTGACCCCTTGAACTGTAGCCTGACAAGTGCCTTTGTCCATGAGATTTTTCCAGGCAAGAATACTGGAGTGGATTGCCATTCCCTTCTCCAGGGGATCTTCCTGACCCAGGGATAGAATCTGGGTCTCCTGCATTGCTGGCAGATTCTTTACCATCTGAGTCACCAGGGAAGAACTTGGAGGGGCAGCCTCTCCTCAGTGAGAAAGATTTTTTGAGTTATCAAACCATTATAGCATACTGAAAATTAAGAACATTTATGATATAGTAAGTGTGTGTATCTTAAGTAAGTGTATCTTGAGTAAGTGGATATCCATCCACTCACATATCGCAATGCCTATTCTTTTAGTTTTTGCTAAATTTGTTACAATACTGCTTCTGTTTTACATTTCTGCTGTGAGACGTGTGGAATCTTAGCTCCCTGACCAGGTATCAAACCCAACTCCTTGCATTGGAAGGCAAAGTTATAACCACTAGAGGGACAGGGTTAAAAACATCTATGTTTTTGCATGATACCAATTACAGAAATAATATAAAAAGACTTCATTATACAAAAGGAAGAAAGGAAACAATAAAAAGCCACAGATCAATCAGAATTCATTCTTTGATATTAGAATGCTATAAAGTACATTTAATGGGATTTACTAAAAAATGATTTTCAAAGGAAGAGGGATACATCTAAGTACACTAAGCACTAGCTATGTAAAAATAAAATATACAGAGTTCTTGCAATTAATTTCTCAAATTTATTAGGAAAGTCCAGTATTTGCTACACATTACAATATAAACATGTGTTAGAGCAAGGATTTTGAACTTCTTTAGTCCACAGAATTTTTGATAGATTTATAGACCTCATTAGCCACTTAACTAAAACACATTCAACTGCTCCTCATCCTCTGTCACTTCTGTCCCAGTCCCTGTGTAGGTAAAAATATCGGCACAATTAGGAAAAAGGGTCTCACTTATGACACACCAGACAAGTCCATCTGTGAGCAAAAATCTATAGTGAAATTTTAACTGATGAGAGAAACAGAAATCATAAATTCAAGAAGATCACAAAATCATTCTCCATTAGCAAGCTGCTCTCTGAATCCATTTAAATATAATTTATTAACTTTTGGAAAAGTAGATTATGAAACAAGCTAAATTCTATAATTCTGTCCTATACATGTATATCATATTCCCACTTTATTACAAATTAAAAGATTGTGTGACATTTTTCAGGGTTCCATGATGCCTTTAACACATTTAAATTGCTTACCACTGTATTTTAGAAAAACTGCTTTAAAAATCAAGTAAGTAGACATCATTTCATTTATGTAGCCTTTGAAAGAGCATTTGAGTCATGTATTGATCATGTCTACATGGATAACTGAAAGTTCACAAATAAAATTTTAAAATATAAATAATAATATTTCCAAAGAGATAATCATTCAAAAATAAAAAATATATATATACATATATATATATTTATATATAAAATAATGACATACCCATCACTTCATGACAAATAGATGGGGAAGCAGTGGAAACAATGAGAGACTATTTTTTTGGGCTCCAAAATCACTGCAGATAGTGATTGCAGCCATGAAATTAAAAGATGCTTACTCCTTGGTAGGAAAGTTACGACCAACCTAGACAGCATATTAAAAAGCAGAGATATTACTTTGCCAACAAAGGTCCATCTGGTCAAGTCTATGGTTTTTCCAGTAGTCATGTACTGATGTGAAAGTTGGACTATAAAGAAAGCTGAGCACTGAAGAATTGATGCTTTTGAACTGTGGTGTTGGAGAAGACTCTCGAGAGCCCCTTGGACTGCAAGGAGATCCAACCAGTCCATCCTAACGGAAATCAGTCCTTGGTGTTCATTGGAAGGACTGATGTTGAAGCTGAAACTCCAATACTTTGGCCACCTGATGCGAAAAGCTGACTCATTTGAAAAGACCCTGATGCTGGGAAAGACTGAGGGCAGGAGGCAAAGGGGATGACAGAGGATGAGATGGTTGGATGGCATCAGTGACTCAATGGACATGAGTTTCAGTAAACTCCAGAAGTTGGTGATGAACAGGGAGGCCTGGTGTGCTGTGATTCATGGGGTCGCAAAGAGTTGGACACAACTGAGCAACTGAATTGAACTGAACTGAATACTAGTTTAATACCATGTGGTTTATAAAAGTAAACACAGTATCTTTACATGGTATTCTTTACCTTTAAAGTAGAAATAAAGAAGGGATAAGATGTCAGTTCAGACTATACTAATCAAGTGTCATGGTTAATATTAAATTCTGTGTATTTGGCCTCTGAATTATTTTCTTATAGATCATTTTGCTTTTGAAGTGTGTTTTTCCTTATGCCATTTTAATATTTAAATTCTGCCTCATTTTCCATAGTTTAATGTTGCTTTTTCCATATTAGGTAAGGAACTTTCTGCTGAAAGTGTGGAGATGGGAAGAATTTTGACCCTCACATTTTTTACTGCTGTTCCTTCTTAGGTCTCATTGTTGTTGTTGTGTCTAACTCTTTGCAACCCCATGGTCTAGCCCAACAGGCTCCTCTCTCCATGGGATTTTGAAGGCAAGAATACTGGAATGGGTTGCCATTTCCTCCTCCAGGGTATCTTCCCAACCCAGAGATCGAACCTATGTCTCTTGCATTGGCAGGCAGATCCTTTACCACTGAGCCACCGGGCAAGGCCCTGAGGACCCATTATCACACAGTAATAAGGAGATTTCTTTCAGAGATTCATATTCTTTACCTTTCTTCTGCCTATAAACTCTTAAGTAAAACATGGAACATTACTAAGGCTTAATGTACCAAAAATGAAGACTATAAAAGAAGCTGTGAAGAAATCTCCTATCTTATTTGTGAATTCCTTCAACTGCAACTGAGACAGGCTGGGACCTGGGATCCTTTGCTGAAGTGCTTACACCTAGACAAACATCTCCTTAAAAGCAAACAAACAACAGCAAAAAACTATACCAAGGGTCCTTGGTTAAGAAAAAGAAAAAAAGGTCCCCAACCTTTTTGCACCAGGAACCAGTTTCAAAGAAGACAATTTTCCACAGACTGGAGTGTCATGGGAGTGGTTTCAGGATGATTCAAGCATATTACATGCCTTGCACATTTTATTTCTATTATTATTACATCAGTTCCTCCTCAGATCATCAGATCCCAGAGGTTGGGGACTACTGCTATAAGGGACTAAAAATAGCATGCATGCACAGTTAGGGCAAATTACGGACAAGATACAAAAAGACCAAAAATCATACTGCCATTTCTGGTGGCTCAGATGGTAAAGAGTTGGCCTGCAATATGGGAGACCTGGGTTTGATTCCTGGGTTGGAAAGATCCCTTGAGAAGGGATGCCCACTCCAGCACTCTTGTTGGAGAATTCTGTGGACATTGGTGGACCCTGGTGGGCTGCAGTCCTTGTAGTTGCAAAGAGACAGGAATGAATGACTTTCACTTTCACTTTTTCAGGAGCAAGAGCAGGGACTACACAGGCACCCTGCACGTAGCACCACCACGGGGGTGGGCAGACCCTCTAAGTCGCCCCTCTGGCCCAACCATTGGACTGGTCACCCCATATAAGTCACCCTATATAAGGAACCAGCTTGTCCCCCCTCAGAAAGTAAACCAGGGAAGCAGTTCTTGTTTTTGCTTTCTTATCCTGTGGCAGGAGTCCCAGTGAAACCTTGCCTGAATTTCCTGTCTAGTCTTTTATCAATTTCTATCCACTGAGGAGGCCAGTTACTGGCCAGTTCTGGTCAGTAACCAGAATTACACTGACAACAAAAGAAATTCATTAGATTCACTAACCTGATTTTTAAAGTGAAAAGCTAAATGATATTAGCATAAACATTTGCAACTATTACCTAAGAGAATTCTGATGTCTGCCTCAACTCTGTGTGAAATTATTCTTGCATGGCATCTGTAATTGTTTCTGTCAGGAAAATGGAAACCTTGCCGATATTTACTAATGTGCCTTGGAGAGCACAGTAACCTTGGAGATTTGTGCAGTGTTACCTTTGGAAATGGAAATTTTGCAGATAGTTCATAAACCAGCTCCTCAACTCATGATAGCTAAATTCTTCTTGAGGCAACAGTTGTCCTTGGCAAAACCAGTTTTGTTACCATTTATAAACAAAGGGAATCAAATGATTCAATGATGACCAGGTATGTTTATTAGAAAACTTTATTCAAATCACGAGGTTAAGATATGATACTTACACGTGCCCTTTTTAACTCTATAAATAGAGTCAGAAATGAGCTGTGACCCTATCTACCAATGTAACTACATTACAAGGCAATTTTGATCTAGTTTATATGAGGGACTCTGTTTTAATTATATGGATAAAATCCACACAAAACTTTCTGCATCTCTTTATTTTTATTTGAAATAACTGTTTCCACATATTTGTAAGAAACTTTACTCTAAATTTGATTAATAGAAACTGATACTACCAAAAATAACTCAATTACACTTTCAACATTTTAGTTGTAAGAGATTAGACACTGAGAAAATTGAGGTAATGAGAAAGGTGAGCTCTATGGGGAAAAACAAATATATTGATATGTCCATCTCTAAGATTCTGAAATTCTGGTGTTTATAATGTTTTCTAAAAGGAATCCCCTAAAATGCAAGGATTATTCTATTCTTTCTTTTCTACCTCCTAGGGGCTTAATACCTAAATATTCATGATCCCAAGATTACAGTTAAGATTGGCCTGAGGATCAAGAGGCAAAGGTTATCCCACTTTTACTGATAGGAAGACTGAGAAATAGAAGTAATGAGGCAATTATGCATAAAAATAATATAGAAATTGGAATACTGGTCTCTTGACAGCAGAATCATCTTCTCTTTGAGCTAAGCAAAGCTATTCATTTTTAAGAAGTCAGAATCCAACTTAATTAGTGAGGTTGAGCATAGCACAGACTTTAATAGGCATTTATTTTAGTGTCTTTATGTTTTAATGTGTATTTTAGAATTTTAGATATCTTGGAAGAAGAGAAATATTGCAGTTCCGAAAGGGACATATTGTGTATTTTGTGAATTTTATTTATTTCTCTAATGGGTATTTTATGAACGGTTACACTCATTCTCCTCAAGTCTCTAGAACATAGCCCTGTCTTGGAAGAGACCAAAAGGACTACTGAAATGAATATCCAACTCTCCTCAAAGCTTAGTAACAAAAAACAAGTTATTCGTGAATGGTCATCCTTTCAAACTTTAAAATTTCTTAGCTCCTCATTCAAAATATTCACTTTTATGAACACATTATGATATTAAGCACCCATTCTTAACAAATAAACTTGTTCTTTTGGCTTCCAATTCTGTTTTTATTTTACAAAATAATGAAGAGATAGATTCCAACTCAACTATCAGGAGCCAAATATATATATCAACAGCAACAGGAGTTGAAGATTGGACTTCAAGGATTCAAAGTACAATATAAATTTTTGGTGTAGATTATGTAAAATACTGCATTCATGCTGAATTTTTAGCTACTACTATGTTAGAAAGTAGAGATAAGGTCAATTGAAAACATTAATGGAAGCAACCAAAATGTCCACTGTCAGATGAATTAACAAAGATGTTGTATATGTATATATGATATGTGTGGAGTAATACTCAGCCATGAAAATAATGAAATACTGCCATTTGCAGCAACATGAATGGACCTAAAGATTATCATGCTAAATGAAGTAAATCAAAGACAATATCATATAATATCACATATAAGTGAAATCTAAAAATGATACAAACAAAAAGAAAGTGAAAGTGAAGTCGCTCAGTCGTGTCCAACTCTTTGTGACCCCATGGACTGTAGCCTACCAGGCTCCTGTGTCCGTGGGATTCTCCAGGCAAGAGTACTGGAGTGGGTTGCCATTTCCTTCTCCAGGGGATCTTCCTGACCCAGGGATTGAACCCAGGTCTCCCATGTTGCAGGCAGAGGCTTTACTGTCTGAGCTACCAGGGAAGCTGATACAAACAAAAGTATATACAAAACAGAAAGAGATGCATAGACACAGAAAACAAGCTTCTGCATACCAAAGTGGAAAGTTGGGGGTGAGGATGAATTAGGAGTTTGGGATTAACACATACAGAATACCATATATAAAGTAGAAACCAAGGGCCAACTGTGTAGGACAAGAAACCACACACAATATTTCGTAATGACTTATAAGGGAAAAGAATCTGAAAAAATGCATATATGTATAATGAATCACTTTGCAGTACAACCTGACACTTAACACAACATTGTAAATCAACTATACTTCAAGAAAAAAAAGGCCATGTGCAAAAAGTCCAAAAGTGAATATAAGTATATGAATGTGCTGAAATAAGCAGGCAAAAAAAAACAAATGTATCACTTGAAAAGACTATAATTTTGACTTTTTTCCTAAGTAATTCAGTTCAAGTTATTTTTTCCACCATATCAAACAAAGAAGATAGCCCTGTATCTCATAAACCTCCCTTCTTTATAAACTTGATGAAATGTAGGACAATCAGAAAGCAGAGATATAAATAAATATTCTCTATTTTCCAGACTTAAAGGGAAAAAAGTGACTGGAAGTAATTGCAGGTTCTCATTTGTGTGCTGTGCTGTGCTTAGGCACTCAGTCATGTCCAATCTTTGCAACTCCATAGACATGTAGCCCGCTAGCCTCCTCTGTCCATGGGGATTCTCCAGGCAAGAATGCCGGAGTGGGTTGCCATGCGCTTCTCCAGGGGATCTTCCCAACCCAGGGATCAATTCTTTACCATCTGAGTCACCAGAGAAGCTCCTTTATGTGGTTAAAAGCAAGATTTGATGGATGAACTGATGAATGGGTAGATTGATGATAGATGGATAGGAAAAGTCAATGTTTTAACATGATCATAGCTCAGTCTCTTAATGTGAAAGATATACTTAAGAGATTCTCATCTTTGCACTATTGCTTTTAATGAACGTGATTAAAGATTGTAAAGAAACGATGCAATCCTATTTTCTGAGTACTGTTCCCCTGAGTGCCCCCCTCCCCCATCTTGGCACTTAGAGTGTTTCATTGTTATGCCACAGTGGTCCTGCCTAAAGAGCCACCTGTATTTATATATCACTGTGGGCCTGTATTTATATATCACTTTTGGGCAGCAATCATTCCCTCAGCCCAAAGCTTCCATCCCAGGAACAGCTGTTTCACCACCACAAACAATAATCTAATAAATATAGATTTAAAAAAAAAATTGTCCTTCTATTCATCTCCCTATTATTTGCAGTCTGCAGAGAAACACACCATTCATACTAATGGTGGTCTCCTGCAAAATTTGTTTCACTTTTTGTCTAGGGGACTGGGAAGGAGCAGTACTTAATCTCCAATTGGAAATAAATAGCTGAACTCTGGAAGAAAAGCAGGGATGAAACTTTCTGCATGTAATTACTTTATTGATTAACATGTAAATGTTTTACAATTATTTCTCATATACATGTTGATCCACTTATTGAATTACAATGACTGTGATCATTTTATTCCTTAGTAAAAAGATCATATGAATAATTCCTAATGTCATCTCCTTCAAAGTTATTTTCTAAACTTCAGTTTGTTAAATTCAGACTTAACGAAATAATAGAATAATTTTGTTGCAGGCAGAAACTTTTATTTTTCACTATCAATGTATCACCCCATGGTTAATTTTCTATTGATTTCTAATAATCTTTTTTTTTTTCTTTTTCTCATGGGGTAATTCACAAAGAATGAAAATAGACTTTCAAAAGCAGCTACATTTTCTGGCTGAAAAGTTCTTGAGGACAGTCATTTATTTTGGTCTGAATATTCACTCAAGTTATTATTATTTGGCTACACCATGGCTACACCATATAGCTACATATATAGCTTGTGGGATCCTAGTTCCCCAACGAGAATTGAACCCAGGCCATTGGGCCACTGCAGTATAAGTGCCAAACCCTAATCCCTGGGCAGCCAAGGAATTCCCCTAAATGGAGCTTCTGGGCAACAGTAGGGTTTCTCAGCAGCAGAACTGTTGACATCTGAGATGGGGTATATTTGCTGGGAACTACAGGATGTTTGGCTGCACCTCTGGAATCGCAAACAGTTGGTCACAACTGAGCGACCAAGCACAGCACACTGGAATCTACCTGCAGATATCAGCGGTACCCTCATACCTAGCCGTGGCCACCAGAGATGTCTCCAGATACTGATAAATATCCCTTCTGTAGTAACATCACCCCAGGTAGGGAACGATGGGACTAAAGCATTCACTTCTCTGTTATCATGGGATAATTCAGTTTTGAGAGGAAATTTATCCCTGTAGAGCTGAAGTCTGCTATTCTGTTGCTTTTATCTTTAATTTTATACTCCTCGGTTATGACATCTACTCTTCTTAAGTGGGTTTCTGCCATCAATCTTTGCCCCTTGTTCTTTCTCCTGTTTCCCTTTAATTCTATAATTATGTATGTTTGGTGACCCACGTATCAGGGGAATTAAGTGACAAGAATTATACCCCTTAGATTCTTAGAGGTTATAGAAATGATAGAATAAAAATTACTGTATCTGTATCTATCAGGTTAAAATTTGTTAGCCTATGTTTCCATTGCTGTATCTCAATTAGTGGAAATATATTTATATAACTTTTGAGCAAATCTTATTTTTAACAAAATACAGTTTAAAAAAGGTGAAAAATGACACCCTGCTCATTAATAATGACTTCCAGGTCAAAATATTTTTCCAGTTTTCACAATTTTATAAATTGGTTGTTTTATCATAAGAGTCTAGGTCCCTCAAGAAGCTAAACCCAGGTCAGATTCTCCATGATCGTGATAATTGTTATGTCCACAAAGTTAAATGCACTCAGTTATGAAAAGAGGCAAAGTGCTGTCTCAACGACTTTTGTCTACATAAGTATCAACCTCATTGTTCTCTTTCTTCATCTGTAAAATGACAGGGTTTGTCATAAGAATTAAGTAAGGAAATATATATAAAGCAATTAAAATAGTACTTGGAACATAATAACTGCTCAGGAATATTCCTTGACAGAGTTTTCCTACTGCACTTAATCGAAATCCAACTAATAGGTATTAACAACCAAAATTTTTGTGAAACTCACATTTATTCCATCAAATATTGTCCACATTTAAATATCTTTTAGACACTTCAAATGTAATTTATACCATAACAAACTTAAAATCTAATCAAGTTCTGTTTTTTCCCTTGTATTTTCTAGCTCTATGTATATTTCTATTTTATATCTTCATGGGGTTGATAGTTTTTTTAAATTTCTGTCTCCTTGATTTGTTCCATTTTCCCTGTTCTTCAGACAGAATGCCCTCACCTTAGAACCAACTGGCTTGAGTTTCTAAAATATCTCCTAACTTGTGGTCCTGCTCAGATAACAATCTTACTGTTACTATACACAGTGATCTTTCCTAAAAGAAATAATCTGATGAAGTAACTTCTTACTTAAAATCCTTCAATAACTCTCATGCCAATTCAAGATAAAATCTGACGTCCTTAGTGTGCTAAAGAAGGTTTTTTATGAACTGGCCTCTATTCTCTCCAACCTTATCTTTGTCCCTCTTCACCTTGATTCCCTTACCAGAGGCCTACTGAATCATTTGAAGTTGATCAATTCTGTGTGGTGTTCTGACAGCCTTCAATCTAACTCATATCTCCCTCCGTTAACCCCTTGGAACCTCTTGCTGCCCTTATTTCCTGGACTATTTTTTAACTTTTTTTTTTTTTTTTTTGGAGTAAATGCCAATCTTGGGTACTTATATTTTCAGTTCAGTGCCGATGCTCAATCATGTCCAACTCTTTGTGACCCCATGGACTGCAGCACACCAAGCCTGCCTGTCCATCACCAACTCCCAGAGTTTATTTCCATTGAGTCGGTGATAGCATCCAACCATCTCATCCTCTGTCCTCCCCTTCTCCTCCTGCCTTCAGTCTTTCCCTGCATCAGTGTCTTTTCAAATGAGTCAGTTCTTCACATCAGGTGGCCAAAGTATTGGAGTTTCAGCTTCAGCATTAGTCCTCCCAATGGATATTCAGGACTGATTTCCTTTAGGATGGACTGGTTAGATCTCCGTATTACATTTTATCTAGGGCTTATTTTTTTTATAATATTTATTATATTATCCTTACTGTCAATGTTTATTTGTCCGACTCTTCCTAAGATGTTCAGTTTCTTAAGGGTAGGTGCTATTTTTTTCTTTTCTCTTTAACCTGTAATAGCTCATGTTTTTCTAACTGTATCTGAGAATGAAGATGTCTAAAGTAACATTGCTGAAAGATGTTTAAAGAAATTGCAAAAATCATTGTCAGTATAGTGTGAAGAACAGTGATTTCTTTATTATTTAGACATATCCAGATTTGAATCACAATTCCGTTACATTACTTACTATCCTGTGTATTTTGATGCAGTCAAAGCTTTACTTATAAATTGTATTTCCTCTTTTGTAATGTTGTGAATAATTCTTGCTACAAAGGGTTGAACTTAGACTTGAACAAGATAAAATATACGAGGCAAAGGGTAGGTGTTAAAAACATAGCATCTATAATAGTTGGTTTCATTTCTAATTTCAATTCAAATTCCAAGCAGGTGCTGATATTCCTACAAAAAATTAAAAATGTACTGAATTTTCCAAACACATCAGAATGGCCCCAACTAAAATGGACTTATAAAGTGAAGATGAGGCTTGAAAGGATACATGGAAAGAAATGACAAAGAAAAGATAGTTTCAAATAATGAGAAACAACTAAAAGTGGTGACACAGTCATTGTCCTGTACCTAAGTCTTTCTTAGAATGGGACAAAATAATGATGCGAATAAATAAGCAAAAACATACAGAATAATAAAAAAGATTATGATGAATTTATACCTGAAGTCATAATTATTGAATGGCTTTCCAAGTTTATAGTGTTCCTGGAAATATTGGCTAATAACAGAACACATATGGGGCTTCCCCGGTGGCTCAGTGGGTTAGGAATCTGCCTTCAATGCAGGAGATGCAGGCTCAATTCCTGGGTTGGGAGGATCCTCTGGAGGAGGGCGTGGCAACCCACTCTGGTATTCTTGCCTAAAGAGCCCCATGGACAGAGGAGCCTGGTGGGCTACCGTCCATAGGGTTGCAAAGAGTCAGACACAACTGAAGCGACTGAGTACACAGAACACAACAGAACATATACATAATTTAAATGAAGAAATATACATATGCTAAAAGCTTTTTACTATGAGGGAGTGTGTTCAAAATTTGTAGAACACTGAGATGGATACATGGTGTAGCTCCAGGAGGCCACCATCAACATTGGACATAACATGGTGGAAGGAAATAAACTCTTTGGTAGCCTGCAAACAATCAACAGTCAGTTCTTCCAGGACATACTTTGACTGATTGCAGAGACACATGTCCAATAATTAAGACTGATCTTGCACACAAACTCACATTCTATAGCAGCTGGTTGGGTTAAGTGCAATAAGGGGTACTGGCAAGTGAGTTCAGACTCAACAGGAGACCTATTCCCTCAGTTATACTTCAGCAGAAGAATTAGAGAGATAATTATTGATAATTATTGAATATATGCATGCCTCCCTGGTGGCTCAGGTGGCAAAAAAAAATCTCCCTGCAGTGCAGGACACCTGGGTTCAATCCCTGGGTCAGGAAGGTCCCCTGGAAAAGGAAATGGCTACTCACTCCAGGATTATTGCCTGGGAAATCTCATGGACAGAAGAGCCTGGTGGACTACAATCTGTGGGATAGCAAAGAGTCATTGAACATACTGCATATCTGGGTTTTATCATGTGTAGCTGTGTTAGGAAATAAGAATTTTTAATAGAGTAGATTTTGTTACCTTCAACAGAACCTTCTGCTACTTTCTTGAAGGATTAATTTAGATAACCTCCAGATAAGCTGTTAAATGCTGACATTTAGACCTGATGATCAGTGTCAAGATTCTGGTGCCTAAATTAGGTCAAAATACAGTGAGCAGAGGGCTTTACAGAATTCACACATAAGAAGTCATGTTTAACTAAGTCCTATAACAATATATGAACATGATTCCAAAATCACATAGAGCAGAATGAACAAAATTTAAGTGACTGAATATAGTGTCAACATATTAATCATCATACTTGTCTTTAATTTCAATTTTTGTATTTTTCTATTACGTAATAGTACAATCCTGAGTGTTTTTAATCATGTTTATATGATTCTTTCACAAACATAGCATGTTATCCCATATATTATATAGACGTGATTTGTTCTATTTATTTTCCACAATACTTGTAAAATATTTTCAAGAGTAAATATTAGCCTATAAAGCATACACAGGTCCAGGTTTTCAGTTTTCTATTCAGCAATTATTTTCTGAGAAGTCATGTGCGATAGCATTGCACAAATTGCATAAACTCTTCCCATCTGTATGCTTATGCCCTTTGCAGTGTGATAGCTTTTCCCATGTAGGGGTGAAGTCTATTTCTCCACCTAGTCCATTCTGCTCTGTCCATTGACTTGCTTGGGTCAAGGAGACATTAGCAAATAGGGTACAGGCAGAGTCTTAAAATGTACTTGTGCCATGAAGGCATGCTCTTTTCTGTGCTTGCTCTCTTAAGACCACCTTGTGAATAAGGTAAAAATAGTCCACAGGTATAAATAAGAGGCCAGAAGGAAGAGGACCAAGATGCTCTGGCTGACAGCCTGCCAGTCACTGGGCAGACAGAGGTCATCCTCCCCATTCAGCCCCCAACTACTTCCTAGCTGACCAGGAATACAAAAGACAACTGAGCCCATCTCTCCAGCTGGACCAGTCAAAAAAGTACTCAGCCAACCAGCAGAATAATAAGGTAAAAAAAAAAAAAGATACTTTTAATTCAGTAACTTCGGATGATTTGTTATGCAAATTGATAGTTATTAACACAGTGAATCCTCTCACAGATCAAAAAGAAAACACCTTGATGTATAAATTTTATTCTGACAAAGAAGCCTTTTAACATAATTGTAACAAAATGGAAGCAGTGATGTAATCATAGTCAGGACGAAAATAAATCCTCAGCTTGATATTGCTCTTTCTTAACTGCTAGATCAAATGCCAGATCAAATGCTACCATTAAGGAAGACTTCCCAGATTCCCTTTTCTGAAGGTAATTTATATCTATTTTGTAATTCTGTAGCTTTGGTACTGTGTTTCTCAGAAGACATTGAATTTGCCAGTTTCTTTATTGCATTAATTTTGTATGTGTGCAGTCTTGTTTCCTCTACATATTTTAAAAAAAGAGGAGAGTAGATTTCCTTTTGCATTATCCTCATTTTTCATTATGAGAAACACAGTGCTTGGCACATAAAATCATTGAGTTATTTCCTCATTGGAAGTCATAGTATTATTCTTAATGCATGGTGTTCCTTTTGCCATCACAATCCATGATTCAAAGACTTTCTTTTGAAATATATTTATATGGAACACTTCAGATTTAAGGAGCATTTCTGAAAATGGGCAGGACCCTGTGGGGCCCCTGGGCATGAAAGCATTTCAAACAGTTGCTAGTTAGGAAAGTAAGGGGATGCAGAAAAGTGAGGAGGGGCCTAGAAACAATAATGTAGCCTTAGGGGAGGGTCCTGGTTCTGCCTGAAGGGACACACATAACAATGCCTTTGAGCTCCTTTACAGAAGTCAACATTCAAGAAATTAAGATCATGGCATCCAGTCCCATCACTTCATGGAAAATAAAAGGGGAAAAAGTGGAAGTAGTGATGAATTTTATTTTCTTGGGCTCCAGAATCATTGTGGACAGTGACTGCAGCCATGAAATTAAAAGATGCTTGCTCATTGGAAAGAAAACTATGACAAACCTAGATAGCAAATTCAAATGCCAAGACATCACTTTGCCAACAGAGGTCCCTCTAGTCAAAGCTATGGTTTTTCCAGATGTCACGTGTGGATGTGAGATCAGTTCAGTCACTCAGTTGTGTCCAACTCTTTGCAACCCCGTGGACTGTACCATGTCAGGCTTCCCTGTCCATCAGCAACTCCAGGAGTTTGTGCAAACTTATGTTCATTGACTGGGTGAAGCCATCCAACCATTTCATCCTCTGTTGTCTCCTTCTCCTCCTGCTTTCAATCTTTCCCAGCAGCAGGGTCTTTTCCAATTAGTCAGCTCTTCGCATCAGGTGGCCAAAGTATTGGAGCTTCAGCTTAGCATCAGTCCTTCCAATGAATATTCAGGACTGATTTCCTTTAGGATGGACTGGTTTGATCTCGTTGCAGTCCAAGGGACTCTCAAGAGTCTACTCCAACATCACAGTTCAAAAGCATCAATTGTTTGGCGCTCAGCTTTCTTTATAGTCCAACTCTCACATCCATATGTGACTACTGGAAAAACCATAGCTTTGATTAGATGGACCTTTGTTGGCAAAGTGATGTCTCTCCTTTTTTGGCAAAGTAATGTCTCTGGATGTGAGAGTTGGACAATAAAGAAGGCTGAGCAGTGAAGAACTGATGCTTTCAAACTGTGGTGCTGGAGAAACTCTTGTGGGTCCCTTGGACAGCAAGGAGTTCAAACCAGTCAATCCTAAAGGAAATAAACTCTGACTATTCATTGGAAGGACTGATGCTGAAGCTCTAATACTTTGGTGATCTATATGAAGAGATGACTCATTAGAAAAGACCTTGATGCTGGGAAATACTGAAGGCAAAAGGAGAAGAGGGTGGCAGAAGATGAGATAGTTAGATAGCATCACAGTTTCACTGGACATGAATTTGAGCAAACTCCAGGAGACAGTGAAGGACAAGGAAGCCTGGTGTGCCATTGTTCATGGGGTCCAAAGAGTTGGACACAGCTTAGTGACTGGACAACAACAACTAAAATTCCCGGAAAAGGGAAGAGGTTAGCATTCCTCATTCCAGAGAAGGTCACCGTTTGAGAAGGCCACCTGAGACCAGATTAAAGAAGTGCAGGCTTTGCACACACTTTGATCCTTATCAGAGACCCTACCCTTGAACCATTGCTATAAAACTTCTCACCAAATCTCTCCAGGTTGGGACACCCAGTTTTTCAGGTCATGAGCCTCCTCTGTTCCCCTTTGCCTGGCAAAGCAATAAAGCTATTCTTCTCTGCTTCACCCAAAACTCTGCCTCTGAGATTTGATTCAACACCAGTGCACCAAGGCTGAGTTTTCAGCATCACTATTCCATTTTTCTAGCCAAGTTGCCACATAAGTCAGTGAAAGAAAGTCCGTTCAGATGGTTTGAAACCCCAACCTGCCAGGCTTCAATCATCCCATCAAAGAACCCAAGCATTTAAAGTATGACAGCCATCCTTACTATTTCTGCTGCCTCCTATCCAAATTCCTGGCACATCATTTGGAAATATAACACACAAAATGTGTTATGCCACTAAATTTCCAGGTGGTTTGTGACAGCAATAGCAATTGAGACAATCTTTGTCTAATATTTTTTCAGTGGAAGTAGAAGAATGCTATTTATATATGCAATCTAAACAGTGTTGTGTAAAAATAGTGACTTACTGCCTACAGCAACTTTTTAACCTTTGTCCTGGCTCACCAGTCAGGCTACTTCTTTAAGTTCTGAACTTAACTGTATTTTTGCTTCTGCAAGTGAATGATCGGAAATATTTTCCCCCCTATATCTAAGGTATTCAGCTATATATTTAGCCTTCCACATTCTTTTTTCTGTGGAAAGCAAGCCAACAAACTTTTTTTTTTTTAGAACCTTGCACTAGGGACAGAAGCAGTCTCAGAGTTTTGATGAATAGGATAAGGTTCTCCAAAAGCAAGATGTTGGTCTGGGGGAGGGAGGTTAAGTCTGTAAGCAGATAGGTTAGGGAGTCTCCAAAGAAAGGGAACAGATATTTCTCTCTTGACATAAGAGAAATCATTTTGGCCAAAAGATGACCACAATGCTTGCCCTTGAACAGGTCTCAGTAATCAATGATCAGAGGGAACAAAGAACGCAGGAGCAGAGAAACGGCAGTCAAACAATAGGGCAGTGATAAAGTAGAGTCTGAGTTCCTCCTCAAAGGATACACTTAATAATACATCACCGAGTTCTTCAGGGACTAAAGCCCTCACCCAGGTGGAGGACAGTGAAAATGTGAACCCTCTGAGTGGAATCAACTGAAATTCGAGCTCCGTCGACCTTTGTCCCAATTTTCTGCTGAGTCCTCCTCCACTGAAGTCCCATCATGACTATGCATGTACCCTTAGCTTAAACTTCCACAGCTTTGTTGTTGAGGGAGACACTGCTTGGGGGCGATCCCTGGTGCCTTCCTTACCTGCTACAGGTATTAATACATCCTTCCTTCTCCAGATCTTTGGCTTGTTTGTAGCTACACCCAGCAAGAGGTGAACCCAGTTTTCCAGTAACAGGTCCACGTTTGATTTGTGCAGCCCTTATTCCCCATTTTAATTGTTATGTTAACTCTGAGTAAATAGATGTTAGAATTGCTGTTAGGATTTGTATAAATGCCTGTTTCTAATAGATTACAATGGATAGACAATACACATTCAGGGCTTCTGTGATGGCTCAGCAGTAAAGAATCTGCCTACAATGCAGGAAATGCAGATCGGGAAGATCCCCTGGAAGAGGGCATGGCAAGCCACTCCAGTGTTCTTGCCTGGGAAGCTCCAAGGACAGAGGAACCTGGAGAGCAGGGTCCAAAAGGTTGCAAAGAGTCCGACATGACTGAGCACACACCTTATCATTAATTTGCTTTAAATGTTTAAAAGGAAGATAATATTTAGTGCCCTGAGCATCTACAAAGTTAGTGAGCATAAAGGAGGGGAGAGAAAAGTGATGCAATGAGAAGCCCGGGGTGACGAGGTCCAAGAGTCCTGACTTTCTATCTGCTGCTGCTGGTGCTCCATACCAGGAGGCAAGGACCAAAGAACACTGGTCACTTCTCTAAATGCCAGGGAAGGAAATTTTCTCTCTCTGATTTCCTGCTTTCAGTTTATCTCAGATCTACCAATGTATTTTCATCCCCAACGCTTTATGAAGCTAGAGCTTGCATTTAGAGATAAAACAATGCAAAATAACAAGAGCTGTGTCATAAATTCACAATCCACTTAGGAGTGCCAGCTACAAATTCGCACTTGCCATCTACCTTTACAACAATTAAATCATGTGTGGCTGCAGCTGCTGACCTTCAAAACCCCCCAAAGGGAGTCCAGGGTGTAGAGGAGGAATGAAGCACTCTGTACTCTGGGAAAAGTTAGCTGAACAGGTTTTCAGATAGTTAATTTCAGGAGCTGATTGAACCCAATTCTTGCAACTCATCACATCTATAAAAGCACTACACTCCTTCATGGTGACAACCACTCCTCATGACTAGCAAAACCCTGCAAAAATATGTGCTTGATTACACATACTCCCACTTCACCAAGATCACATATATATTAACCGTTCCCCCCTACCTCTGAGCAGTTTCTTAGGGCTATTTAAGGTGCTGTTAGCTGGGATGTAGTCCTCATTTTGCCTCAAATAAAACTTAACTTGCAGCTCCCACATTGTGCCTTTTTTTAAGTCGGCAGGATACAGATTAATTAATTGGACAAGTTTAGTGCAAGATGGTAATTTTTGTGTGTGTGTGTACACACATGTGTTTGTCAGTTATGTTTTCCCACTTTCAGCTAAAAGAGTAAAATAATGTATCTGTGATGTATTTTCAGGAGTAAAGTAAGTATCTCCTTATCAAAATTGTTGGATGAGACAAGTAGAGTGTGCACCCCAGTTTGCTCCTCCTATTGGGCAGCACAGGGGCTTAAGCTCCCCATTGGTCTGATCTGCACATTCCCATCCAGAGTTATCCCTGTTTCTGGTGATTAACTCAGCCCTCACTTTCTCTCCCTAGCTGACCATATTGTGACATGATGTTTATTGCTCAATTCTTAGAATGTTCCAGGAACCAATGCAGAAAACAGACTGAAGAAAGGTTTGCTGTACTTACTAAAACCGACTCTGTCCGGCTGTTAATGAACATTGATGTAGGCAGTAAATGGATTAAAATTGTTTTGCTGGTGGATCAAGAATTGAGCCATATAAGGACAGACATTATTTCAGCATGAAGAGCTTGCAAATTTGTAGTTTGGGTTTTTTGCATTAATATAATATAAACAGCTAGCTGGATTAAAAATGACCTGTCATAGTCACAAACTATTTAGAAAAACTGCATGATTACATGAAATTATGCTGACTTGTTTCTTCCATTACCAAAGAACTCTGAAATGCACTAGTTTTTAAAGAGTATTGCGTGAATGTAATGGAAATAGTTTCAGTGAAAAATTCTTGCCTTGTGTTCATTAAATTTCCAAGTTATTAACAGTTGTTCATAGTTAGAAGGCAAATTGAAATTAGCTTATTTTATTTGGGGGAGGGGACAACCTACCATTCTAAATAATTAACTGTAAAATAGTATATGTGGGTATACACAGAAAATGATAAATATATGTAGGAATCACTAAACAGAGTGCTTGAAACCATTACTGTTATTTGACAATCTGAAAATGATTTCCTTTGTTCTATTCATTAGGGGAAAATCAAGAAATAAACATAAGGATGATTTAAAAGCCATCAGTAAAAAACTATGACTTTAATTACTGTCATCATTCTAAGGAAAGGAAATGTTCCTCATTCAATTCACTGGATGCATCCATCTTTTCATTGCTCAAATGCATCCCAGGGGGTTAAAAACAAATAAACAAAACACGGGATGGGAATGTAAATTCACCGAGTAATATACCATACAGATCCATGTTATGTGCAAATATTCCACATTGTTATAAAGTTAATATAACAAAAGGCAAAATATAGAACAACCTAAAAAGGATGCAGACATACCACTAATGATAATCAGAGGAGGACAGAGATACATCTGAGAGAAAAAAGACAGAGTCACGATAATGGAATTAGCATATTTTAGGGGGCAAGCAGAACTTGAGCAATGCTAGGTTTTGATAGATCATGCTAATAAGACTTTCCATTATTTTATTTAACTTATAATTTTACTCCATTAATCAAAATATATGTACTGAATATCTACTGAGTTAATGTAGTTGTGCTCTTTTTATATACAGAAAATATATGAATATATATATATATATATATATATATATATATATAATGTGTTTCCCTATCTAGCAAAGAAAGGCAATATTGTACAGCAATAATTCATGCTAAACAATACAAAATAAAAGCCTTGGATGTAAAGAAAAGGGAAAGTTTATTTTCAAGTGGTGATGTCAGAGAAAATATTGTGGAGAGGGTAGAACTTGACCTACACATTGGAGGATGATTTGCACTTTAACAAGTGCTTTGCTTTCAATTTTCCTCCTTCCTTCCCTCCTCCTCTTCCTTGATTCTGGCTTCTTGCCTGATTCTTGGGAGAGTGTGGAATGAAGAAGATAGCACATCCCGTTATCTGTGATCTAATACTGATTCAGTAGAGTACTACTGGTTTATCTGTCATTCTCACCATTTGTTTATGACATCTCTGAGGGCTGAAACAATATTTTCAACATATATGAATTCCTAACACTAAGCATAATACCTAACACATGGCAGGCCTGCAACAAAAATTATGATATTAATAAAGGGCAAATCAATTAAAGCCCAGGGGCAGCAAGGTGGAGAATGGATTCATGCACTAGAATAAAACTGAAATCAGTAAAGAATGCTTCTATATTATGTCAAAGTGACTGAATAAAACATGCTGCATTTATAATAAATCTGACAGACAGCAAGGATTTCTCCCTATAGTATAGTAAGTTACAGTATTGACATTATTTCTTCAATCTGCTTCAATTCACCTGTCTACATATTGTATATTACTCTAAAACAAATTACATGATTCCAGTATACTGAAAGATAAAAACCATCTATATAGTCATTATTTATTGCAGTTTATGATGGAGAATTATACAAGAAATGGTTCAGATTTAAGTGCATAAAATTTGATATAAGACAGAAATGGCAATTATCCTGCTTCTATCACTTACTGTAAACTTACTGTTATTTAAGCCTCAATTTTCTTATTTGTAAAATGGGGTTAAAATAGCACCTACTTCACAATGGTTTTGCTAGTGTAGAAGGAGGTAATACATGTAAATATCTAATACTGTGTAAAAGACAAGCTCTATACCTTGCGGGGTTTGTAATCAATGATAGGTCTGGAATTCTGCATCACTATAATTCACGAAGTGCTTTACACACCAATTTTATCACTACCATTACCTTAGGTACACATTATTTGAGGAAAATACTGGGACTGTAATTATAGGAAAAAATATTTATTGTACAGAAATAGTTAATGAATGCTGCTGCTTCCCAGGTGGCGCTAGTGGTAAAGACCCGCCTGGCCATGCAGGAGACTCAGGAGACACATGTGAGGCCAGTTGAATCCCTGGTTTGGGAATATCCCCTTGAGGAGAGCTTGGCAACCCTCTCCAGGAGTCTTGCCTGGAGAATCCCATGGACAGAGGAACATGGAGGCTGGTGGGCTACAGTCCATGGGATCTCAGAGTCAGACACTATTGAAGCGACTTAGCACATTGATATAAAAGCTGGTTAAATATTGTCTTTTGTAGCCATCTTCCAAAACTCCTCCTGGAGGGGGGGTGTAGAAGAGGGAAAGAGGAATCATAAGTTTATTTTATATTCTTTCTGTTTTTGCCCTCAATGGATTGTCATAATGCACTCAGAAAGTTTCCAACTCTGATAGTAAGAGAGGATCAGAGCAGGACCTGGGCTTATAGTTCTTGACCCTCTGTATTGAAACACCGGTGAAATACCTTATGAAGGTTACTTATTGTTTGACAGGGTGTCTTTTATCACCTCATGAGACTACATAGTAGCTTCCACCTTCCAAAAAAGGAGACTCCCTTGGTTGGGAGACTATAGACCACCACAATGTGATGTCATAATTTTTCATTAATCACCTGTAATAACTGTGATTTTCCATGTTTTATTATTAGGCAAAATGTAGAAACCTATGGGCATGTAGGAGTCTGAGAGGTAGAAGATAAGATACCCAGCCTCAGGGCACACAGTCATCACACAGCTGGTCTATTAAGCCCTGCAGCATTTATTGGTCTGTGAGGAGCTCAGGATCTAATGGGGGGCATAAAAATTCAAAACAGAAAAATATTATCCAAATGCCAAACATTTCCTGATTGATGATAGGCTAAGTGGTATGAATAAGCTACTGTAAGAGCTTAAATGAGAGTGAAATAATTCTAATTGGACACAGAAAATATATCTGTGCTCTTAAGCAGTAAAGTAGGGAATTACTCAATTTTCCTTTAATAATTTAAGCTTGGGTATTTGGAAACACACAAGTGTGTCCAAGAGATGAAATATTTATTTGAAATTTAAATTTTAAATGGCTTTATATTGGGGGGAAATATGTAGTCTCTGATGAGATGTAATGGTTGTATGTTCATTTTTTAATGAAAGCCCTTACATCAGTTTGTAAGATGTCAAGGAAAAATTTCTGGGAAAATAAAATCTGATCATGTGAGTTTTTACTGAAATTCAACAGATCTAATTAAGACAACGATGTGAAAGGTGTATTGGGTTGGTCAAAAAAGTTTGGCTGTTTTTTTCCATAAGATCATAAGGAAAAACTCAAACAAGCTTTTTGACCAACCCAATACTGAAGGGAAGGTGGACAGTTAAAACATTTTTCTTGATCTGTATTAGTAAACCAGGTATAATGATTCATAACCAGTCTTGTAGGAAAATACAGAGAAGGCCCCAGAACTCATGTTCCATGGCTACTGAAACCTTGAACTATTGTACAAGAGTGTAACTGAACTAGTTTCCAATCTTATCAAACTTGGCTCAACAGAACTATAGTAATCACCACCACAACAGCTTTACAGGTAGTATCCCACTGCATCCTCAGACCACAGTCTGGTAAGACTGTTGAGTCTGTGGCTTTTGGAAAGCTAATTAACTCAGGCTCAATTTTCTCAACCTAAAATATGGGAATGTGAATAATGTTTATCTCAGGATTAATTTAACAGTTAAAATAATTGATCCCTTTAAATCTCTATCAGAATGCTTTACCCATGTTCAATGGTCAATAAGCAGCATTTAGAGGTCAAGAAGTAACAGTTAGAAGCAGACATGGAACAGTGGACTGGTGCATAGTTGGGAAAGGAGTGTGTCAAGGCTCTATGTTGTCACCCTGCTTATTTAACATCATGTGAAATGCCGGGCTGGATGAATCACAAGCTGAAATCAAAATTGCAGGGAGAAACATCAATAACCTCATATATGCAGATGATACCACTCTAATGGTAGAAAGCAAAGAGGAACTAAAGAGCCTCTTGATGAAGGTGAAAGACGAGAGAGTGAAAAACTTGGCTTAAAACTCAACATGCATAAAATCATGGCATCCAGTCCCATCACTTATGGCAAATATATGGGGAAAAATGGAAACAGTGACAGACTTTATTTTCTTGGACTCCAAAATCACTGCAGACAGTGACTGCAACCATGAAATTAAAAGATGCTTGCTGTTTGGAAGAAAAACTATGACAAATCTAGACAGCGTTTTAAAAAGCAGAGACATCTCTTTGCCAACAAAGGTCCATATAGTCAAAGCTATGGTTTTTCCAGTAGTTAGGTATGGATATGAGAGTTGGACCATAAAGAAGACTGATCGCTGAAGAATTGATACTTTCAAACTGTGGTGCTTGAGTGTCCCTTGCACTGCAAGGAGATCAAACCAGTCAATCCTAAAGGAAATCAGTCCTGAATAATCGTTGGAAAGACTGATGCTGCAGCTGAAGCTCCAATACTTTGATCACCTTATGTGAAGAGCTGACTCATTGGAAAAGACCCTGATGCTGGGAAAGATTGAAGGCAGGAGGAGAAGGGGACGACAGAGGATGAGATGGTTGGATGGCATCAAGAACTCAATGAATATGAGTTTGAGCAAACTCTGGGAGATAATGAAGGACAGGGAAGCCTGGCATCCTGCAGTCCATGGGGTCACAAAGAGTTGGACATGACTTAGTGACTGAACAACAACAACACTGTTTCATAAATGCTACTGATCATTATTTTACCATGCATTATTAAGAGGAATGAGACTCAAATTACTGGGTTGCCCAAGGAAAAAAAGGCAAAAAAAAAAAAAAGAAAGAAAAACGCACACACACACACAAAAGAAAAAAAACAAATAATGAGGGACTTGAAATGAGGTGACTGTGATTCTGAGATGTATTTAATTATTAACACAATCCCCAAACTCAAACAAGCAGTAGATATTCACTGAGCCCCTACTACCTGGTGATACTGTATCAACTCCCAGAGCTCAAGGATGAATGACATAAATAAATATTTCCACTCATGAATTTTGTATTCTAAGTAAGACTGACTATAAACAAAAAACACATAGTTGGATTGGCTACAGATTGTGTTGAATACTATAAAAAAATATTAACAGGGTTGTAAGAAGAGAGAAATGAGGGAGAGCATCTTCAGATAGGAAAGTCAGGGAAGGCTTGCACGAAGAAGTAACGTTTGAGTTGAGACCTGAAAGATTAGAAGGGGTCATCCAAGCAAACAACAGAGGAAAGAACATTTCAGGGTGAGGGATTAGGATATTCATGTGCCCAGAAATAGCACGGGAAGCATAGTGTTCCAAGAACAGAAGAGCAGGGAAGCAGGCTCCCTCCTGCTGGAGGAGAGTGAAGATGGAATATGGCACACCAGCTAGAGCATCCTAGGACATGTGCTCTTTGTTAGAAGTTTGGATTTTATTTTAAAAGTACTAAGAATGGTGGCGATAACCCTATATGCAAAACAGAAAAAGAGACACAGAAATACAGAACAGACTTTTGAACTCTGGGGGAGAACGTGAGGGTGGGATGTTTTGAAAGAACAGCATGTATATTATCTATGGTGAAACGGACCACCAGCCCAGGTGGGATACATGAGTCAGGTGCTCGGGCCTGGTGCACTGGGAGGACCCTGAGGAGTCGGGTGGGGAGGGAGGTGGGAGGGGGGATCGGGATGGGGAATACATGTAAAAAAAAAAAAAAATAAATAAAAAAAAAAAAAATAAAATAAAAGTACTAAGAAGCCATTGAGGGATTTAAGGAGAAAAGTGCAGTAATCTGAATTTCTTTTGTGAGGATGGATTGGAGAAGACCAGAAATGAAGAAGTGAGGCCAATGGTAACATCATGAACTTGGAACTTTTAAAGGAATTGAAAAGAAACAAGTAGATTTGAGAAATGTTTGGGGTCGGGGATGGGTAGAAGGAATCGCACTTTATGATATACACAGTACTCTAATTCTATTATGCTGAATATAACTATATCTAGGTAATTAAAACTTGGAAGTGATCAACTTATGTAGTAAGCTTTTTTTTTTATAGTAGGGCTAGTGAAAGTACAAAAGATCCTGTGAGTTTTGTGGATAATTAGATGTGATATTCTACTTTTATATTCTGACTTTTTTGTAAGGAGTAGAAGAAAAGTATTTTTCCATTTTGTTAAACATAGCAATAGTGTTTGTAAGGTCTTTTGAATTAGCATAAAAACTCATGGAATTTATTGATGCTATAAAATTGAAAAATGTGATAATTTTGCCCTTGAGACAAAATATCTACTTTCTAGAGGGTAAGTACAAACATATTACTTTGTACTTGATTCATGTTTTTTTTAATTATAGCATGAAATTAAGACTTGGGAATATCCACAAACTATTTTTCTCTCCCTGTCTTTCTCTGTGTATGTGTGTGTGTATAGATAGATAGGTAGATGGATATAGAAATCAAATTAATTACATTCTTTGTAACTGAAGATGGAGAAGCTGTACACAGTCAGCAAAAAAGACCTGGAGTTGACTGTGGCTCAGATCACCTTCTCATAAAAAAATTCAGGCTTAAACTAAAGAAAACCAAGAAAAACACTAGGCCAGACAGGTATAACTTCAATCTTGTATGAATTCACAATGGAGGTAAAGAATAGATTCAAAGGACTAGATCTAGTTAGCAGTGTGCCTGAAGAATAATGGACAGAGGTCTGCAATATTGTACAGGAAGCGGTGAACAAAACCATCCCAAATAAAAAGAAAAGCAAAAAGGCAAAGTGGTTATCTGAGGAGGTTTTACAAATAGTGGAAGAATGAAGGGAAGTGAAAAGCAAGGCAGAGAGGGAAAGTTACATCCAATTAAATGCAGAGTTCCAAAGAGTAGCTAGAAGAGACAAGAGGGACTTCTTCAATGAACAGTGTTTAATAATACAAGAAAACAACAAAAGGGGAAAGACTAGAGATTTCTTCAGAAAACTGGAAATATCAAGGGAAAATTCTGCCCAAAGACAGACACAATAAAGGATAAAAATGGTAGAAACATAGTAGATGCTGAAGAGATCAAGAAGAGATGGAAAGAATACACAGAGGAACTGTATAAAAAAGACCTTACTGAACCAGATTGCTATGATTGTGTGGTTAGTCACCCAGGGCCATATATATATATATATATATACACTCTTCTAAAAATATATTTTTAGTTAGCTTTTATTCTCTAAAAATAAAAAAATATTTTTCAGTATTTTAGTAACTGGGGATGTTACAAAAAAATCTTAAAATTTTGGTCGAGTCTTTTTGTTTGCTTAAAAGCCATGATTTTTTTTTAAAGCACCCTCAAAATGGTGATTCCTCACTTAAAAACATAAAATGCCTCCTAGCTATCTCCCTTTTTTCCTACCTGAGTCAGTGTGTGGCATAAACCCTCCCCAGCAAGCACTGATCAAGTGAGCATATATGTTTTCTGTTTAGTGGAACAAGTGAAAGATCTAATAAAACTACACAGTGACACATCTTTTCCTTACAAAATAGAAGTCATTGGATAAAGATTAAGATGATGAAACCGAGAGATCAGAGAAAATTCTTGATATTTTCAGTTTCTGACTTCTGAATAAAAATGTCTTTCATTAAAAAATAAATTCAGTCTTTTAGCCAGAGTGGCTTAAAAAGTGGATGCTCTGGTATATTAGTCCACTCCGATAAAAATTTATGGAAGATAAAACATAAGAAAAGGATCGTGGTCAATTAAAAATAATATTTCCATTTTGAAAGCCAAGAAATTGAGCAGAAATGCGAAGAAACTAGCAGGACTAGAACCATTGAACTGCTGGACTCTAGGAGAAGAAGTAGGAAGAGCCAGAATTCGAACTCCTCAGATGGTGGCTCCTGCAGCTCTCTACCTTTAAGCTGAGAAGTAGGGTAGCCCCCTTTGCTCATGAAGAGAGTCTAGAAACAGAGTGAAACAATGTCTGGATTCGTCATTCATGTCAAACTGTGAAATGGAGACTTGGGAGAAGCAGACAAGAGAGTCACAGCCTCTGAACTGAATTTTGGGTTGATAACTGGAAGATCTGAGACACTTTTCCTGCTGAGGACCCTGGATAGAATGAAATGGGTAGAGCTTACAGGCACAATTGCTGGAAATGAAGCAATGAGCAGTGGGATGGAGAATACAATTAGGATCATTTGGAAGGTAAAACATACTCAAAAGGATAAGGGAATTCTGCCAGCAGACTGCCTTCAGACTTGAACTGTTACTCTTCCCTGGGGTCCAGCTCTCTGGCCTCATCTATAGATTTTGGACTTGCTCCCTTAACATCTCTCTCTCTCTCCAAGTCTCTCTCCTCAATTGTTAGATCTCACGATGTCCATAACAATAACCAATGAGAAGATAACTGGTATTCTCCTAAAAGTTTGATGTACAAGATCTTTAAATATTTACCCATGAGATTGGCACTTTTAAATTACCTCAAAGTTTAATCTTCTTTCTAAATATTATGTAGCCCATATATATTTATACCATAGTTCTTAAGGTCTTACACAGAAAATTTTTGAAGCAGAAATATTTTCTCTTTGGACCCTGGTTCTAGCTACCAGAAGGAGTGGATAATGGATATTTTTAAAGGAATAAAAAAGCTAAAATAAGAAAAAAAGTACTGCAATGAAGCTGGCAACATTTTGAGATTTAACTTCATTGATCATAAGTCAATCCAATGTATTGACTCAGAATTCCTTTCTGAGAATGAAGATCTACAATGAGGAATGAAGTTGAGGTGTGTGTGTGGGGAACGTCTTCTATCATTTGGAGTCAGAAAAATAATTGGGTTAATTGCCTTTGTTTTAGGTAACAATTCGAATATAATATTAGAAGAAAAGCAGTTATATTTTACTGTATTAAAAAGAGTACAGTTTAACTGTTTAAACTTAGAATTTGAATGAAGGCAACAGAAAGAGGAAGATTATCTTGTGAAAAACACTTTGTTGATTTATTTTTAATAAATAAACATTTGTCATTTGTCTACTTTAACATATAAAACCTAAAAGTTTGACCGTACATAATAATAGGATAATTTTAACAGTACTAAGATTTTGGCTATAGAAGCACTCGAGCTTCAGACATCCTTGCACCAACATAAAGTCTTACTTTATTTTGTATTCAATTCAGTTCAGTCACTCAGTTGTATCCGACTCTTTGTGACCCCATGGACTGTAGCATGCCAGGCTCCCTGTCCATCACCAACTCCCAGAGTTTACTCAAACTTATGTCCATTGAGTCAGTGATGCCATCCAATCATCTCATCCTCTGTCCTCCCCTTCTCCTCCCGCCTTCAATCTTTCTCAGCATCAGGTTCTTTTCTAGTCAGTCAGCTCTTCACATCAGGGGGCCAAAGTGTTGGAGTTTCAGCTTCAACATCAGTCCTTTCAATGAATATTTAGGACTGATTTCCTTTAGGATGGACTGGTTGGATCTCCTTGCAGTCCAAAGTAATATATTCCATTACTTATATTTATTTACCTATTTGAAATTTAATTCTAAACATTAATCACTATTGCTTTTCTATATAGTAAAGTCTCAGTGTTTTCAAAATTTCAGTGATCCTTTGCAAAGGAGTTAAGCCGAAATTGACTTAGCACATTCTTATTTCATAGAGAGACCAAATTAATAATGAAGAAAACTTTCATAGGAATAATTAAGAATGTAAGAAATATACCCTCCAGCAAAGTAGGAACTTCAAAGGCATACAGTACATGCAACTGCAGAAAGCCCAATTATAATATATTATGATATAGTCATTAAAATAACTTCCCCTAGAGGTTTTCATGAAGTAACACTTTTATAGCTTGTACTTTAAATATAAAGGCAGCTTTTATTTTAAAATAATTACGAGTTTAGCCTTTTTACTAATTCATAATGATACACAACTATTTTATTAGTGATTCAGCTTTCAAATTATTGAACATTTTTCTACTTTCCAGTTCAGCTTTGAGCTATAAAATGTCATATCACCTAGTTATACTTACTTGTGTTAGTTGCTTAATTGAACCCAACTCTTTGCGACTCCATGGACTGCAGCCCATCATGCTTCTTTGTCTATGGGATTTTCCAGGCAAAGATACTGGAGTGAGTTGCCATTTCCTTTTCCAGGAGATCTTCCCACCACAGGGATAGAATCCTGGTCTCCTGCACTGCAGGCAGATTCTTCACTGACTGAGCTATGAGGGAAGCCCCATGCTTACTTAGGGCTTACCAAATTTTACACACACACACACACACACACACACACACACACACACACACACACATGTTTTGCATAATATTTGATTAGTATCTGCCTGCCCCAGAGCATCGGAGCAGGCAATGGCAGCCCACTCCAGTACTCTTCCCTAGACAATCCCATGGACAGAGGAGCCTGGTGGGCTGCAGTCCATGGGGTCGCTAAGAGTCAGACATGACTGAGTGTCTTCACTTTCACTTTTCACTTTCATGCATTGGAGAAGGAAATGGCAACCCACTCCAGTGTTCTTGCCTGGAGAATCCCAGGGATGGGGGAGCCTGGTGGGCTGCCGTCTATGGGGTCGCACAGAGTCAGACATGACTGAAGCGATTTAGCAGCAGCAGTTCCAGAGCATAAGCTTTGTGAGGGCAAGGATCATATTTATTTTAGTGTTAAGGTATCCCCAATTGATACAAAAACTGACATGCTTTGACAATATGTTTAAAGAGATTTGATAAATTAATGTTAAATTAATGAATGAAATAAGTTATAGAACTGAAATTGCTTTCCATTAAATACACTCCTTTTGAATTCAAAATTAACATGGATGCCTTGAGCTCTACACCGAACACTCAAGAGACTTATAAGGTCAAGCTTATATGGAATTAATTAATTGCCCCAAGAGCCTCGTAAGGCAGGATGAGTGATGCTCACACAGTTAATCAGGAAAAAGAAATGATTGAAGACCTATCTCCTGTTCCTAGTGCTCTTTCCATTATACTCCAAATACTAATTTTCACTGAGAATTGATACCATATTTGTTATTTTAAGTACTGAGTCAACATGTATCGTGCAATAGTGTTAAGTAATATACACTAGGAGTAAGATTTTTGGGGAGGATTGTGGTACTGATGGTGGTTAATTTGCTAAGTCGTGTCTGACTCTTTGTGACCCCATGGACTATAGCCTGCCAGGCTGCTCTGTTCATGGGATATCCCAAGCAAGAACACAAGAGTGGGTTGACATTTTATACTCCAGGGGATCTTCCCTACCCAGGGATCAAACCCAGGTCTCCTGCATTGCAGGTAGATCCTTTACCAACTGAGCCACTAGGGAAGACCTTATAGAGTATTACCTATTTTTAAAGCAGAAACACAATAAAATACTATATAGTCCTAAATGTCATATAATTGAAATATACAGGGAACCTCAAATTATGATGTCAAAGAAAGATGCTCTGGTTAAGGAGAAGGAAGAAGATAGAGCCTACAAAGTTTCCCTTCATCCCTACTTAATTCTGGAGGTATTGTTAAAGGCCTGAAGAACCCCATGAAATATTGTATGACACCATGACTTTTGTCCAAACTCTTGAAGTTTCAGAGACATTATAGACTATTAAAACTTGGGCTTTTATATTCATGCTATTTCTTAAGTATGGAGGGAGACTTAAGTTTATATAAAAAAATAAAACTCATATACTTTATATAATCTGTAATTAACATTAATCTGCTTTGGAGAAGACAGTCCTAACATCCATGTCCATCACCAACTCGTGGAGTTTACTCAAACTCATGTCCATCGAGTCGGTGATGCCATCCAACCATCTCATCCTCTGTCATCCCCTTCTCCTCCTGCCCCCAATCCCTCCCAGCATCAGGGTCTTTTCCAACGAGTCAACTCTTCGCATGAGGTGGCCAAAGTATTGGAGTTTCAGCCTCAGCATCAGTCCTTCCAATGAACACCCAGGACTTATCTCCTTCAGGATGGACTGATTGGATCTCCTTGCAGTCCAGGGGACACTCAAGAGTCTTCTCCAACACCATAGCTCAAAAGCATCAATTTTCTGGTGCTCAGCTTTCTTCACAGTCCAACTCTCACATCCACACATGACCACTGGAAAAACCATAGCCTTGACCAGATTGACCTTTGTTGGCAAAGTAATGTCTGCTTTTTAATATGCTATCTAGGTTGATAATAACTTTCCTTCCAAGGAGTAAGCATCTTTTAATTTCATGGCTGCAGTCACCATGTGCAGTGATTTTGGAGCCCAGAAAAATAAAGTCTGAAACTGTTTCCACTGTCTCCCCATCTATTTCCCATGAAGTGATGGGACCAGATGCCATGATCTTAGTTTTCTGAATGTTAAGCTTTAAGTCAACTTTTTCACTCTCCTCTTTCACTTTCATTAAGAGGCTTTTTAGTTCCTCTTCACTTTCTTCCATAAGGGTGGTATCATCTGCATATCTGAGGTTATTGATATTCCTCCCGGCAATCTTGATTCCAGCTTGTGCTTCTTCCAGCCCAGTGTTTCTCATGATGTACTCTGCATATAAGTTAAATAAGCACGGTGACAATATACAACCTTGATGTACTCCTTTTCCTGTTTGGAACCAGTCTGTTGTTCCATGTACAGTTCTAACTCTTGCTTCCTGACCTGCAAACAGGTTTCTCAAGAGGCAGGTTAGGTGGTCTAGTATTCCCTTCTCTTTCAGAAAGGATGCGGTACTAGCAAAGGCAACATGGAAAGCATAATCAAGACATGGAAGATTAGACAGAAATACACTATCACAGAGTCAACAGAAGAAAATATTTTAAAATGAAGGGAGTAAATTTAAGTTAATTGAGAGAGCAAGTGGGCTGAAAAGAAGTTATTTAAATTAACACTTTGGCAAAAAATAGATCATAGGTAACTGGCATGAATGGTCTCCTTGGAAGGGTAGAAAGAATAATAGAAGTGGGTTCAAGACAGACTGGGAGGTAAGGAAGAAGCAGTGGAAGATAAAACTTCTTGTTGAGGTGGTTAAGGGGATTGGGCGTCTGTTCTTGCTAATTAATGCTTATGGAAAGAAGATGTTAGAATCCTACCCTCTTGTAGAGACCGAGCTAGAGGTGCTTCTACTTTTTTTTTTTATAATTATTTTTTATGACTTTATTTTATAAGTGTTACAATGAAACAGTGCCATAAAAATTAGAATTATAATCTCATATTTAATAGTGTTTTGCTTTCTACTATTTAATTTTTTACATGTACTCTCATCTCAAAAAAAGATACAACATCCTTTGACAACTCAGCTAGCTAGTGTTCCACCTCTTGATATTTGGCTTAACTGTCAGTCTAGGAGTGCTCTCTTTCTTAATGATTATATTTTAAAGGGATGGCTCCCCCTCCTTGAGAAAGACATTCCTAGATTGTAAAACTGCCAAGAGGCTGATTTACATGCCCCTACTTTTAACTGTGGTGTTGGAGAAGACTCTTGAGAGTCCCTTGGACTGCAAGGAGATCCAAGCAGTCCATCTTAAAGGACATCAGTCCTGGGTGTTCATTGGAAGAACTGATGTTGAAGCTGAAACTCCAATACTTTGTTCCCCTGATGCAAAGAGCTGACTCATTGGAAAAGACCCTGATGCTGGGAGGGATTGGGGGCAGGAGGAGAAGGGGATGACAGAGGATGAGATGGTTGGATGGCATCACCGACTCGATGGACATGAGTTTGAGTAAGCTCTGGGAGTTGGTGATGGACAGGGAGGCCTGGTGTGCTGTGGTTCATGGGGTCTCAAAGAGTTGGACATGACTGAGTGACTGAATGGAACTGAACTGACTGACTTTTCAAAAAGGCAGGAAACAATTTAAAATTGCAAGTGTTCTAAAAATAAATGCTTTAGGAAAAGGAAGTTAGAGGTCTATCCTCAGAAAGAAACCTGTCTAAACACATCATCAAGCTTGGGGAACAGTAAGACCTCCTGTATCACAGAGAATGTGAGCTGTGTATTAGGGGTGTCCAGAAAAGAGTAAGGTGATGCAGAGAAAAAGTTGTGCAGGTGACCTGGGTTTGATTCCTAGGTTGGGAAGATTCCCTGTAGAAGGGACTAGCTACCCACTCCAGTATTCTTGCCTGGAGATTCTATGGACAGAGGAACCTGGTGGGCTACAGTCCATGGGGTTGCAAAGAGTTGGACATGATTGAGCTACTAACACTTTCACCTTCATGGCCATAATAAAACTGGATAATGGTGAATTATGGTAATTGCTAAGAATGACCAGGAAATATAGGAGTTGGTAATTAGAAGAATACTTAAAATTGAGATTTTTTATTAATATAGGTTAGAAGAGATTTTAGACTGTAAACTAGATGCTAAAGAGAGATGGAGAAAAAGTCATTTGATGAGGAGACTTCAGCTGTCAATAAATTGGATGTTTTGTTATGTAGTTGCTTAAGTAACCAGTAAAGATAGGAGCATGATTGAGAGATCTCTATTGAACTGGTGTTAAAGTCTTAAAATCGTCAATGTTTGAGGACAACTGAGAAAATTGCTAGTGGTTGTAACAAGGAAGTGCTATGGTCTGATGGTCATCAACAAAAGCAGTTTTATTTTCATTGGTTTGTTTGAGAATGAAGGGAGAAGAAGTGTCTAGAAGTGAAAAGGCGGAGGAAGCCAGTTCTAAGGCTCATGGTAGACCAAGTGGGCTGGGGGCGGGTGGGTAGAAAAGAGCCACCACTGAAGTGATGCCTGGTTTTCTTTGTCTGTTTCATTTTGTTTTGGCTACTATATTTCAGTTGGATAAAGAAGGTGAAAAGAATGTTTTGACAAATGTTGAGGATGGGGAAGATTTGGTTGTAATTTCTGAGAAATATAAGAAAAGTGTTTGTGGGATTTGGAGAAGATGGGAGATTTGGTTAGATTAAGGAGTACACAGAGATGTTTGGATAAATGTCCGTATGATGATGTGATGATGGCTCACCTGTTACTTCGGATAAAAGCTGAATAAATAGGGCTGCAACCAATGGTAGAATTAAAACTATTGTTCTCCTAGGGTCATGGAAGTAAGCCCTGTAATTTCCTCTTCCTAGGAATTAATCTCTTGGGCGGTGTAAATTCCGAGACAGATGGGGTCATGGCAGAGGGAGATGATTTGCCGGGAAGTGGGGAGGGGGCTCTGTGTGGGTCCCTTAAGACTCTCAGTAGGCAAGGCTGTGCTCTGGAAAAGGACCCTTAGCAAGGCTCCTTGATTATTGTTGTGATGGTGATTTCTTTGAGCATTACAGTACAATTATTCACGACGTTATTATGGTAGCATTGAAAATACATAAATAGTCTTTCACTCACTATTTAACTAGAAATTAACCATTTGTGGATAATTATCACTGGGTAAAGCTCCAATGTTCGCATTAATCCCATGTATCAGTTTAAATTCTATTTTGAAGGGCTCATTTCTTTTCCCACCTGAAGGTGAAAGAAGAGAAAATGACTCAATAAAACCTCTCCTTTGTACTATTTACCTGTAATCCTATATTTGTGATTTTTTTTTTTTTTTTTTTTTTTTTTAGGAACTATAATAGAAAGAGATGAGTGCTCTGTAGGGAAAACAGTTTTGTCATTTCACAGACTCTCACTCACCCCTGACCCACAGTTCTTCAAACCCTGTCAGTTCCTAGCCACTGAAGTTACAGCCCACTGTGGGATCCCCTATAAAGAAGTGGATTCAATGAAATCATTCTGCTGTACACAGACTTACTATTTAGTCAATGCTGACAGACTCCTGCAGCTAGCAAGGTAATGTGTCAACATGACATTTCTTTATAACTTGTTTTAATGTTTTAAAGTCTGGACTCTTGAAGTATAGACTAGTTAATCATCTTTACAGAGACCATGCACATTTCTCTAAAAATAATGCTGAATATGAGCTTGTGTTTGTTGGAAATTTATAGATAGCAATGGAATTTCAGAACTATTTTATTTTTTACTCTGTGTGAAGAGAAATGGGAGATGATAAGAGAAATACAAAAAGAAATAACTAAATAATTTAATATTCATCTCGTGGGATCAAACATGGTACAAGATGCTTTAACGATATTTATTTCTCACAATGACATCATGAAGCACTGTAAAATAGATATCAATATTCTTGCTTTACAAACAAGGAAACTGAGTTTCAGGAAATGTTAACTGAATGAGGAATTTATCTACTGTCATAAAGCTGCTATATGTTATACATGGTCACAAGATATATCATTTCATTTAAAAAAAAACATTCTCTACCCATGTCCTAGAGAAGAAACTGAAAATAAACTTTCACAAGAAAAAAAGAAAAAGCCTGGGCAAAAAGGAATATATGATGTGATAAGAGAAACTGTCCAAAGTCCTATGAGATCTCATATGAAAAAGAGATGATTTCTGGAAATTTTATTTAAGAAGGGTTATTCTGAGTCAGGTAGAAAAGAAAAGAATTAGAGAAATTTAAATAAAAGCCTAGACCATTTACAGCAGAGCAAAATTGAGTTGCTGAATTCAGCTGAGCTGAAATTTATAGTGTCTTTGCTCTGCTTTAGTTTTTATATTGGGAAGGAGGATTAAAAAAAAAAAAAAGTAGGCAGAGAAGAATGATCCAGAAAAGTCAAAGAGATTGAAGCTTCAGATGAGAGAAAGGATAATTGATGAAGCAATGTTCTAGATGTAATAGGGTACATAATCATAGCCACCATTTGTCATCATTTTTATATTTCAACACCTCTGAAATCAGAATGGGTCTTACAATTGATAAGAAAACATCATTATTGAATTTTAATGGGAGCATTTTTCTATTCTTAGAATATATAAAGTAATTGTGATTCATACAAGGAATGGGTTGTCAGCTTGAAAAATACAGTAGATATCAAAAGTTTATACATTTTGTAGTTTCCAGAGTCATACTTTATTTTTTATTCCTTACTTAAAAAAAAAAAATCTCTCTCTCCCCCATTTTCTCTCACTTAGACTACCGCACAGCTTGAATTTTCCATGTTCTTAACAATCTTTGTGTTTGAACCCATCATATAAATCCTTGTGAATCGCAGGGCTATGCTCCTGACTCTGCTTCCCCTGACCTGCTGCTCTGTCGATGGACTCTCTCCTGTCCTCCCCCACTCCCCTGGACTCTATCACTAACAAATCCCCCTTCTATTTCTTCAATCTCCTCATCTCTTGAAAAATCACAAACTCACACTCCTGACCACTTTTTGAATACATCTGGTTCCTGTAAGTCTTAAAAAAAAAGTCTTGTCTCACTTTAGCCTTCCCCTTCTAAAACAACAACCAAACATCCCTAACTTTGTGTTCACAGTCTTGTTTAAAGAAGCCAAAATCAACATATTCATTCAGGTGAGAAGTCATAGTTTAGTAACAATATTCTACTCTATGACTTGCTTATGAGGCACATATAATTGGTCTCAAAGTCCCTCGATGGTACTTAATTAATGTCTCTCAGGTTTGCTACTTGTTTCAAGACTTATTTTTATTCCAGTCATTGAAATAAAAGAACAAATCATACTCTATGTAATAATTCAGTAATAATGAAGTTTCTCAGGGAGAACTGATAGACTTACCCTACCCTCTTCATTGTTAGTTGTCAGTTATTTACACTGTGTCATTCTATGTTTCTCCTTTACTTAAACAAACTTAAATGTTTTTATATATGTGACACAGACTATATGTGTTTTCTCTCATTAACGCAGATGTTACCAATGACAATAGTCTGTGGCATGAGTTGCAAGTGTGGAATTTTTCAATGTTTTCATCAAGATCAATTTAATACAGTCTATGATTCAAAGTCAAATTTCTTCTATCATGCTATAATTTGACTAATAATATTGGACTCGGCATGTTGTCTTTAACTTTACTAAGAGAGGCCAACAAAACTACTTAGAGCATTTTCAGGTTTCTATTTCTCTTTTGCATGAAATGTGCACTTGCTCTTTTGAAGTGAGAGATCACCATGATTTGTCTATTTTTCACTCTAAGATTGACATTTTGTATAGATGATGGCTGTCAAAATAAGATTATTGCTATCTGCGTCAACGTAGATCGCCTGTTCTCCAAAAAATTGAATGCATTCTTTCTGTGTGTATTGTTAAATTGTGTGCACTTTAAAACTTTCTAGTATATTACGATCATTTTCAACAAAACATAAAGAAAGGAGGAAGAAAGGAATATTTTATCTGGTTGAAAAATATAAAATTGCTATTGTTACTTGGTCAGAAATCTTTTGAGTCATTTCACATATAGTTACCAAGGAGATGACTATACTCAAAACTTATTGACTGCACCCCTATTCTGTATAATTCTTCTTTATTTCAAAGGCAACTCTAGTATATTACTAAATCCTATGTAATCTATAGTTGTTTTCTAAGAATGAAGGTATTCAGAAAGTTTTACTTTCTTTAGTTACTAAATATTATGTTTTTAAAACACTTTAACAATCCTCTTAAATTATTTGAAAATAGGTTTGATTAGTTTAATAGGCCTTGCATTTTAAAAGTGACGGTATCCTCATCTTTTTAAAATCTGTCAAGAAATATAGATTCCCAGGGAGCATGACAAGGAAACATTATTCAACCATACAACATTCATAGAAATAACATTTTCCCTTCAGTCTCTGTCTCTTGGAGAATCTAGCTTAAAGAAACCTTTAGAACAAGTTTTCTTTCTCACTTGAGCCTAGTGCCTACAACAGACTTCTCCCAGCATCCCGTCATATCCTTCCTATTTAAAGTTTCTTCAAGGGAAATCTTCATACTGAGAGCTCAAAAGTAATAAACAAATTTGATAAACTCAAAGATATTTAGGAGTTCAAACTATATTGGATATCTAAAGAATTCCTCCCCAGTCCCAGATAAAAATCCAATATTCTAAAAAAATCTCTGAATATGTAATCTTTGTTCTCCCAAATGAAATCCCAAACTTCTTAGTCTTAAAATAATCTACCAGGAGAAAGAGAATAGAAACCTAGAAATCTGTGATTTGAAGCAAGTTCCTTAGTCTTTTGCCTCTCATTTTTCTCATCTGTGAAGTTAGATAATAGCTATAAGTTTGTCATAGGGTTATAAATAATATGTGTACAGCATTTAGGATAACCTCTGGAACATAGCAAAGTGTTTACTACCTCTAAAGGGAATATTGTTCTACCTCCAATCTACATAGACTATAAATCTAGGGCCTTCATGGGGAAATTGAAGCCACGGGTGACCTTAAATTTGCATTTAAAACAGCTCCAGATTTCCATCAACATATGGAAATGTTGGCAGGAGTGCACATTTTTCCATTTATAGATTTTATTTGTTTATATTTTAAAGATGTACAGTATTTCCTTGGGCAAAGTTAGAAATCACATCAAATCTGGTTCTTCTTGCTATCTCTAATCTCTCTCTCTCTCCTTCTCTTTCTCTCTTAAACACACACACACACACACACACACATAGACACACACACTCCACATGCAGCTGGAAGAATGGCTCATCTCTTATATGAGTCTTGCAAAAAGCTCACAAAGAATTCTAAATGTGGATAATAGGGAACAAAAGGAACTACTGTGAAATATTTAAAAGCACACTACAGGAAACAAAATAGAAATGAGAAAAATTTAAAAAGGAATATTCTCCGAAAAGCATATTTCATGGACCTGTTAAAGAATTAACTAGATGTTAAAAACTCAGGATAGAACAAAAAGAATCAGATTTTAAAAAAAGAGTTAATGGAAATGGAAATGTCCCAAGAGATATGACAAGAAAGTGTTTTCCCAAAACAAAATTTATACAAAGAGGAATTTATGAAATCTTATACTGATCTAGATTCTTTAAGACATGGTGAAAAAAATCACCATATATCTAACGACTTAAATGATTAGTTTATGTAGCTTGTAATATTTTATGCAAAATAATTTGTCATGACACTGTTATAGTAGTTGAATACTTTATACTAAATATATAATTTAATTATGAATCTACCTTTTGCTTTCAGACTTTTATGGACTGTTTCAAGGGCTTATGTCTCAGTAGGCAATGGCTTCTTCAAATTTACATAATCATGAAATTATTATTAAGAAATTTAATCAGTACTGAAATTTTACAAATAAACACATTTTGTGAAGATATTAGTTATAATAACATATAAGCCATGGATAGAAAGGGACTTGAGAGTTTCTATCAGGTGCAGAATGGGAGTTGAATCAAAGGGCATTCCTTTTTCTAAAAAGAACAACCTTGGAATACTTGCCTGTAAGTATTTCATAATTGCTATTAATCAGTAACTGCCATATAGTTTCCATTATTTTCCTTTCCAAACAGAAGTACTCGCTATTACACTTACCATGTGCTGTTTTCACCACTGTATATTATTTGTCTCTATTTCCTTTATATGCCTTCAAATAAAAGGAGGGCTTCCTTGGTGGCTGTGATGATAAAGAACCTGCCTGCAGTGCAGGAAGCCCGGGTTCAATTCCTGGGTCGGGAAGATCCCCTGGAGAAGGGAATGGCAACCCACTCCCGTATTCTTGGCTGGGAAATCCCAAGGACAGAGGAGCCTGGCTGGCTACCGTCCATGGGGTTACAAATAGTCAGATATGACTGAACAACTTTCATTTCACTTCGCTTCAAATAAAGGAAATCTACATCTGGTCCTGATGAAGAACAATCCATCATAAGACCTGGGTTTCAAGCCTAAGGCCATGTATGTGTGAATAAACCATCTGAACCATCTTTGGTACTTTATTGGGAGGGGGACAGTAAGTATATTTTGTAAGCAGAAGAGAGAGAACTCAATTACGGTAACCAAGGAATGTATTTCTTAGATTTTATTATTGTCAAAGCCATTGACTCACTTCTGTCCCATGTGGCTTTCTACCACATTGGCTTTTGCCACGTGATCTATCATAGCCAATAGGATATGAGCAAAAATGTCAAAAATGTCATGTCAGCCCAGAGATTTTAAGAGAAATTTCATGTTTTCATTAGTCATTTTGTGCTCTTGTTCTCTGCCATGAGAACACCAGGACCCAGGCAGTAGTCTTCCATTCAACCTATGTTCCACAGTGAAAAGGTCATAAAGCCTTACTGAGCCAGTCCACGCCAGCGCAGCCTAGCAAATGTGCAGCTGAAATCTTGGAGTTGCCTATTGCTGTACCAAAAGCTGACTAAGAGAATATATTTTTAAAATAAATAAGGCAGAAAATGCATTTGAACATACAAAAAAATATAAATCAAATCGTATGTTCTTTAAGCCCTTCCTAAAGAAATTAACAATTTAAAATTTTCAGTTGAACATAAGGTGAATTGAGAAATTATAGCAAAAAGGTTTGTGATATGCAATGCAATTTATTTAATAACAAGATAAGACTAAAGCAGAGTGTAATGTAAGTGTAATCAAATCTGAGAATTCATAAGTAATGTAATTAATAATATTTGAGAGGGAAAGAAAAATTATGAGGCTGTGAAATCACACTGATTATCTCATTTGAAACTGATAAACAAGTAAAAAGATGTGAATAGTCAAAGGTTTAAAAAAGTAGAGTAGAAAAAAATATATTAGAAAAAAATGATGTAGTCATAAAATCCAAAGTTGTACAATTGTGATAGTCCACTCATGTCCTATTTCAATGAAAGATTTGTTGCCTGTGTTGAAAGACTGAGAACATTGTCAGTAGATAAATGTTTTCAAGGGTTGTCTGAACTGCAAAGACTCATCTAGCTCATGTCTCATTCTGCCACATACTGTATAATTGACTGGCCATCTCAGCTCAAAGTGGAACAATTCTGAAGGCTCTCTGTAGCTCAGAGCTCCTGGAGTTACCAGTCTAGGCTACTGTTGGGTTTACATTCCAGCTTGACTTCTCCCTCTACCCAGACCTGATTCTTATCCCTTCTACTCATAAACATGTATCCTAAGTGCACTCCTTAGTAAATATCTTAATGCTAACTGTGTCTCAGAATATATTTCTTGGGAACCCCACACAACAGAAGGTAAAGGGGAAAGAAGGTATCTTAGCTCACATGCATACTAAGCTGCTTTAGTCATGTTCAACTCTTTGTGACTCTATGGACTGTAGCCCACCAGGCTCCTCTGTCCATGTGGTTCTCCAGGCAAGAATACTGGAGTGGGTTGCCATGCCCTCCGCAGGGAAATCTTCCCAATCCGGGATTAAGCCTGTGTCTCTTATGTCTCCTGCATTGGCAGGCAGTTTCTTAACTAGTGCCACCTGGTTTCCTCAAAAAACTGATTCCAAGACAAACATTTACAAAAATAATTTATTCAGGACATGAAATAACACAAAGGTTCCATTTTCAAAGCAGACTCACAAGAATAAGAGACCGTACTCACTTATCATGCTGTATGAGAAATTTTAAGAATAAAAGAAATCCAGAGCCAGGAGTGAATTAGGGAAAGGCTCTAGGCAACTAGGAGCTGCTTACCGGCATGTTCTTTCTCATTGTGTACACATGCTATGTAACCTGGAATATAAAGGAGGTCTCCTGTGAGATACAGGCATTATATCACACAGTAGGAAGTATTTAACTTATGAAATATATCCATTTACTACCTTAGGTTATTATATAGCTTATGGGAAATTTTCCAGAGAGTCATAGCCCACAAATTCCATAGGTCTAGCTTTGTTCATGGCAAGTAAACCTATATAGTACATGTTCTACTTCAACATTCATACATAAGAACTCTTCTCCTCGAAACAGGATTAATGTGGTTTGCAAGGACAAGAAGTACAGTCATCATCATATTTATAAGGAGGTAAGGCTGAGACAGCTGCCTTCCTTCTTTCACTGAGACATCTAGACCTCACAGATCAACTTCTTTCATTCCCTCCTCCCTAGAAGTAGTTAGATTTGAGGAGAAGTAGGGGAAAGAGTAGGAAATTAATCAAGGAAGTCAAAAAAGTTAATAAAGTGCCTACTAACTAGAAGGGCCACTGCTTTGGGCAACTAGAAATTTATTCTGGAGTGGGAGGTTGAGGTTGGCAGATGTAGACTTTATATATAAGATGGGTGAACAACAAAGTCCTACATTATAGCCCAGAGAACTATATTCAATATTCTATGATAAACCACAATGGAAAAGATTATTTGAAAAAGGATGTATGTATATGTACACATTAATTATATATGAATCACTTTGCTGTACAGCAGAAACAAGCCCAACATTGTAAATCTACAGTACTTCAATTTAAAAAAAATAATAAAATCCAATGTCTGCTCTTTCATAAAAAAATGTGCAAATAACTTAGTCACACTGTAAAGTACATGTAATATTATCAATATTAAAAGACTTACATATTTAAAACTAGAAAACTGAGTGAAATTATGGTATTGTAAAAATTGGTGTTTTCACCATGGTTGCCCTGCAGGGGCCAGGATTGGTGCCCCACTGGTCTGGCTGGTGATTATGAGGAAGCCGCACAGACACAAGAGGGTATGAAAGATTCATTAGTCACAGAAGGAAGCTTTTTGCTGAGGAAAGCAGGGCAGGCTCCCGAGCAGAACTAAAAATGTTTGGAGAGAAAAGGAGAACCTGGTCGCGTGAGACATGGTAATGGTTAGTACTAGGCATGGGGTGAGGATTCCTACCTGCTGGCGGGGGCTTCATGGTTCAGATGTGGGCAAAATGGGGAAATAGAAGGCTATGCTTGAAAGTCTTCAGCACTCAAAGATCAAAAATGACCCAAACTTTTTGTTAAAACACCTGACAATATAAAGTCATGAAGACTTAGCTGAAAGTTTAGAGACATGACTTTATCTGCCTGTGCTCAGTAGGAATGTCTTTTTATCCTTGTATCTTTATATCTATCTGTATTTTTAAATAGAGGTCTCAATAATTACTTAGCCATAGTGAGGTTTTGTTTTAGCCAAAAAGTCATTAGGGATTTTCCATAAGGTGTTATTATTATTATTATTTTTAAAGCATTATTCTATTCTAAATGTACTTTAATTTTATTGTTTGAATTCTGTCAGCTTAAATAGACGTATTTATAATTAATATTCTGTAAGAAAAGTTCATGAGTTCACTAAATCACACAACCAAATATTAGGTTGGTACAAAAATAATTGTGGTTTCTGACCATAAGTTTTAAATCATTATAACTAGGCCCACAAACATCTTTATTCATAAAAATGGGAACCATTACAGTCAATACATCCTTGCCAGCGAGAAATGTTTGTTTACTTCTACAGTGTAAAAATCCTTGCTTTGGGATTTGACAAACTCTTGGAAAGCACTCTTGGTTGTGGAAGCATTTTTCTTGCAAAAAGTTGTCAAGATGCTTGAAAAAGTGGCAGTCGATTGGTGAGAGGTCAGATGAATATGGTGGTGAGGCAAAAGTTTGTAGCCCAATTTGTATACATTTTGACGCACTGGTTGTGTGATGTGCGGTTGGCCCTTGTCAGGGAGAAGAATTGGCCCCTTTCTGTTGACCAATGCTGACTGTAAGCATTGCAGGTTTTGGTGCATCTCATCTATTTGCTGAGCCTACTTCTCAGATGGAATGATTTCACTGGGATTCAGAAACCTATAGTGGATCAGACCAGCAGCACACCAGCAGAGAGTGACCATGACATTTTTGGGGATGTAAATTTAGCTTTGGGAAGTGCTTTGGAGCTTCTCAGTGTAACCACTGAGCTGGTAATTGCTGGTTGTCATATAAAATACACTTTTTGTCACACATCACAATCCATTTGAGAACTGGTTCATTGTTGTGTAGAATGAGCAGAGATGACACTTGAAAACAATGATTTTTTTTTTTTTTTGCAGTCAGCTCAAGAGGCACCCTCTTACCAAGATTTTTCTCCCTTTCAACTTGCTTTAAATGCTGAAATGACCATAGAATGGTTGACATTGACTTCCTTGGCAACTTCTTGTGTAATTACATGAGGATCAGCTTCAGTGATAGCTCTCAGTTGGTCGTTGTCAACTTCTGATATCCGGCCACCGTGGTCCTCATCTTTAAGGCTCTCATCTCCTTTTGCAAGCCTTCTTGAAACTTCTCTGCACTATACATTCATTAGCGGTTCTTGTGCCAAATACATTGTTGATGTTGTGAGCTGTTTCCGCTGCTTTACTTACCCATGTTGAACTTGGGTAAGAAAATCGCTTGAATTTGCTTTTTGTCTAACATTATTTCACTAGTCTAAAATAAATATAAAATATACAGCAAGTAATAAGTCATTAGTGCAAAAACATAAAATGATAAATGTGCATTAAAATGACATATAACATAACCAAATTTATTTAAGAACATATTCCAGTATCAAATGCCAAATCTCAACAAAGTGAAAGTGAAAGTGAAGTCGCTCAGTTGAGTCTGACTCTTTATGACCCCATGGACCTACCAGGCTCCTCCTTCCCTGGGATTTTCCAGGCAAGAGTACTGGTGTGGGTTGCCAGTTCCTCCTCCAGGGGATCTTCCTTACCCAAGGATTGAATCCAGGTCTCCCACATTATAGGCAGACGCTTTACCGACTGAGCTACCAGGGAAGTGACCAACAGTGCAAAACCATAATTAATTTTGTACCAACCTAATAGTCATAATGAACATATAAATCTTGTATATCTTTCTATTAAAAAAATCAAAAGCAGTTTCCATAGAGGGCTTATTATACAGCAGGATTACTCTGTTGTAGGTGAATTCCTTCAGAAAATGGATTCCAGAGCAAGATTTCAGAAGTTGACACAATAATAAGGAGCCAAATAGTGACTTTCACTCACGTGTATTTTTGTGTTTTGAAGGTAATAGGGTAACATGTAAAACACGGGAGAAAATGGTTGGCAGGTGAACTTCCAGCCAAGTATTAAAGTTTAGCAGATCCAAAGGTAACCCTCAGATAAAAAGACAGAAATTGCTCTTAAAAGTACTATGTGAAGATTTTAATTCTAAATATGGAAAAAATCAAAGGATTTCTTTTAAAGAATAAAGTAAGCTATAACTGGCAGTGAAAAAAGACTTACCACCTACCTATGAAAACAAGTTTTAGCTGCAGGTGAGTAAGTAAACATATCTTAAAAAGCTTTCAGAAGAATAAAACAACAAGGAGTGGAAATGGGAAAAAATGTATCCCAGGGAACAAAGAAGACCATCTTTTCTATATCTCTGCAGGAGTGGCTATGACTGTGTCTATGAATACAGCATCCATGGAAAAAGTAGACCTACTTTCATTTTACAGAGAAGAGGAATATTTGAAGGATTGCTCTGGCCATTTTTTGGTTTTTGTTTTTATTGGTTTCTTTCAAAATGATTGTGTGGTACTCCCTTTCTTAATAGGAAGTTTCTGCGTGGGAATGCTATTTTATAGAGGAATTTTGGTGATACACCATAGCACCAAATAGGCAATAAAATATCCATATTTGAGTCCCGTTTTGGAGAGAATAAATTTATCTACTGAGCAAGAGAAAGGCCATTTATCTTCTGAGTTATTAAAAACTTCTATCTCAACCTGATATGAGAAGAATAAATTCAATGAACCAGTAAATTAGAGGTTTAAATATACTGGAATAGAATAGATGTAAAAAGGCATCAGTATATGATACCACAAAAAAAATGTGGGCTTTGAAGTCATGCAGATCTGAGTTCAAAATTTAGTTAGCAAGTTAATCACCATATAACCTTGTAAAAGATAAATAATCTGTCTGAATCTTTGGCTTCTTCCTATAAAAAAAAAATTTGCAAAATGATAGTCATGATTTGAATTGATGTATGTAGGAACAGAGTCTAGGAGCAGTGTCTGTCATCTAGTAGTTCTCAAAAGCTATTATATGTTACATAGTAACTATAGAATGAGCAATTTGTAAAATATCAACAGTCCTAAAGTAAACCATGCTGAATTCTGGTCCCCTGAGGTTTCTAAAAAAAGAAAAGATTTCCATGTTGAATGCAAAATTGGATAGCACTGTATTGGAAGGAACTCGCAGGTATTGTTTTGCAGGTTATGAATTGAACATATCCAAAAATGTCTTATGAATTAAATGCATCCAAAAATTCAGACTTAGACTTATAACTGCCTTTTTGGTCTCTTCCTTTGATAAACTAAGAGGCATTTCAAAAATCATGGAACCAAAATGGCACTCTTAGAGTCTACTATACCACCACCAACACTGTTTTATGGACATACAGTCTCTCTACAGTCTCTCTACAGACCAGTTATCATCTCTGAAAATGCCAGCATCCCCACACTAACGTTAAACCTTGAAGCTGGGTATTTCCTTTGATTATTTCCTCATTCTCAGTTACTTCCACCCAATATCTTCTATCAGAAAGTTCTATAATTTCTACCTCTTAATTATATCTGCCATCTACCCTTATTCTTTCTTATTTCAACTGCCTGCATATCATGCAGAGATTCCTTATATGGTGTCCAAAGGCTTCCAAAAGGGCTATGGATAGAGCTCTAATTAAATGTATTTTTCCATTTATTTTTGTTAGTTGGAGGCTAATTACTTTACAATATTGTAGTGGTTTTTGCCATACATTTACATGAATCAGCCATGGATTTACATGTATTCCCCATCCTGATCCCCCCTCCCACCTCCCTCTCCACCTGATTCCTCTGGGTCTTCCCAGTGCACCAGGCCCGATCACTTGTCTCATGCATCCAGCCTGGGCTGGTGATCTGTTTCACCCTAGAAAATATACATGTTTTGATGCTGTTCTCTCAAAACATCCCACCCTCACCTTCTCCCACAGAGTCCAAAATTCTGTTCTTTACATCTGTGTCTCTTTTTCTGTTTTGCATATAGGGTTATCGTTACCATCTTTCCAAATTCCATATATATACATTAGTATACTGTATTGGTGTTTATCTTTCTGGCTTACTTCACTCTGTATGATGGGCTCCAGTTTCATCCATCTCATTAGAACTGATTCAAATGAATTCTTTTTAATGGCTGAGTAGTATTCCATGGTGTATATGTACCACAGCTTCCTTATCCATCTGTATGCTGATGGGCATCTAGGTTGCTTCCATGTCCTGGTTATTATAAACAGTGCTGCAAGTCACAGTCATCAAGACAGTATGGTACTGGCACAAAGACAGAAATATAGATCAGTGGAACAGAGTAGAAAGCCCAGAGATAAATCCACGAACCTATGGACACCTTATCTTCAACAAAGGAGGAAAGAATATACAATGGAGAAAAGACAACCTCTTTAACAAGTGGTGCTGCGAAAACTGGTCAACCACTTGTAAAAGAATGAAACTAGAACACTTTCTAACACCATACACAAAAATAAACTCAAAATGGATTAAAGGTCTAAATATAAGACCAGAGACTATAAACTCCTAGAGGAGAACATAGGCAAAACACTCTCTGACATAAATCACAGCAGGATACTCTATGACCCACCTCCCAGAATATTGGAAATAAAAGCAAAAATAAACAAATGGGACCTAATGAAACTTAAAAGCTTTTGCACAACAAAGGAAACTATAAGCAAGGTGAAAAGACAGCCCTCAGATTGGGAGAAAATAATAGCAAACAAAGCAACAGACAAGGGATTAATCTCAAAAATATACAAGTAACTCCTGTAATTAGTTTTCTTTAATGTCTTAGGTATTTATTTCATACAGTTAAAAAAGATTATTCTGAAAAGTTGTCTATTGTTCTGAGCAGATTGCCATAAGGATCTTAGCTCACTCAGAGAGTACAGATTTTTTGACCCTATAATTCACCCTAAGACATTTTGCAGAATAGGACTATAGTTGATCTTCTAAAAAAGTATGCTTCTCCTTTGTTGTTGTTAATGATTTTAACTTTTCATCATGTTCTTGCAGCATTTCAGCTTGGCCTTCACTGTGACAGCGAAATACAATGCATACGGATGCTGAACTTGAGGTAAGTTTCCATTTTATTTAAATTAAGATACAGGGATTTGTGTAAAGTGAAACTGAAGCAAAAGGCAGGGGCAGACCTAGTACATGTGTGCTTAGTCGCTTTGTTTCTGTCCAACTCTTTGCGACCCCACAGACTGTAGCCCACCAGTCTCCTCTGTCCATGCGGATTCTTAGGCAAGAATACTGGAGTGGGTTGCCATGCCCTCCTCCAGGACATCTTCCTGACCCAGAGATTGAACCCAGGTCTCCTGAATTGCAGGTAGATTCTTTATCAGCTGAGCTACCAGGGAAGCCTCACTAGTATATAATGCTTCTTTTATACCCATGTTCCCTACTTCCGAGGTGAAGTATGTGTCACAGATGTACCACTAATATTGCTTGTATGGGAGTCTTCTGTAATTGCAAAAAGTTTTACACATTCTGTGCCACAGGCTTTTCATATTAAGAATTATATCCCCATTTAAGAACCACTGAACTTAATCTCGTGTCTTATATGCCCTTGAAACAAATTCAGGGTCTATGAGACCATGTCCTCATCAAAGTAAGAAAGCAGTCATGTCCAGAGGTCTGGAGCTAGGATATCACTTCATGTTCACTTCTTGAGGACTAAACTTAGGGATTCAGGCACACAGACAAATTTATTTCTAAAGCTACCGGTTACCACTATCTTTATAATGTGTGTGTGTATGTGTTGCAAATGCTACTTATTTACAGTTGGACTAAAAGATTTAGCTATGATACAAGCAGGAGAAAATCTGGGTTAATTAGTTTAAAAACTGGAATATTCTTCCTCAAAAACCTATTTGTATTTGTTTGTAGAACTACAAATTCCTACAATTCTTCCACTGATTAGATACTGAAAGAGGGGCAATAAAAGATGAATCTAAGGGCAATGGTTTGAAACTGGTTACTAATTATGTAAGGTCAGATTTGGAATACTTAACTCAATGATCTTTGTCCAAAGGAGTAGGTATTACTTTCTCAATTTCCTATCATAATGCCCTCTAGGATAGTTTCAATAAAATGAACAGAGATTTAGGCAAAATTTTATGTATTTTTTACATAAGAATAGAAAGTATATGTTTAACATCTGATGGAGCACCACTCAATATTCTGGTATGACTTCTAACATCTACCTTTGTGGATATAGACTCTAACTTTATGACTCGCTCACTGACTATCTTGGGGGAAAGTAGCCATTCCTGATCACTTATAATCTATGTTATATAAAAAAAAATCAACTGTTGGCTTTCAAATGCCATTTAAACAATTAAGCCACTTGTTACCATTATTACACTTGAATGAGAAATTGACAACATCTGCATGTATTAACAACCATATACCTTTTGCATTTCTGTTCTAATGGCTCCTCTGTGCATGGAATTCTCCAGGCAAGAAAATTGGAGTGGTTGGCCATTTACTTCTCCAGGGGATCTTCCCAACCCAGGGACTGAGCCCATGTCTCTCACATTGCAGGCAGATTCTTTACTTTCTGAGCTGCTAGGGAAGCCCCTCTAATGACTCAACTCAAGCTTAAGAATTTGAGCAATATGTTGTTGTTTTTTTTACTGCAAATGTTTTTAATTTTAAATGTAATTTTCCAGTCCAACAAAGAAAAGATGTCCTTCAAGAAATCTTGCTTTCTTTAAAGAAAATATGTGCTAATGAGGCAAATCAATATTTCTGCATGACAAGGGTTCCTCCAATTTAATCCATACCAATATATTTATATTCATGCAAAACATCTCTTATCTTGGCCATTCTTACTTAGATCCAATTAAGTTGCCTTGACTTGAAGCCCTTAGATGTGGTTCTCATCAAAAGCCCTGATGATTTTTAGAACAGAAATCATTGCAGCTTGGTGATTTTAGGACTATAGGTTTTTGTTGCTGATATTAATGAGGCTGGTCATTAATGAAAGCTTCATTCTAGATGGTAGATAAAAATAATGCATTCAGGGAGATATACTGAGTTAGGAGAAAAGCTTTTGACTTTTGGTCCAAACTCTTCTCTTATCAAACAAAATACTTTTATACTCTGAATTCACATTTGATATCAATTATGAAAGTAAGCCCTAAGGAAAGTAGGAATCCTTAATATCATATTTACAATTTTGTGCCATCCTCTTGACTTCTTCTTAATGCTGTATTCTCCTGAGTGATTTTATCAGTGAATCAGAACCATGACAACAGTTGCATGTTATATAAAGGTAACTATGTTGATCTATGTAACATTGGTTTTTGGTGCTCATATTATTGTAGGTGATGACCAAAGTCTTCAAATTGGGTGTCTTGACTTTAGTAGGAGGTATGATCCGAAACTGTATTGACATGAATATAACACTCCATCATGGCTCTTATATCAGTTTCTGCATGTGCAGTGGTAGATTTGCTTTCCATCCCTGTGTTGATCATTTTATGCTTTAAGCAAAACTCTCTCCAGGATTAGCTTATTTAGGATGAATAGGTCAAGCAGGGTATGGAAGCTAGAACAATGAACTTCCTTATCATCAGTGGCACAGAAGGCTGCAAATCCTTCTAAAAAATAGATCTTCAATAGCCTTAAAATAGTGCTTTTTAATGCATGGGCAACAGTGAAATTCATACAAGAATCTTATATGTTATATTGCAATATGTAGACTTTAAATTATTCATTTAACCTGATTCAGTAATTCTTGGGAAAAACAAGATGCAAGTCAGTGAAATATGAGTATTTTCTTGCTTCAATTTTATAGGAACTCAGTAAAATGAGAAATCGTGGGGAGGGACTTTAATATTCTTGTAAAAACAAATACCTAAATTATGAATATAATTGTTGGATTGTTTGTCTATGATAAATCATCCTTTGAAAGAATGTGTTATACTGTAAAAATTTTCCCTTTTTGTGTATTAGATTTTAATTCACAGATTACTACAGTTTTTTAAGCAATACATGCAAATATGTGTATATATAGATATTAAAATAAAAACTGCATATCTATCGATATAAAATGTGCCAGTGCATAAGTATTCCAATGAACATTTAATAGTATTATGTTCTTACATTTTATACTTTAAGTTATACTTTGAAATAAACAAAAGTTACACACATATTTATATTTTTTTTAAAAATTATCTTCAGTTATATTCATGTGTCCCTTAAACATGAGTCTTAGAATATAAAATGCTCTTTTAAAAACAATGTTCCAAAGTTAGGTGCATCCTTTTTAGGGGAGTTGTTTGATGAAATGAGTATCTGTGGGTATATTTACAACTTTTGCCATCGGATTATTTCTCTTGTTTTGTTCAGTGTAAGTCTAACATCAATGTTTGTAAAATTATTTCAGGTAAATTATCAGTTCAAAAAGTCAGGGCACTATGTTTATAAATAAACAAGTACTTTAGAAATATTTTTAAAGAATGCATATGCTGTAACACCAATTTCAAGTAGTTTGCAGATGTTTTAGAGAAAGAAGCAATTGT